>NC_042619.1:270324496-270992238 GCF_901001135.1 Rhinatrema bivittatum
TCCCATGACTTTTTACTTTTCCTAGAAGCCTCTCATGAGGAACTTTGTCAAACGCCTTCTGAAAATCCAAGTATACTATATCTACCGGTTCACCTTTATCCACATGTTTATTAACTCCTTCAAAAAAGTGAAGCAGATTTGTGAGGCAAGACTTGCCCTGGGTAAAGCCATGCTGACTTTGTTCCATTAAACCATGTCTTTCTATATGTTCTGTGATTTTGATGTTTAGAACACTTTCCACTATTTTTCCTGGCACTGAAGTCAGGCTAACCGGTCTGTAGTTTCCCGGATCGCCCCTGGAGCCCTTTTTAAATATTGGGGTTACATTTGCTATCCTCCAGTCTTCAGGTACAATGGATGATTTTAATGATAAGTTACAAATTTTTACTAATAGGTCTGAAATTTCATTTTTTAGTTCCTTCAGAACTCTGGGGTGTATACCATCCGGTCCAGGTGATTTACTACTCTTCAGTTTGTCAATCAGGCCTACCACATCTTCTAGGTTCACCGTGATTTGATTCAGTCCATCTGAATCATTACCCATGAAAACCTTCTCCATTACGGGTACCTCCCCAACATCCTCTTCAGTAAACACCGAAGCAAAGAAATCATTTAATCTTTCCGCGATGGCCTTATCTTCTCTAAGTGCCCCTTTAACCCCTCGATCATCTAAAGGTCCAACTGACTCCCTCACAGGCTTTCTGCTTCGGATATATTTAAAAAAGTTTTTACTGTGAGTTTTTGCCTCTACAGCCAACTTCTTTTCAAATTCTCTCTTAGCCTGTCTTATCAATGTCTTACATTTAACTTGCCAATGTTTATGCTTTATCCTATTTTCTTCTGTTGGATCCTTCTTCCAATTTTTGAATGAAGATCTTTTGGCTAAAATAGCTTCTTTCACCTCCCCTTTTAACCATGCCGGTAATCGTTTTGCCTTCTTTCCACCTTTCTTAATGTGTGGAATACAAGTCTTCCCAACAGGGGGACAGGCAACCCAGCATTGGTGGCTCTAACAGAACTTTGGGAGGAGGTTCCCCACTCCCGGAGGAAGCAAAACAGGAAGAGGAAATATATTGACATATTTAGTTTGTTAGAAGGTAGGCGAGGTAAGCGTTCAAAAAGTAGGAGTTAAAAATCTGATTCGGTGGGTGGTGAGAGGAGGATTCCAAAAAATATTCTTAATTGGGTATGGGCATTTCTCAAATTGGCCAGTGTGATCAGGCATTATGATGCTTCCCAATCGGTCCATTGTTGACTTATGCTGACACTATTATTGGTGCTCATATGAAGGTTGGGCATGGCTAAATTATGATGAGTGCTTTAGGGATAGAATGGCAGTCAATAGGGCTATGGGTTGGGGTACTCAAGATGTGGGTCTGTGGCTTAAGCAGATGACAAATAAGGCTCTTCCTGCCAGGTCTTCGGTTCCCAGTCTCCCTGGGCAGGCAGTCGCGGGGACCACTTCCCAAGGTAGCCGGCCCTTTCATGGACAAGGTGCCGGTGTTGGGCAAGGTAAGTCTGCTTCTGGACTCGAAGTTTGTTGGCATTTCAACCAATCGGGTTGTTTCTTCCCAGACTGCAAATTCAAACACATTTGTTCCACTTGTGCTTCCGGATACCCTGCTACAAAATGTTGCCCGCAAGCCAGGTATGGGTGGTTCCTCAGCTCCCAAGTAACTTTTTCCTTGACAGAGCACCTATCCCTATTTCAGTGTTAAAATATGGTCCCCTGGTTAAAGTTGTACCCTGAGCATCAGGCAGCAGTTAAGTTACGTGATGGCTTTACATATGGTTTTCGTATACCATATGCTGGTATTTTGGAGGGATCAAGTTCTAATTCCTCATCGGTTGGTCGGTTGGAGTATATTGTTTGTCAGAAGCTGGTGGATAAGTTGGAGCTGGGAAGGATTGCTGGGCCTTTTCAGGAACCGCCTTTGGCAAATTTGATCATTTCTCCATTGGCAGTGGTCCCAAAGAAGGAAGCGGGAAAGTATCGTTTAATTCACAACCTGTCGTTTCCAGCTGGTTCCTCGGTCAATGATGGCATTCCTCAGGAATATTGTTCAGTGCAGTATGCCTCATTTGATTCGGCTGTTCAACTGTTAAGGTGGTGTGGGGTGGGGGCCTGGATAGCCAAAGTGGATATTGAGTCTGCTTTTAGTCTCCTCCCGGTCCATCCGGATAATTTCCCGTTGTTGGGCTTTCAGTTCAGAGGTCAATATTTCTTTGACAAATGCATGCCCATGGGTTGCCCAGTATCTTGTGCGTATTTTGAGCTTTTTAGTTCCTTCATCCACTAGGTGACGGAGCGTTATGCAGGTGTGCGAGGAGTTGTGCATTATTTGAATGATTTCCTGTTCGTTGGTCCTTCGGATTCTAACTCCTGTTCCAAACTATTGCAATCCTTCTTTACAATTGCTGGTCGTTTTGGGATTCTGATTGCTACAGGCAAGACTGAGGGTCATTTCATTTCATTTAATAAAATTTATTAATCGCCTAACACTAAAAGGCCTAGGCGATATACATAATATACATGCATAATAATAAAAACAGAAACACAAGTAACACAATCAAATGTGTAAGGTTTCATAGAAACCATATCGAGTTATCAAATTGGATTGAATTGGATTCTGTGATGATGGTGTCTAGATTACCTGTGGTGAAAGTCCAACAGTTGTGTTTACTTGTTTCTGAGGTGCTGCAAGCTAGGAAACTCACGCTTCGATAGATGCAGGCACTAGTGGGCAGCTTAAATTTCACTTGTCAGGTGATACCTATTGGTAGAGTCATTTTGCGATGCTTATCTGTGGCGATGGCAGGGGTGAAGAAGCGTCATTATCGCATTTGGGTTACCCGTCGTATTCGAGAGGATCTTAGAGTGTGGAACAAGTTCTTGGAAGGCTTTAATGGTGTATCGGTTTGGCAAGCTGAATTGCTCTCGAATCACAAGCTAGAGTTATTTTCTGATGCGGCGGGGGGGGGGGGGGGGCATCAGTTTCGGGCTTTATTACAAAGATGCGTAGTGTGCAGCCCTGTGGCCGGACTCCTGGGTAGCAGCCGGGGACACAAAGAACATTACATTTTTAGAGTTATTCCCCATTGTCGTCGCTTTGGTAATTTGGGGTGAGCAACTGCGCAATAAGAAAGTGTTATTTTGGTGTGATAACTTGGGAGTGGTTCAGGTTATCAATAATCTGTTGGCTAAATGCGTGTTAGTTGCTAACCTGATGTGCGAATTCATATTGTGTTGTTTGCAGTTGAATTCTTTAGTTTCTGGAAAGCATGTTCCTGGAGTGGATAACAAAATAGCTGACTCTCTCTCTCGTTTTAAGTGGGAGCAATTTCGGAATCTGGCCCCGAATGCAGACAAGGAGGGCGCGGTCGTCCCAGATTTCCTCTGGAGTTTCGGAGACAAGTGTGGCAGCTCTTGAAGTCATCAGTGGCTCCATCAACTTGGAAAGCATATTTGAGTGGGTGCGGCAAAGTGGTGCAATTCCTGACCGAGCATGGTTGGTCTTCGGGACCAGTTTCGGATGACCTTCTTACTAGGTACATCGCGTATTCCAAGGAGGCAGGCTTATCCAAATCCTCGGTGGCCTTCTTTTTTTAAAGCTCATGGTTGGGGTAACCCGGACAGTTTTCTTGTCAAGCATATGTTGACGGGATGGTCAACATATGCTTGACAAGTACTGATGCACTTGTCATATGCCACACAGTACTGATGACAGGTTACTGATTACTCAAGACATGCTGCTGGATTTGTGGGATTCTCTGCAGAAGGTATGTTTTTCTCCTTTCAAATTGTTTTTATTCAGAGCAGCCTTTATGCTGGCCTTTTTTGGGGAGTTTCGGGTGAGCGAGTTATTGGATCGCTTGGGAACCTGTTGCGAACATAACGGTTTACGGTTTGGAAATGTCCGCCTTGAAGGCGATATGTTATGCCTAAAAATTAATCGATCTAAGACTGACCAGTCTGAAAAGGGGGTGTGGCTGGTCTTGGCCAGTGTCCTGGGTCTGGTTACCTGTCCAGTGGCCAATGTGCAAGCTTATCTAAGGGTACGACCTGAAGGGGTACCCCATTCTTCGTTCATGCCTGCGGATCCTCCCTTACTAAGTATCAATTCTCAATGGTTTTGTAGAAGGCATTAGCATCACTCGGCTTGGGAGGGGGGCGTTTTGGGACACATTCTTTTCGGATTGGGGCGGCAACTTCCGCGGCTGATTCCGGATTGTTCAGTGGTGTCATTCGCCACATTGGCTGCTGGAAGTCAAGAGCGTTTGCCACATATGTGAGACCTGGCAAACGTTAACTGTTCATTTGGTTGGGTGCTTGCTGCTTTAATCTCTTTGTCTTTCCAGATTCACGGACTCATGAAAGATGGGTGGGGCTTATCAGTCACTCTTACATCATTTGAGCGCAGCAATGGGCTGAAAAAAGACCATACGGCCTGCACCTGAGTCTGGATCGACAGGGGGTCACAGGGTGCGATGGATCGGTCTCCGGGGCATGTGGTGGAATCAATTGCTTCCACTGATACGGTCTTCATTGTCCAAGTGGCAGTATCCTGAAGCTCTGGTCAAACACCTGGGAGGCAACAACTTGAGCAACTGGTCTTCCAGGGACCTGCTGAATGCAGTGAAGAAGGATTTGGCTGTGCTGTTGCGGTGGCTGCCTGATACTATCATTTTGTGGTCTGACATCATTCCAAGGCCTAGCTGTTTGGATAGCAGACGATGGGGTAGGACCATGAGGTACTTGTAAAAAGTTTTGGGGGGGTTCGGGATTGTTTTGGTGTGCCGTTTTTCCCCGCCCTCCCCCAAAACAATAAGAGAACCCCAGGAACGAAATTGTGGGGTTCTCTTATCGGGAGCCCCCGATTTCTGACGATTTTGAAAATATCATCCGATATTTTCAATCGCCCGAAGCCCAATTCACATCCCTAGTGTCCTCTAGAAGCCGGAGGATAAAACTTCCTTGACTTGTAGGCCGGCCACTTAGAGTCACATCTGAAAGTTCTCTTAGGGGCAGACGGGAACTCAGACGGAACAGAAGAAAGCTGGCGCAGAGTTTCATGGTGATCCTTCAACTGCGCCTTAGTCTCTCGGATTTTTTTCCCCGAAGAGATTATTGCCCACACAGGGTAGATCTGCTAACCTATCTTGGACTTCTGGTCTTAAGTCCGATGATTTAAGCCAGGCCCATCTTCTGGCACTAATTCCCGCTGCAGACACTCTAGAGGCCGTGTCGAAGATATCATATGCAGCGCGGACCTCATGCTTTCCCGCATCTAGACCTTTCTGAGCCAGAGCATGAAGTTGAGTCTGGAGTTGCTCTGGTAAAGAATCAGAGAAGTCCTAGATCCTTTTAAAAAGATCTCTCTTATACTGTGTCATGTATAACTGGTAAGATGCAATGGGAGATATGGAGCATGGAGCTATTGAAGACACGCCTGCCAAAAGCATCCAGGGATTTTTGTTCCTTCCCTGGAGGTATTGGAGGAATAAGGTTTTGAACGTCGTGCCTTCTTCTGGGCTGATTCAACAACCACAGAGTGATGATCCAACTGTGATTTTTGGAACCCCGGAGCTGACTGCACCAGATAGGTGGCATCTGTCTTGCGGTTGACCGGTGGGACTGAACATGGGTGTTCCCAGTTTCTCTTCAGGAGATTAAGCAGGATTTCATGAATGGGTATGGACATGATTTCCTTAGGGGCATCTAGAAATTGGAGTACTTCCAGCATCTTATGCCTAGAGTCCTCTTCCATATGAAGCTGAAAAGGAATGGTTTCAGACATTTCCTTGATGAAATTAATGAAAGACAGATCTTATGGTGGAGAGCGTCAACTTTCATCTGGGAGAGAGGGCTCTGATGGTAGATAATCCGAATCCTGGGACGAATCATTGGTCCAAGGATTGTAGGGCTGATCTCCAGCACCTAGAGGGTCTCCAGCAGGGAGAAATGGTGCTAATCCTGAAGGACCAGGCCGAGGCATCGACGGCATCGGGGGAGGCACCGATGGATGCGAAGGAGGCACCGAAGGGACTGGTGACATCGATGGATGAGTCGGTGGTAAAATTCCAGACTGTGGAATGGGTAACGGTGTTTCTTTATTATCTGATGATAATGGAATTGGTGTGGAAGGTACTGGACCCATCAGTGCTCTTGGTTCCATCAGAGGCAGGGCACCAATCAACGCATCCAATCTACCCAGTAGCAGTGCGAGCGCTACGGGAATCAGATCGGTGACCGGCTCGGGGACCGGTACCAGCGTCAATGGAGTCCTCTTCCGTCTGAAGCTTTTCAGCTTCAGACAGAAGAGGTCTCTAGGAAGTGCTTTTCCAATGGCCTCTTGGATCATCCGATCCAATTCCTCATGGAAGCCTGGGGCATGGAGCCCCAGCACCGGAGTAGGAGGCAGCACTGGCATAGCCGGAGGGTCCACCGGTGAAGGTGGAATCACGGATCCCAGGACCACTGAAGATGGGGAACGCCTCGGTGACCCGGTCACACAAGAAGATGGGGCCTTTTCTGGACGGGGCTTCTTTGTCAGTGGCTCTGTTGATGTCGATGCCGAGTACACGCCTGGATCGACGAATTGAGCCTTCCGATGCCGGTGTCAAACACTTTTCACGATGTTCTCCTCGGTCCTTTTCTTGAGGAGGCAATCGACATCTTTGGAATCGTTGATGCCGGTCGAACAGCAGCGGTGTCCTGATGCTGGTGAGAAGTCGATGGCACCGGCTCGGATGACATCGAAGCTATCGATGGAGTCGGGGTTTTAAACTGAAAAAGAAAGTCCATCTTCTCTAAATGAGCCTTACATCCCTTAGGTGTCATTTGGGCACATTTGGTGCAAGTAAGGACATTGTGGCTGGACCCCAAACACATAACACAAACCCCATGCAGGTCAGTGATGGACATTGTTCGAGTACAGTATGGGCACCGACGAAAACCAGACACCATGACTCCAACAAAAATTTAGCCACGGTGCTGTCGATGGCCGATAGGCCCCGAAGGGATAACTCGATGGGAATCAACCGCAACAAGGGTAAAACCTTACCTTTCGACTGCGGAGTATGGATATCAATAGGGGGACCCCTATGTGGTAGAATTTTTTGAAAATTCTTGAATGAAGTTTCGTGAGGAAAATTTCAGTCAGGAATTTCCAGAGAGCTCCTTAACCCACGTGGTTACTGCTGCACGGAAAAAAGATGACTGAAGGGGGACCCTTGCAGGATGCAGGGTCAGTGCATTGCTGGGCATGCCCAGTAGGTGCCAATCAAAGTTCTAGAAACTTTGACAAAAGTGTTTCGTGATTGGGTTCCATTCTGCTGATGTCACCCATATGCTTGTCCTGTGAGAAATATTGGGTCCTTCAATATTTTTATAACTTGCCTACCCCTCAAAATGTCCTTGTTTTTCATTGGCTCTTAAATTCTTTAACATAATTGGTTTAAAATGTAAATATCTAGGAAGATGGGGATTGTCTGGAAACTTGTATAAAGTCATTTGTTCATGCTCAAGTTCCTGTGCTCTCATTGTGAATCTGTAAGGATGTTTACTGCTTATTATTCTGATGTTTTTGCTGGACTTGTGTTTTCCAGTATTGAACTTTTGTTAGTCAATTGCTTGCAAATCTTGACAACACCCCTGTATCCTTATTTTGAGATATATGCCCTGAAGACGCCTCTGGATGAAATGCTGGCCATATTGGCATTTTTTCTAAACAATTACATTTTATTGGGTCATACAAGAAATAAGTTCTGTTTCTAAGACTGTAATATTACATTAAGGAGTAGATTTTAAAGGATTTAAGCGCATAGGTGGGGTTATGTGCTCCGGGCCTATTTTACAAAGGCCTGGCAACGTGCCTAAAGCCCCGGGCGGGAGGCCTCTGGCCCCGCCCCAGACCGCCTCTTTCCCGAAGCCCCTGGGGCTTCGGGAAAGAGGCGGTCCATGGGCGGGGCGGAGCCAGAGACCTCCGGCACAGCGGCCATTTGCCGCTGTGTCGGAGGATTGCATGCTGGCCAAGTGCCGGCGCACACAACCTGCGCCTTCCACTAGGCAGGCGCAGCAGGTAAGATAATTTTCTGGAGGGGAATTAGGACAGGGAAGTGGAAGGGAGGTTAGGGTAGGGGGCTGGGAACTGGGAACTGGGGAAGGCTGCAGGCATCAGCGCGCTCAGGGTACACAATTGTGCACCCCCTTGCGTGCACCGATCCCCAATTTTATAACATGCGTGCAACTGCCTGCGCATGTTATAAAATCGGGCATCCATGTGTGCGCACCGGGTAGCGCACGCACATGGATGCCTGAACGCAACTTTATAAAATCTACCCCTAAAGGTCCGGTATCCACATCACTTTTAAAATGTAGGTATTTCTGACTGTTGATTGACCATTTGCCTACCTGAAGATACCGTTCGCCTATCTTCAAGCAATACAGTTGTTTTATGAGGTCTTTTCCTCCTATTTATTGACTTTAAAAACAGCATTAAGACTTTTTTGATCAGTTGACAATTCTTTTTTTATCAGTTTAGTGAGGTTTTCTTGAGTGTCTAGCCAAAAACAACATCTGACCCGTGGCCAGTACCCACTTTTTCACTGCCCTGTAAGAACAATTACTGTTTTGCCCCCTACTTGTTATGTATTTTTTTTAATACATGAGGGTAGATTTTAAAAACATACCCGTGATTTTATAACATGCGCATGCTGGCGCGCGCATGTTATAAAATCCGGGGCGGCGTGTGCAAGGGGGGTTGAAATATTGCAATTTTCGTGCAGTGACGCATCGCAGTCTTCCCCGGTTCCCTCCCAGTCCCCTCCAATTAAAGCTGAGCTGGCGTAAGTTGCGTGCGCTGGCAGGCTGCCGGCCAGTGATCCCCCCGCTACAGCAGCAAATGGCCGTCCCACCCCCTGGACCACTCCTTCCCGCCCCCGGACTGCCCCTTTGCTGAGGCCCGGCTCTTGTGCACGTAACCTCCCTTCTAAAATACACAAGGCACACACAAGGCTCAGCCACACACATAACCCTCGTATTTTACGTGTGTGGACGATTTAAAATTTGCCCGTTCATTTTTATTATTTTTCCAATAATCAAAATGCAATAGAAACAGTCTCTGTCTGTCTCAGTTTTTTCTTTGTTAGTCTCTATGTCTCTCTCACACTATCTCACTTTCACTCAGTCTCTGCCTTACTCTCTCTCTTTCTCAGTCAATCTCAATCTCTCAGTCTCAGTTTGTGTTCTGGGCTACCCCTTCCCTGTCAATAAAGGCCTGTTCCTCTGATGACCCAAACTTTAAGAACTGACACTGCAACAAGCCAGCCTCAGTATGCAGTGCAACAATGGAAAAACAAAAACATCACCATTCTCCATTAAACATCAAATAATAATATCAAGAAATATAAAACAACAATTTTAATAGTAAATTAATACCAATAAAAAGAAGAAAAATTTCAAAACAGCTGATGAACATAACACTCAGTAATTAAAAACATATATAAAAATGTTAAAAAAAATTCCCAAACATCAATAAAATATTTCAAGACCACAGACACATCAAATAACACCCAATAATTAAAACTAATAAGAATAAAAAATAATTCCATACTCTCTATACCTGGGAATGTTTGATTTCTAGTCACCCTGAGATTGTCGGGGTGAGGTGGGGGGCTTACAAACTTTCTCCTTTCTCTTTCATGTACACACATTCTCTAATACATGTGTTCATTCTCTCACATACATGCTCACTCACATATTCCCTTTCTCCCTCACACATACAGACATTTGCTCCAGCACACACACTCTCTCTGTTACTCACATATTTGCTCTCTCACATTAACATATGCTGTCACTCTCTCAGTCACATACCTCTCTTTTCCTTTCTTTGGCAGCCAGCAGGATTGGTTCATCTGGTGGCCCATTAGGGCCTCTCTTTCCTTTTTTCAGCTGTCGGCGGGGTAGGCTCTGCTGTAGGACTACTGGAGCTTCTTTCTTTCTTTTCTTTGACCACTGGTCATGTTATTTATCTCAGTCCTATGATTTAAACTGTTACCTCAACTTCATAATCTATTTGTAATCAGCTATGAAGTGACCGACCAGCCATGACAGGTGGAATAGAAATCTACAATTATTTTAATTAGATCATAAATAAATATTAAGAATGAGTAAAAAATAAGCTCTGAAAACTGACTGGGAAGATTCTTATGCCGTTGGAGAACCTATACTCCTGTTAAATACTAGCTCAGTACCCTAACCTGGTGATGAATTTCTGCCAGATCATGCCAGGTCATCAAGCCAGAGCATTTTTGAACTTGCTTCTTTTTCCCCATTGAGGAAAAGTAGAAGGTGGAGGCTGACACTGGACCCAACTCAGTATCCTTTTTTTTTTTTTTTTTTTTAGAAAACTGTTCCTGCCCTAACCTGCTTGCAGTGGTATAAATATTTGGTTTCACTGAGTTTGTAAAATAGTTTGAACACCAACAAACCATGCAACTTTTGTTTCATTTATGGTACTGGTGAGTCTTTCCCCCATCACATTCTTGTGCTCAAAAACTTCAGCTCTATCCTGTGCTTTTTTCCATGAAGAATCACAAATGTTTGTAATGTATGTAACACACAAAAAAGTAGGCTTTACATCTAGTTTCAAGGAGGTACTAATCTAATATAGAAGTTAAAAAAGAGAGACTATTACAGCAGTGAACATTTCTGTGCATTCCAAAGATCCCTCCAGTGAGTGGCCTTGGAAGTCAGACTACAGAGTATGTTATGCACCACTCAAACTTACCACACAGACACATGAACAAATGGACAACAGAAATAAAAAAATTAACAGGCTCACAGGGACAATAACTTTCAAACTGGCGCACATGCGTTCTTTGGCTCGTGTGTGTTGGCGAGTACCCAGATGTGCGCCCATTTTAGAACGTGCGTGCATGTTACAAAACAGAATGACTGCGCACATATGTGCGCCCGATTTTAAGTGGGCATGCACCTATGCATGTAAATCCCGTTTCTATCGCATACGTTTGGGGAATTTTAAAAGGAGTGCATGCCCACGCAAATTGCCAGTTTCACCAGTTCATCCATCAGTTCACCCAGTTAACAGCTAGGTCCTCCAAACCCCCCTGATTTGATAGTCTGCACTCTCCTCAGTTACCCCAGAACCTTTAAACCCCTGAGAAATGGTTCTTTTTATTTTTTAACTTACACCTTGTCCTTAGAGAAGTAAACCTACATGGCAGGGGACCTGGGTGCACACGTCTCTTGGCCACTCCCTGAAATGCCCTCATCGAGACCATGCCCACACCCACTCTTTTAAAAAAAACATTTTGAGATATGCACGCAGCAGGAGATACACGCATATCTGGGTGGCTTTTAAAATTTGGGGGGGGCTCACATGAGACCGACTTGTGCACGTATCTCCTGATTTTGGTGCACACTGGGCTTTTAAAATTCAACTCTTATTATTCCCATGATGAGAGACAGTAAGATAGTATAATATTGTAATTAGCCTTTGCAACAGTGGGTGATAAGCAGTAAAGAATGATCCTGTCATGATGCTATGCAATTCAGTATTTTAATCCCAATGTCTGCATGTTTCAAATTCTTCAGCCAGCAAACAAAAAAACAGGAAAATATTTGAACATTATATGTAGTCTCTTGGCATGTTTGGGAAAACCACAATTGCAGCAGAAACTCTGTGCAAACAAGGGAAAAACTTAACCTACAGTGTACTGTACAATATAGGGTCATAGGGATATCACTGTACCAAAACTTACACAATAATGAGTACAGCTATGTGTAACCTACATATGGATGTAATGGGCTTTGTCCTGGGTCTTTTTTTCTTAACATGTTCCATGTAATGGAGAAAACCATGTGTTATTGTTGCACCGGAGGTGGACTCTTGGGCCGAGGTGGGGTTGACGTTACCCATAGGAGGGATCCTACGGATCCCCACCATCAGCAGGCAGAGAGGGCTGATGGACGGAGGCCGGCTGGCGCTTCACCAATACCAGCCCTCGTTCCCTGCGGGTTGAGCCTTTGGGTGCCGGGGCCTGCTGGACTTAGGTGGCCTCCATCAGTGGATCGGAGTCAGCTCAGAGGCGGCAACTAGTGTAGGAATCAGTCTGTACTGGACGAGGCAGAGTCCCGGAGACCCGGGCGCCAATAGGAACACAGTCTGACAGAGGGCACCCAAGCAAGAGCAGGCCGAAGCCTGAATGAACCAGGTCCAGGACAAAGGCTGAAGAGGTGTCTTTAAGCAAGCTGGGTTCAGGGATGGTGGCTGTCTGTAAGCAGTGGCAAGCAAGGCTAAGATCTAGAAGAGGAGAGAGTCAAAGGATGGTCAGACGAAGCAGAAGTCCATGGCGGGAGAGAAGCAATGGAGTAGTCAGGCAATGCAGAAGTACAGGGTTGGAGAAAGGCAATGGAGTAGTCAAACAATGCAGAGGTCCGGGGCTGGAGAGAGGCAACGGAGTAGTCAGGCAATGCAGAGATCAAACCAGGTTAGCAATCCGAAGGAGAGATGAAGGAACAGGAACACAGGAACAAGGAAACAGGAATCATACTATTGTACCAGTCCTTATTGAAAGTTTAATCATCCCCTTGTAGGACACTAGCTGATTAATTACTAAATTCACCTGTAAATTTAAAGTACTCTCATTCCAACTCCCTTAGTATCTTAAACTTAACTAGTAACTCAATAAAACTAAGATGACGGCAGCAATCCAGCAGCAAGATGGGGGCTTTCCAGTCTTTTGCATTGAGTGTCACATGTATGATTTTTTACCCGTCGGTGAGAGATTGTATGTGTGCACTCGGTGCAAAGAGCTTCTGGCTCTCAGAGAACGAGTCCGATCTCTGGAGGCTAGAGTAACAGACTTGGAGGAGCTGAGGGAGACAGAGAGGTACATTGATGAGACCTTCAGGGACATAGTAGCCAAGTCCCAAATCCATTCTGGCAGCCCCAGTGCTGCCTTGGATCAGAAAGGTCTCCCAGTAGGAGAACATCATGCTGGTGTAGCAGGAAGTGATCCTGTAGCTAGGACCTGCTCTCGCACTGAGGACAAGTCTCCCAGGGATACTGCCCAGGAGGGAAGGGTTAGGCCGGCCATTATAGTTGGTGATTCGATTATTAGAAATGTAAATAGCAGGGTGGCTGTTGGACGTGAGGACCACCTGGTAACTTGCCTGCCTGGTGCGAAGGTGGCAGACCTCACGCATCTCCTAGATAGAATTATAGACAGTGCTGGGGATGAGCCAGCTGTCATGGTACATGTGGGCACCAACGACATAGGAAATGTGGGAGAGAGGTTCTGGAAGCCAAATTTAGGATTTTAGGTAGGAAGCTGAAATCCAGAACCTTCAGGGTGGCATTCTCTGAAATGCTTCCTGTTCCACGTGCAGGTCCCCAGAGGCAGGCAGAGCTCCAGAGTTTCAATGCGTGGTTGAGACGATGGTGCAGGGAAGAGGGATTCAGCTTTGTAAGGAACTGGGGAAACGTTTGTGGAAAGGGGAGACTTTTCCAAAAGGATGGGCTCCACCTTAACCAGAGTGGAACCAAGCAGCTGGCCCAAACTTTCAAAAAGGAGATAGAGCAGCTTTTAAACTAGAACAAGGGGGAAAGCTGACAGTCACTCAGCAGTGCATGGTTCAGAGAAATGTATCCTTGAAGGATACTAATGAAACAGGAGAGTTAGGGCATCCTAACAAAGAGGTTCCATTAAAAGCAAACATAGTCCATATGCCTATATGTACAAAATCACCAAAGCTAATGATTTCCAAATTATCCCAAACAACTGAAAAGCAGGTTGTTAAAACAAACAAAAAACACGCTTTGAAATGTCTGTATGCCAATGCCAGAAGTCTAAGAAGTAAGAAGGGAGAGTTAGAGTGTATAGCAACACATGATGAGATTGACATAATTGGCATCACAGAGACTTGGTGGAAGGAGGATAACCAATGGGACAGTGCTATATCAGGGTACAAATTATATCGCAATGATAGGAAGGATCAACTTGGTGAGGGTGAGGCACTTTATGTCCGGGAGGGTATAGAGTCCAACAGGATAAAGATCATACAAGAAGACTAAATGCTCAGTAGAATCTATTTGGGTAGAAATCCCATGTGTGTTGGGTAAGAGTATAGTGATAGGGGTATACTACCGTCCACCTGGACAAAATGGTCAGACAGATGATGAAATGCTAAGAGAAATCAGGGAAGCAAACCAATTTGGCAGTACAATAATAATGGGAGATTTCAATTACCCCAATATTGACTGGGTAAATGTAACATCAGGACTTGCTAGAGACATAAAGTTCTTGGATGTACAAAATGATTGCTTCATGGAGCAATTGGTTCAGGAACCAACAAGAGAGGGAGCTATTTTAGATTTAATTCTTAGTGGAACGCCGGATTTGGTGAGAAAGGTAATGGGTTGGGGCCACTTGGCAACTGTGATCATAACATGATCAAATTTAAACTAATAACTGGAAGGGGGACAATAAGTAAATCTGCAGCTCTAACACTAAATTTTCAAAAGGGAAACTGATAAAATGAGGAAAATAGAAAAAAACTGAAAGGTGCTGTTGCAAAGGTTAAAAGTGTTCAACAGGCTTGGACATTGTTTAAAAATACAATCCTAGAGGCGCAGTCCATATGTATTCCATGCATTAAGAAAGGTGGAAGGAAGGCAAAACGATTACCGTCATGGTTAAAAGGTGAGGTGAAAGAGGCTATTTTAGCTGAAAAAAATCCTTCAAAAATTGGAAGAAGGATCCATCTGAAGAAAATAGGATAAAACAAGCATTGTCAAGTTAAATGTAAAACATTGATAAGACAGGCAAAGAGAGAATTTGAAATGAAGTTGGCCATAGAGGCAAAAACTCATAATAAAAACTTTTTAAAATATATACAAAGCCAGAAACCTGTGAGGGAGTCGGTTGGACCATTAGATGACTGAGGGGTTAAAGGGGCTCTTAGGGAAGATAAGGCCATTGCAGAAAGACTAAATGAATTCTTTGCCTCCGTGTTTACTAATGAGGATGTTGGGGAGATACCAGTTCCAGAGATGGTTTTCAGGGGTGATGAGTCAGACGAACTGAACGAAATCATTGTGAACCATGCATTAAGAAAGGTGGAAGGAAGGCAAAACGATTACCGTCATGGTTAAAAGGTGAGGTGAAAATAGGCCAGATTGACAAACTAAAGAGTAGCAAATCACCTGGACTGGATTGTATGCATCCTAGGGTACTGAAGAAACTAAAAAATGAAATTTCTGATCTATTAGTTAAAATTTGTAACCTATCATTAAAATCATCCATTGTACCTGAAGACTGGAGGGTGGCCAATGTAACCCCAATATTTAAAAAAGGCTCAAGGGGCGATTCAGGTAACTATAGACCAGTGAGCCTGACTTCAGTGCCGGGAAAAATAGTGGAAACTATTCTCAAGATCAAAATCGTAGAGCATATAGAAAGACATGATTTAATGGAACTCAATCAACATGGATTTACCCAAGGGAAGTCTTGTCTAACAAATCTGCTTCATTTTTTTTATGGGGTTAATAAACATGTGGATAAAGGTGAACCGGTAGATGTAGTGTATTTGGATTTTCAGAAGGTGTTTGACAAAGTCCCTCATGAGAGGCTTCTACGAAAACTAAAAAGTCATGGGTTAGGAGGCGATGTCCTTTCGTGGATTACAAACCGGTTAAAAGACAGGAAACAGAGAGTAGGATTAAATGGTCAGTTTTCGCAGTGGAAAAGGGTAAACAGTGGAGTGCCTCAGGTATCTGTACTTGGACCGGTGCTTTTCAATATATATAGAAATGATCTGTAAAGGAATATGACAAGTGAAGTTATCAAATTTGCGGATGATACAAAATTATTCAGAGTAGTTAAATCACAAGCAGACTGTGATACATTACAGAAGGACCATGCAAGACTGGAAGATTGGGCATCCAAATGGCAGATGAAATTTAATGTGGACAATTGCAAGGTGTTGCATATAGGTAAAAATAACCCTTGCTGTAGTTACACGATGTTAAGTTCCATATTAGGAGCTAACACCAAGGAAAAAGATCTAGGCATCATAGTGGATAATACTTTAAAATCGTTGGCTCAGTGTGCTGCAGCAGTCAAAAAAGCAAACAATGCTAGGAATTATTATGAAGGGAATGGTTAATAGAACGGAAAATGTCATATCGCCTCTATATCGCTCCATGGTGAGACCGCACCTTGAATACTGTGTACAATTCTGGTCGCCGCATCTCAAAAAAGATATAGTTGTGATGGAGAAGGTACAGAGAAGGGCAACCAAAATGATAACGGGGATGGAACAGCTCCCCTATGAGGAAAGGCTGAAGAAGTTAGGGCTGTTCGGCTTGGAGAAGAAACGGCTGAGGGGGGATATGATAGAGGTCTTTAAGATCATGAGAGGTCTTGAACGAGTAGCTGTGACTCGGTTATTTACACTTTCGAACAATAGAAGGACTAAAGGGCATTCCATGAAGTTAGCAAGTAGCATATTTAAGACTAATCGGAGAAAATTCTTTTTCACTCAATGCACAATAAAGCTCTGGAATTTGTTGCCAGAGGATGTGGTTAGTGCAGTTAGTGTAGCTGGGTTCAAAAAAGGTTTGGATAAGTTCTTGGAGGAGATGTCCATTAACGGCTATTAATTAAGTTTACTTAGGGAATAGCCACTGCTATTAATTGCATTAGTAGCATGGGATCTTCTTAGTATTTGGGTGATTGCCAGGTTTGGCCTCTGTTGGAAACAGGATGCGGGGGTTGATGGACCCTTGGTCTGACCCAGCATGGCAATTTCTTAAGGCAATCAGGATCGGGAACCAGGAACTGAAGAGGCAACGAGTACTTGACTACCGAGGGGACCTGTTGCAAAGGCAATTGAGAGAATGGAGCCCAGGCTTATGTACCGGAGCTCTGCCGACGTCATCATCCGGGGCCGCAGCCTGGTTCCCGCCGCGGGCCCTACTTAAGGACTAGCTATGCATGCGGGCGCGCCTAGGGAGGGGCGTGGCGCTGGTCGGGACAGCGTTTCTCCGCGGCTATGCAGAGAGGCCAGACGCGGAACATCAGGAACTGCAGCAGAGCCGTAGGCCCCAGGAGTGGCCAGAGGACAGAGCTGGCGGCCCATAGCCACCAGAGACAAGGGACCAGATGCTGGATCACTTTGAAAGAGGTGAGGGGGCCAAGCCGCGGGTCTGATGCGGCCGGCACACATAACAGTACCACCTATGCCCCCCAGCCCCTTGGAGGTCAGGGTTTGTCCGGATGGGCACGATGAAACTGGAGGAGGAGTTTCTTATCCAGGAGTATCTTATCCTTGTTGTCTGTCGTAGGGGCCGCCGGTGGGAATACCTCCTTTCCTGGGAGGTATTCCCACCAGCTGGCTCCCACGAATTTTCTTCAGGGCCGTAACCCTCCCTTAGCCAAATCAAAATAACAAACACATTAAGGCTCAAAAACGTAGAAACATTGGGAGCCCCCAGCTTATGGCTTCAGGCAAAATTAGCTCAAGCTGTAAAAGCTTTCAACTACAAAATGAAACTTCTTCCAAAGGGGAAACAATAAGAGGCAACAAAACATGATCCTTAAGAGTGAATTGTGAAAATTCACTCTTATTATACATTGGGCTATCACAGTGATCCCTAAATTTGGTCATCATGAACCTCAATCTAGCTACCAGGATATCCACAACGAATATTCATTAAATATGCATTTATATACTATTTTATTAGCATGAAAATAGACCTGATTGAGGGTCTCAAGAAAGCTTGGGTTTCACTGGATCACCATTTATTTGTAGTTTATTTTACCTAGTTAGCTCTTTTCTTGAAAAGTAATTACATATCTATAATCTTCTGTAAAGAGATTATCACAATGCCACTATTATGTTTCAGAATTCTGTTTATTAAAGTAGGCTATGCAGTGCATGTGAGTGAGGGGGGAGCCAGAGCTGTAGTTAGCCTGTGGCCAATATGGCACCGCTGCTCCCTCACTAACAGGTCGATACAGTAAAGTGTGCTCCGTCGGAGCGCACTGTCAGCCTGCTCTGGACGCGTGTTTTCCCTTACCCCTTATTCAGTAAGGGGAGGAAAACACGCGGCCCACCCGCGGCACCTAATAGCGCCCTCAACATGCAAATGCATGTTGATGGCCCTATTAGGTATGCACGCGCGATTCAGTAAGTAAAATGTGCAGCCAAGCCGCACATTTTACTCTAAGAAATTAGCGCCGACCCAAAGGTCGGTGCTAATTTCTTCCGGCGCCAGGAAAGTGCACAGAAAAGCAGTAAAAACTGCTTTTCTGTGCACCCTCCGACTTAATATCATAGCGATATTAAGTCGGAGGTCCCCAAAAGTAAAAAAAAGTAAAAAAAAAATAAAAAAATTTGAATTCAGCCCGCGGCTGTCGGGCCGAAAACCGGACGCTCAATTTTGCCGGCGTCCGGTTTCCGAGCCCGTGGCTGTCAGCGGGCTCGAGAACCGACGCCGGCAAAATTGAGCGTCGGCTGTCAAACCCGCTGACAGCCGCCGCTCCAGGCCAAAAGGAGGCGCTAGGGACTTGCTAGTGTCTCTAGCGCCTCCTTTTCCTCGTTTGCACCGCGTCGCCTAATTTGCATACTGGATCGCTCGGAGAGCGGGCGTTTGTCCGCTCTCCCGCAGTTTTACAGTATCGGGCTGAATGTGGCTGAAGAACAGCCACCTCTCCTCCTTCCAATACAGCCCTCTGGGCTGAACAGCTCTGCTGCCCTGAGGAGAAGAAGAAGATCTGCTACTCCTTTCATCCCCTGTGGCCTTAGGGCCATTCTTGGAGGGGCAAATTCAGGGAATTGACCCCAGGCTGTGTGTTTTGAGGAACCCAAGTCAACCAGTCAACCATGGTAGACACCCCCCCCCCCTCCCAAAGCATCCCACAATCTGAGGGACATTGCCGGGAGAAGGCAGGAAACATTATCAGGCACTGCCTTCTTTCTGATGTGGCTACGGGACAAAATACCTCCACCAAGGCTACTGCTTAGCTCAGATGTGGCCTGCATAGAGCCAAAGTGGCTCCCCATTCAGGTCAGACAAATAGACTGCTAGCTACATACACTAACTGCCGTCCCTCATGAAATCTTCAGGTAGGGGAAAGGAAAAGGAGGTGGGAGAAGGGAGGGGAGAGGAGAGGATGGAAGATAAGGAGGAAGGATGGAATATAAAGAGGGTTGGAAGGTAAGAGAGGGGGAAAGTGGAAGGTATGATGGGTTGGAAAATGACAGTGACAATGGCCTCCCCAGAGCCCATGATCCTCCGCTTTGGAGTAATTTCCTCTTGGCTTCTCCCTCCTTCCCTTCCAGGGCATCACTGTAATGCTTGCAAGTGCCTGCTGCAAGTAGAAACCGCATGCACTCTACTACTGAAGGAGATGGTTGGCCTAGCCACTGCTGAAAGAGAGATTGAGAGTATGCATGTGGGAGCTTGGCACATCAACTGCCCTTCACTGAGGGAGAGGAA
This sequence comes from Rhinatrema bivittatum, assembly GCF_901001135.1. NCBI lineage: Eukaryota > Metazoa > Chordata > Amphibia > Gymnophiona > Rhinatrematidae > Rhinatrema > Rhinatrema bivittatum. The sequence goes on from NC_042619.1 coordinate 270,344,026, forward strand.
GACCTGCTGTGGCTGCCATGGAAGGAGGGAAGATTTTGGAAAGCAGTGCTGCAGGAGCCACCTGCACTTAGGAAGACAGAAAGAAAATACTTTAAGTTCATGGTGCTGTATGTTGTGCACAAGTTAGGGCACACTTTTTCATGGCCATAGGTGCCTTTATTCTGGCTATGGCTCTAGAGGAAGTATGTGCCAAAGAGGATTTAAAAAATAAATAAGTAAAAATAAAACAAAGTATATAGTGGGGTTAAATGTTTCAAAAAGTTCTAACTCATATAGATATGGAGTGAGAATTATTCAGAAAAGAATGGAAATTTAATTTGTCTTAACTAAAAGATCACTATTTATTACTGTCTAATGTTTGCTCAGCTATCCTGGAAAGTGAGAGTAACCTTGCATGTAGTACTTACTGCATCACTTATGCAGAAGATAACCCCAGCTCTCAGGGATCTTGGCAGCATTATGGTAATACATTTTTTTTGCAAAGATGGACAGTTCTTGAATGACATTTTCATTGCATCAGGCTTAGCCATGGACAAGGCTTCCTTCAACATAAATCATGAGTGTCATATTGGACCGGCTCCTCACTTTCATATAAAAACCAATGTGCAGCATACAATGTGTCTGCGAGTTCCAGCTCTGACTGAAATTGATTTTCTCAGGCTCGCATAAACCAAGACCTCCCATTGTCCCCAGAGCAGAAAATACCAGGGTGGCCATTACTATGGAAAATTTCCAGAAGAAGAAGTACCAGCTGCAAACTCACAAGTGAATACAAGTCACCAACTATGACACCTCTAATTAAAACGTGACAATTGGACTACATGAGGCAATTACAGATATTCTGGCCTGGTCCCATGCTGGGTCTGTTTTTTGTCACTGTTTTGCTCTCTCAAACGTATAGTAGTACAAGTCTGACTGGTATGGTGTTCAAAGCATCCCAAATTAACTGAAGACAATACTAAGCCTACTAAATTTATAGACTTATCATGTACTTATACTGAATAGGAATTTAATGATTACGTTAACCAAGAGCATAACAAGAAAGGATCAACATTTTAAAGTAATTGCTAATACAAAAATATTTTAATTGCATCCTGTTGTCTTAAAGAGGTTATTCATTGTTAATTTAGCATATTATTACACATTGCCGCACACACAGAGGCTATATTTTGTTTGAATTTTATCCTAAAATCACTTAAAATAAATCCTTTGCAAGAAGTTGGCAGAAAATGCTAAAGGGAAGTTAACTGCAGGAAAAAAGGGAACATCATTTGCAAAGAGAGAATTAAGCTATCTGCTAAGCAGTGTCAGAATGTGGAAATGTTTACAAAATGCTCATTAAGAGAGTTGGGATTGTGTGATAGCAGCAAAATCTGGTGAACAGTTTACACTAGACAGATAACAGAGGCAAGGAGACCATGGGGTCTATGTCATCCCATTACTGAAGAGGAAAGGGGGCGGGAGAAAGAGAGAGAAAGAGGATGGTCACAAGCTCTAAGCAAGTGCTTCCAAACTTGTCAACTCTCTGGATGACACAAGCTTTCCCCTGTGCTCTCCAGAGAATAAAACAGCAACAAAGTCCACACAAGAGCTAAAGGGACTTGAGATTCATTGGAGACGAGCAAAGCAAAAACAATGGATTGTGTATCCCTTTGGCTTTATGCAACCCTGTACTGGTTGGCTCACTTGGGAGCTTGTAGCCCTATTTTGAGTTTGGAGGATTCTCTAGACGGAGACAGACCACTGTTTGATGAAGTCCTTTCAGAGCAAGATGGGGTTGATTTTAACACACTGCTGGAGAATATGAAAGACGAGTTTCTGAAGACACTGAATTTGTCCAGCATCCCTTCCCATGCTCCAGTCAAGGTTGACCCACCAGAATATATGCTAGAGCTGTACAACAAGTTTGCAACCGATAGGACATCTGTACCGTCGGCAAACATTGTTAGAAGTTTCAAAAATGAAGGTAAGCCGTTCTCTAGATCTCTAAATAGACTACATGGGCATCTTACAAAAGTAATGAGCACCTTGACAAGGTTTACAGAAATATTAACATCTGCCACCCAGAAGAAAGAAGATGTTTCAAACTGGGAATTTATTTTTCTTGAATTCTGTGAAAGAAAATTTCAATAACTTTAGATTCTATGCACCTGATTTAGCCTATCTTACAGCTTAATATAATATCAACTTAAACTCTTACAAGGCCTGCCACTTACTGGAAAATTAATTTTATCCAGTATTTGTTAACAGGTGTCAAAAGTTCTTCAGTGAGCTGAGAAGCAATTCATAGAAAATGTGGAAAGGTAATAAATCTATGTCTTAATAATTCAAAACTACTGAACCAGAAAGTACTGATGCAAGATTTTGCAAGTAAATAAATTTGATTTAATACAGAAAAGTGATCAGATGATGTTTCATGCAGAATCTTACTGCCATAGGATGCTACTATGGTTGTGATCAACTGGAGCAACATAATTAACAGAATATGATTTCAAATTAATCTCTACAAAAATATTTTGCAGGAAATTATTACATATATATGTGGGTGGATATCATTTAGAAACATATTTATTTGCAAAGTATACTGTATTCTTCCTATTGTATGCAAAAACTGTCCTTTTTTATTTCATAGACTAATCAAATTAGTTCTTCCTCTTTTCCAGCATATGAATCATGTTCCTGAAATATTTCATATATAAGCCACATTCTGCTAATAAACCTTAGCTGATTAAGAACTGACTCAGTCACTGTAGTTACCACAGCTTGTAATTCTGGTACGCATAGTAAATTTCACACTCTGGTAAAAACAGAGCAGGAATACCTAACTCACCCCAACCAAAGAGGAGATGTATATACCCTGTGCATAGACTGCAAGCCTTGGATCCCTTTACAGATCTAAGTTGTTGATATGTAAAAGAAACTTTTTCCAGGTCTGCTTTATTTTACCATAGGCAACAGAGAAGCGTGTTGACACATTAGGACATTTTGATAGGTTGAACATGACTTGTCTTCCTGTTTAACATGCAAGATGCTGTCATGAAGTGCAATAGAAATGCAATGTTCTGTGTGTTGGAGGAGGAACATGTTTTATAAAATAAATTATAAAGTGTGCGTGTGTGTGTACAAAATGCTGATTAGTTAACTGCTTTTACATGTCAGTAATGTCACTTAGAGTTGCTGCTGTTTCTTGCTATGCAACCTGTTTAGTTGACGATTTTCTCATGCAAACCAGAGTTAAATGCTGTAATGATCTGATGTAATCTGAGGTATTTCTAGCTATATCCATTGAACCGTCCCTTGATTCATGATTATTGAGCCACGCGGGTGCTTGTACTTTTGGCACTGTTCTTGCAATAAGAGCACAGTACAGCAGTATGGTCACTCAGAGAGCCAGGCAGAGCCACGCAGAAGACACAGCAGCAGAGCCAGTGGCTGGAGGAGCTCTACAGTGGCTCCAGCAAGGCTCCAGTGAAAGGAGAAGGGGAAGAGAGAGAGAGAGAGGAGGGGAAGAAAAGGGCCTCTGGGAGGCAGACAGAACTGGCAAGTCGGTTAGATCTTCAGAACCAGCAGGGGAGGATGAGTTAAATTCACTGGTTTTTGAGGTTTTAATTTTAAATTTAATTTAATTTTACATTGTACGATTCAAACAAACAAAAAAAAGAAAGCAAAAAACCACCAGCTTTAAGATAAGTATTCAAATCAGAAAAAAAGGGCCAAAAATAAATATCAAATTTTCTATTGTTTAAACTTTAAACAACAAAATCCAGAAGCCTTAATAATAGTTACTAAACCTAGATCAATGGTCTTGATAAGGTAAATACACTTGCTTTTGTCACTCAGTGGGACACTTTAGCACTGAGCTGTGATCTGGAGAAAGCCACATTCAGTTATGCAACCTTAAAACAGAACTTCTAGCCATTCCACGTTTTTAATTCCTTGGTGTCAAATCCAAGTTAAGGATGGGGAAGAACCACAAATGGCTCCTGTACCCTACCTTTCTTCCTTTGCTGATCCAGTGATGCCTTTTGCAGGCCCCTGAAACTGAGATCAGACATGAGAACAAGATTGGGGGCTTTCATGCTCTTCTTGCTCCTCCATGGTCTTGAAAGCTCATGTGCTAAAACATCCTTGTACACTGATCCAACAAAAGGAATCAGAATCTGCAAAGTATCCAATTTTCCCTAAGACCAGTGCAATTACCACACCTCTGAACTACATTTTAGGATACAGGATATCAATGAATTCCCTTTACCAGCATACCCCTTTCATGCCATAACGCTTAATTCTATCTGAGCTATAAAAATGGAGATTTTTAATAAGGGCATTTCGCAGCAAAAGGGTGTGTAGCCCTTTTAAGCCCACAAAAAAGAAGCTTATTTTAAAACACAAGGTACCCATATATGTTGGCTTGAATATTGGGTTGTTAATGTGGCTAATAGTATGTACACACCCTGACTGGTTGTAAAACAGTGATATAAAGTACATATGGTAGCAGCATTCATACAACATGTTTAATTTTTGAAAAACTAAATGTATGCGCATTGTGGCCAAGCACACCTCCGAAACGCCCCCAAAACGCCTCTTTTCTATGTTGGCCAAAAGTGCATGCATGCTAAAAATTCACTTGCCCGGCTATGGCTGATTTGAGAGAGTGAACTCTAGTTTTAAAACACATCCTCTGAAACACTATGACTGGCAGTCAGCTTAAAGACCTTCAAGCAGTCTCTAAAAACATTTTAGGCAGGCATTCTATTAGTTGGCTATAGAGTGTCCTATGTACTTTTTTATTAACTTGAAACAGGTTGGTATGATGTTTGTACATTTTTGTTTGAAATTTTACGTATGTTCTTTCTTTGTACATTGTCTAGTATTTAGGTGATTAACAAATTTTAATAAAGATAAAGAAACTTTATTCTAAAATGTCTATCCAATTCACAAAGATGGATAAACAGATATGGATGTATTTTCTATATCACATTCAGGACCTGACCTGAATCATGCCACCTAGATTTAGGATGCTATTGGAACACTTGTTAGGTTCCTGAATTAGGCATCTAGTACTGAAAATCAGTGCACAGTGCCCAAGTTCCCTCACCTGACCTAATCCTGTTCCTTGGGCTGCTGAATTTTTCAGCACCTAAATAAGTGCACTAACCTGAAAATGTGCACAGAGCAACATGCATAGCATGCATAGAACAATACTAAAGAAATACATTTCATACTGCTTATAATCTGTGCAATTTGGGTTAATTTTTTTGTTTTTCAACTTTCAGATCTGTCCTCCCAGTTCACTGTCCTCCCTGGAGTGAGAAAGTATCCTCTATTGTTTAACGTGTCCATCCCACACCATGAAGACATAATCATGGCAGAACTGAGACTGTATACCTTAGTTGAAAAAGACAGAAGAATGTATGACGGATTGGATAGAAAAGTGACCATTTACGAAGTACAGCGGTACAAAGGTGGAGAAGAGGAGAAGGGCAAAGAGAAAAAGCTGGTGAAGTTGGCCTCCAGGCAGATTTATGAAACCAACAATGAATGGAAGACATTTGAGGTAACAGAGGCCATCCGCCTCTGGAAGAGGGCAGACTCAACCACTCACAGACTTGAGGTCCACATTGAGAGCATTGATGATGATGATGAACCCAACATGGATGGAGATCTTGATATAGATGTGAACCCAGAGACCAAACACATGCCTCTACTGATTGTATTTTCAGATGACCAGAGCAATGACAGAAAGGAGGAGAAAAAGGAATTAAATGAAATGATAGAACATGAGCAGCTTCTGGATTTAGAAATCTTGGATGCCAATAGCTTGAATGGTGGCCCCAGTGAAGAGGCTTTGCTTCAGATGAGATCTAACATCATTTATGACTCCACTTCCCGAATTAGGAGGAATGCAAAAGGTAACTACTGCAAAAAGGCCCAGCTCTATATAGACTTTAAGGATATTGGTTGGGATTCCTGGATAATAGCCCCTGCTGGATATGAAGCTTATGAATGCCGTGGAGTATGTTCCTACCCACTCACAGAACACGTCACACCAACAAAACATGCTATTGTTCAGACACTGGTGCATCTGAAGAATCCCCAGAAAGTTTCTAAAGCATGCTGTGTACCTACCAAGCTGGATCCTATTTCTATCCTCTACTTAGATGCAGGAGTAGTTACCTACAAATTTAAATACGAAGGCATGGTGGTATCAGAATGTGGATGCAGATAGTACTTGGGAACCGCAGTACAATATTGTGGGAGTATTTAATAACTATCAGGCCGATACAGTAAAAACACCGGTGTTCGCCCGCTCTCCCGGCGCGTGCACAGGCCCAGCGGTAAAAAGAGGAGCTAGGGACACTAGTGCATCCCTAGCGCCTCTTTTTTGACGGAAGCGGCGGCTGTCAGCGGGTTTGACAGCCGACGCTCAATTTTGCCAGCATCAGTTCTCAAGCCCGCTGACAGCCACGGGCTTGGAAACCGGATGCCGGCAAAATTGAGCGTCCGGTTTTTGACCCGACAGCCGCGGGCCCATTTTAAATTTTCTTTTTTTAAAATTTTTTAAACTTTCGGGACCTCTGACTTAGTATCGCCATGATATTAAGTCGGAGGGTGCACAGAAAAGCAGTTTTTACTGCTTTTCTGTGCACTTTCCCGGTGCCCGGTGAAATTAGCGCCTACCTTTGGGTAGGCGCTAATTTCTGAAAGCAAAATGTGCGGCTTAGCTGCACATTTTGCTTTCTGAATCGCGCGGGAATACCTAATAGGGCCATCAACATGCATTTGCATATTGCGGGCGCTATTAGGTTCGGGGGGGTTGGACGCGCGTACTGTACACTGTACTGTATCGGCCCGCTAGTCTGTAAATTTGTACATTTTGAGTTTCCTATTTAATAAGATTATTTAATAATGTGTGTACAGATATTGTTTCTTGTCTTGATAGAATATTTAGCTTCTGCATTAGCTTTTACTAGTCTTCTGTTTCTAGATTACAAGACAATTCTTCCTTCTCTCTTTGTGAAAAGAAAATTGAAAAAAACAAATTCAGACCATCCTTATTTCAGGCTTTATTAAAACTGCTCCAGAAAAAACAATGTTCATGCCATTTAGTGACCCGTATCCCATCACTTGCTGTCTAATTTGGACCAAATGTGCAAATATGATCATCTGTAGAAAATGTAAATATATGATTATAATGCATATTATACCAGCAGAGCTTCCCAAACCTGTCCTGGTGACTCCACAGCCAGTCCAATAAATTCTCCAGACTGCAAGTGATCATAACTTAGAATATATGGAAGGCTTCATGAATTAGTCAATTCTTCAATTAAATCTACACATCAGTGGTTTTCAATCCAGTCCTTAAGTACTCCCTTAGCCATTATGATTTTCAGGACTGTGTTCACAGGGGTAGATTTTATAAAGTTGTGCGCAGGTGTCCATGTGCGCGCTCTACCCAGTGCGTGCACATGGACATCCGATTTTATAACATGCAAGCGCAGGTGCGCACATGTTATAAAATCGGGGGTCGGCACGCGCGCCGACGCCCACGGTCTTCCCCGGTTCCCAACCCCCTAGCCTAACCTCCCTTCCCCTAACCAACCCGCCCCTATCCCTGTCCTAATCCCCCCAAAAATTATTTTACCTGCTGTGTGCACCGGCACCCAGCCAGCATGCGATCCTCCAACACATCGGCAAATGGCCGCTGTGCTGGAGGCCTCTGGCCCCGCCCCTTTCCCGAAGCCCCGGACTTATGCTTTATGCTCGTGTAGGGCTTTATGCTCGTGTAGGGCTTTTAAAATCTACCCCACAGTGAATATGCATGAGATAGGTTTGCATGCACTGCCTCTAATTTATGCAGATCTGCCTCATATATGTTAATTGTAAATATCCTGAAAACCAGACTGACTAAGGAGTACTCTAAGACTGGGTTGAATACTACTGATATAGGATAATGCATGCAGTAGCATGGTGTCCAGGATGTAATTGACTTAGAACTGCTTCAAATTCAAAACCTTTTCATGCCTATTTCCTTTCCCAGATACTTGCTGCTACTTCACAGCAGTGAAGGCAATATAATAATAGCATTTTGAGACTTCAGATGGAATAGAAATTAGACTTGGTCTGGTGGTAGTTTAGCACAAAAGGGTTTAAATAACACATTTAAGCTGCATCCACTGGCATGCAATAATGCTTAAATAAGTTATATAAATGAATTTGCATATATCTGAAATATCTGTGGTTCTGCATTAAAATGCAAAGATAACTTTCTGAAAGCAAACTCCAATATGGGCTAATCAGCAATAGCTTTACTGTTTTAGGCAGAAAGATACGTACTATTCCTGGACTGAAATCAAAGTCAAAACTCTCCCCCAAAATAATTACTGTACAGAAGTCTGGTGTGGGAATTCCATAAATATGTTATTTCTGAATATTTTAAAGCTAACAAAGAAGACGGGGTGAAAACAGCCAGCTGCCCATTGAGGATCTTTTTTGTCAACGTGAGTGTTGAAATAATCAATTCATAAAGATAACGTCCCCCTCCCTTCCACTTTATTTAAAGGTGTCACATGCCATGTTTCCGCCACTCTTCTGCAACAAATCGTGGTGATAAGAAGGTGTTGGAACTGAGAAACAATGGAGCCCGTCACTTTATTTATTCTGAGCTGCAAATTTGTCAGATTCTTTGGAAAGTGCCACTGACGTTGGCTTCTCCAGCCTCAGCCAAAGCCTACTGTACTGTCCTTCATCTCTTTTACACTTTTAAGGCAAAGCTATCTTCACTGGATGCGATAAGAGACCTGTCTTGGAAAGAAACTAACTGACACTTCATGGGAATAAAAAAAAAAAAAAAAAGGTTTATCAAATACCAACTGAAACCAGTTTCATATGTGCTCATGCAACCTTTCTCTGCTTCTATTTATTAATCTATTTATTGACTGTCCTTCCTGATTTGTAATATAATGTACAATAAAAATGCTTTATTTTTGTGTTTTTGTGTGAGGCCATGTGGACTGATAGTAAGTATATAATTTTTTTTGTCTTTGGTTGATATTTGCAGGGGTTTTCTTTTTTTCATAATGCATAATAGGGAATTTTTGTAAATATTGCTTCTGGTAGGCTTCCATCATCTATAAGAAAAAGGTTGAGTTTAGTGACTTATGAATTTTCACAGTGAGTGTAAAAATGGAAGACAGTTTTTGCCACATAATTTACTGGGAAAACTGTGGATGAAACAAATGAAAAATGGCAAAAATAGGGCCTTTCTGCTTCATTCGTGTAAAGCCCCTCTGTGCTCTTATTTATTTATTTATTTAAAAATTCTTACATGGTCCCCTCTGTTTCTTTAACTTTAGTGGGCAGGGCCTTTAGACGGTTTTTAAGAACATAAGAATTTGCCATTCTGGGTCAGACCAAGGATCCATCAAGCCCAGTATACTGTTTCCCCAACAGTGGCCAATCCAGGTGACATGAACCTGGCAAAATCCCAAACAATAAATAGATCTCATGCTGCTATCACACAGTGGTAAGTAGTGGCTATTGCCTAAAGGCCCAATTTTAAAAGGACCATGAGCATAAATTTCGGTGGTTATCTGCGTGGCTGGGCCTTGCGTGCGCATTTTACAAAGGACATGGCCACACACGTAACCCCCGTTATGCGCTGAAGTGCTGGGCCTGCTAAAAGGGGCGGCATGGGAGGCGAGGTCTTGGCAGGGAGGGTGGAGCGGGGGGGGGGGCTAGGACAACATCATTAGCTGCTGTCCCAAGGAAGCACGCGCCAACAGCTGGCCGGCGCATGGAAGATACTGCTCATCCAGAGCAGAAGTAAGTATTAAAATAAAAATTAGGGGCTAGGTAGGGTTAGATTAGGGATCAGGGAGGAGACGGGAAAAGGTAGCAAGGGAAGGGTTAGGGAAGTTCCCTCCCAGTCTGCTCCTTAATCAGAGCGGACTGGGAGGAAGAACTGAACATAACTGATACAACAGTCTGGCAAAACAGAAAGCGGACATAGTGAGTTAAGAGACATCATATAGTTATTGTGAATCTTTCGGACCACACAATCTCATAAAAGAAGACAAATCTCAAACCTACTAGCAGTTGGATATTGTTGTCTTCTGCTAATGAAATTTCATGCTGCATGTCCTTTGGTGGTTCCATTATTCCTCTTTTGCATGTTTATTTGACTCCCATGGGGTCACTGAACTGGTAGCTGGATTTAGGGATGATCTAAACCATTTTAGACCATGTGTGGAACCCATTGTTCACTGCTGAATCTGCTCAACTGGTTGGCCCAATCAACCTCGTCTAACACGAAAAGGGCCCTCCAGACATAAGCCAAAATGGCTTCAAACAGCTCCTTAATCTGAAAGAGTTCTCTTCTCCCTATAGGAAAATGATCCACATCAAAATCATAGGCTGCAGAGCCCTATTTACACACACTTAAACCCTAATTCTACCAACCCAACTGGCTGAGAGGAATTTACAAACTTGTAGAGGACTCTGTGTGATTTGAAATTATTGTCTGTCTTGAGGCCTTAGTGAATAAGACTCTTTATGCTCCTTTTATAGATTACCCAAACTAATTGTTGACAGCATACTTATGTATAGTATTCTGTTGTGAGTGAGCTGTTTAGTGGACCCTTGGGCCGACCTGTGAGAGACTGGGGAGAGGTGTGCTATAGTCTCTAGTGAGTGACAGGTCAGGAGGGAGGTACCAGGCAGGAGCTGGATGAGAGCTTCACCGTGGAAGCCGGTACTCCCCCGGGAGGAGCCCAGCCGCTGGAACTTAGGTGATTCAATCTGGAAGCCGGTACTCCCCCGGGAGGAGCCCGGCCACTGGGACTTAGGAGATCACAGAAGCTGGTACTGGAGCGGGCAGGCAGGGACTGAAGCAGGCTGGGACCGAAGCAAGCAGGAACTGAAGCAGAACTGGCTACTGGAACCAGACAGGAGCTGAAGCAGGACTGGCCACTGGAGCCACAGGACTGGCCACTGGAGCCAGACAGGAGCTGAAGCAGGACTGGCCACTGGAGCCAGACAGGAACTGAAGCAGGACTGGCTACTGCAAGCAAGCCAGACAGAAGCAAGACTTGGGCACGGAGTGAAACAAGTCTCAGGCAGGAACGGAGTTGCTAACGCAATAGCACACTCCGGGGCACGGCGCAACAGAGAACCGCAAGGAACCCCGTTGCAAGGCAAAGTCCTGGGCTCCGCGGCGGCCTTACATAGGCCACGGCGTCTGATGTCATGGATAGAGCGGAGCCTTCAGTGGCGGGAAACGGCCTTCGCACGCACGTGCGTGCCTAGGGAGAAGGCGTCCAGGCAGGGCTTATCGGCGGCGTCCCCCCCCTGCGGAGATGCCGCGAAACAGGGCGCAGACCCTCGGAGACAGACCGGGACCAAGAGGTAAGGGCCTAGTCACGGCTGCCGCGACTGGGACCGCAACAGTATTCTTGAGATTTGTCTATCACTCAAAGCTTTCTATTTTGACTAAATGCGCTATTTATGTTTACAAGTGTTGGGTGATTACAGACACACACACACTCTAAATTAAATTGTAAACAATATAGAAAAGAGTAGATGTTAAATTTCATACTAGACAATAATAAAATGCCAAAAGCAATCCCTCAAATATCATTATTGAATCTGAGGATAATTATTTGACTGCATTTACTGTAACGATGTTAAAAGTTTTGAATCTACTTATATCAATTCAGAATTTGGTGTGGGATTGAAGTCACTGGAGAAACAGGGACAAGTAAAAAAAATGTTTACTTAACACAGTTTTTAAAAAATAACATGTCTTTTGTCCCAAGGATTTGATTTTCTGCAAGCTTAAGGGAAAAATCTTCACAGAAAGGAAAAAAAAGTTGTAAAAGCTAAAATCTTCTGCAAAAAATTGAAAAGCACGATGGGATATTTTGCTGCAAAGTGCAAATTTAAGAATTGGGCAAAAGCTCTGTTGCACATTATTGCACAAATTCTTGCTGTCATAGGACTTTATTTGCCAAGCTTTAAATCTGGCCTTCTGTATGTTTGCTCTTAATGGCATTCTTTGTTAAAAGGGGTAAAACAGCTTTATTGTTTACATTTTCAAAGGCATGTGATATAGCAAGACCTCTAAAATTGGTAGAGAGATATCCAAAGGATATGGTTATCAAACCTATCCTTGGAGGATCACCTGGCCAGTTGAGTTTTCAGGATATTCACTAACGAATATGCATGAAAATAGATTTGCATACATCATAGGTCTGGTGTATGAAAATATGTCTCAGGTATGTTCATTAGGGATAGACTGAAAACTACGCTAGCAAGACTAGTTTGGGAAACATTGGGTTGGATGGTAAAGTCTGACATCCAAAAAACATGGGTAGTTCAGAGGTGCACCCTTGTAATTAGTCACACTTGGCTAATTTCACTGGGCAACAAATTTTCACAAAAGTCATGTTACGGAAATGAAATTAGTCAATTCTTGTAAATTTCCATGTGCTAAACCCGAATCTGACTGTGAAAATGCAAAATTGGCTCTAGTTTTTTTGTAATATGCAATAATATAATTACATCTTGAATTGTATGCCAATAGTAGGAGACCTACGGTTAATACCGTTTGAAAAATGAAGTCATAGACTACGTCTTAGATTTCTTTGCTTGTCTCTTGTACACCTATTCGGGAGCAACTCTGCGGAGTGTCCAGCAGTAGTCAGCCAGCATGAATATTTCAAATGCTCACCCTTTCTGACTGGGTTTCATATAGTACACTGCTGACATCAGCTTATTCAGCAGCAGCATGGCAGTAGAACTGCATTGCATCAGAAAATGATGTAATAAACTCTGGATGATGTGTGCATGATGGTATTATGCAATATGATGCAATATTACATCATTCTAGGCTTATTTACAGTCCTACTGGATAAATTTACATGACTAAACATAGAAAGTGAACTATATTAAATATCTTCAAAACGAGAGCCAATAAAAACTTTTCATGGTCATATTCGTGATCAGCACATCAAGATACTACAGAGTAGGACCTTTTTAGGTCAGTAACACTTTCATTGTTGCCCAGTGTTTTTTTTTATATGATAAGACTTATGAATTTCCCATATTTTCTTGATCGTTGGGCATCAAACCCAGGTATCCCATCTAATAGTCAGATGATATTTTACATTTGAAATCTAACACATCCTGTCGTTTTGATTGTACCCAAACTTAAAATTCCACTTCAGTGTTCAACTGTAAAAATTTACCCCTCCCCCCAACAAAAAATAAATAGAACATGACAGCATATAAGGACCTAATACCCATCTGCTCAACTTATTTCCTAGTGCAATGTCAGAGACCCTTGTTGATCTCTGGCTTTCTCCTCACTTCATATACAGGGGTCCTCAGTTCTTATCCCAAGCCTTCTTGAATAAGAACATAAGAAATTGCCATGCTGGGTCAGACCAAGGGTTCATCAAGCCCGGCATCCTGTTTCCAACAGAGGCCAAACCAGGCCACAAGAACCTGGCAATTTCCCAAACACTAAGAAGATCCCATGCTATTGATGCAATTAATAGCAGTGGTTATTCCCTAAGTAAACTTGATTAATAGCAGTTAATTGACTTCTCCTCCAAGAACTTATCCAAACCTTTTTTGAACCCAGCTACACTAACTGCACTAACCACATCCTCTGGCAACAAATTCCAGTGCTTAATTGTGCGTTGAGTGAAAAAGAATTTTCTCTGATTAGTCTTAAATGTGCTACTTGCTAACTTCATGGAATGCCCCCTATTCCTTCTATTATCTGAATGTGCAAATAACCGATTCACATCTACTTGTTCAAGACCTCTCATGATCTTAAAGACACCCCTCAGCCGTCTCTTCTCCAAGCTGAACAGCCCTAACCTCTTCAGCCTTTCCTCATAGGGGACCTGTTCCATCCCCTTTATCATTTTGATAGCCCTTCTCTGTACCTTCTCCATCACAACTGAATTTTATTTAAAAATTTCCCTCTGACATTGCGAGGACTTAAACCTGGAACCTTTGAACCTTTTCCTCCTTTAGAGTCTAGAAGTCTAATGTATAAAGAGAGGGACAAGAGAGGGAGCAATTTTAGATCTAATTCTCAGTGGAGCACAGGATTTGGTGAGAGAGGTAACAGTGGTGGGGCCGCTTGGCAATATGATCAAATTTGAATTAATGACTGGAAGGGGGACAGTAAGCAAATCCACGGCTCTCGTGCTAAACCTTCAAAAGGGCAACTTTGATAGAATGAGAAAAATAGTTAGAGAAAAATAGTTAGAAAAAAACTGAAAGGAGCAGCTACAAAAGGTAAAAAGTGTGCAAGAGGCATGGTCATTGTTAAAAAAATACCATCCTAGAAGCACAGTCCAGATGTATTCCACACATTAAGAAAGGTGGAACGAAGGCAAAACACTCACCAGCATGGTTAAAAGGGGAGGTGAAAGAAGCTATTTTAGCCAAAAGATCTTCATTCAAAAATTGGAAGAAGGATCCAACAGAAGAAAATAGGATAATGCATAAACGTTGGCAAGTTAAATGTAAGACTTTGATAAGATAGGCTAAGAGAGAATTTGAAAAGAAGTTGGCCATAGAGGCAAACACTCACAGTAAAAACTTTTTAAAATATATCCGAAGCAGAAAGCCTATGAGGGAGTCAGTTGGACTGTTAGATGATCAAGGAGTTAAAGGGGCACTTAGAGAAGATAAGGCCATCGTGGAAAGATTAAATGATTTCTTTGCTTTGGTGTTCACTGAAGAGGATGTTGGGGAGATACCCGTATCGGTGAAGGTTTTCATGGGTAATGATTCAGATGGACTGAACCAAATCATGGTGAACCTAGAAGATGTGGTAGGCCTGATTGACAAATTGAAGAATAGTAAATCACCTGGACCGGATGGTATACACCTCAGGGTTCTGAAGGAACTACAAAATATGAAATTTCAGTCCTATTATTAAAAATTTGTAACCTATCATTAAAATCATCCATTGTATCTGAAGACTGGAGGGTGGCTAATGTAACCCCAATATTTAAAAAGGGCTCCAGGGGCGATCCGGGAAACTATTTATTTATTATTTATTTAACAGTTTTTTATACCGACCTTCATAGTAGATAACCATATCGGATCGGTTTACATTTTAACAAGGGAAGACTAAGGTAACAATTCTGGTTAATAATAGATAACAAAGGAAAAAGGAATAAGTCAAAGTTACAATCAACAAGGAATGGAAAAAAACTTGGAGGCTTAAAGACAAGCTGGAAGGAAGATAAAGGCAGGTAGAATAAATATAACATGATACGAATAAATTAACGGGTTAGAGCATATGCTTTAACCTGGAGGTGCCAGTTAGCCTGACTTCAGTGCAAGGAAAAATAGTGGAAAGTGTACTAAATATCAAAATCACAGAACATATAGAAAGACATGGTTTAATGGAACAAAATCAGCATGGCTTTACCCAAGGCAAGTCTTGCCTCACAAATCTGCTTCACTTTTTTGAAGGAGTTAATAAACATGTGGATAAATGTGAACCGGTAGATGTAGTGTACTTGGATTTTCAGAAGGCATTTGACAAAGTTCCTCATGAGAGGCTTCTAGGAAAAATAAAAAGTCATGGGATAGGTGGCAATGTCCTTTTGTGGAATACAAACTGGCTAAAAGACAGGAAACAGAGAGTAGGATTAAATGGACAGTTTTCTCAGTGGAAGGGAGTGGGCAGTGAAGTGCCTCAGGGATCTGTACTGGGACCCGTACTTTTCAATATATTTATAAATGATCTGGAAAGAAATACGACAACTGAGGTAATCAAATTTGCAGATGATACAAAATTATTCAGAGTACTTAAATCACAAGCAGATTGTGATAAATTGCATGAAGTCCTTCTGAGACTGGAAAATTGGGCATCCAAATGGCAGATGAAATTTAATATGGATATGTGCAAGGTGATGCATATAGGGAAAAATAACCCATGCTATAGTTACACAATGTTAGGTTGCATATTAGGAGCTACCACCCAAGAAAGAGATCTAGGCGTTATAGTGGATAACACATTGAAATCATCAGTTCAGTGTGCTGCAGCAGTCAAAAAAGCAAACAGAATGTTGGGAATTATTAGAAAGTAAATGTGAATAAAACGGAAAATGTCATAATGCCACTGTATCGCTGCATGATGAGACCACACCTTGAATACTGTGTACAATTCTGGTCGCTGCATTTCAAAAAAGATATAGTTGCGATGGAGAAGGTACAGAGAAGGGCGACCAAAATGATAAAGGGAATGGAACAGCTCCCCTATGAGGAAAGACTAAAGAGGTTAGGACTTTTCAGCTTGGAGAAGAGATGGTGAGGGGGGATATGATAGATGTGTTTAAAATCATGAGAGGTCTAGAACGTGTTAATATGAATCAGTTATTTAAGAAAAGACTTAAATAAAAATTTACTCTTTTGGATAACAGAAAGACTAGGGGGCACTCCATGAAGTTAGCACGTGGCACATTTAAAACTAATCGGAGAAAGTCCTTTTTCACTCAACGCACAATTAAGCTCTGGAATTTGTTGCCAGAGGATGTGGTTAGTGCAGTTAGTGTAGCTGGGTTCAAAAAAGGTTTGGATAAGTTCTTGGAAGAGAAGTCCATTACCTGCTATTAATTAAGTTGACTCAGAAAATAGTCACTGCTATTACTAGCAACAGTAGCATGGGATAGACTTAGTTTTTGGGTACTTGCCAGGTTCTTATGGCCTGGATTGGCCACTGTTGGAAACAGGATGCTGGGCTTGATGGACCCTTGGTCTGACCCATTATGGTACGTTCTTATGTTCTTAGGTTCTTATAGAGGTCCCCTGAGTGCTTAGTTTGGGGTTGGGGATAACAAAACTGGTTTATATTGAACTAGGGGATGAGAAGAGGGGATACAGATAATCAGAGCTTAATAGTACAGGCTGCAAATTGATCTAATAAATCTGGACCTTTCCCAGCTTGAACCAAGTAAGAAAAAAAACCTAGAAATGTTGCAGAAAGTTTGGAAAAATGGTCTAGGTAAGAAAAACAAAAATCTTAAAGCAGCGCATGGCAGATTATTGTTGGTTTTCCTTGTAATACCTGTTACACTGCATAATACTGTTTAATATATGTTGAGTAAGTGATAATCAAAACATTAAAATAAATCAAGACTTACAAATTATAAGTGGGCACTAAAACCCAATGAAGCCTGTGGGGAGGGCAAAAAGAAGTTAGTTAGAAATATACAGTATACTGACTGGAAAATGATGCAGCTGTCTCAAAGTGTTTAGAAACTACAGTCCAAGGTTAAACTAAACTTCCTTGTAACCTTGTCCGGGGTTTGCAGAATGAACCACTAATAAGATGGGAACTGTGTTGACACTGGGATACTATTTTGGGAAGGAAAGCCAGACCTTAAGGGAAAAAAAAAACAAAAAAAAACTCTCATCTTAAAATGGATATTTTGTTTATACAATGAGCATATCTATCTTCATTAACACAATATTTACAAGAAAGGCCTGCTACCGTGCATTCTTCAGTATTAAAAGGAAATGTCCTAAGTTAAAATGGCCATGGGCATGGTAGGGCAATGTGGCAATATAGATAGGGATTGCCTCGGCGGTGTATGCATGAAACATTGTGCTCAGAGATGGTCCGATCTTGGTGGAGTAGTGAGGCCATTGGCCCGGTTCCTGATCCACTGTCTGGCTCACTAATTGTACACGGGACATAACACATTCTTCTGGGTCACAAACATGGAGGTTTCCTCGTCATATTAACAGGAGTGTTTTCTGATTTAGAAAGGAGAGAGTTTCCTGTTCTTAGGAAGAAGAAGAGAGTGAGTGCGTATTTCTATTCTAGCGGAGAAAGGGGGAAAGAGAGTTTCCTGTTCTGGGGCAATCTAGAAAGTGGAAATATGATCCAATCTGGAGGTATTGATGAGGATAAACTTTCTTTTTACAAGCAAGGCAAGCTGGACCATGAAGCATTTATCATCTTCACCAGCCCCTCCCCTACCCTTCTTCCCAGATCAAAGTTATTTGGGATTTATTTTAACCATGATTTGGCATTACTCTTTGGTTATTACATGAATTTTACATGCTGTAGATCCGCCAAATATTACCAATTACAGGAGGATGCCACACAAATATGGAGCCCGTTTTCTTTCCCAGTAATAAAAGGAAGATTTAAAAAAAAAAAAAAAAAATCCATATTCTGATTACTGTAGTTGCACTAAAACCCAGTCTGTTTGTGCTGTTTCTCCAGTAACCTGATGAGGAGAGGATAATGCTCAAAAAAGTAGATACAGATTTCCTAAGTCAATCCAGTAAAAAGGTATCATCTACAACCTATTTGTTGACATTTATTTCTAATTGCAGATACTAATCCTTGCATTTGTCAATTATTGTACAGGAATGATCTCTAATGTCACTGTAAACTATACTCTTCCTTTTCTTTTGACTCATAATAAAAATATCATCCCTGCTCATTTGGTAAATGACTAGATCTTCTGCAGTCTGCTTGCCAGCTTTGTAAGCTTGGGCCTTTCCTCAAAGGGAATGATACACAATGTGTACAAATGAGAGTGGTCACGTCATTCAAGAGCTCTCTTTATGTTAACTGTGGAAAAACCAGCAAATACCAGAATAAGTTTAGAAGAGACTTTTAGGGGCTTGTTGAATGATTTGGTATATAATTTATACACCACTCAGCACTGACCAAACGGCAGTGTTAAGGGTATGAGAAGGACAAAGGGTAGCCCCATTTCTGTGTATGTATTCAGCAGTCCCTCACCAGTTTCCAACTGCAGAGTTAATTCATGCTTTAAGAAAAACTCTTGACATTGTGCTTGGCAGTGCAGAACTGAGGCAGGGACAGTTTGCTTTCAACAGAGGCAGCAGGGCTTGTGCTACATGCTGGAGATACGGGCTGAAATTTCCTAGGTTCATCTAACTTAATTCCTAAAAATAAAAAGAAGTTCCTTGAACTCTTCCCACCTTCAGCAGACTATGCCTTGTCCACTATTCCTGGTGCTGGTGTGCTTGTCTAATACCTTTATCCTATCCTTATATGCAAACAGGTATGCCCAATTCCCCCAAATATTTTCAAAATTTCTAGTTCTCTTCCTTAGCAATCTGGGGAACTCCTAGAGACCTTTGTAACACCCCCACCACTTCGTGGGGAGCACGGAATAAAGGGGATCGTTATAGTTCCCAGGGCTGTCCATTACTGTCCCAAATCTCTCTTTTGCTCAAACAAGCCTCACAGTAGCTCTTGGAAATGCCAGGGTTCATCCGGCAGGGTGCCTGGTGTTGCAGTGGATAACACAGTCTCTGGCATTTAACCCTCATCCCACTCTTTCATACTGGTCAGTATATACTTGGATTTAACCACACATCTTCAAAAAAAGCATGCTCATACTACCATTACTGAAAACTTGGCAGTGGAAGTACTCAAAGCTGCAACTGAGTTATAAAGTGCACAGTTCCTTCCTTTAATGGGCAATAAACATTTCCTGCCAGGATATCACTTGGCAGTTTTTACTATGTGGAGTAATAAGGGCCTTCAAATCATAATGCAATGTATGTCAGAAGAAGCTCAGTTACTTTCTTTTCAGGAGCTGCAGAATCAGTTTGAATTGCACAACAGACAGTTTTTTGCATTTTTACAGGTTACGCACTATATAACCTTTCTGAGACTGCAATAACTTCGCCAGAGCAATAGGATATATTTCACCAGATCTTTTTTGACATAGAAGACCCGTCAAAGCATTCGGTTTCTTTTTTCCATACGTTTTTGAAGGACTTAGATACACTGTTCCCTTTGCTATCCCAGAGGGAGGGCTGGCACAGAGAACTGGACATTGAATTAAATCTTACTCAATTTCTCAAGACTTTTTCAAGAATAAGATAAATAACGAGTAGTATGATGATGTGGGAAACACAATATACATTTTTAACATGATATTATTTACCCTAGAATTAAGCATCCATGCTTCATCAAAATCCATCTGACAAGTGCAAGAAGTGCCTGAACGCTGTAGGAATTCCTAGGACATCAGTTCTGATCTTGCCCTCGAATAAATGAGTTTTGGGAAAAAACACTGCAATATATTAGTTCTGTAGGTGGGTCACAGGTGCCGTTAGATACACATATTGTCCTCTTAGATAATTTAGGCATTGTATCATTTCAAGACAAGTACACCACGGTAGGAAAATAATCCTGATGGCAAAAAAACTGATTCTGCAAAAATGGCTAACAGCAAAGTCCCCTTTAATGATGCAACTTAGGAATACTGCTAATCATATTTGTATCATGGAAAAATATATGGACAAGATGGAGCTGAATTGTAGAAAGAACAAGACATTCTTTAAAGTATGGGATACGTACTTACATTCACTCCCACATAAAAGCTCAAAGTATGATTCTAAATGACCTGCCTAACGTATGATTGCATTTGAGGTGGCGACATTGCATAAACATGGTCCAAAGGTTTTTTCACATAACGGTGGGGGGGTGTCTGTTACACTGTTAAAAGTTCACTTTGTAATCATACTTTCATTTCTGTAACCAGAAAAGAAATATGCAATGACTTGCTTTGCCTGCTGGTGGACAGAAAGCACCAGCTATCAAGAATGTTGTATGAACAATGTCAATAAAAATGATTTGAATATACTCACAAGACTGGTCTTCTCAAAGGATAAAGGCAATTGTAAATAAAGCACGGAATCCAATTGTGCTGTTCAACTGAAGAAATGTTTAACTTAAAAACAATGATTCCGCATAAATCAGGAATAGCAAATTGAAAATCATAACAACAAAAGCCGTGCTTTCTTTATTCATGGTGCAACCTAGGTTCCACTTTTTTTTTTTTTTTTTTTTAACTGAACCAGTGTCCTCTTCTGAAATCCTTTCTCCCTGGATGGTAGGGTAATTCTCTTCAACAACAAGCATCCAAACAAGGGTAGAATAGAAAAATCCTTTTGTTCAAAAATAGATATGTCCAAAATATATCCAAAAACCTTTTCTCCAAACTTATCCCCACAGATCCTCACCCTTTGCTCTTAACTGGGTGCAGAAGTGAAAACTAGGAACTTAAGCCCTTTCAAAACAGAGATTTGCCTGTCTGTCAGAAGCTGGATCTCAGAGTGTCAACAGCAAAAAAATTAATCAAGACAAAACTCTTCCAAAAGTCCAACCTCCCTCAAACTACTTTCTTGGCAAAACTGGAAGCTAACCAGACTCCTTGATCAATCCTCTGAAGCAGAGAAAAGACCTGGATCAATTCACCAGAGAGCAGAAAAATCCCTTTGCAATGCTGAAGGGGCAATTTATACCCCGGAGACAGATCCTAAAAAGGGAATAGCAAAAAGCAGGAGGAGGACCCCAAAAATGCAAAACCCTCAATAGCTGAAAACAAGGATATTATTAGAAGCAAAGGCAAGACCAGGTTACACTTTCTTATTCTTTAGATTTCCTTTAGTTCACTAATTGTTTTTAAGGATGTGACCTTTTGCATCTGTCCTATAATCTTCAGGGACCCAGCATCAGGATCTTTGATCCAGCAGAATGACATCAAATTCATTGTAGAGCACTAGTCTGCTAGGCTAATGACCTGCATGGCCAAACAGAAGAATGAGATCATGGCCTTCTACAGCATCCCTGTCACTCAAGAAATTATTCCACATAAACATGGAGCTAGTTTTTTCCCCTGAAACAAGACAAAACTAAAAATAATCCATATTATTGAAAGGGGGGGGGGTATCCTTTACTAGTAGCATTGACCTTTATCTTTATGGTATCAATGGCCTCGCCTAGTTTGCTTTGCTACCAGTGTGAATCATAAGTCTCTCTATTCCTTGCCCTTTGGTGTGATGTCAGTGTAGTGACGTGTACCATTCCCCATTGGGAGGGGTCTGTTGGGTCAACACAACTCCAGTGCCTATTTAATACAGGGGAGGAACGGAAAGTTAGCCTTATAACAGGGCTGGGAAAGTGAGTGTCTATTTGTGAAGGACACTTTGGTGGGTCTGTCCTTCCACAGGGATGTCCAAAAGGCATGAGCTCTCTTTTGGGCAAAGGGATGTCTAGAGAGATGAAGAAATTCAGGATTTCAGGAGGGGGGAGTCTAAAGTGAGCTGAAAGAATAGTTCCTGAAGAGCCCCAGAATGACAGGGTTTCTTCGGAAAGTGCTGGCTGATAGTACAGCCTGCCTGGAAAAATCCACAGATTTGAAAACTGACCAAGTAACTCAGCCAGAGGCCCAAGAGAGAAACAGAAATAAAAGAAACAAAATGGAGAAGAAGGGCTGTCACCCAAATAGTACTGGGAGGGTTCAGGGAGGAAGGGTACTGGTCCCTAAGAGTTTAACTTTTAGGAAAGACTGTGCAGTTTGGTGGAAAGAAACTGAATTTAAGTCTGTTTGTGCTGAATTGTGGTGCATTATCAGCCAGTATACCAGATGTTGGTTTTTTGCTACCAGTTTTTCAGTAAAGACTTTAATTTTGAACAACAGTTTTGGAGCGGAGTATGATCTTTGGTGTGACTGAACTGGTGTGCAGAACATAAGAAATTGCCATACTGGGTCAGACCAAGGGTCCATCAAGCCCAGCATCCTGTTTCCAACAGTGGCCAAGCCAGGCCATAAGAATCTGGCAAGTACCCGAACACTAAGAAGGTCCCATGCTACTGATGCAATTAATAGCAGAGGCTATTCCCTAAGTAAACTTGATTAATAGCCGTTAATGGAATTCTCCTCCAAGAACTTATCCAAACCTTTTTTAAACCCAGCTACACTAACCACATCCTCTGGCAACAAATTCCAGAGCTTAATTGTGCATTGCATGAAAAATAATTTTCTCCGATTACTTAAATGTATTACTTGCTAACTTCAAGGAGTGCCCCCTAGTCCTTCTATTATCTGAAAGTGTAAATAACCGATCCACATCTACGCATTCTAGATCTCTCATGATTTTAAAAACCTCTATCATATCCCCCCTCAGCCGTCTCTTCTCCAAGCTGAACAGCCCTAACCTCTTCAGCCTTTCCTCATAGGGGAGCTGTTCCATCCCCTTTATCATTTTGGTCTCCATTCTCCTTACCTTCTCCAGTGCACCTATATCTTTTTTGAGATGCGGTGACCAGAACTGTATACAGTACTCAAGGTGCGGTCTTCACCATGGAGCGATACAGAAGCATTATTACATTTTCCATTTTATTCACCATTCCCTTCCTATTAATTCCTAACATTTGCTTTTTTAACTACCGCAGCACACTGAGCAGACAATTTCAATGTATTATCCACTATGATGCCTAGATCTTTTTCCTGGGTGGTAACTCCTAATATGGAACCTAACATTGTGTAACTACAGCATGGGTTATTTTCCCCTATATGCAACACCTTGTACTTGTCTACATTAGATTTCTTCTGCCATTTGGATGCCCAATCTTCCAGTCTCACAAGGTCCTCCTGCAATTTATCACAAACCACTTGTTATTTAACTACTCTGAATAATTTTGTATCATCTGCAAATATGATAACCTCACTCGTTGTATTCCTTTCCAGATCATTTATAAATATATTGAAAAGCACCGGTTCAAGTACAGTTCCCTGAGGCACTCCATTGTTTACCCTTTTCCAGTGACCATTTAATCCTTCTCTGTTTCCTGTCTTTTAACCAGTTTGTAGTCCATGAAAGGACATCACCCCCTATCCCATGACTTTTTAGTTTTCTTAGAAGCCTCTCATGAGGGACTTTGTCAAACGCCTTCTGAAAATCCAAATACACTATATCTACAGTTCACCTTTATTTACTTGTTTATTAATCCCTTCAAAAAAATGAGCAGATGTTAGGCAAGACTTCCCTTGGGTAAATCCATGTTGACTGTGTTCCATTAAACCATGTCGTTCTATATGCTCTACGATTTTGATCTTGAGAATAGTTTCCACTATTTTTCCCGGCACTGAAGTCAGGCTCACTGGTCTATAGTTACCCGGATCGCCCCAGGAGCCCTTTTTAAATATTTGTGTTACATTGGCCACCTTCCAGTCTTCAGGTACAAATTTTAACTAATAGATCTGAAATTTCATTTTTTAGTTCCTTCAGAACCCTGGGATGCATACCATCCTGTCCAGGTGATTTGCTGCTCTTTAGTTTGTCAGTCTGGTCTACTACATCTTCCAGGTTCACAATGATTTGGTTCAGTTCATCTGACTCATCACCCTTGAAAACCATAGAAACATAGAAACATAGAAATGACGGCAGAAGAAGACCAAACGGCCCATCCAGTCTGCCCAGCAAGCTTCACACATCTTTTTCTCATACTTATCTGTTTCTCTTAGCTCTTTGGTTCTATTTCCCTTCCACCCCCACCATTAATGTAGAGAGCAGTGATGGAGCTGCATCCAAGTGAAATATCAAGCTTGATTAGTTAGGGGTAGTAGGGGAAGTAACCGCCGCAATAAGCAAGCTACACCCATGCTTATTTGTTTTACCCAGACTATGTTATTCAGCCCTTATTGGTTGTTTTTCTTCTCCCCTGCCGTTGAAGCAGAGAGCTATGCTGGATATGCATTGAAAGTGAAGTATCAGGCTTATTTGGTTTGGGGTAGTAACCGCCGTAACAAGCCAGCTACTCCCCGCTTTGTGAGTGCGAATCCTTTTTTCTTCTCCCCTGCCGTTGAAGCAGAGCTATGCTGGATATGCGTGAAGTATCAGTTTTTCTTCTCCCTTGCCGTTGAGAAGCAGGGAGCTATGCTGGATATGCGTGAAGTATCAGTTTTTCTTCTCCCCTGCCGTTGAAGCAGAGAGCTATGCTGGATATGCGTGAAGTATCAGTTTTTCTTCTCCCCTGCCGTTGAAGCAGAGAGCTATGCTGGATATGCATTGAAAGTGAAGTATCAGGCTTATTTGGTTTGGGGTAGTAACCGCCGTAACAAGCCAGCTACTCCCCGCTTTGTGAGTGCGAATCCTTTTTTCCACATTTCCTCTTGCTGTTGTAGCTTAGAGCAGTGGTCCCCAACCTTTTTTGCACCAGGGACCGGCTTCAAGCAAGACCATTTTTCCATGGCCCGGCAGGGCGGGGCAGGGGCAGGGCTTTGGTCATATGAGGGCGGGGTTATGGAGGGGGTTGGATTTTAGTGCACACTTATCATTTAATTATGACATTTATAATGTGAATGTGACTCAACTCACCATAGGTTCTCATATGCATGGCACACTGACCCATGATCGTCATGGGGCTAGATGTAAAAGTACAGTTTGGATCCACGGGAACCCCCCTGACCCACAATAATGGATGTAAAGCAGAATTATGACATTCCCCATACAACTCACCCTACAAAAAAGATATTCTGGTTCTGGTGACATCTCAGTAACAGTAACTCAAACTCCTTCTACTTCCAGGCAGTTTACCACCAATGCATGTCCTCTTGAGAAAACACAACAAATAAGACCGATACAAACGCTTACATGCTAGCAAAATATTTCATCTCGGTAACAGACACAGAACCGACCTAACATACTCCCAGGATCTGTAGTAATGCACATAAACTAATCTGCACACAGTTACACCTGTATTATGGAATACACTCAAACAGGAGCAACCCTATCTATGAAAAGGCAACACTACAAATATTAAATCAGGCCCTAAAAACCAATACACCTCTTATTAGGAAAACAGAACTAGCAAGCAGCTATAGATCTCCACACAGAAATAATTATAAAACTATACTAATAAGCAGAATAAATGTTTCAAAACAGCTATGAACAGAATAACATCCAACAATTAAAAACTCATAAAAACTATTAAACATTCTCCAAACACCAATAAAATATTTCAAAAAAGCAGACATCACACAATTAAAATGGCAGTCAAGAAAAATAAACTTAAAAAGCCACTTTTACTTACCCCCTCCAGCAGCTGTCCTACTCCCCTTCCCTGCAGGCCGTGGCACACACCAGAAGCAGCAGTAGAAGCTAAGCTCTATACTTATAGTCCTCTTCCTTAGTGCCCATGACTCACACACACACCATACCAGTCATGCCCCCATGACCAGTTTCTGTCTCTCACACACCAATCATCTCCCAAACAGTCTTTGGCACACACACACCAGTCACCTTCCTGAACAGTTTCTCTCATGCCATACACACACACAGGCTTCACACTCCCATGTTCTACTTACATATATGGGCTTCTCACTCTCATAATCACTTTCTCTGTCTCTCTCTCACACACACACACACACACACACACACACACTCACCAGTCTCTCACTCCCATGTTCTCTTTCAGATATACAGGCTTCTCCCTCCCATGATGTGTCTCACACACACCCAGGTTTCTCACTCCCATGCTCACTCTTCACATGCACAGGCTTCTCATTCCCATAATCACTTTATTTCTCTCTCTCTCTCTCACACACACACACACCAGTCACCTGATCTCGCTCATGCATACACACACACACACAGGCTTCCCACTCCCATGTTCTCTTTCAGATATACAGGCTTCTCCCTTCTATGCTGTGTCTCACACACACCCAGGTTTCTCACTCCCATGCTCACTTCTCTTCACATGCACAGGCTTCTCATTCCCATAATCACTTTCTGTTACACACACACCAGTCTCTCTCATTTCCATGCTCACTCTCCACGTGCACAGGCTTCTCATTCCCTGAATCACATTCTCTCACATTCACACACACACCATTTTCTCTCACACACACCGTCACCTTACCAAGCAGTCTCTCTCTCTCATGCATGCACACTCACCCAGGTTTCTCACTCCCATGCTTTCTTTCACCCCCACAACACCAGGCTTCTTACGCCCATGCTTTCTCACATACCCAGACTTCTCACTTCCATGCTTTTTCTCTCTCTCACACACACACACATCAGTCACCTCCCTGACTAATGTCTCACACTCTCACATACACATCAGTCATCTCCCTGAGCAATCACTTCATTGTCTCTCACATACACACACACACACATCAGCTCTCTGACCAGTCAATCACACACATGCTGGCTGCCTGCTTCTCTCTCTTTCTCTCACTCACTTCCTCTCCACCCCCCACCCCAGCACAAACGGTAGCTGCACCACCTCCTCCTCCAGCCCCCGCAGGCCAAGAAAGAAGAATCCCATCGGCCGCGGGAGGCTCACGTTGCTGTCTCCTTTACCTATTATCAGCTGCTTCGATTGCTCGGGGGCCGATGCTGCTGTCGCCGCTGCTATTTTTTCATGCGGCACGGCTCTTTCTCCTTCCCGCGCACCGCGTATCACTTCCTGTTCTGGGTCAGAGGGAGGGGGGGGGGCGGGAAGAAGAAAAGGCCAGCCGTGGATGCCACAGCTTTTTTTTTTTTTTTGGCACCACTGCCGTTCCCGCTGGGCTTGAACGTGCTGATAGCCCAGCGGCAACGGCAGCAGGGAAGGAAGAGCAGCGGGAGAGACCGGGAGCACGCGACACACCTGCCAGTGCTTGGCGGCGCCGCGGACCGGCAAAACACTCCCACGGCCCGGTCCCGGTCCGCAGACCGGTGGTTGGGGACCCCTGGCTTAGAGCGATGTTGGAGTCACAGTAACCGTGTGTATGTTTATTGAATAAGGGTATTATCTCCAGGCAGTAGCCGTCATTCTGGCGAGCCACCCACTCTTTATTGACGGCCTCTTGATTTTATGGATCCACAGTGTTTATCCCACGCCCCTTTGAAGTCCTTCACAGTTCTGGTCTTCACCACTTCCTTCGGAAGTGCATTCCAGGCATCCACCACCCTCTCCGTGAAGAAATACTTCCTGACATTGGTTCTGAATCTTCCTCCCTGGAGCTTCAAATTGTGACCCCTGGTTCTGCTGATTTTTTTCCTACGGAAAAGGTTTGTCGTTGTCTTTGGATCATTAAAACCTTTCAAGTATCTGAAAGTCTGTATCATATCACCTCTGCTCCTCCTTTCCTCCAGGGTGTACATATTTAGATTCTTCAATCTCTCCTCATAAGTCATTTGATGAAGACCTTCCACCTTTTTGGTCGCCCTTCTCTGGACCGCCTCCATCTTGTCTCTGTCTCTTCGGAGATACAGTCTCCAGACTGAACACAATACTCCAGGTGAGGTCTCACCAAGGACCTGTACAAGGGGATAATCACTTCCCTTTTCTTACTCGATATTCCTCTCTCTATGCAGCCCAGCATTCTTCTGGCTTTAGCTATCGCCTTGTCACATTGTTTCGCCGACTTCAGATCATTAGACACCATCACCCCAAGGTCTCTCTCCTGCTCCGTGCACATCAGCCTTTCTCCCCCCATCGAATACAGTTCATTCGGATTTCCACTCCCCATATGCATGACTCTGCACTTCTTGGCATTGAATGTCAGCTGCCATATCTTCGACCACTCTTCCATCTTCCTTAAATCCCGTCTCATTCTCTCCACTCCTTCCAGCATGTCCATTCTGTTGCAGATCTTAGTGTCATCCGCAAAAAGACATACCTTACCTTCTATCCCTTCCGCAATGTCGCTCACAAAGATATTGAAAAGGACCGGTCCCAACACCGATCCCTGCGGTACACCACTTAAAACCGCTCTCTCTTCAGAGAGAGTTCCATTTACCATCACACATTGTCTTCTGTCCGTCAACCAGTTTGCAATCCAGGCCACCACCTCGGCACTCACTCCTAAGCTTCTCATTTTATTCACCAGTCTCCTGTGCGGGACAGTGTCAAAAGCTTTGCTGAAATCCAAGTAGATGACATCGAGTGCTCTTCCTTGATCCAATTCCTTGGTTACCCAGTCAAAAAAGTCAATCAGATTTGTCTGACAGGATCTTCCAATGGTGAATCCATGCTGCCTCTGGTCCAGCAATTCTCCCGACTAGATAGTTCACTATTCTCTCTTTCAACAGTGACTCCATTACTTTTCCCACCACCGAAGTGAGGCTAACCGGTCTGTAGTTACCAGCCTCTTCTCTGTTCCCACTCTTGTGAAGCGGGACCACCACCGCTCTCCTCCAATCATTCGGCACCACTCCCGTTTCTAGGGATCTATTGAACAGGTCACACAGCGGACCCGCCAGCACATCTCTGAGCTCCCTCAGTATTCTGGGATGAACTTCATCAGGCCCCATGGCTTTGTCCACTTTCATTTTCACCAGCTCTTCCCATACATTTTCTACTGTAAATGGAGTTACATCTACTCCATTCCCCTCCAGTTTCTTGTTAACTAGTGATGGTCCTTCTCCAGGGTCCTCTTTAGTGAACACAGAACTGAAGTATTCATTTAATATTTCTGCCATTTCTTCGTCTCTCTCCACACATTGATCCTTTCCACCTTTCAATTTCACTATACCACTTTGAACTTTTCTCTTTTCACTGATGTATCTGAAAAATGTTTTGTTACCACTCTTTACCTCTTTGGCAATCCTCTCTTCCACTTGACTTTTTGCCATCTTGATTAATTTCTTTGTCTCCCTCAGTTCTACCAGATATTCTTCTTTGTGCTCCTCCTTTTGGGATCTTTTATATTTCTTGAACGCTGTTCTTTTAGCCTTTACTTTGTCAGCCACCTCCTTTGAGAACCAGATGGGTTTCATTTTTCTTTTGCTTTTCTTTACTTTTCTAACATGTAGATTAGTTGCCTTGGTAATTGCTCCTTTTAGATTGGTCCACTGTTGATCCACATCTCTCGTTTTCCCAGCCTTCTAGTTCTTCCTCCAGGTACTTCCCCATTTCATCAAAGTCTGTGTTTTTGAACATCAAAACTTGGGTTTTTGTGCTTCTTTTCCATGTCCTTTTTGTGATATTAAACCATACTGTTTGATGATCACTGGTGCTGAGGTGGGCACCCACCTGGACGTCTGAGACATTATCTCCATTAGTGAGCATTAAGTCGAGTATAGCTCCTTCTCTCGTGGGTTCCATTACCATTTGTTTGAACAAAGCTACTTGCAGGGCATCTACTATTTCTCTACTATTATTAGATTCTGCAGATGGGATTCTCCAGTCTACATCTGGCATATTAAAGTCTCCAACGATCACCACTTCTCCTTTCTTTGCTATCCTGTGGATGTCTTCAACCAGATCTCTGTCCAGCTCCATCTCTGGAACTGATATCTCCCCAACACCCTCATTAGTAAACACAGACACAAAGAATTAATTTAGTCTTTCTACAATGGCCTTATCTTCCCTAAGAGCCCCTTTAACCCCTCTGTCATCTAATGGTCCAACCGACTCCCTCACAGGTTTCTTGCTTTGGATATATTTTTTAAAGTTTTTATTATGAGTTTTAGCCTCTACGGCCAACTTCACTTCAAATTCTCTCTTCGCCTGTCTTATCAATGTTTTGTACTTAACTTGACAATGCTTATGCTTTTTCCTATTTTCTTCAGATGGATCCTTCTTCCAATTTTTAAAGCATGTTTTTTGGCTAAAATAGCCTCTTTCACCTCACCTTTTTAACCCTGCTGGTAATCATTTTGCCTTCCTTCCATCTTTCTTAATGCCTGGAATACATCTGGAGTGCACTTCTAAGATTGTATTTTTAAACATGTGCATGCCTGTTGAACACTTTTAACCTTTGCAGCTGCACCTTTCAGTTTTTTTCTATTTTCCTCATTTTATCAAAGTTTACCTTTTGAAAATTTAGTGTTAGAGCTGCTCTCTGCTTCAACTGCAGGGGGAATGAAGAAAAGGGGATCTATATACAGACAACAACCAAGGAATGAATTACATAGTCTGGGTAAACAAATAAGCATGGGCGTAGCTTGCTTATTGCGGCGGTTAATACCCCTAACTAATTAAGCTATTTCACTTAGATGCAGTTCCAACACTGCTCTCTACATTAATGGTGGTGGTGGAAGGGAAATAGAACCAAAAGGTTACTAAGGGCCAAGAGTAACAGATAAGTATGAGAAAAAAAAAACGTGCAAAAGCTTGCTGGGCAGACTGGATGGGCCATTTGGTCTTCTTCTGCCATCATTTCTATGTTTCTATATGTATATGTTTAGATTTACTTATTGTCCCCCTTCCAGTTATTAGTTCAGATTTGATCATGTTATGATCACTATTCCCAAGTAGCCCCACCACCATTACGTCTCTCACCAAATTCTGCGTTCCACTAAGAATTAAATCTAAAATAGCTCCATCTCTCTCATTGGTTCTTGAACCAATTGCTCCCTGAAGCATTCGTTTATTCCATTCAGGAACTTTATTTCTCTAGCATGTCCTGATGTTACATTTACCCAGTCAATACTGGGGTAATTGAAATCTCCCATTATTACTGCACTGCCAAATTGGTTAGCTTCCCTAATTTCTCTTAGCATTTCATCATCCATCTGACCATTTTGTCCAGGTGGATGGTATACTTCTATCACTCTGCTCTTACCCAACACACACTGGATTTCTACCCATATAGATTCTACTGAGCATGTAATCTCTTGTATGATCTTTATCCTGTTGAACTCTAAACCCTCCCGGACAAAGTTCTACACCCCCACCAAGTTGATCCTCCCTGTCATTGCGATATAATTTGTACTTACGGAAAACTACCTGGCACGATATCCTGCACTCGGGCCGTCTGCTGCCGGTATTCAAAATGGCGCTGATAGCCTTTGCCTTCACTATGTCACAGGGGCTACCGGTGCCATTGATCGGCCCCTGTCACATGGTAGGAGCAATGGACGGCCGGAGCCATCTTGTGCTCCTACCATGTGACAGGGGCCAACAAATGGCACCGGTAGCCCCTGTGACATTGTAAGGGCAAAGGCTATCGGCATCAATAAAAGGTATAACAGCCTGCACAGATTCTTAGAAAACTACCGTATATGTTTGTTAAAAAAGGAAAAGGTTGAAATATTCCTAGGTAAGTGGCTTCAGTCTCAGACCACCCTTTATCCTAAAGGCAACAAGTGGAGCCATATCCTGCACTCGGGCCGACGGCCCGAGTGCAGGATATGGTATGGCTCCAGGACCCCCGCTGGACCACCAGGGAGTTTTGGCAAGTCTCCCAAGTCGGCCGGCGCCATCCGTTGCATCCATTCTCAGGGGACCCCGATCCGTTCATTAGTTATGTATGTATTTGTTTCCCAAAAAAAAAAAACCCCATCCCAACCCTTTAAATTTAATTAACTACAACCCCCCCCCACCCTCCTGACCCCCCCAAGACTTACCAAAAGTCCCTGGTGGTCCAGCGGGGGTCCTGGCATGATCTCCTGCACTCGGGCTGTCTGCTGCCGGTATTCAAAATGGCGCCGATAGCCTTTGCCCTCACTATGTCACAGGGGCTACCGGTGCCATTGGTCGGCCCCGTCACATGGTAGGAGCACAAGAAGGCTCCGGCCGACCATTGCTCCTACCATGTGACAGGGGCCGATCAATGGCACCGGTAGCCCCTGTGACATAGTGAGGGCAAAGGCTATCGGCGCCATTTTGAATACCGGCAGCAGACAGCCCGAGTGCAGGAGATCATGCCAGGACCCCCGCTGGACCCCCAGGGACTTTTGGCCAGCTTGGTGGGGGCCTCCTGACCCCCACAAGACTTGCCAAAAGTCCAGCGGGGGTCCGGGAGCGACTTCCTGCACGCGGGCCGTATTGCCAATCTTCAAAACTGTTCTCAGAAAATATGCACTAATAAACCCACAGCAAACGAGCCCCATGTAAGCAGAAGAGCACTTCGTGCTTCCATTGACTCCCATAGCTCACTGTGTCCCATTCAGCTATGACATGCCAACAACTTTGAGAATGTCTAAGTGGGTTTCCTTTAACAAAGGAAAACTGATGCTGTTTGCAAAATGACTAGGATGAATTCTTTACTGCTGATTAATATCGCCTTGCAAAAATAACTTTGAAAGGCATAAACATTTTTAAGCATTAAATAAATAAAATTAATGCTGAGTTGTCTTACAAGGGTTGAGTGATGAATGAGTTCTAATGCTCAATAAGAAGACCACACTTGTTGCCTTTAGGATAAAGGGTGGTCTGAGACTGAAGCCACTTACCTAGGAATATTTCAACCTTTTCCTTTTTTAACAAACATATACGGTAGTTTTCTAAGAATCTGTGCAGGCTGTTATACCTTTTATTGAACCAACATAAGAATGATTGAAAGGTGCTAGCACTCTGCTGCTGTCCAAAGCTGAATGTAAAGCTAAATTACCCTTAGTGGAGGGAGGGGGCTGATTAAGGAAATATTTGGTTTTGTCGTTTTTCCTCACTTTTTAAGACTGAACCTGGGTGATAAGTGTTAGGGAATCTTTTGGGAATTGAGAGGAAGTTGGATTTTGTGGACTGTGAGGAGTTGTTCAAGGGGGATGTTTTAGTAAACTTAAGTATAACTATTTAAGTATAATACTGATGATACTATTGATCTTTTGCCCTAGTGAGGACAGGGAGTGAATTCTAGCTTTATATTATTTGATATTGTATTTTTATAAAATCTACTTTTAATAATTGCTATAAGCTGCTTAGGCCAGTGTTTACCTACTATTGTGCCATGGTACACTGGTGTGCCTTCAGACCTGATCAGGTGTGCCATGGATAATAGGGATGTGAATCGTTTTTCAACGATTAAAATTATCGTCCGATAATGTTTATATCGTCTTAAATCGTTATAGAACACGATACAATAGAAATTCTAACGATTTATCGTTAAAAATCGTTAAATCGTGTTAGTGTGCACTAACTCGAGTTAGTGCGCACTAACTCCCCGTTAGTGCGCACTAACTCGATTTAGTGCGCACTAACTGAAAATGATACAAATAAACACTTTCCAGGTCACTGAAGGTCAGTTAGGAATGAATATGTGTTCCTATTGGCTGGCTGCCCTCTTATCTATTGATGTTACCAAGGTTACCACTGAGGTGATGGTTGGGGGGATGGGAAATGGAACTGGAAACTAATGAACACCAACAGAAAATGAAACAAAGTGTTCACACTTCCCAGGTCAGTAAAGGTCACTTAGGAATGAATATGTATGTATGTATTCCTATTGGCTGGCTGTGCTCTTATCTATTGATGTTACCAAGGCTAATACTGAGGTAATGGTTGGGGGGATGTGAAATGGAAACAGTTGGAAGCTTGACAAAAAAAGTAATGTAATGATCAGCACTCACGTGACTAGAACTTGTTTGTTTATTATTTTTGTTAGCAGGCACCTGAAATGCTAGTGCATGTTGAATTTGCCAATCACTGTGCATTTTAGAAAGGTGGTCCTGGCTGGAACTGTACACAGTTCAAATATATGTAATTGATTGTTGGTAAGTGTATTTTTTAAGTAGCCACACTGGCACAAGTATGTTTACTTTTCCTCCTACTTAACTCACTAGCTCAGCTTTGTAAGAAGGGCTTCTCTGCTTGTGTGTTGTTTTTGTTTGGTGTGAGGAGAGCAGAAACATCAGATCTTTATTCAATCTACTACAGTCATCTCTTACAGTGCCCTATCCCTATTAATACCAGGAGTGTTGTGATCTTCCTGCACACAGTGCCCTAACCCTGATACCAGTCTGAGACAGCTCCCTCCCTGCATTACTAGTGAGAGGCTGGCTTCACAGACAGGGGGGAGCTGCCTGACCCTCACTCCTCCGGGGTATTGTGATCTTCCTGCACACAGTGCCCTATCCCTGATACCAGGGGTGTTGTGATCTTCCTGCATGCAGTGCCCTATCCCTATTAATACCAGGAGTGTTGTGATCTTCCTGCATGCAGTGCCCTATCCCTATTAATACCAGGAGTGTTGTGATCTTCCTGCATGCAGTGCCCTATCCCTGATACCGGGATGTGTGCAAGAAGATCACAACACCCCCGGTATCAGGAATAGGGCACTGTGTGCAGGAAGATCACAACACCCCCAGTATCAGGAATAGGGCACTGTGTGCAGGAAGATCACAACACCCCTGGTATTAGGGATAGGGCACTGTGTGCAGGAAGATCACAACACTCCTGGTATTAATAGGGATAGGGCACTGTGTGCAGGAAGATCACAATACCCCTGGTATCAGGGTTAGGGCACAAGTTCTAGTCACATTGACTGATCACATTACTTATTTTGTCAAGCTACCAACTGTTTCCATTTCCCATCCCCCATATACTGTCAGTAGGAAACTTGGTAACATGAATAAATAAGAGGGCAGCCAATAGGAATACATATTCATTCCTAAACTGACCTGAAAAGTGTCAAATTGTATCATTTTCAGTTAGTGCGCACTAACTCCCGTTAGTGCGCACTAACTCGAGTTAGTGCGCACTAATCGGAAAAAACGATTTTTAACGATTTTTTAACTAAAAAATCGTGCCTAAGACGATTTTCTTGTCCTGCCACACGATTTCTATCGTTAAGACGATATGGAAAACGATTCACATCCCTAATGGATAAAAAGTCACCACTTCCTGATACACAGATTCAAACCAGCACCTGGCTCTGCTCTCAGCACCTCACAGCAAGAAAGAGTTGGTAGCAGTGGCTCTTAAACCTGTAGGAGCTCCTTTCTGAGAGCATGTGTAATCATGCATGCCTCTTCCTAGCTACAGCATGAACTGCAGACTCCTCCTCATCTTTCCCCTCCTGAACCTCATCTTTTGAGCCCTTCCAGCCTCTGTCTTATCCCGAGTGACATGGAGAGAGCGTGCACCAATAACTAGATGTAACTATTCTGAGTTTTGGGAGGAGCTCTGGCAGCCACATGTGGCAGCCAAAGTAGCTAACTGAGCCAACTGCTTGCATTATACTACTATCCCTTCTCTTGTGCTTGTGTATTGTGGGAACTGGCCCATTGTGATAAGTTCATGCATGCCTCTACCCACTCTCTCCCTTTGTTTTTAAATTTGGAAGGGAGATTGATAGGGCTTTCAGTGATTTCCTAGCTCTTTTGACTTATAAGTCCTCTCTATGTCCACATGCTCTATGGAGGTTGGTGTGCCACATAACATTTTTGTTAATGTAGGCATGGCTTGAGCTTGAAAAGACTGGGAAACACCAGCTTAGAATGATCCTCAGAGATTTATTTGGCAACATATAAAAGAACATAGAACACAGCTGCTTCTCCTGAAGGGTCTATGACCAGCCTCTGGACATGCACCAAGAACTTTCTCCAGCCTTCCTAGTTAAGGCCAGCAGGAATGGGGGGGGGGGGGGCTCTGTATTTAATTTACTGTTTGGTGCCAGGCCTAGTCTTAGCATGTCTATTCCTGGCATTTAACCTGCCTTTGCACCTACATCTATGGATTCTCTCCTATTCCAGTTTCGTGCCCAGTGAAGCATACCGGGGAAAGAATGCAGATTACTTATGTCATCCCCCACCCCCAATGTTCAGCTCTTACAGCTTGTTATTTCTACATAAGTATTTTTCCCAGAACCAAAGTTATGTCTTAAAAAAAATGAACTTGTATCTTTTCAAACTTTTACCAAACATAGGCCTAGATTTATCAAAATGCGGTAAGTACCGCATGCGATAGCAAAAGGGGTGTAGTTTATGCTAATGTAGTATTTATCGCATTTTGCGATAATTACCTATGCGAAGAGATAAGTTAGTGCACATTGCGATACCACTTCATATTCTGCGATACGTGCCAAACCTGATGTATTTCCTGCATTCAACCACTGGGGGACCTGTTTTTCAATGAGAGAGAGAGAGACTGGCCATAATGGCATATCCCATGCATAGGTATTTGTATCCCTAGGATAGGCCCACCTAGTAACTCGAGGTGGGGATTAGGTAAGAGTGTAGGGGGTTAGGGGCCGCTTTCACATTGTACATGAGACGTACGAACAGAACAGTGGTCTCTTGTGAGGACTGGCTGGCCTTCGGAGTGAGGAAACTCACTCCAAGATGAGATTTGGGCAAGGGTCTCTCAACCTAGCTTGATGGACTCTCATCTTGGAGTGAGTTTCCTCACTCCGAAGGCCAGCCAGTCTTCACAAGAGACCACTGTTCTGTTCGTACGTCTCATGTACAATGTGAAAGCGGCCCCTAACCCCCTACACTCTTACCTAATCCCCACCTCGAGTTACTAGGTGGGCCTATCCTAGGGATACAAATACCTATGCATGGGACATGATATTATGGCCAGTCTCTCTCTCTCTCTCTCTCTCTCTCTCTCTCTCTCTCTCTCTCTCTCTCTCTCTCTCTCTCTCTCTCTCTCTCTCTTTGGAGCCTTCAAATCTGACGAAATAAGCTGTACGGGACACATTGCAAATGGAGATAAACCCTTTCCGCATAGTCATGGCCACTATCGCACCGCCTAACACATTTCAAAAAGGTGTAGCTAAAATTCTGCGTTATGGCTGTGCGATACTCTTCGCAGGGAGCCTAGCTCCTCCCATTTTTGGAATTTGCATCGCACCATACGATATGGTGCGATCGCATGCGGTAAACATGTTTTCGCATGCGTTAGCCTATCGCATGCGAAAACGCCTTACCGCATTTTGAAAAATGAGGCCCATAGGCTACTGTGTGGATTTTTTTTTAGCAAGCTTTATTTTGATTATTATTTGATTTGATTTATTATGATGAAAACAGGAGATTTTGTGTAAACTATGAATGATTAAAGAAATAAACAGAAAGAGTATTTTGTGTTGAGCATGGAACAGCCTGTGAATAATTCTGTTTTTCAGAAGGCTTTGGAAATCTCCACTTGACCAGATGGTGAAATTTAAACTTACTAGTTAATTTCCTTTCCTTTAGTCCTAGCAGACCAGTCCATACATGTGGGAAGTGTCTCCTGACTAGCAGATGGAAGCAGAGACAAAAAATAAGCTCTGACTTCACTCCCTACAATAGTGTCTTGTGCTACCTCAGCTCCTCAGTATGTTTGTGGCTCTTGAGGACTGGAGTTGGCCACTCCTGCTTTAGACGTTACTCTCTACTTTTCTTTTTAATCCTCCTTTATTTCTCATCTCCACTCCAGACCTGCACAGTTATTGCCCGGTATCCTGCATGCCCTGGTTCCTTCTTGGGGTCATTTAAGACTATCCCCTTACTCCTTCCTTCTGGCTATTTTCCTCCAGGGAAGGAATCACCATGGGTACACCTCTACTGCTGTAGTTTTTCTTCTGGAGAGAAAACTCTCCTACTTCCACAGCCTCGGGCCTCCCCCCTTGAGGGGAACAAACCCTGCAGAGCCTTACTCCATATTAGGGTGGTCCCTGGGCCCACCAGCCCACTGCATCCTCTTTCATACCAACTCCAAACCTGGGAAAGGGGCAAACTCCCACCAAATTTATACCTCCAGCTAAACCCTCTTTACCCAATTACCATCTTCTTAAGGGGACACACACATCATCCCATTATGTTACAATGCTTACTTCTCCCAAAATAAATGCCATCCAGTGGTCATTTGCTATTACTACAAGTTCAAACATTCCCCCAACAAGTCACCCATGATAAAGCTCAGGTCTCCTCCACCCAGAATATCTTGTACAACTAGAAACCAAACAGAGGCTCCACATTTGGGGGTTCCCCCACATTTTTTTTCTTTAGTTTTTAACCTTTATTTCTGTGCATTCAGGTAGACTGACATGACAACCACACTTCTTTATCCAGAGGAGAGATTTAAACTTATGTCCCAGCAGTTGTCCTGTCTGAGTTCTTCAATCTCCTTGCATACTGTAATGCCCCAGGGTCATCCACTCAAGATCTCTAGGATCATATGGCTGATAAGCATTGATCACAACACAGCTAGTACTTAAGCAAGTAGTTTTCCTCTGTACTCCAAGCAACCTAGAAAGCTACTTTGGCACACTCTGTATAGTCAGGGTAAGGAGTCACCACGTATTCTCTGCACAGACCACCCTTGATTCTCAGTCCATAAGTTTGGCCATTCAAATAATCCTGGCTTTCCCAGCCCAAACCAACAAAAATGCACAGTTCTTAGGCTTATATAAAAATAAGACTGGCATTCTACAGCACAAGTAGCTTAAGTTTTCAGTCCTCAGATTTGCACAAACAGATCTGTGTTTTTTCCAGTACAAACAAATAAAATGCAGATCAAACACAATATGGTTCATTGCAATATCTACTAACTCACAGACCCAGGCTGCGGTTGTGTGTTTGCCACCTCCTTCCTGTGACCTAGCCTCTATATTCACTTGGTTAGAGTAAGCTCAGTCACAATCACCCACAGGCAAATAGGTTACTTGTATCTTCTCCCAGTTCTGTGCTCTACCTACCTTTTAGCTGGAAAGCCTTATTCTTGCTCTCTCTTCACATGATTCCTTCATGCTCCATGGGTTCCTCTAAAGCATCCCTCTCAGGTTCTGTTTGCTCCTCCACTTTTGTAGGTGCTGGAAGAAACTCTATTTCCTCTTCCTGTCCTTTCCCCTCCCCTTCACTCGTCTCCACAGTAACCCTTGGAATCACTTCTTCCTTACTCTAAAGGAATCCACCCCTTTTTCCCCATTGGATATTCCACTTCTGGTTTGTAATATTGGGAGGTGGGACCAATTCATCCTGCTCCTTCTTCCTTCTCTCTGTGAGACAAGTTGCTCTCTTTTGAGGATAGACAAGTCACCTCTAATTTCCTCATATTCCTCCTTCTGATGGAGCCTATGTACTGTTTCACCACAATACCCAGTTACAGAAACCAGTGCAATATGTAATCAGGACAAGGCCTGGGAAGAGGGAATTGAATTAGCATTTCATTTGCAAACAATGACCTTTCTGTTGAGGACAACTGGGAGAAATTTGTCTGTACTGGTTCATATGAGCTAGTGAACTCTTCCAAAGGAAATACTTCTACACTAGTGGCTTTTCAATCCCAGTCCACAGGACTCAGTGGCTAGTCTGGTTTTCAGGATATTCACAATGAATATGAATGAGATAGATTTGTATACAAGGGAAGCAAGGCATGAAATCTCTCACATACATATTCACTGTGGATGTCCTGGAAAAAAAAAAAACAAACAAAACAGGTTGGCTGCTCAGTCCTGAGGACTGAAACTGGAAATCATTGGATTATAGTGACAATGTAATTTACGTGTTTTTGAAAAAAGCAGCGTTCCTGAAGAAAACTGGAATCTTACTAGGCTATGATACCTCTTATTTGTACAACATAACAATAAATATGAGCTTTTGAGATCATGTAATGTTACATTAAGGTGAAGGCAGCTTATACAGGCTGTATCTGCAGGTAGCCATAGACTAGCAGAAGAAATTTCTCACAAAGTTAAGTGAGACTGGCAAATTCTGAGTCAAAAACTACACCAAATGGTCTTTCTGGGAAAACAGGGAATACCCCTTCTGAGCCGTCCATCTATGTGTGGCTGATTGCAGGCTCTATGGCTCCTGTGGCTGATCCCTGGCACAGCGCCCTCTAGTGGCAGCTATAGTGGGCACACTCAAGGCATATAGCCAAACATTAGCTCCATAGCTCCAGCAGCCAAAATGGACCTTCCAGTGCCACAGCACCCTCTAGTGTCTGCTCTCCCAGGTGGTGCAGACATGTGTCCACCAATGGATCCATGGCCTCAACTGCCTTCCATGTCTTTGCTGGAACACAGTCTTCATGCATCATGGCCCGAAGTACTACAACCAAGAAGGTCACAGGCAAACAGAATAGAGATGGACATAACTTCATATCCATTTACTTATAATCTGCCTCATATCTGTATGTCTTATTTTTATATACCCATTGCTTATGTACTCAACACCTGGTTGAGTACATAAGCTCAGAAAATTTTTTTTATATTCTACCTTATTGCATGCAATTCACCTTAGACCTACCTTTAGGCAAAAGTGGAATTTTCAATGCTTATAAATAAGTAAAATATATATGATAAATCCAAAAATTAAACATTAAATTATTTTAAAAAGTGTGTTATTACCACTGGACTTTAAATCTTGCCTTAAGTGTTTAAAAGTAGACATGAATAATGTAATGGAAAAATGCTATTCAAAAAAGAACAAACCAGCTTCCAGTGATTTTGATATCAAGCCAGG
This sequence comes from Rhinatrema bivittatum, assembly GCF_901001135.1. Classification (NCBI taxonomy): domain Eukaryota; kingdom Metazoa; phylum Chordata; class Amphibia; order Gymnophiona; family Rhinatrematidae; genus Rhinatrema; species Rhinatrema bivittatum. The sequence continues at coordinate 270,384,943 of NC_042619.1, forward strand.
AGAGCAGCAGTGCCAGCTTGTTATGAATCGGAACTCATTGTACTATTAAAGCTTCCCAGTCTGGAAGGCCTGAGATATATCAAAGGGTGTTACTTACCTCACAGATACCATGAACAATGGGCAAGAGGAAAAGAAGGATAGGTATTAATATATCCAGACAAGTAGGACAGACTATTGTGTAGGTATAGTTAGGGAACAAGGCTCTATTATCGGAGATCCACATCTGCAATTAAAGAGAATTAAAGAGCAAGTCAGTCCTGAGATTTGGCTACAGTGAGGAAACCTGTGTGAAGAATTACCTATTGGGACAATGAAACCACTAATTTGTTCATATGAGTCTCCACCAAGTATGTATGAAAGTTTCTACTAAACAGTTAAAATATTATCCTTTATTTTTATCCCAAAGAAATATATTGTTTTTGTTAATAGGAATAGACCTCAGTATTCGTAAAGAATCTGATTTTGCAGAATCTGTTTGGCCAGTTGTTACAATCATGGGTCTTATAACCTCTTATTTTTAACTTATTTTTCCAAAAAAATACTTTCTTCAATCTTCTGTGAATTTCAATCAAATAATAATGCCACTCTATGTGTGTGTCTTTGTAGACTTGATAACTTTTTCTTGTAAATTTCACTCGAGCGGCATTTTCCTCTTGAGATTCAAAGACTTTTTTTTGTTTTATAAGAAACTCTTAAGACAGAGATTTCGGCATCTTAACAGCATCCTGGGTTCAACTTTAATGCCCGACATTTAAATGCTCTAAGAACGGAGACATCAACATCTTCAACACGTTAATTCCTATGTTTGTCCCGACAAATGAATGAATCAATTGTGTACTTATCTTTCAACTTGTTCCAGAATGATATTTCTGCTCCTCTTGGCAAGAAAGTGCTTCAAAAAATGATGTGTTTCCTCGGCCAATGTTGTCAACATTTCGCTAATGTTGCATCAGGGCAGGTACTTCAATATGAAGAACAACCGCATTTAACTCACAATCTATTTTTATGACACCAACTAGATCTTATATCTACATTCATCTTATCTATTATGATCAATTTTTTGTCGGTAATACTCACTGTTATACTTTGAACCTTCTGTCTCTAATAGTTGGGCTTAATCAAATGCACTAACATGGCTGCCTCCATTTAAACTGAACACTTACTTCAATTGTGGACAATCGTGGCTTACGTATTCATGTACCCACAAATTGACGTATCAATATTTAAATATCTATCTGCTTACCCCTTAGTTTTTTAATGAATTAAGCTGTTCCATTCAATCTTATTGTTTAATCCATTTGGTTCTTCAGAAGCCAGCTTAAAAATCCATTGATGTTCCTTCCGGTATAGCCATCATTCACGATTACCTCCTCTTATATCTGATTTGATGTGATCTATAGCAATTTTTTTTACTTTTCAACAGCAATATTTTCAACAAATATCAGGTTCAGCAATGGGGGAATGATGGCCCCCATCATTGCAAATCTGTTTATGTCAGAATTTGAGACTATTTAGGTCAACAATTCTCCATTTTTGTCTAAGATCGTTTTCTATAAATGATACATAGATGATATCTTCATTTTTTGGAGTGGTAGTGAATCAGAATTATCTTTTGGTAAATGGATCAATGCGTGTGACAAAAACATTCAATTTGTCATACATTACAATTTTTCAGAAATCTCTTTCTTGGATGTTCTGCTGAAAAAAACAGAATCAGGAGAAGCGGTTACTAGTGTATTTAAAAAACCAACAGGTAGAAACACGATGCTTCACTTTGACAGTGCACATCCGCTACCACTTAAAAATAGTTTACCGTTTTCTCAATTTTTGAGATACAAACGCAATTGCTCAAATAACTATTTTCAGGCAACAATCAGAGGCTTTAATTAAAGATTTCAAACAAAGAGGTTACCCAAATAAATACATCAAACATGCATTCAAAAGAGCATTATATTATGACAGAGATGCATTACTGACACCTTGCCAAAAACAGGATGAATCCAAAACAGTCACATGCGTGACCAAGTATTCTCCAATATCGAGAAAAATAATTAGAAGCATGCGTAAGCACAGGCAAATTGTCAGGATGGTTCTCGGGTTTGAGGATCTAGAATTCCAAATGGCATTTTCCAGAAGTTAGAACTTTAAAGAAATTTTAAAGTCCCTCAACATTATCGGAAAAGATTGGCAGACCAGTAACTATTGATGGAATAAAACCTCTGGGACATTACAAGGGTAGACATTGTAGAATCTGCGATCAAACATTACAGTTAAAAGAATTTACATGTGAACAAACACAATATACATACAAGTTAAAAAATGTCACCACTTGTCAAACCAGTTTTGTGGTTTATATCATCAAATGTCCCTGCAATAAAATCCCCTCTCCTCCTACAAACAGCCTTTCCTTGAAAGTGCCATTGCCTTAACGTTCTCCTATACCCCTACCCCCTCCTCTCCTTTCCCCTCCTCGCTACCCCCTTCCCCTTCTCCCTGCCCCTACATTTAATATTATTATTGTAAATAATTTCATATGTTAAGTTCTTAAGGGTACATGCATCCTTTACATCCTGATGCATACCTACTCTTAACATGCATAATCATCATCCAGTTCGTTTTACAAAGTTGTATCCTTGCTCGTTGACTCTCTCTATCCTTGTTCCTAGTTCATTGTAATATCATTGACTCTCTTTATCCTCGTTCATTGTAATTTCCTTTCTCAGTTAAATGTGAACCGACATGATGTGTCCTACGAATGCCGGTATATAAAAATTGTTAAATAAATAAATAAAATAAATATGTAGGTCAGACCACTAGATCTTTAAGATTGCGTATTGGTGAACATAGAAGTTGTTTAAAGCAAAAAAAAGGTTTGCTCCAATAAATGAATTGACGTAAATAAATTTTACGTCAATTCATTTATTGCATTGCAGAGAGGCATAAAATTCAAGATCTACGCTGGTTTGCGATAGATACATCAAATCAGATATAAGAGGAGGTAATCGTGAACAATGGCTACACTGGAAGGAACATCAATGGATTTTTAAGCTGGCTTCTGAAGAACCAAATGGATTAAACAGTAAGATTGAATGGAACAGCTTAATTCATTAAAAAACTAAGGGGTAAGCGGATAGGCATTTAAATATTGATACGTCAATTCATAGGTATGTGAATACATAAGCCACGATTGTCCACAATTGAAGTAAATCTTCAGTTTAAATGGAGGCAGCCATGTTAGTGCATTTGGTTAAGCCCGACTATTAGAGACAGAAGATTCAAAGTATAAAAGTGAATATTACCGACACAAAATTGATCGTAATAGATAAGATGAATGTAGATATAAGATCTAGTTGGTGTCATAAAAATAGATTGTGAGTTAAATGCGATTGTTCCTCATATTGAAGAACCTGCCCTGATGCAACGTTAGCGAAACGTTGACAACATTGGCCGAGGAAACATATCGTTTTATGAAGCACTTTCTTGCCAAGAGGAGCAGAAATATCATTCTGGAGCAAGTTGAAAGATAAGTACACAATTGATTCATTCATTTGTCGGGACAAACATAGGGGTAGATTTTATAAATTTACGCGCGCATACTTTTGTTCGTGCACCAGGCACGAACAAAAGTACGCTGGATTTTATAAGATACTCGCGTAGCCGCGCGTATCTTATAAAATCCGGAGTCGGCGCGCGCACCTTCTCCTCCCTTTCCCTACCTAACCGACTCCCCCGGCCCTATCTAAACCCCCCCCTACCTTTGTTGGCAGATTTACACCTGCTGAAAGCAGGTGTAAATCTGCGCGTGCCAGCGGGCTGCTGGCGCGCCATCACGCAACCCGGGGGCTGATCCGGAGGCCTTGACCACGTCCCCGGGCTGGCGTCACGCCCCCGACACGCCTCCCGCCCCAAAATTCATGCCGCCCACCCGACACGCCCCGACACGCCCCCTTTGCAAAGCCCCGGGACTTACGCGCGTCCTGGGGCTTGCGCGCGCCACCGAGCCTATGCAAAATTGGCTCGGCACGCGCAGGGGGGGTTTGGGGTAGGTTTCCGGGGGGTACGCGCGTACCCCTTTGAAAATCTACCCCATAGTAATTAAGAACGTGTTGAAGATGTTGATGTCTTCATTCTTAGAGCATTTAAATGTCAGGCATTAAAGTTGAACCTAGGATGCTGTTAAGATGCCGAAGTCTCTGTCTTAAGAATTTCTTATAAACAAAAAAAGTCTTTGAATCTCAAGAGGAAAATGCCGCTAGAGTGAAATTTACAAGAAAAAGTTATCGTCTAAAAAGACACACACATAGGGTGGCATTATTATTTGATTGAAATTCACAGAAAATTGAAGAAATATTTTTTAGAAAAATCAGTTAAAAATGAAAGAGGTTATAAGACCCTTGATTGTAACAACTGGCCATTCAGATTCTGGAAAATCAGATTCTTTACCAGTACTTAGGTCTATTCCTCTTAACAAAAACAATATATACTTCTTTGGGATAAAAATAAAGGATAATATTTTAACTATTTAGTAGAAACTTTCATACATATTTGGTGGAGACTCAAATGAACAAATTAGTGGTTTTATTGTACTAGTTATTGTTTTTTCATCAATCAGAAACTAGTCATTCCCTAATTTTCAGAGAGAATTACCTATTGGGACCAATGTAGTATAAGTGGATTGGGGCCAGTGTGAATTAGTAAGTAGATACACTGGAGCCACAGCAGTAGGGCGGACAACTTCTACTGCCAAACACAAGTAACCCTGAAATCTTCCCTTCAGTCTTTGGCATAAAGAGGGTCAAAATCATAGAAACATAGGCTATAACAGCAAATAAGGACCATAAGATCCATCTAATCTGCCCAATTTACTTCCTGGTACAATGCCAGGGACCCCACTTGATTTTCAACTTTTCCTTCACTACTTCACAACTAGTGAACCTAGGTGCTTATCCCAGGCTTTCTTGTATTCTGTTACCATTCTTGCTGCCATGGCTTCCACTTTCATGCACGTATTCCTCTGATATCAGCACTTCAGTGTATGTTGTGCTAAAACATACACAATGACAGCTTAGGACCTCTTTAGTTGTAGCTATGAAGACAGGGACCACACAGTACTAGGGCTTGGTCTGTAAAAACTCCCACTAAAATCCCTGGCACAGATTCTCTAAAAGGGGGAGGGGAAGATAAACCTTCAAGACCCATGAAAGTGTAAGCCTCTTAGTGTGGGTATAAGTTCAAATTCATCTCTGTACTGGAGAGTGTCAATAACCAGTCTGGATACACAAATAGGGTGCTCCAAAACTAAGTTTTCGGATCAACTTGTTAAAGGTTAATTGATTGGAAACAGGTTCATGTCTTCCTGTCACGTCCATTATCATGTCAATAAATCAAATCCAAATTGATCTGTATCTGTGGCCCCCTTAATCTTTTTCCAAGGAGATCCTTTTCTTCCTTTGAGTGGAATATAAGGCTGCTCAGAGTACACTGGTATGGGTTCTCCTATCCCACTGCTTGATCTCGAAATCTCTCCTTTTCTGTTCACATTGCTAGAAACTGTATGATGCCTCAGGTTTCTCCTCTCTCCTTGGTTTTGGATTCCAGTTGATATCCTTTCAGTCCAGATGTTACTAGTATCTTTCAGAGACTTAAGGATCCAAAAATACTGAACTGGGAAAAATCCTTTTCCCCCACTCCTTTCTCTCGGACAGAAAGGGTGAACAAAAACCTTCCTCCCAAATAAAAAACACAGACATCAAACCAAACCACTCCAAAAGTCAATATGATCACAGTCACTAGCCACTGGATGTGAGCCAGCAAACTGATCCAATTTTCTACATTTCCCAGCAAAGGGTTTTAGCCAATATTGAAAAAGAATAGGACAGGGCTTCACAAATTTCTAGCCAATGTGAACCCATTTTAGCTCTTAAAAATTTGCCTGACCCCAGATGAGGACCAAAACAAATTAGTGGGAGGCAGTTCCCCCTCCAATTAGTCCCTCTCAGCCTTCCCACATTCCAGCTGATCCTTTCTCTCAATATCCACCTCTTCCAGAGGATTCTCTCTCTTATTCTGCTCCCCTCTAGCTCATCCCCTCTTACATCCCCAGCACCCCTCACTTCCCCACCCTTTCGCCTCTCATCTCCTCCATCCCATTTTGTATCCCCCAGCTGATCCCCTCACCCAAAGCCCTTCTTATAACCCTCAACTGATCTTATCATCCCTTCCTCCATCTCCCATTCCCTCCTCACTCTCATCTCCCAGACTCCCCTTCAACCCTTTCCTCACATCCCCCAGATGATTCACTCTCACTCCCTAGCTCCTCCTATATCCAAGTGAACTTGTCATTCCCTCTCTTTTCCTCCACAGCCAGTCCTCTCCATAGCCTTATCACCTCTCCAACTAATCTCCCCTTCTGAAGCACCCTGCCAGCTGATTCAACCCTCAAACCCATCCAATCTGACTTCTACTCCTAATGCTGCTCTTGGCACGATGAGTGCTGCCATTTTAGGCACTTGTGACCCCAGCTGATAGTTTTGTACCCCATTTCAGTTCACAACCCACAGTTTGGGAAGCTTTGGAATAGGAGAATTACAAAACCCAGACCTCTTCCTTCAGATTCCAAACAAAAATTACCACATTGACTCTGGGGGTCATTTGTTTATGTGACCGGCGCCCCCAGTCCATCACAGTAAGCTCTTAGTTCTATTTCCAGAGATGCAATATCTTGAGCTATCCATCCCTTCTTACCTGCCTCCCACCTAGGAGAGTCTGGATTGGTTGTTCATGCCCTTTTATAACCAGCCATTTTGTGACTAAAGATGTTACTAGAGTCAGTGCAGAGCAGACACAGGACAGGCAAGATGTAGATTTTTGTCCCTCATGGGTGAGACCTCCCTGCCTCACCAGCTTCCCTTTTTGGAGAGGGGTTCACTATGCACAATCTGCCAGTGGATTCTAGGTATTTAATTTCAGTAACGAAAGCTTTTGGCCTGAATCCTTTTGGAACTTGCACTTCTTGACTGAAGACCAGTAAGCCCATTCACTTCCTGAATGTGGAAAGCACCTATGACAGGCTTGGCTGTGTGAGGTGAGTGAAGGCTGGAAGAACTCTACCAAGAAGGGACTGTTTTTCACGCTTTTCCTTTGATGAAGGTCTTCCTCACTGGCTGAATTCAGACTGCAGGGGCTAAAGACCAGTGAGCCCATTTTCCCTCTGAATATGGCAAGCACCTGTGACAGCAGAAGTTCGGTCTAGGAAGATTTTGGAGAAGAAAGTATATCTCTTTTGTTTTTTTAAGAGGTTTTTTTTGGCCACTCCTTCCTCACTGGGAGCTTGGATGGATCAGCAAGTTCCTAACCTCAGATAAACAGACTTTTCAACTCAAGAAGTCACCTTTGCAGCATATCTACAAGGAGTCACGTAAGATCAAGGAGACCCCATCCAGAGCTCTACAAATATGGGACCAGGATCAGGGCTGGGTGTTCGGGAAGACGCTGGACTTTCAGGTAGGATTTTTGCTACACTAGAAGGGGACTCCTGACATAGGAATCCCAGTTAAGACGCTGGGTATGCTTTAATTCACATTTTACATCACTAATTGGGAAGCTCAACTTCTTTGCTGAAGGAAAGGACACCTACCCACAGTGAGATACCCTACCGGTAACAAATTCAACTGTTACTGCACAAATCTTTAAAGATGGACTTTAATTTGACTTTAAACTAATCATTAAATTGTCCTAGTCCTGCCTGTTCTTTCATAGCATCGCCCCTCCAGGGATACCACATCTACAAGCGCACACACAGAGGATCACACATCGCTGCCATAGACTGCACTGCCATTATCAAAGAGTGCAAGGTTTCCATGTGAAAATTAGTCACCTTCAAATGATGGTTGACCCTTTTGAGATCCAGGATGAGAGGAAAGGAACCCTCCTTTTTGGGCACAACAAAATAATGGAATATCACCCCATAATTTCTTGAGATGTGGGCACCGGAACCCAGCCCTCAGCCTGAGGAGCCTTTGAAGCGTAAACTCCACTGCCTGCTTCTTCTGCGGGGGTTGGCAAGGAGACACTATGAACATGTCCTGAGGAATACTGAAAAATTCTAGTGCATATCCTTCTCGTATCACCTCCAGCTACACTAGCTGCACTAACCCCACATTCTCTGGCAAAAAATTCCAGAGTTTAATTGTGCATTGAGTGAAAAATATTTTTCTCTGATTAGTTTTAAATGTGCTATTTGATAACTTCATGGAGTGCTCCCTATTCCTTCTATTATCCGAAAGAGTAAATAGCCGATTCACATTGGAGAAATTACTTACCTGATAATTTTGTTTTCCCTAGTGTAGACAGATGGACTCAGGACCAATGGATATTGTGCTCTTCTGCTAACAGATGGGAGACGGAGTCAGATTTCAAAGCTGACTTCACTCTAGATATACCCCTGCAGTAACCTCAGCTCTTCAGTATTCTCTTCGAAAAGCCATTGTGGATATATCTTTGCTTAAATAACTTGATTAACCTTGAGTAAAACTTGAACTGGTTCAACTAATTTCCAAACTGGAGACCGCCAGTGCACTCAACCAATTAATGCCGACACCGGACAAACTGTGGGTGTCTTGAACTAGGTGTAGGCCACGGCTTTCCTGTATTTGCTTAGTCTCGAGGTTTGCTAGCCGAGGTTCTCCTTTTCCGGGGCAGCCGTGGGCGGGATGCTGAGACCATCTGTCTACACTAAGGAAAACGAAATTATCAGGTAAGTAATTTCCCCATTTCCTAGCGTGTAGCCAGATGGACTCAGGACCAATGGGATGTACAAAAGCTACTCCCGGACAGGGCGGGAGGCTGCCCATGGCCCACTTAGTGCTGCCCTTGTGAAGGCTGTGTCTTCCCGGGCCTGAACCTGGAGAAGGTGTGTATGGAGGACCACGTCGCCGCCTGACAGATCTCGGCGGGCGACAGCAGCTTGGTTTCTGCCCAAGAGACTGCCTGGGCCCTCGTAGAATGAGCCTTAACCTGTAGAGGTAAGGGCTTTCCTGCCTCTATGTAGGCTGCCTTGATTACTTCTTTGATCCAGCAGGCTATGGTCGCCCGCGAGGCTGCTTCTCCTTGTTTCTTCCCGCTGTGAAGAACAAACAGGCGGTCCATTTTGCGCACTGGTTCCGATCTTTCCAGGTACTGGACTAGGAGTCTGCCGACATTTAGATGGCGAAGAAGGCGTGAGTCTTCCGAGTCCTTATGCTCATCCGGAGATCGTAGCGAGATGGTTTGGTTCAAGTGAAACTTGGAAACTACTTTCAGTAGGAAGGAGAGGACAGTGCGCAGTTGTATGGTTCCAGGCGTGAACCTAAGGAACGGCTCCCAACAGGTAGTGCCTGTAGTTTGGAGATGCAACGAGCTGAACATATTGCCACCAGGAATGCCATCTTCAATGTTAAGAAGCATAGTGACAGACCACGTATTGGTCTGAAGGAAGCCCCAGCTAGGAAGTCTAATTTTAGATTGAGATTCCATAGAGGCACTGGCCACTTTAGGGGTGGTTGGAGTTGTTTAACCCCTTTCAGGAAGAGGGACAAGTCCGGATGGGTTGATAGCCGGATACCGTCCACTTCGGCTCTGAAGCAGGCCAGTGCAACTACTTGGACCTTGAGGGAGTTGAGTGACAACCCCTTCTTCATACCTTCCTGTAGGAACTCCAGAATCATGGGAATCTTGGCTGTCGGCGGGAGAATCCCGTGGTCCTCACACCAGGCTTCGAATACTCTCCAGATCTGTATGTATGACAGGGATGTAGAGAACTTGCGCGCTCGGAGCAGGGTGTCAATTACGGCCTTTGAGTAACCGCGCTTCTTCAGGCGAGTCCTCTCAAGGGCCAGACCGTAAGAGAGAATCGAGACAGATCTTCGTGGAAAATCGGGCCCTGCCTGAGAAGGTCCCTGTGTTTTCTGTTGTATTTGTTACCTTAATATTTTATACGTTTCACAGTTATTCTCAATACCTACACAACCAGTGGTAATCTTTTTTTTCTAAAAAAATTTTTATATCCCATCTAAAATTTTGTTTTGGAGTAGGTAGAAGGTTTCATACATGTGTGTAGGCGTCCCTGCACTGTTATGCAAATATAATCATTAATCTCCTACCACCTCCATACTAAATTTTTATGCTATATTTTTTTGAATGAATTTTTAATATAAAGTCCAGAACGTCTCATCATCCATGATATTGTTGGCTGAATGTTACCTTAATTGATGCTTAACTTCTAGCTTGAGCTAAGGAATAAATCGTTTTCAAAGCGGGTGCCTTCCGACTTCCTGTATGCTGTATGCCTTTACTTGTAAATCTCGATCCCGACACGCTACGTGTTTCAGACCACGTCTTTCTTCAGGGGAGTATCTCTGTGAAAAAAGCTCCAACAGGATTATTGCCTTGCTGTGTCTTTGTATTCAAGCTGCCAAAATTTGATATAATTTCTCCTCTCCGTTCCGTCCAGCATGATGCCGTGGATGTCTACTGACAATTTTTAGAATGTCTACTGTAAAGTTTTTAGAAAAAGATTTTCACTGGTTGTGTAGGTATTGAGAATAACTGTGAAACGTATACAATATTAAGGTAACAAATACAACAGAAAAAACAGTTCTTTATCTACAGTGATAGAACAGCAGTTCTGTTCTTTATATTATTATAACTTAGAGATAGGGCAGGGGCCTTCTAGAGCAGAGTAAGCTATCCAGCTAACTTAGCAGGATAAACACCAATTTTCAGGGTTATTCAGCTAATATAGCTGTCCTAAAGTTAGCCAATATAAACATATCTGGCTAACTTTTAAAACAGCTATAGATATTCAACAGCACAACTGTGCTGCTGAATATCCCTGACAAAGTTAACTGGATAAGTTTCTTTGGCTAATTTTGCTAACTAGCCAGTGGCTGACTATGGTCTTCGTCGGGTATATTCTACAGCTAGAAGCAAAACATTATATTCAACAGTACTTTTAGTACTACTCTTCAGTGTTTTACAGAGATAGTGGGTCATCTGCACCTTTCTTTGAAATTGCATTTCTGTACATTGCCCTTCACTGAGTGGTTATTCCCAACTGAATATGTGCAACCAGATACAGTACATCATTTCTGTATCTTTTAAAAATAAAGCCCAAATGTTCCACAGCTATGGTTTAATGACGTTGAAAGATTTTAGTGACTTGCCAAAGGCTGTGACTTCTCAGATTCTACCTCTTCCGTTTCAGATACACCAGAAGGGCTCAAGCCAGCAGCATCTGCTTCTGGGGAATGACATGAGTCCCTTTAAAAGGCTTTTCATCCCATTAAAATATGTTCTGTTTACACTAATCATATTATAGGGCACTCTTCACAGTTACAGGGGTCAGGGAAGTTGAATATTGGATACGAAGCCATCAAAAGTGCTTTGGGAATCATGATAACTTTTGGCCTGGGAAACACATGATAAAAGTCTGGCAGAATAAGAACTTTAATCAGACTAAGAACAATTCTTTCCATTATTGCCTTTGGCTTCTAGAGTGATCCCTTCACTTTGGGAAAGGTTAATTACAATCATCTGTCCTAATTACTACACAAATACACATGCCTGGGCTGAGCCATCGATTGATGGATCTCGCCAGCAATGATACTTTTTATGCTAATACAGACCAATTCTTGAATTGGACAGTCTTCCGCAGCAATGGCATTCAAATGAAAAACATGATGGATACACAGCTGCTTTGTGATGCTGACATCTCTCCATCAGTAACAAGATGCAATTCTGTTCAAACTGATTCACTCATGTAGCAAATCTGAAGCCACTGTGTTCAATCTTTTGTGGATAAGCAGAGAGTTTCCAGATCATACACCAAATATGGATTTTCACGCACAGACACTGTCTACACAAACACACATACAAACACATGTACACACACACACAATCAAAAATACTTATGGGCATTATCAGATAACTTTTGCCTCTTCGTCGCCGGCACAGATAGTTCTGCGCGATCAGCGCTGACCCGCTGGGGTCGAAAAGCTACACGCAGCCCTCAGGTACCCCCTGCACGCCGTCTTCTCCGCCTGGACAAGGACCACCCCCTCGATGATCTCACCTCCGGTCCCAATCGACTTTTAAAAACAGGCACCGGCTTTTCGGCGCTGTGCGCCACGCACCGAAGAAGCACAATCAAAGGGGCCTTCCCCTTGGGTGCGCCCCTTTGAGCTGCACCCACGACATCCCACCCAAGCGACCCAAACAAGAAACAGAACTCTAAGACATCCCCTGTCCCTAACTCCCTCCAGCAATCTCCTGAACCTAAACCTGCACTGGATACAACACCTTCCTACCACCCTATTGAGCCCCCTCTGCCACTGCTCCTCTTTCTCTTCCCCCTCTGCCACTGCTCCTCTTTCTCTTCACTCACCCTATCTTATCCTCGCATTCTATCCTACCTTTGTCCTTCGGGCCCTGCCCACCAACTTCTTTCTTTCACCACGCTCAGACACCTCTGCTACATCTGCCCCCCCCCCCTACTTATCTATTACCCAACACATTACTACTACCCCACACCACCACGCTAAACCCTCTCCACAACCACTCCCTCCTTGCAGGCCATATGCTGGCACACCCCATTCCCATCCTAAAACAGTACACCCCCAAACTCACGAAACCCATCATAACCTCCCCTCCCCACCACCCAATATCCCTACTGCCCATCATGCTATCCCTCCTTACACAATTCCCTGGCCTCACAGCTTTTTCCCTCTTACTCTTCAACTCGCACTGCATTGTCAAAAAAACACCTATACTCCATGATATTCTATGTGACTCCAACCCTGACATCTGCGCTATAATGGAAACCTGGCTCAAAGAATCAAATACAGTCCTCCTAAACCAACTCCCCACACACAATTATGACATCTTTTCAATCCCCAGGCCTAAAAAAAGAGAAGGAGGCCTCCTACTCGCAGCTAAGAAAGAGCTAAAATTAACTTCGCAACCTGTCATCGCAGCACCCAAACTTGAAATTGTACTCTTCAAATCTCCACATCTCCAAGTATGTTTGGTCTATGCCCCCCCCTCCTTGAAAATAACCCCTCTCCCTCATCGAATTTATTACCGAGAACATAGAAATTGATATTCCAGCGATTATTCTTGGCGATTTTAACCTCCATGTAGACTCCATCCACCTCTCCCCCACATGCGATGTCGTCTTAACCTCCCTCAATGCTATGGGAATTCAAGTAAATCAAACCTGCTCCCACCAGGCGAGAGACAGATGGAGTGAGTCGGTGACGTAGACAATGATCGACAGGGGCTGAAGGGACTGTGTCCATTGCGACCTTAGAGTCCACTGCATGACTCTCATGGCCAGGTGGACCATTGGTGTGACCTGAACTTAGGACGCCATGTGTCCTAGAAGGATGAGAAAACGATGAGCAGTCGTCAAGTGTTGAGTCTGCAGGTGTTGTGCCAGAGACACGAGAGTGAGGGCTCATTGTCGAGGCAGGAAAGCCTTTGCCTGTAAGGTGTCCAAGTCTGCCCCAATCAACGATAAGGTTTGAGACGGGACCAAGGAGGATTTGTCGTAATTGACGAGAAATCGGAGTGAAATTTGAGTGTGTAAGGTGAGATGTAGGGATGACAAAGCGGATTGCTGAGTCGGAGCCCTGATTAACCAATCATCCAGATAGGGGTAGATGTGGACACCTTGAGTCCTGAGGAAGGCTGCAACTACGACGAGGCATTTTGTAAATACTCGTGGTGCAGATGCTAGGTCGAATGGAAGCACTCGGTATTGATAGTGCTTGGGGCCTACGAGAAACCTCAGGAATTTGCAATGAGATGGAGTTATCGCAATTTGAGTGTATGCATCCTGAAGGTTGAGAGAGCAGAGCCAGTCTCCTCTTTGAAAAAGAGGAAGCAGGGAGCCCAAGGTTACCATCTTGAACTTTTCTCTCTGGAGGTACTTGTTGAGGGCTCATAGATCCAAAATTGGATGAATGCCTCCCGATCTTTGGGGATTAGAAAGTACCGGGAATAGAACCAGAGGCCTTGCTGAGGCAATGGTACTGGTTCTATTGCTCTGGACTGGAGTAGGAGGGAGGCCTCCTGTTCCAGGAGCAATGAATGGTTGGATGTTTTCCACGTCATTAGAGGTGGTGAATCCGGCGGGATGGAGAGAAAGTTGAGATGATAGCCTTGAGCAATTATTGCTAGGACCCAATGATCCGAGGTGATTGATTGCCATATGTTGTTGAAATGGCACAAGCGGCCTCCCACTGGGATATTTGGTAATGGAATCTGGCTGCTGCTCTCTATGCGAGAGTCAAAAATCAGAAGCAGGGCCCGGTTGGGGGGCTGTCTGTGGCTTTTGCTTTCAAGTTTGACGAGACTGTGATTTGAGGAACGGTCTCGCAGAGTGGCATCTAGCTGCTGGTGGGTAGGACTTCTTTGGTCTATAAAAAGACTTTTTAGAGTCCTTTCGGAAAAGCTGTTTAGAAGGATAATCTGAAGGAAACAGAGAGAGCTGTCTGAGAGTCTCATGATGGTCCTTTAGCTCAGCCATTGTCTTTTGAATCTGCTCGCCAAACAGATTGTCACCTATGCAGGGGAGGTCGGACAACCGCTCTTGCACTTCTGGACGAAGATCTGAGGACTTAAGCCAAGCCCATCGTCTTGCTGAAGTAGCGGCTGCAGACACTCTGGTTGCAGTGTCAAAGATATCGTAACATGACCTAATCTCATGTTTGCCTGCCTCCAAACCCTTATTAAGTAGGGTGTGGAACTTTTCTGGAAGTGACTGAGGCATGGAGGTTGCCAAATCTTATAGTTGCTTAAAAATGACTATTATATTGGGTCATATATAGTTGGTAAGCAGCAATTCGGAGGATCAGCATTGATCCTTGAAAGACTCGGCGACCAATGGTATCCAAAAACTTCTGTTCCTTGCCAGGGGGAAAGGAAGTATGAGTTTTGGACCTTTTTGCTTTCTTTTGCGCAGATTCAACCACCACAGATTGGTGATCCAATTGGGGTTTTTGAAAACCTGGGGCTGACTGCACCAAGTAGGTAGAGTCAGTTTTCCTGTGGACTGGCGCAATGGAGCCAGGGTGCTCCCAGTTCTTTTTGACAAGGTCAAGAAGATCTTGATGGATGGGAATGGAGGTGATTTCCTTGGGCACGTCCAGGAATTGAAGCAACTCCATCATCTGATGTCTGTCGTCCTATTCAGTCAGTAACTGGAAGGGGACCAATTCAGACATGTCCTTCACAAAGTTTATGAAAGAAAGGTCCTCTGGAGGAGAATGCTTCCTACTTTCAGTGGGTGAAGGTGGTGAAGGTAAATCATCGGTGTCCGGAGAGGAATCATCAGTCCAGGTATCATAAGGATCAGCACCTGTCTCTCTAGGAACTGTAGAGGGACGGGGGTAGTTGGATCCCTGAAGGTCCCGGTTTAGGCTCCGAAGGCATCGGAGGAATAACTGGAGGCACCGATGTAAGTGATGAAGGTCCCGGCGCAGGCATTGATGGCATCGGTGGATGGTTCGATGGCGCCGATGGGGGTATTGGTATCGATCTCGATGGCTGAGGCAGAACTCCCAAAGGAGGGATGTGGAACGATGTTTCTCCTCCCGATGACAAAGCAAGCGGGGAGGGCAGAAGAGCCATCAGTGACCCGGGATCCACCGGAGGAAAAGCGGTAATAAGCGCTTCGATCCTCAATAGCAGCGGTGCCAATGCTGCTGGAATCGGGTCAGTGCTCGGTTCCACTATCGGTACCGGGGGAACCTGGAGTCGATGCATCGCCTTGTCGATGGCCTCCTGAACCATCCGGTCCACTTCTTCTCGGATACCTGGAGCAAGCAGCCCCAGCTCCGGAACAGAAGAAGAAGGCAGAGGCATAGCCGGAGGGACCACCATTAGAGGCGGAATGGCGGCTCCTGACGCCCTGTCGGGTAAGGATTGCCTCGGTGACCCGGTCGCCGAAAAGGTCGGTGCCTTTTCTGGACGGGGTTTCTTCGGCGGCGTCTTGGACGATGGCGAGGTCGATGGTTTCGATACCTCGATGGTCCGAGACTTTTGGTGCCGATGGCGATGTTTCTCCTTCCGATCCCCTCAGTCCTGAGGGGGAGAAGAGGGTGTCGAAGGCCGAGAAGTGATCGACGTCGGGCGGTCACCAGCCGGTGGGTGATGCTGGCACAACGTTGACTGTGCCAGTTCCGATGACGTCGATGCAATGGACAGAGTCGGGGTTTGAGCACAGAAGAGAAGTCCCATCTTCTCCATTCTGGCCTTGTGACCTTTTGGTGTCATTAGGGCACATATGGTGCAGGTCAAGACATCATGCTCTCGTCCAAGACACATTACACAGACTTTATGCAGGTCTGTAATGGACATGGTATGAGTACAGTCCGGACACCGATGGAACCCCGATGCCATGGCCATAGAAAAAATCGAGCCGCGGTACGCTCAATGGCCAGTAGGCTGCGAGGGCCAAACTCGACTGTAGTTGATGGAAAACGGGTAAAAACTTACCAGAGTACCGCGGACTGATAAAAGTTAACGGAGGGACCCCTGTGGGGCAATTTAACTTTAAATAATTCCGTGAGGAAAATTCCTGTCAGCACTGAGAGGAGAGGATCACCTTGCTGGTGGCTGAAAGGAATCAGTAAGCTTTTGCTTGGGACATTGTCTTTTTTTAAAAGTATTGGGGCAAAGTTAACTATTTGGGAATATTATTTAGTGTGTTTGTGTGTTTGTGCTTTTAATAGTCAGTAAGGCAGTGAATAAACAAGTTAGACTGTATTTTTAAATAGTCAGTCAATAAGGCAGCTAGTAAGCAGTAGGTAGTGTGTTTATTTTTTAAAGTTTGTAAGGCAGCTAGTAAGCAGAACTGAGTGTATTTAAAAAAAAAAAAAAAAACAACCCCAAAAAGTAGCCAGAAGCTAGAAATAAGCTAGTAGCAGTGTATACCTAAGTAAAAAGGTTGAAAAGTTCAGTTCAGTTACTCACCTTGGAAAGGTGTTGAGGTAGTGTGATTTGGTTGAATAGGTACCAACATTTGTTAATCAAGAGAGCAGTGAGTCACTCTGGCTGACTAACTGAAGTTAGACTGTGTATTTCCCAATCCTCCCACCCCTTGCCCACCCACCCCTAGCTCATGCTTTAATTTTTAGGCAGGTGCCACTTTCACAAAAAAAACCCAACAACAAAAACTTTATTGAGAGTTTGATCAAACCCCTGTAGGCCACTACCAGACATAGCGAATTCACTAATACATTTAAAGGACGTTAATTAGACACATTCCTACTCCCATAGCAACCTAAAACTTAACTAGGAACTGATCAAAATTGAGATGAAGGCAGCAGTCCAGCAGCAAGAGGGGGGCTTCCCAGTCTTTTGCATCGAGTGTCACATGTATAATTTTTTACCCACCGGTGAGAAGTTGTACATGTGCATGCGATGCAAAGAGCTCCTGTCTCTCAGAGAACGAGTCCAATCTCTGGAGGCTAAAGTGGCAGACCTGGAGGAGCTGAGACAGACAGAGAGGTATATAGATGAGACCTTCAGGGACATAGTAGTCAAGTCCCAACTTCAGACTGGCAGCCCTGGTGCTGCCTTGGAGAAAGAAGGTCTCATGATTGGAGAGCATCAACCTGGTGTAGCAGGAAAGGATCCTGTAGCAAGGACCTGCTCTCCAGGTGATGCATTGTCCTTTTGTACCGAGAATATCTCCCCAAGGCCTATTGCCCAGGAGGGGAGGGGAGGGTTAGGTCGGCCGTCATAGCTGGTGATTCAATTATTAGGAATGTAGACAGCTGGGTGGCTGGTGGGCGTGAGGATCGCCTGGTAACATGCCTACCTGGTGCGAAGGTGGCGGACCTCAAGCGTCACCTAGATACAATTTTAGACAGTGCTGGGGAGGAGCTGGCTGTCGTGGTACATGTGGGCACGAAAGACGTAGGAAAATGTGGGAGGGAGGTTCTGGAAGCCAAATTTAGGCTCTTAGGTAGACAACCTAAATCCAGAACCTCCAGGGTAGCATTCTCTGGAATGCTCCCTGTTTCACGTGCAGGTCACCAGAGGCAGGCAGAGCTCCGGAGTCTCAATGCATGGATGAGACGATGGTGCAAGGAAGAGGGATTCAGTTTTTTAGGAACTGGGGAACCTTTTGGGGAAGGGAGAGTCTCTTCCGAAGGGATGGGCTCCACCTTAACCAGGGTGGAACCAGACTGCTGGCGCTAACCTTTAAAAAGGAGATAGAGCAGCTTTTAAACTAGAACAAAGGGGAAAGCCGACAGTCGCTCAGCAGCGCATGGTTCGGAGAGAGGTATCTTCAAAGGATATTAATGATGCATTAGAATTAGGGCATCTCGACAGTGAGGTTCCAATAATAAGAAAAGTAGTCGAAGTGCCTGTAACTAAAAACTCACCTGAGCTAAAAGATTCTAACTTATCCCTATCAATTAAAAAGCAGAATTAAAATAAAAACAAAAAACAAACTTTGAAATGTTTGTATGCTAATGCCAGAAGTCTAAGAAGTAAGATGGGAGAATTAGAACGTATAGCAGTGAATGATGACATAGACTTAATTGGCATCTCAGAAACATGGTGGAAGGAGGACAACCAATGGGACAGTGCTATACCGGGGTACAAATTATATCGCAATGACAGAGAGGAGCACCCGGGAGGCGGTGTGGTGCTTTATGCCTGGGATGGCATAGAGTCCAACAGGATAACCATCCTGCACGAGACTAAATGCACAATTGAATCTTTATGGGTAGAAATCCCTTGTGTGTCGGGGAAGACTATAGTGATAGGAGTATACTACCGTCCACCTGGTCAAGATGGTGAGACTGAAATGCTAAGAGAAATTAGGGAAGCTAACCAAATTGGTAGTGCTGTAATAATGGGAGACTTCAATTACCCCAATATTGACTGGGTAAATGTATCATTGGGACACGCTAGAGAGATAAAGTTCCTGGATGGAATAAATGATAGCTTTATGGAGCAATTGGTTCAGGAACCGACGAGAGAGGGAGCAATTTTAGATCTAATTCTCAGTGGAGAACAGGATTTGGTGAGAGAGAGGTAACAGTGGTGAGGGCCGCTTGGCAATAGTGATCATAATATGATCAAATTTGATATAATGACTGGAAGGGGGACAGTAAGCAAATCCACGGCTCTCGTGCTAAACGTTCAAAAGGGAAACTTTGATAAAATGTGAAAAATAGTTAGAAAAAAACTGGAAGGAGCAGCTACAAAAGTAAAAAGTGTGCAAGAGGCATAGTCATTGTTAAAAAACTACCATCCTAGAAGCACAATCCAGATGTATTCCATACATTAAGAAAGGTGGAAAGAAGGCAAAATGATTACCGGCATGGTTAAAAGGGGAGGTGAAAGAAGCTATTTTAGCCAAAAGATCTTCATTCAAAAATTGGAAGAAGGATCCAACAGAAGAAAATAGGATAATGTATAAACATTGGCAAGTTAAATGTAAGACATTGATAAGACAGGCTAAGAGAGAATTTGAAAAGAAGTTGGCCGTAGAGGCATAAACTCACAGTAAAACGTTTTTTAAATATATCCGAAGCAGAAAGCCTGTGAGGGAGTCAGATGATTGAGGAGTTAAAGGGGCACTTAGAGAAGATAAGGCCATCGTGGAAAGATTAAATGATTTCTTTGCTTCGGTGTTTACTGAAGAGGATGTTGGGGAGGTACTGCTACTGGAGAAGGTTTTCATGGGTAATGATTCAGATGGACTGAACCAAATCACGGTGAACCTAGAAGATGTGGTAGACCTGATTGACAAACTTAAGAGTAGTAAATCACCTGGACCGGATGGTATACACCCCAGAGTTCTGAAGGAACTAAAAAATGAAATTTCAGATCTATTAGTAAAAATTTGTAACTTATCATTAAAATCATCCATTGTACCTGAAGACTGGAGGATAGCTAATGTAACCCCAATATTTAAATAGGGTTCCAGGGGTGATCTGGGAAACTACAGACCGGTTAGCCTGACTTCAGTGCCAGGAAAAATAGTGGAAAGTATTCTAAACATCAAAATCACAGAACATATAGAAAGACATGGTTTAATGGAACAAAGTCAGCATGGCTTCACCCAAGGCAATTCTTGCCTCACAAATCTGCTTCACATTTTTGAAGGAGTTAATAAACATGTGGATTAAGGTGAACTTGTAGATGTAGTGTACTTGGATTTTCAGAAGGCATTTGACAAGGTTCCTCATGAGAGGCTTCTAGGAAAAAT
The DNA here is from genome assembly GCF_901001135.1 of Rhinatrema bivittatum. Classification (NCBI taxonomy): domain Eukaryota; kingdom Metazoa; phylum Chordata; class Amphibia; order Gymnophiona; family Rhinatrematidae; genus Rhinatrema; species Rhinatrema bivittatum. The sequence continues at coordinate 270,405,215 of NC_042619.1, forward strand.
AAAAAGTCATGGGATAGGTGGCGATGTCCTTTCGTGGATTACAAACTGGCTAAAAGACAGGAAACAGAGAGTAGGATTCAATGGGCAATTTTCTCAGTGGAAGGGTGTGGGCAGTGGAGTGCCTCAGGGATCTGTATTGGGACCCTTACTTTTCAATATATTTATAAATGATCTGGAAAGAAATACAATAAATTGCAGGAAGACCTTGTGAGGCTGGAAAATTGGGCATCAAAATGGCAGATGAAATTTAATGTGGACAAGTGCAAGGTGATGCATATAGGGAAAAATAACCCATGCAATAGTTACACAATGTTAGGTTCCATATTAGGTGCTACTACCCAAGAAAGAGATCTAGGCGTCATAGTGGATAACACATTGAAATCGTCGGTTCAGTGTGCTGCGGCAATCAAAAAAGCAAACAGAATGTTGGGAATTATTAGAAAGGGAATGGTGAATAAAACGGAAAATGTCATAATGCCTCTGTATCGCTCCATTGTGAGACCATGTGTACTGTGTACAATTCTGGTCGCCGCTTTCAAAAAAGATATAATTGCGATGAAGAAGGTACAGAGAAGGGCTACCAAATTGATAAGTGGAATGGAACAGCTCCCCTATGAGGAAAGACTAAAGAGGTTAGGACTTTTCAGCTTGGAGAAGAGACTGCTGAGGGGGGATATGATAGAGGTGTTTAAAATCATGAGAAGTCTATAACGGGTAGATGTGAATCGGTTTTCTACTCTTTCGGATAATAGAAAAACTAGGGAGCACTCCATGAAGTTAGCATGTGGCACATTTAAAACTAATCAGAGAAAGTTCTTTTTCACTCAATGCACAATTAAACTCTGGAATTTGTTGCCAGAAGATGTGGTTAGTGCAGTTAGGATAGCTGTGTTTAAAAAAGGATTGGATAAGTTCTTGGAGAAGAAGTCCATTACCTGCTATTAGTTCAGTTGACTTAGATAATAACCACTGCTATTACTAGCAACGGTAATAGGGATGTGAATCGGGCTTCGGACGATTGAAAATATCGTACGATATTTTCAAAATTGTCAGAAATCGGGGGCTCCCCCAAAACGATAGGAAAACCCCACGATATTGTTCGTGGGGGTTCTCTTATCATTTTGGGGGAGGGCGGGAAAAATGGCACACAAAAATAACCCCTAAACCCACCCCGACCCTTTAAAACTAATCCCTTAGCTTCCCCCACCCTCCCGACCCCCCCCAAAACTTTTTACAGGTACCTGGTGGTCCAGTGGGGGTCCCGGGAGCGATCTCCCGCTCCTGGGCCATCAGCTGCCACTAATCAAAATGGTGCCGATGGCCCTTTGTCCTTACCATGTGACAGGGTATCCTTGCCATTGGCCAGCCCTGTCACATGGTAGGAGCACTGGATGGCCCGCGCCATTTTTAAAGATGGCGCCGGCCATCCAGTGCTCTCTCCATGTGACAGGGGCCGGCCAATGGCACGGATACCCTGTCACATGGTAAGGGCAAAGGCCATCGGCGCCATTTTTATTAGTGGTAGCCGACGGCCCGAGAGTGGGAGATCGTTCCCGGGACCCCCACTGGACCACCAGGTACCTGTAAAACTTTTTTGGGGGGGGTCGGGAAGGTGGGGGAAGCTAAGGGATTCGTTTTAAAGGGTCAGGGTGGGTTTTTTGTTTATCGGCTCGGGCACAGCGATCGGGAGGGATGAAAAAAACAAAACACGATGTGAATCTGAACCGGAATCCGAACCGATTCCGGTTCCGATTCACATCTCTAAACGGTAACATGGAATAGACAGTTTTTTGGTACTTGCCAGGTTCTTCTGGCCTGGATTGGCCACTGTTGGAAACAGGATGCTGGGCTTGATGGAGCCTTGGTCTGACCCAGTATGGCATGTTCTTATGTTCTTTTGTAATCCTTGCAGAGCTCCTTAACCGCGTGGCTATTGCTGCGCAGAAAAAAGAAGACTGAAGAGGGACCCCTGCTAGCTGCAGGATTAGTGCCATGCTGAGCATGCCCAGTAGGGGCCAGTCAAAGTTCTAGAAACTTTGACAAAAGTGTTCTGTGATTGGGCTCCATCCTGTGATGTCACCCATATGTGAGGACTCCCATCCTGCATGTCCTGTGAGAAAATCCCATATCCTAAAAAAATGAACTTACTTCCTATGAATTTATTATGGTTAAAACACAATGGAAGTAATTTTAAAACTTGCCTGCACTGGTGCAAAATCTGCAGGTATTTATTACCTGTGGACTTTTATACTCATTTTCACGGTGAAAGTATGGGTTTATTTTTCCCCTTTGAAATTATTCCAGAAAAGCTACAGGCATACATTTAGATTGGCTAATTTGTACAGATACGTTTTCCAAGAAAACTGGAAACCCCACCCTAACCCCCATCCATGGTAATGCCTCCCCCTATTGCAGGGGAAAGTATGTGCATATAGGGCAGGCAATTTTCTAAAATCCCATTGCTGCAATTAAAGCATTGTTTTACCTGCAAAAATGATTCTGAAAATTACTCCCAAGAAGTACTGCCTGTGGTTTTGCTAAAAAGAATAACCTGTTCTTCTCCTATACAATAATGTACAACACTCATATCCTGCCACTTGCTAGCCATCTTCACTTTTGCCAGTTTTCAGAATCCAACAGCTGCTTTTACCCTGTACAGCACAGGATCATTTTTAACAGCCTGCCTAAATTACATGGCAAAAACATGTGTACATGACACCAATTTTCCAAACAGATTTCTGTGCCTAAGTCCACTTTCAAAATTTTTCCACTTAATTCACCCACACACAATTACACACCTGTGGAAGATTTGGGGGAAATCTAAGGAGCAGATTTTAAAAGGTGCGAGCGGGAGTAGATTTGTTTGCGCAACCCGGCGCGAACAAATCTACTCCCGATTTTATATCATGCGTGCGCTGCCGCGCACATGTTATAAAATACAGGGTCGGTGCGCGCAAGGCTGCGCAAAATCGGCAGCCTGCACACGCCGAGCTGCACAGCCATCCTCCGTTCCCTCCGAGGCCGCTCCGAAATCGGAGCGGCCTCAGAGGGAACTTTCCTTCTGGCACCCCCCCACCTTCCCCTCCCTTCCCCTATCTAACCCACCCCCCAGCCCTAACTAATTCCCCCACTACCTTTATTTTACAAGTTACACCTGCCTGAGGCAGGAGTAACTTGCGCGCTCGTCGGCTGCTGGCGCGCCATGTTCCAGTCCAGGGGCTGGTCTGGAGGCCACGCCCCCAGAATGCCCCTGGGCCGGAACCACGCCCGCAGCCCCGCCCCGGAACGCCCCCAATGACGCGCCAGCCGCGACACGTCCCTCGACACGCCCCCCCAGGAAAGCCCCGGGACTTACGCACGTCCCGGAGCTTGCGCGTGCCGCCGAGCCTATGCAAGATAAGCTCGGCGCACGCAGGGGGGTGGAAGGGGCAGCTTTTCGGGGGTTACGCGCGTACCCTTTGAAAATCTGCCAAGTGCATATTTTGGAAAATGCAAAAATGTGGGTTTAAGTGCAAAACCCTCAACTCCATCCCCAGGAATGTCTCCACTGAGTCCCAGAAAATGTTCTTTTAAAAGGCAGTACACACACAATTTTACCAGTATATCAGGCAGCTACTGCAGATAAAACACTGTTTTACTTGCTGTACTCCCTTTTAAAATTACCCTACTTTCACTTTTTTTTGTGTGTGCACTCTTAATTTGTATATTATTTTGAACATTACAAAGTTTTATTTAAGGATTTTATGGTTTTATGTTTTGTATTTTACTCTTTTTACAGTATATTGTGTATTCTTTCTTCCATTTACTCTTCATAAAAACATACGGCTGTATAGATTCAATATGTTCAAATCTTCACCTAGATTTACAGTAGGCCTTTGGTTAAAAAAATTAGCCAGAATCCATGCATGCAGCTGTAGGGGACAGGGATAATAATGAACATGATAATATGATAATTATGATTTAATTACATCACTCTTTCTTATTGATGCTTTGGTGCCCTCTAGTGGCTATTAAATAATCATTGACATTCTGCTTCCTCTAGACCAGTGGTTCTCAACTTTTTTTCTATCAGGACACACCTGAGAGATGATGCTCACATGCGTGACACATTGAACACATGACCATCATGGTACTAAACATAAGCATATGCTCTATATCCACAGGAGTCTCCCACTTCCTAACAATGGGTGCAGAGTAGAACTAAGACATTTCTCTGTACAACTCACCATACAAAAAAGATATTTGGATTCTGGTCTCATCTCAATAACAGCAACACAAACACTCTCCTTGTAAAATAATATAAACAAACTAGAGATGTGCAGGCAAAAAGTTTTCGTTGCGTACGCAATAGGTATTCATGGGGGGTCAATTCCATTTCATGTGGAAAGTATGGAGAATTCAATAAGTTGTCGATCTGTAAATACGTTACTACTAAATTAACTACAACCCCCCACCCTCCTGACCCCCCCCCCCCCCAAGACTTACCAAAACTCCCTGGTGGTCCAGCGGGGAGTCAGGAAGCCATCCCTACACTCGTTTGTGGTTTCCTCACGGCGCCGATAGCCTGTGTCACAGGGGCTGCCGGTGCCATTGGTCAGCCCCTGTCACATGGTCACCGGCGCCATCTTGTGCTCCTACCACGTGACAGGTCATGTGGCAGGAGGTCGCTCCGGGACCCTCGTTGGACCCAACCGGAACTTTTGGCCAGCTTGGGGGGGCCTCCTGACCCCCACAAGACTTGCCAAAAGTCCAGCGGGGGTCCAGGAGAGACCTCCTTTCACGCCGTCCGTCCGATCCCAATACTCAAAATGGCGCCGATCGCCGCCATTTTGAGACTCAAAATCGTCGTCCCGCCAATACTCAAAATGGCGCCGATCGCTGTGGTGATCGGCGCCATTTTGAGTATTGGCGGGACGGCGATTTTGAGTCTCAAAATGGCGGCGATCGGCGCCATTTCGAGTATTGGGATCGGACGGACGGCGTGAAAGGAGGTCTCTCCTGGCCCCCCCTGGACTTTTGGCAAGTCTTGTGGGGGTCAGGAGGCCCCCCCAAGCTGGCCAAAAGTTCCGGTTGGGTCCAACGAGGGTCCCGGAGCGATCTCCTGCCACATGACCTACCTGTCATGTGGTAGGAGCACAAGATGGCGCCGGTGACCATGTGACAGGGGCTGACCAATGGCGCCGGCAGCCCCTGTGACAGGCTATCGGCGCCGTGAGAAAACCGCAAACGAGTGCAGGGATGGCTTCCTGACTCCCCGCTGGACCACCAGGGAGTTTTGGTAAGTCTTGGGGGAGTCAGGAGGGTGGGGGGTTTAAATGTTTATTTAGGAGGCCAAATAAAACGGATATCTGTTGAATACGTGGGGTGTCGCGATGCGTTTCGCCTCCCCACGTATTTTTCAGATTGCAAAAAATAAGTTGCGGATTACAAATACGTGTAAAACAGATGCACACCTCTAAAACAAACCCCACTCTGTACATGTCTATCAGACCTACCATAACTCAGCAATAGCCCTACCCAAGAAAAGGCAGCAGTTCACTTCCAGTGCAATATAATATTGAGAAAATACAGCAAATAAGGCCGATACAAACCTCTAGTAAAGTACCTCATCTCAGTCCCTGAGCAGCCGAGAAAATTCTAAGGCATAACCATCTCTTATCACCTCTAGGACCCACTGGTCCAACGTGATTTTGGTTCACTCCTCGTAAGAGAGAGACATCCTCCCTCCAATAGCTTCCAGGGAGAAGCAGACTAACACATCTTCATTGTCCAACTTTGTTTCTGCTCCCCCCTTGGGACCCACTGTCCCTCGGGGATCTGCACTGATTCCAAAAGGGCTGCTGTCTGCCCGAACTCTCGAAAACAGGCTCACAGCAGAAAGGACTTCCTAGGACCTTTCCTGTCCTCAAGCAATTTATTGCCCTTCAACTCTCCTAACTGCTTCACGAGCTGCTCCAAGTCCTCCTCAAGCTAAACCTCCCTCTGAAGGGGTACTTTGAAAGCTGGGCTTTAGACCATATGTCTACTGACCAATTATGCAGCCACAAGAGCCTCTGTGCTGTCACTGCACAGACCATACTCTTGGCGGAATTTCGGCCCATGTCAAAGAGCATTGGCCACATAGGCTACCCTCGCTTCTACACGGGCTGCCTGCGCTGTGTCAGCTGCCACTCATGACCCCTTGTCATGTGCCTTCTACACCCAGGACAAACACTATGTGCATCAGATTTCCGCACACACTGCACGAAGTCTCAAAGCTGAAACTTTATTTATTTATTTATTTAATACTTTTCTATACCAGCATTTGTGGTTACATCAAACCAGTTTACATCTGAATTAAAGGTGGATAATACATAAAACAGGTGCTAGGGATGGGACAACGGAGAAAAGGCCGATAGGTAGCAAAACAGAATAAAACGGAAAATGTCATAATGCCTCTGTATTGCTCCATGGTGAGACCACACCTTGAATACTGTGTACAATTCTGGTCGCTGCATCTTCAAAAAAGATATAATTGCGATGGAGAAGGTACAGAGAAGGGTGACCAAAATGATAAAGGGAATGGAACAGCTCCCCTATGAGGAAAGACTAAAGAGGTTAGGACTTTTCAGCTTGGAGAAGAGACGGCTGAGTGGGGATATGATAGAGGTGTTTAAAATCATGAGAGGTCTAGAACGGGTAGATGTGAATCAGTTTTTTACTCTTTCGGATAATAGAAAGACTAGGGGGCACTCTATGAAGTTAGTATGTGGCACATTTAAAACTAATCGGAGAAAGTTCTTTTTCACTCAATGCACAATTAAACTCTGGAATTTGTTGCCAGAAGATGTGATTAGTGCAGTTAGTATAGCTGTGTTTAAAAAAGGATTGGATAAGTTCTTGGAGGAGAAGTCCATTACCTGCTATTAATTAAGTTGACTTAGATAATAACCACCGCTATTACTAGCAACGGTAACATGGAATAGACTTTGTTTTTGGGTACTTGCCAGGTTCTTATGGCCTTGATTGGTCACTGTTGGAAACAGGATGCTGGGCTTGATGGACCCTTGGTCTGACCCAGTATGGCATGTTCTTATGTTCTTAACCAATAATATAACAGCAAGCAATAATATAATAACAAGCATCAATAATCACAAACTAATTACATAGATACAGGTCAATGAAAAGATGCAGCATAAGGTTAAAATGGAGGGCGGGTCTAATCTGGGTAAGCCTGCTTAAAGAGCCATGTCTTTAATTTCTTTTTGAATTTATTGGTACAAGGCTCAAGTCGGAGATTTGTGGGTAGTGAGTTCCATCATGTAGGTCCAGCAATGGAGATGGTGCGGTCCCTTGTGGCGGAGATGTGCGCCTTTTTGAGTGATGGTATGTGGAGGGTTCCTTTATTGTTTGTTCTTGTTATGTTTGTGGACCCTTGGGCCGGTTGGGACCGAAGATGGAGCGCTGTAGGGGTTCACAGCAAGGATCCCAACCAGGAGGCGGTTCAGAAGCTCGGAGCAGGCGAGGATACTGGACTATGGTGGAGTCCTTGCGACCAAGGACTCGGTACTCACTGGGAGGACGGACGACGTTGGACCCTGGCGATAACGGAGTCTTCACCCTGGAGACCGGCACTTCCCCGGGGGAAGCCCTTAGGAGTCCGGCCGCTGGGACTTTTGGAGATTCACCCTGGAAGCCGAAGTCCCCCCAGGAGGAGCCCGTAGGGACATGGCCGCTGGGACTTAGGCGACTACCTGGATGTGGAAGATGGTCCGGATGCAGGCGCCTCCTGCAGGTCGTGGGTTCCGGACGGCTGGCGCCTCCAGCAGGTCGTAGGTAGTCCAGAAGTCAGTCCAGGAGTCTGAGTCCAGGAGCAGTCCAAGGCCAGTCCAGAGGTCGAAGTCCAAGCAGGGTCCGAAGCCAATCCAGAGGTCGAAGTCCAAGCAGGATCCGAAGCCAATCCAGAGGTCAAAGTCCAAAGCACGGTCCAAAGCCAATCCAGGGGTCGGAGTCCAGAAGAATCAATCAGAGAGAAGGGCAAAGCAGAAGCGGGACTAAGCAAACCAGGAACACAGCTGCAGCAGGCCAAAGACCAGGAACCTTGTTGCAAGGCACTGGGGTAAATTAGATGCAGGGTACTTATACCCTGAAGGCGTCTGACGTCATCCACAGCTGCAAGGAGGATTTTCCCGCGCTGGCCCCTTTAAGGGGAGCTCCACCCCACATGCGCGTGTCAGGGGGTGGAGCCAGCCGTGCCTGATCGTCGGCGTCTCTCCCGAGGAGGGAGAGACGTGCTGGAGGGCCTGCCGGCCTGAAGAAGCTCCAAAATGGCCCGGGCCGCCCCCGAGGTAGGTGGAGGGACCGGGGCCCGGCCCGGGACCGCAACAGTTCTGGTGGGGCGGTTAGAGCGTGTGAGGCAGAGTAGGTCATCAGGCCAACTGGAGTTGTGTTTGTATAAGGGTGAGGGTTTTGTAAAGGATGTGTGAGGGGATAGGGAGCCAATGGAGGTCTTTAAGGATGGGAGTGATGTGGGCTGATTTACAGGCGTTTGTGATGGTCCTCGCTACTGCATTCTGGAGCATTTGAAGCGGCTTTGTGGTGGAATAGGGGAGCCCTAGGAGGAGGGAGTTGCAGTAGTCCATTTTGGAAGAGAGGGTGGCCTGGATGGATGACAGTACGGAAGTCATGGGTGTGGAGTAAGGGGTTTAGTTTTTTTTAGAATATTGAGCTTGAAGAATCTCTTCTTGAGGATAATATTGAAGTATTTCTTTAGATTCAGTTGCTGGTCAATGAGGACCCCGAGGTCTCTTACAAATGGTTGGGCAGAGATGGCCCTGAATGCCGGATCATTAGCAATGGAGAGTTTAGGGGATTGGTGTTGGGAAATGAAGAGCAGTTCAGCTTTGGTGGTGTTTAAGGCAAGGTGGAGGTTTGTGAGTATGGTAATGGACGCAAGGCATGTGTCCCAGCGCTTAAGGGAATCAGAGATAGAGCCATGGACAGGAATAATGATTTGGACGTCTGGAGAGCCGCCGCTGAGAAGCCAGGCCCACCGAGGGGCCCAGAGGGGGAGATGGAAACCAGAACCCCTGGCTATTTACACCCCCCCCCCCCCCAACACAAAGGGCCAAGTCCAGACAGGGATCACCAACCCCCCGCTCGCCCTGCTCTACCCGAGGGATGGCTCACGAAGGATCCTAACACCTCGGGGAGCCGAATCCTCTTCTCATCTAAATCTTTTTTTTTTAAGAATTCCAGACTGCAGGTTTGCACCTCTACCATCTGCTGGAGACAAAGAAATACTGAGGGACTGCAGGTGGCACTCTCAGTTATGAGCAGTGCCTCAAAGTTTTGTTCTCTGCCTCCATCTGCTGATAGGAATGCATAAACCCACTCATCTGGACTGATCTGGGGAACTTACTGATCCAGCAGCTATTGTTTCACTGACATCTCTCTTCTCCTGAACTTGTATATAAGGTGAGCTGCTCCATCATGACAGGTTCATGTGTATCTTTGCCCCCGCTTCCCCTTTGTTAGTGCTTCCCTAGCTCTTATTTTGACAATATGAGCTCTCTTCATGTCTGCACTGCCTGCTCCTTGAAGGCTGATGTGCCATTCAATATTTTTGTTCAAGCAGGTGTAGCTTGGGTGTGAAAAGGTTGGGAAACACTGCTCTAGACAATACAAAGGGCCAGATTTAAGTTTTCAGCAAAAGGTCAAGACACAAAAACAGGTTGACTTAACCTAAGTCAGTCGTCAAGGCTTCAACCCTAGCCAGCACATGAATTATAAACCTTTGCCAATTTGACCCTTTTTGTGTCTGTTACCACGTGTTCAGTAAATATGTGGGTATTCTTCAGGGCAAAGCCCCTTCCACCTAAAAACCCACAAGCATCAAAAACCTGCAAATCCAGTTTGTTTTGCACAATTATGAAACAGCTAGACTTTTACCCACGGATTTCCTTTCATGCAAAAACTGAAAGGAAAAAAAAAAACATTTGCAGAAAGCAGCTATGGGGATTCTTCACCCAATTTCTAAAATTTAGCATTTTTTTTGACAAATGGCCTGTAACAATATTTTGCAGAAGATTTTTCCTTGCACAATTTTTGTTCTCTGTGGATTTTTTTTTACTCCTTCCTGGAGCTGATACCATTTTATAGCTATATAGCCAAGTCTGAATAATTAAAGTCATGGAAAGTCTGACAAAGACCCACAGCACATCAACATTATTGCAAATACAACACATGATGCTAGGGATGCAGATACCAGTACACAGGAGCGTCTCCTTAAAAACATATATATATATATATATTTTTTTTTTTTTTTTTAAAGGTTGACTTTATTGCTATAGTCAAGTAAATTTGCTACAAATATATATAATATGCATCTTATAGGAATATATCCCAATCTCTTACCAAATTCCTATTAGGCTGCTGCAGCTGCCAACCAGAAATAAACTGAGGACAAAAACTAAACATAAGGCTTTGGATATTCCAGTACTTTGAATGCTGGGGAGAGGACAGATTACATTATGACTGGGGTATCTTAAATCGTTATCTTCTCCTACTTCCAAAGAATGAAGGTAGATGCAGTAGTGTGGGGGAAGGGTAGAGGAAGGAGAATATATACTAGAGTACAGAGACATGTACACCAAAATGGGCAACAAAATCTCCAGATTTCATATTTGAAAAAAAAAAAAGGTTTTGCAAAATTGGACATTTCCAGAAATAGAATCGTGAAATGCTGTGCACCAAGAAAGTCTTGTCATCTACTGCATGTTTCTCAAAAATTCTTTTGTTAAAACCTATTGCGAACAAATTTGCAAATCCATAGAGCATTTGTGAAAAGAAAATGTTTTGCTTTGCATATCCCTGCTCTTTAGGACTTGGCTGATCCAGTGTGAATTTTGCTCTAGTATTGGTACCCCTTGAGGCGGCTCTGAATGGGTCAGATCCATAAAATTAGCAGGACTGAGGGATTAAGGCAGCAGCTATCTGCTCCAAGAAAGAAAGGTCAGGTGCATGTCCTCTTCCAAGTTCTTGGCTATTTCACTTTTGGGGGCAGTGTACTGTAACTAACACCTAATCTGCAGAGAAGGGCATGGTGGTTCTAAAATAGGAAGTTAAAAAACTCAGCTACTTACATTACCATGCAAAGCAAACAGTATGACAAATTATCTTTGCCATATAAAGAAGAATTGTTGCTTCCAAAACAGAAAAGTTTGCTATGGGTATCTCTTGCAAATTTATGGCTGAAGTCCTCACCACACCACTGTATACTGCACTTGCCCCTATTCAAATCTTTCCATCTCTTTTTAGATCTCTGGTTCAGCAAATTCACAACAGATGTTTCAGTTTTGAAATTCTAAGTGCACCAGCATGCAAATGGACATAAGATCCTCTGCTTTACTCCTCACATTCCTCTTTCCAACAGAGCAACCATCTCTGGGCAGGTACTAGCTGAGGAGCTTGGGAGGGGGAAAGAGACCCCGCACGGGTAAAGCCAAATGCAGTGTGCTCCTTTCAACTACTCTGTTTTGGCACTGGGTTCACGCATTGATTTTAAGAACATCTGCATCTCTTGCTCTAAGATCTCATTCCTCTTTTCTGCGTCGCTTCTAGAATGCTCCTCGTCTTGAAGGGTAATCTCCAGAGCTAAGTTTTTCTCCTTTTCCTTTTTGAGTTCTTCCTTTAACCTGACCACCTTGGCCCAAACGTCATAATTCTCCTTTTCCAGACTGTAAGAAAAGACAGAGGTGGTGAAAGGAAGTCTACATTTCTGTAGCCTTTATTTATTTAGCAAGTGTTGCTTACCTGTAACAGGTGTTCTCACAGGACAGCAGGATGTTAGTCCTCACATATGGGTGACATCACAGGATGGAGCCCAATCACGGAACACTTTTGTCAAAGTTTCTAGAACTTTGACTGGTACCTACTGGGCATGCCCAGCATGGCACTAACCCTGCAGCCAGCAGGGGTTTCCCTTCAGTCTTGTTTAAAGCTACAGGAAGTGCCGAAAAATAAAATAAGAAAACGTTACGAACCCAACACCACGGGGCAGCGGGCGGGTTTCGTGAGGACTAGCATCCTGCTGTCCTGTGAGAACACCTGTTACAGGTAAGCAACATTTGCTTTCTCACAGGACAAGCAGGATGGAATCCCTCACATATAGGTGAATACCGAGCTGAGGATGTCCGAGAAATGCACCAAATGTACCCAGATGTGCAATAGGCACTAGGACTGGGGTGAAATTTGGTAGAGGGCATCCTGAACCCTAACGGACAGGTGGAAGGGTGTTGGTACGTCAAGTTGCGCAAGACAAATTGGCCAAAGATGGAATCTTTGTCTAAGCAATAATGGGCTGTAAAGGTATGGAGAGAACTCCAGGTAGCAGCCCTGCAAATGTCAGGAAGCGGCGCTGAGCATAAGTGTGCTACTGAAGTCGCCATGGCCCTCACAGAGTGTGCTTTAACACGGTCTTGAAGTGGAATGCCTGCTTGCTGATTGCAAAAAGATATGCAGTCCGCTAACCAGGAGGAGAGAGTATGCTTACCCACAGGCTGCCCCAATTTGATGGAATGGAAAGAGACAAACAATTGAGTGCTTTTCCTGTGGGCAGCTGTACGATCTAGATAAAACGCTAGAGCCCGTTTACAGTCAAGGGTATGCAGAGCTTGTTCTCCTGGATTGGAGTGGGGCCTGGGAAAGAAGGTAGGTAGTATAATGGATTGATTAATGTGAAAGTCCGATACTATCTTAGTATTACTCACTTAGGGTGAGTACGGGCAGTACTGCCCGGTCCTGCAGACGTTTAGTGTAAGGCGGATAGGTAATTAGGGCCTGTAACTCACTAACTCTGCAAGCAGATGTTATTGCCAAAAGAAAGATCACTTTCCATGTGAGATAGCGAAGATCACAGGATTGGAGAGGCTTGAATGGTGGTTTTATGAGCCAACCCAAAACCAGATTGAGGTCAAAAGAAGGGGCCGGAGGGCGCACAGGAGGCTTGAGGTGAAGCAAGCCCTTCAGAAAACGTGTTACGAGGGGTTGTACTGAAATAGGAACATCCCCGACACCTCTATGGAAGGCGGCTACCGCACTGACATGCATTCTGATGGAGGAGGTTTTTAGTCCTGATTCTGACAAGTGCCAGAGATAGTTTAGAAACTTCGTGGTGGAACAGGTAAAGGGATCAAGGGATTGAGAAGAACACCATGATTTAAATCTGTTCCATTTGTAAAGATAAGATTTTCTCGTGGAAGGCTTCCGTGAAGCAATCAGAGACAAGGCCTGAAGATTGGGATGGCATAGGCACCCGTCGTTCTGAGTGATCAGAAGCGGGTCCTTTCCCAAAGGAATGTGTCTGCGGAGAGGTCCTGAAGTATTGGAAACCACACTTAGCGAGGCCAGTGAGGTGCTATCAGGATCATGCGTCTCTTGTACTGAAGTAACTTCATGACAGTCTTCGAGAGAAGTGGAAGTGGAGGGAATGCATATAGGAGACCGGTTGCCCATGAGAGGGAGAATACATCTCTTGGCCGAGAGTGTTGGCTGCGAATGAGAGAGCAAAAGTTCTCTACTTTGCAGTTCTGAGGTGCCGCAAAGAGGTCTATGTGGGGGTAACCCCAACGTTGGAATATTGAGTCCGCTACAGTGGGGGTTGAGGGACCACTCGTATGGTTGAAAGGCACAACTCAGCTTGTCCGCCAACACATTGTACACTCCTGGCAAGTAGGTGGCCCTGAGGTACATCGAATGGGAGAGGGCCTCCGCCCATATCTGTGCAGCTTCCTGACACAGTAGGAAGGAGCCTGTCCCTCCCTGTTTGTTGATGTACCACATGGCCACCTGGTTGTCCATCTGAATCAGGATGACCTGGTTGGAAAGGTGATCCTGAAATACCCTGAGAGCATATCTGATTGCTCGCAGCTCCAGGAAATTGATTCGTGTTTGGTTTCCTCTGGAGACCAAGTTCCTTGTGTCTGCAAATCGGCGACATGGGCTCCCCAGTCGAGGTTGGAAGCATCGGTGGTGAGAATTATTTGAGGGTCTGGAGCCTGGAAGGGCAGGCCTTGGAGGAGATTGATCTGATTTTGCCACCAGGCTAGAGACTGATGAAGTGAGTCGGTGATGTGGAAAGTGGTTGATAGAGATTGGACGGACTGAGGCCATTGTGACCTTAGAGTCCACTGCATGACTCTCATGGCCAAGGGGGCCATTGGGGTAACCTGTACTGAGGACGCCATGCGTCCTAGCAGGATGAGGAAGTGGCGTGCAGTCGTGCGTTTAGCTGGTGTGCGTGAGAGATGAGAGTGACAGCTTGCTGTCGAGGCAGAAATGCCTTTGCCTGCAAGGTGTCCAAGTCTGCCCCTATGAATGATAAAGTTTGAGATGGGACTAAGCAGGATTTCGCGTAGTTGACGAGAAATCCTAGCGAAGTCAGAGTGAGTAAAGTAAGACATAGGGACGACAGAGCAGCTTGCTGAGTGGGAGCCCTGATCAACCAATCGTCTAGATTGGGGTAGACGTGAACACCTTAAGTCCTGAGGAAGGCTGCTACTACTACGAGGCACTTGGTGAAGACTCGTGGTGCAGTTGCCAGGCTGAATGGTAGCACTCGGTACTGATAGTGCTTGGAGCCTACCAGAAATTTCAGGAACATGCGATGAGATGGCGTTATCGCAATGTGTGTGAATGCGTCTTGGAGATCGAGAGAGCAGAGCCAGTCTCCTTTTTGCAGAAGAGGAAGGAGGGAACCCAAGGTCACCATCTTGAACTTTTCTTGGTGGAGGAACTTGTTGAGGGCGCGTAGGCCCAGAATTGGACGAACGCCACCTGATTTTTTGGGGATTAGAAAGTTCCGGGAATAGAATCCTAGGCCTTGTTGGGAGTAGGACACTGGCTCTATTGCTCTGGACTGGAGGATGAGGGAGACCTCCTGCTCCAGGAGAAGTGAGTGGTCGGAAGTTCTCCACGTTGGTAGTTCGGTGGGATGGAGAGAAAGTTCAGGTGATAACCTTGTGAGATTATGGCAAGGACCCACTGGTCTGTCGTGATTGTGTGCCACCTGTTGTTGAAATGGCACAATTGACCTCCCACTGATATCTGAAGCAGTGGAAACTGGCAGCTGCTCTCTATGCAGGAGTCAAAAGCCGGAAGCAGGGCCCGGCTGAGGAGCTGTCTGCGGCTTTTGTTTCCGCGATTGACGAGACTGGGCCTTTTGGAAAGGTCTCGTGGAACGAGTTCTAGATGGTGGTGGATAGGATTTCTTTGGATGGAAGAATGACTTTTTAGTATCCTTCCTGAAAGGCTGTTTGGAGGAATAGAGGGCATCAGAGAGAGCTGGTGAAGGGTCTCATGATGGTCCTTGAGTTCTTCCACCGTCCGCTGAATCTGTTCGCCAAACATATTGTCTCCTATGCAGGGCAGATCAGATAACCTGTATTGTACTTCAGGGCGCAAGTCTGAAGACTTAAGCCAGGCCCATCTTCTTGCCAAAATAGCAGTTGCAGATACCCTGGAAGCGGCATCGAAGATATCATAAGAGGATCTTATTTCATGCTTCCCTGCCTCAAAACCCTTTGTACCAGGGTTTGAAGCTGTTCCTGGAATTGCTGAGGCAGGGACTCTGCAAAGTCCTGTATCTGCTTGAATAAGACCCTGTTGTACTGGGTCATATAAAGCTGGTAGGAGGCGATCTGAGAGATAAGCATTGATCCCTGGAAGACACGCCAGCCAATGGCATCCAGGAATTTCTGTTCCTTACCTGGGGGAAAGGAAGATTGGGGGTTTGATCTTTTTACCCTCTTTTGGGCAGATTCTACAACCACAGATTGGTGATCCAGCTGAGGTTTCTGGAATCCTGGGGCTGACTGGACTAAATAAGTGGTATCAGCTTTTCTGTTGACTGGACCAACATAATCAGGGTGTTCCCAGTTCTTTTTGAGGAGATCCAAAAGAACCTGGTGAATAGGGATGGAGGTTATTTCCTTGGGAGCATCCAGGAATTGGTGCCTATCATCTTGCTCAGTCTGTAATTGGAAGGGAACCAATTAAGACATTTCCTTCACAAAATTTATGAAGGACAAGTCCTCTGGAGAAGAACGCTTCCTTCTTTCAGTAGGAGAAGGTGGCGATGGTAAATCATCGGTGTCTTGAGATGAATCATCAGTCCAGGTGTCATAGGGATCAGCCCCTGTCCCTGTAGGAACCTGAGAAGGACGGGACGATGGTATTCCTGAAGGTCCTGGTCTAGGATCTGAAGGCATCGAGGGAAGTACTGGAGGCACCGATGAAGGCATCGAGGGCACCGGTGCAGGCATCGATGGATGGATCGGTGGCGTCGATGGGCGCATCGGCATCGATGGTTGAGGCATCGTAAGGGCTCCCGATGAAGGAATGCGGAACGGTGTTTCCCCTCCCGATGACAGGGTAAGCGGGTAAGGCACCAGAGCCATCGGTGACCCAGGATCCATCGGTGGAAAAGCGGCTATGAGCGCTTCCATCTTCGAGAGCAGCAGTGCCAATGCTGCCGGAATGGGATCGATGATCGGTTCTGAGACCGGCACTGATTTCGGCACCAGGGGGACCTTAGAGAGTCTGTGCATCGCCTTATCGATGGTCTCCTGAACCATCCAGTCCAGTTCTTCATGGAGATCTGGAGCAAGCAGCCCAGGCTCCAGAAGGGAAGAAGGAGGCAGAGGCATAGCCGGAGGGACCACCGTTAAAGGCGGAGTAGCAGCTCCCGATACCCGTCCAGGTAAGGGTTGCCTCGGTGACGGGGTTTCTGCCTTTTCTGGACGGGGTTTCTTCGATTACGGCTCGGACGATGGCGAGGTCAATGATGTTCCTTCATTGATGGTCCGAGACTTCCGGTGTCGATGCCGATGTTTTTCTCTACGATCCTCTCGGTCCTGAGGGGGAGTAGAGGTAGTCGAAGGCCGAGAAGTCGTTGATGCCGGACGGTCGCCGATACTGGTGCGAAGTGGACGGTGCCAGTTCAGACAACATCAATGCAATAGACAGCGGAGTTTGAGAACGGAAGAAAAGTTCCATTTTCTCCATTCTGGCCTTGTGACCTTTTGGTGTCATTAAGACACATTTGGTGCAAGTCAGGACATCATGCTCGCATCTGAGACACTACACAAACTTTATGCGGGTCTGTTATGGACATGGTGCGAGTACAGTCCGGGCACCGACGGAACCCCGACGCCATGGCCTTTGAAAAATTTTGCCACGGTACGGTCGACGGCCAGTTGGCAGCGAGGGCCAAACTCAACAGGAATCGATGGAAACCGGGTAAAAAACTTACCGGAGTACCGCGGAGTCAAAATTCAAAGGAGGGACCCCTGTGGGGTATGAAAATTTTTAGTAATTCCGTGAGGAAAATTCCTGTCAGGAATCTCTCTGGAGCTCCTTAACCCGCATGGCTACTGCTGCGCGGAAAAAAGAAGACTGAAGGGGGACCCCTTCTGGCTGCAGGTTTAGTGCCATGCTGGGCATGCCCAGTAGGTGCCAGTCAAAGCTCTAGAAACTTTGACAAAAGTGTTCCTTGATTGGGCTCCATCCTGTGATGTCACCCATATGTGAGGACTACCATCCTGCTTGTCCTGTGAGAATATTTATTATAAAAGATTTATAGCCTGCACTGCACTATAAGCATGAGGTCGTATACAATGTGAACATACATAATTAAAAACACTTAAAAGTATTGAGATTTTAGCCTTACTAGGAAAGACAAGGCAGTATTGTCAAATTAAAATCTATTCTCATTACATGTGGTAGAAGCCTTGTTAGTTATTTTTTCATTAGTATTATTGATTTACTGATTCAGAATGATTACAGCTTTCACATACCATGCTAACCACATATACAATGAAAATAGAATATAGGAAAATTAGTTTCTTACCTGATAATTTTTGTTCCTGTAGTACCACGGTTCAGTCCAGACTCTTGGGTTTTGCCCCCCTTCTAGCAGATGGAGACAGAGAAGTTTTCAAAACAAAACTCCGCCTTATATAGGATGGTGTCACCTACAGTCCAGCAGTATTACTCAATGTCAAAGAAGAATGACTCTCAAAAACCACTATAACTATGTACAAGAACCCATCAACAATAAAAAGAAATAACCGGTTCACTTGACTCCTCTAGGTACTGAACCTGTGGACCCACTTAATGAAGGGCAATCCAAATTTCTGCAGATCTGAAAATGAACCAAATAATAACTGGGCAGACTCTCCCTAACTTCCATGCTTCTGACGGGCGGGACTCTGGCCTGATCCGTGGTACTACAGGAACAAAAATTATCAGGTAAGAAACTAATTTTCCTTTCCCTGTACGTACCCGGATCAGTCCAGACTCCTAGGATGTACCAGAGCTTTCCTACCTGGGATGGGATCTGGAAAGGTCCGCTCTCAGCACTCCTTCTCCAAATCCTCCAGAACTCGGTGCTTGGACATCCAGTCTGTAATGCCTCACAAAAGTATTGAAGGATTTCCAAGTAGCCGCCCCGCAAATCTCTCCAACTGGCACTCCGCCCAAGACGTCGCTTGCGAATGAGTAGAGTGGGCACGAAGCCCAACTGAAAGAGGTCTACCACATAGCAAATAGGCAGAGCTGATAGCCTCCTTCAACCAGCGAGCTATGGTAGCTTTTATTACCATTTGACCTTGCTTGGGACCACTCCACAGCACAAAAAGGTGGTCTGTCACCCGAAAGTCATTGGTAACCTCCAGATATCGCAGCAAAGCTCTGCAAATTTCCAGCCTTCACAAGTCCCTAGACAAGGGATCCAATCAATCTAACTCCACAAAGGCTGGCAGTTCCACCGATTGGTTGACATGAAAGGAAGAAACCACTGTCGGAAGAAAAGAAGGAACTGTCCGCAGTGACACTCCCGAATCTGAAATCCTCAAAAAAGGTTCTCTACAGGAAAGGGTCTGAAGTTCCAACACTCTACGGGCTGATGTAATGGCTATCAGAAGAACCACTTTCAAGGTAAGATCCTTCAGAGTCGCCCTTTTCAAAGGCTCAAAAGGTGCCGAGCACAGAGCAGTGAGAACTAAATTCAGACTCCAAGAAGGACAAGGATGCCTCACCAGAGGGCGCAAGTGCTTCGCTCCCCATAGGAAGCAAGCTAGATCCAGATGTGCTGCTAACACTACGCCTTGAACCTTGCCACGCAAACAACCAAGAGCAGCCACCTGCACTCTCAAAGAACTACACGATACGCCTTTGTACAGACCATTTTGTAGAAAACTATACTTCGGTATAGAAAAGAATCTAAATAAATAAATAAATAAAATACAGAATATCTGACACAGAAGCCCACGTAGGAGCAACCTCCCGATCCAGGCACCAAGATTCAAAAATCTTCCACAGTCTAACATACGTAAGGTTGGTGGATTTCTTAAGCGACTGCAGGAGGGTAGTCATCATGGCAGGAGAATAACCTTTGCAACTTAGCCGTTGCCTTTCAAAAGCCATGCCGCTCGACAGAAGCGATCGACTTCTTCAAAACAAACGGGCCCTTGATGCAGGAGGTCTGGGAGAATTGGCAACCGCAGAGGCCCCGCCACCACTAGATTGAGAAGATCCGCAAATCATGGCCGCCTCGGCCATTCCGGGGCTACCAAGATTACTTCCGCTGGATGGACCTCTACCCTCCTGAGAAGTCTGCTGATTAACAGCCAAGGCGGGAATACGTACAGGAGAACATCGGTCGGCCAGGGCATCTACCCTCTCTGCTCCTGTCTCTCTGTGATGAGCGTAAAAATGTGAGGTCTTGGCATTCCGAAACGTTGTCATGAGATCCATGCTGGGCTTGCCCCACGCGTCGTATATGAGTTGAAAAGCTGCGTCCACCAATTCCCATTCCCCGGGATCCAGACAGTATCGGCTGAGAAAGTCTGCCTGCACATTGTCTATGCCGGCTATGTGAGACACTGTGATGCTGACTAAGTGTTGCTCCGCCCAGCTGATCAACTGACAAGCCTCCGCCGCCACTGGCTGACTCCTGGTTCCACCTTGGCAATTGATATACGCCACCGTGGTCGCATTGTCGGACAGAATTCTGACTGATCTCCCTTGGAGGAGAGGATGGAACGCAACGCTAACCACACCGCTCTTGTCTCCAGACGATTGATCGACCACTGAGATTCGTCGGGATACCATAACCCCTGTACCAATTTCCCCCGGCAAACCGCTTCCTAACCGGAGAGGCTAGCATCTGTGGTGACCACTGTCCACTCGGGCACTTCCAGGGGGACTCCTCAGGATAAGTTGTCCGTTACCAGCCACCACTCAAGACTGAACCGCGCCGCATCCGTGAGAGGAAGAGGCAGATGAAAAAGTTCGGAGACTGGGTTCCATCAAGAAAGCAACGTGGACTGTAAAAGTCTCATATGTGCAAAGACCCAGGGTACCAGTTCCAGGGTTGAGGTCATCAAATCGAGAACCTGTAAATAATCTCGGACCCTGGGTGGATGCTTGAGTAATAAGGATATTACTTTGCCTTGCAGTTTGGAGATATGTTCTGTGGTAAGAAAGACTCTGCCCTGCTGAGTGTCGAACAGAGCACCCAAAAATTCCAAGGATTGAGTGGGCACCAACCGACTATTGGTGAAATTGATCACCCAGCCCAGCAACTGCATGAGCTGGGGCACTGTGCAAATCGCCACCTTGGCAAATGATTCCGATTTCGCCCAAATCAGCCAGTCGTCCAAGTAAGGATGTACCAACAATCCGGCCCTCCGGAGATGGGCCGCCACCACCACCACCACCTTGGTGAATGTCCTGGGCACTGTGGCAAGACTGAAGGGCAGTGCCCGAAACTGAAAGTGATGACCCAGACTCGTACCGCCCGGTGGTGAACCAGTGGAAGAAACTGGCCTAGCGCCAGGCGAACCGCCCTGGTTTCCAAGCGATTGATGGACCACTTGGTCTGCGGCAGTGTCCAAAAACCCTGTGCTGACCGCGACTGACAGACTGCCCCCCCAACCTATCAGGCTGGCATCCGTCGTCACGATTATCCAAGTGAATCCGAAGCAAGTGATCCGGTATCAACCACCAATCCAGACTGGACCTGGCCGGTTCGAGAAGTGGCAACGGCAGTTGGAACTCTGCTGACTTGGGGTCCCAACGAGAAAGTAGCACCCTCTGCAAAGGCCTCATATGAGCAAAAGCCCACGGGACCAACTCCAGGGTAGATGCCATAAAACCAAGAACCTGCAAATAGTCCCACACCACAGGTAAGGAAAGAGCTAACAGGCGCCGAACCTGAGACATTAGCCGCTCCATCCTCACCAGTGGCAGGGAAACCTTGCCCATACCAGGGTCGAAACGTGCTCCCAGAAATTCCAACACCTGGGATGGAACCAGCTGGCTCTTGGTATAGTTGACAACCCAGCCTAGGGAACTCAGACGACCCAAAACTGATTTACTGTGCTCGGATGAGCCAGTCGTCCAAGTAAGGATGTACCAATATCCCTTCTCACCGAAGGCTCGCTGCTACCACCACCATCACCTTGGTGAAGACCCTCAGAGCCATCGCCAGCCCGAAGGGTAGGGCACAAAACTGGTAATGTTGCCCCATGATCATGAACCGTAGAAATCTCTGATGGTACTCCTGGATCCCTATGTAGAGATAAGCCTCTGTCAAATCCAAAGAAGCCAAAAACTTGCCTTTGTGGACAGCCGCAATGATGGATCTCAATGTCTCCATGCGAAACCGAGGGATTTGCAATGCCCTGTTGACCTGCTTCAAATACAATATTGGGCGGAACGATCCCTCCTTCTTGGGAACGATGAAGTAAATGGAGTAGCGACCTGTGCGACGCTCGGCTGTGGGAACCGGAACAATGGCTCTCAGAGCCTGCAATCGAGACAGTGTTTGAAGAACCACTTGCTGCTTCGTCTGAGACCTACTGGGAGATACTAGAAACAGATCGCGAAGGGGTCGTGCAAAATCCAAAGCGCAGCCATGATTTATAATGTCTAGAACCCACTGGTCTGAGGTTATCCTGGTCCATTCCTCTCGAAAACGGAAGAGTCGGCCCCCGATCTCCGGAACTGAGGGATGGGCCGGCGACCCTTCATTGGGACGCTTTGTTGGTGGCGAAGGCATGAGAGGCCGCCTGCCATGAAAGGAATGCGCTCATGCTTGAGACCTTGTGGACGTCTGCCGAGGGACGTAGGAGAAAGAACCCCTACCTGAGTGGAAATGGCGCTGTCCACGAAAACGGCCCCTAAATGTGCCGGCTGAGCGAAATGATCTGGGCTTGTCTTCCGGCAGCTTGTAAACCTTGTTCTTTCCCAAAGAGCGAACCAGCTGTTCTAGCTCATCTCCGAATAAAAGCTTGCCCCGGAAAGGAAAGGAACCCAGCTGTGACTTAGAGGAGGCATCCGCTGACCAGTTACGGAGCCATAATAGTCGCCATGCGGAAACCGCTGAAGACATAGTGCGGGCAGAGGTGCAGAGGAGATCATACAAAGCATCTGCCGTATAGGCCACCGCAGATTCCATGCGGTTCGCCTGCTCCGCTTCCTCTGGAGGAAGGTCCTGGGCCGTAAGCATCTGTTGAACCCAACAGAGAGTAGCCCTCTGCATCATGCTGCTGCAGACAGCGGCCCGTACTCCCAACGCTGACACTTCAAAAATCCGCTTAAGCAAGACTTCCAGCTTCCTATCCTGGAGGTCCTTGAGCACTGTGCCTCCTGTCACAGGAATGGTAGTATGTTTGGCAATGGCCTTGACTGCCGAGTCCACTTTAGGGATCTTAAGAAGATCCAGAGACTCATTAGGGAGTGGATAAACCTTTTCCATGGTTCTGCTGACCCGCAAGGTGGCTTCAGGGGTATCCCATTCCCATGACACGAGCTGGAAAAGCTTTGGATGAAAAGGAAATGTTTGCGGTGGAGCGCGAAGCCCCGATAACACCGAATCTCCTGGCGAAGAGTCCGGTATCGCCTGTGGAACTGGGATCTCTAGCTCCTGAAGCACATGGGAAATCAACGGGTCCAGTTCCTCCTTACGGAACAAACGAAGTACCTGCGGATCATCCCCCTCCACTGGATCGGCACTGCTCACATCATCACTCACATCAGGAATGGAGGGGTCCTGAGTTATCGGATCCACAGGTGGGACAGGAATGGATAGTCCATCCCCCAGAACAACGTGGAGCACCCTCGGTCCAGGTCTCTCCTGGTCTGCTGAGGCCTTAAAACACTTAGCCTGGGCAGGAGACTGGCTTTCCCAGTCAGCTTCAGCTTCTACATAAGCCTTATGCAGAAGCAACACAAATTGAGAGGAAAACGGGTGCTGCCTCTTTAAGGGCCCCCTCGATGTCAAAGGTGGGGGAGGGGCCGAGTCCTGCTGAAAATCGCGCGGTCTCTGAGGGTTAACACCGGCGGGGAACGAGGAGGGAGCTCCTCTCCCTCCCCCACTGAATCTGCATCAGGTTCTGAAGGAGGCAAGATGGCCGCCGCCCCCATGCCGATCAGAAGCGTGCTGGGCCTCTGCCTCCGAATAGGCTGCATGTCCTGATGTCCCCTCGGGCACGGTAGGGCTGATCCCCGGCCCGAAATCGGCCACTGTGAAGGCCCCTCACCCCCGGGGATACACCAGGAGCAGAGGCCTTCGCGGGAGAGCCGGTACCCCGGCTCTCCACACTCAGTACAAACAGTTCCCCGCGGCATGCCAAAAGCGCGTGAAATCAGCTGGGTGACAGATCGAGACAGGCGAGGGCTGCAAAAGGTGTATATTAGACTGACAGAAATAAATGCACTTTCTACCTAAAAAAATGTGTTCTTGCTTCTTTTTTTTTTTTTTTTTTTACTAACTTTAATCAGCCCTCCCAACTCAGGGGAACAACCTCCCTGAGCCACCAGAACAATTGCCGTCAGAGGAATTTTAACTTCTCTGGAAAGCTGTGCCTCAGAGGAATGTTACTTCTCTGCAAGAAGGGGGAGAGTGACCGGCCCACCGGTAAATCCTCCCCCGTTTAGCTCACCGGGTCAGGGAAAAAAATCTTTCTCCGGGAAATGGCTGTAGGGCGATGCCCTGCCTCGCCTGTCTGTGTCCTTTTTATTTATTTATGTATTTCTTTTTTTTTTTAATATCCTTAGGAATTGATCTAGTCAAAGGATTCTCCCCTAAGTTTAAACCAAACCTGTAAGAAGAACCCTCCAAATTTAGAGAAAATCGGGACCACAGGTTATGCTCTCAATCTGCTGGAGTCAGAGATATACTGAGGGATCGCAGGTGGCATACCAGGTTTTATGGAAGGTGCCTTTCAGCTTTTCTCTGATTCCATCTGCTGGGAGGCATAACCCATACATACATGGAATTTACCCTTTAACTTCTAACCAGAGGTGGTACTGGGTTACATTATTTTCAGTGGTAGATGATGTAAGGTGGTATATGTGCCTTTAAGCCCAGATAATATCACAGAGTGGCATCTACTGGCATAAAGAGTGAGACTTGTAGGGAACGGGTGGGCTCTCCTTTTCAGCTCAGCACATTTTGGCCAGTCTATTTGCTGTGTTTTGTGCTCCCTACAGGAAAAACCAAGGGAGACAATTTTTTCAATGGCAAGAGTAGCTTTTATACTCTTGCTTCTAGGCTTTTCGCTTAGCTTCTTTTGAGGGAGCCCCTAGAAGGAATTATGGGAACACCATCAAAGAGAGCAACTTGTCTTAGAATTCTCAGAATGGAATGAGTTTTTCTCAGGATGAACGGTGCTGCTTTCGTCAGGAATGAATTCTCTATGCTGAGGAGTTTGGTATGATGTTAAAGTGATTTATTAATTCCTTGGAATTACTAATCCTTTGTTGAAGTAATTACTAACTTTTTAATAACTTTTATATCTATTATTTTATATTAATGCTGTTTGAAATTATTATTACCTGTTTACAATGTAATTCAATGCTATATATGCAAACCATTGTGATCTACCTCTGGAACGACGGTATATAAAAAGCAGAAATAAATAAATAGATTTATTTTTGCTATATTCTGTTTGAAATCTCTACTGTAGGAGCTTGTGGAACTGTTTGGATAGCCCTGTTTTGTGTTTAATAAATTTGGGCATTATTGGAGCCACTAATCCCATGTTGTGGACTTAATCCTTTTCCCAGGTTCATCCGAGAGGAAAGATATAGTGAGCTGTGGCGGTCTGAAGAGGCAGCCATGTCCTGTAAGAGGTAGTCGGTTAATGCCACAGAAAGGGTTTCCCTGCCCCGTAAGAAGGATCACTGCAACATGCCTCTGAGATCCTGGTTCATCTGCCTGACTAATCTTTCTTTTGAATCCAGAGACCAAAGCAAGGAAAAATCAGAACCCCTCAGCATATGGTTTTCATTTTATGTACCCCAGCAGGGTTTTTCCATATACATATATACAATGTATATAAAATGGGGGAATTATATTGGCTATTGCATCATAAATTATATTGATGTTGATATAAGCCACATGATGTAATATGTACAATTTCACCACAAGATAAGGTGCAGAAATAGCCCTGTTCTTACGACCAACTGCACATGTGAAGAGCCCTGCCAAATTAAAATTAGTAGATGTTAATGGGAATGGACGCTTGCAGTCATTTCCAATAAAAAGAATGGAACTGCTGACGGGTTCCAAATATTTTTAAGTGAGTAGCATTATACCTAAGAATGCCTAGAGAACAAGCCCCCTTTCTTGAAAATCTTCCACTGAATTTACCTTTTGATTCGTTCCTCATATTCCTTTCTCTGCACCTCAATCTCTTTTTTCAGTTCCTGGACAATGTCTTCAAGGGAAGGTGAACTCTCAGACCCCGTGCCCGGCTCCCTAGTTCCAGAAAGTGGACTGTGTGCCTCTTTTTGTAGATAGCTTGGACTTTGGTTTTCTTTGTTGCTGTTTGCGTTTACTAAATTGGTGCAAGTTCCTTCCGCACTATCTACCCTGGAGGCAGGAACATTGTCATAGGTTGAAGCCCGGTGAAAATCAAAGAAACTGAAAAATTCCCCAGACTGAGATCTTTTGTGGCTTTCCACTGGAGATCCAGTGTCTGTATGACAGCCCAGATTTGATGTCCAGAAGTCACTGCTGAATATTTCCCCTTTATGGCTGTTCGATGTCTCTCCTTGGGAAAGGCAAGTGACGGAACACTTCCTGGAGGGAAGAGTCTGAGTTCTTTTTCGAGGACTGGTTTTCCAGGTTTCTAAACAGTCCTCGGGCTGGTCATCATGACTCTCCACGAATGGACTTCTGACATCATTGAGTCTTGAGGAAACGGATCTGTCCAAATCCACACTGTCTTTCTGAAAGCAAAGTCAACAATTATAATGTCTAGTATATTTAGTTGAAGTGTCCTTTCACTCCTCATTTAAAAGCACTAACTCTGTATTTTCTGACAGGCTCAGTAATCCAATAATGCCACTTTATATATCTCTTATTTGTATATTATTGTTATAACTAATCATTTATATGTTCCCCTTACATCTGTTTATTCAATATATACTACCACCGGATTGTTACTTCACTCTTCACCTTCTTCTATCCTCCAAGCTCTAGAAACTAGGGATGTGAATCGTTTTTGAACGATTAAAATTATCGTCAGATAATTTTAAAATCGTTCAAAATCGTTAAGAGTGCACGATACAATACAAATGCCCCCGATTTATCGTCAGGGGCATTTGTATTGTATCGTTAAATAGGGCGCGGGAAAACCGGCACACCAAAAAAACCCTAAAACCCACCCTCCCGAACCCCCCCCAAAATGTTTTAAATTACCTGGGGTCCAGTGGGGGGGTCCCAACGCGATCTCCAGCTCTCTGGCCACGGCTGTGTTGAGAAATGGCGCCGTTGGCCCTTTGCCCTTATCATGTGACAGGGCAAAGGTAGCGCCGGCGCCATTTTGGTTCCTGGCTCCCGACGTCACGCGTGCAGGAGATCGCCCCCGGACCCCCGCTGGACCCCCAGGGACTTTTGGCCAGCTTGGGGGGGCCTCCTGACCCCCACAAGACTTGCCAAAAGTCCAGCGGGGGTCCGGGAGCGACCTCCTGCACGCGGGCCGTATTGCGAATCTTCAAAATGGCGCCAGCGCTACCTTTGCCCTCACTATGTCATACGGGCGCGTCGCCCACTCCTCGAAGAATAGGGCCAGCCTGCCCCCTATTTCCGGAGTTGAGGAGTGGACCAGCGTTCTTTCATTGGGAGGATTTTGCTCCTGAGGAAGGGAGAGCCGCCCCAGGTCTGCCAAATCTTCGACTCTGAAAGGACTCTGAAAGGACTCTGAAAGGACTGGGTATAAGGTTTGTTGCTTCGCTGGAGCCGAACGACACGACGAAGCAGGCGGCTTAGAAGGGCGATACCTCCGATTACCTCTAAATCTGGCACGAGAAGAGAAGGAACCGCGTGAGTGAGGTCTGTCTTCCGGCAGGCGATGCACTTTATTCTCTCCCAGCGACTGAATCATGTCGTCCAAGATCTTACCAAAAAGTAACAGGCAAGGACCCCAGTTGGGCTTTAGGAGACACATCTGCCGACCAACTGCATAACCACAAGAGCCGGCGAGCCGCGACTGCTGACACCATAGACCTAGCGGACGTCCGGGAGGAGGTCATGAAACGCATCAGCCCAATAAGCCACCGAGGATTCCAAATGGTTTGCCTGAGCCGCTTCCTCAGCCGAAAAATCTACATTGGCTTGTAATTGCTGCACCCACATAGCAAAATTACTACAAATAGCCGCCCGGACTCCCATGGCTGAGACCTCGAAAATCCATTTGAGCTGCACCTCTAACTTCCTATCCTGCAGATCCTTGAGCGCAGTTGTTCCTGCGACAGGAATCGTGGTTTTCTTTGTGACAGCTGACACTGCAGAGTCCACTTTAGGAACTCGCAGTAGCTCCAATGCGTCCTCCGGCAGAGGATAAAGCTTATCCATGGCTTTACTGACCTTTAAACCGAGATCTGGGGTATCCCATTCCCTATACAATAAGTCCGACGCTGAAAAATGAAAGGGAAAGGCAGCAGCAGGACCTCTCAGCCCCAACAAGACAGGGTCCATCTTCCTGAGCTTGGATTCCCCGGGAGGGCTGTCAATGCCTAGCTCAGAGAGGATAGCAGGACTAAGAGGTGCCAACTCGTCTTTCCGAAAAAGGCGGACTACCTGAGAGCCCCACTGGCGGAGTGGGGCTCTCAGCTGCCTGAGAGCCCCACTCCGCCAGTGGTGATCTGGCTCTGGGTCATCCGCACCCTGCGGGATCTGGGGTTGACAATTTGGATCCTCAGGATCTGAATCCAGATCAGAGGAGTCTGTATTCCCCTGCGGAACCCCAGTGCGGAGAGGACGCTTAGGCTGAATAGGCTCCGTCCCCTTATTTACCGTAGCGCGTTTAGCCGCCTGGGGCTTATGGGTATCAGATTCCCCCCCCCCACCCCCCGCCATCAGCTTGCCGGCCTTCCTAGCCTTGAAGGCTTTGTGTAAGAAAACAATAAAGGAAGACTCAGAAGAGGTGTCAGAAGCCCCCTCAGGATTGTCCAACGGGGCTGGAGAGGCAGGCTGTTGCGAATCCCTATTTTCTGAGGACCGCGGCTGAGGAGACAAATGAGGAGGAAAAGACCCCTCCCCCATGGTAGGGCCAGCAGCCGCAGCACGGAACGAATGCAAAATGGCTTCTGTACCAGCGCTCAAAGGGAAAGGATCCTGAGCTAATTGAGACTCCACTGCTGCAGGCGAAGGAACCCGCGGGGGCCTGCTTTTAGTCGTATTTTTAGTTTTTCCTGCACCAGAGGAACCCTCTCCCCTCGGTAAACACTGTGCGCGCATGTTTTGGCTGGAGAGCCACACGCGGCGGTCCGCGGCATCGGGGAAGACAGAGGGAAGTATAAACTGCTGAAAAAATTCAAAACGACCCCCCCAGACCAAAAATGCAGCGAAAATCCCCCCCCCCCCATGACGAGAGGAAGGAAGGGAGAGCCTGCCCGATCAAAGTGAAAGCAAGTGAAAATTACCTCAAACTTTTTTTTTTTTAAGTAAAAAACAGCCTACCGTGGTCCAGAGTGCTGATCCTTGGGGTGGAGTGAGCCGGGCTCCCCGGTATCACACCCACACTGCCTAAATTAATCATTAGGGTCCTCAACCCCCATCAGCAGCAGCCTCAGACCAGCAGGGGACAACCCTCTCAGAGCCTAACAACCCTCTGGGAGGTGGACCAAGACAAATCCTTTTTTTTTTTTTTTAAAGAAATTTAAAGCAACAAGCACTAAGAATTAGGAAGTACATAGAAACTCTAACTAAACTAAATTCAATCAAACCAAAATAAAGACTCTGACCAGACTGTAGGTTTTGCACCTCCACCATCTGCTAGAGACAGAGAAATACTGGCAGACTGTAGGTGGCACTCTCCTATATAGGCGGAGCTTTGTTTTTAAAACATCTCTGTCTCTATCTGCTAGAGGGGGGGGGGGGGGCAAAACCCAGCAGTCTGGACTGATCCGGGTACGTACAGGGAACGAGACTTAATGCGCCTTTCAGCCATCATGACGGGATAAATTGTCGCTTATTTGAGCATAACAGTTTATATTTCTGTCCCAATTTTCATGTGCTCATGAGGGATTCGGTCCTGTGTGTCTAATCTTTATGAAATAATTCTTTTTTTGAAGTTTTTAGCTTCCTTTTTATTAGCAGTTAGCTGAGGAAAGCATTCGTCAATCAGGCCAAATCATTTGGAAATTATAACAGCTTTTCAAAGCCATGTTAGTAGGTTCATAATCAGGTGCGCATACTGTACAGGCCAGCCTGCGGTAACCTGCAAGAATGTGTGCGATTCCCTACATTCCCATTCTGTGACCAAGACTGTGCAGACTTGGCTTGGAACTTACGCTTTGGCTTTTCCTGAGAATTTCTCCCCTCGCCGGCGGCATCTCCTCAGCAGCATCCCATCCCACCGAGCTGCGCGGAACGGTAATCTTCTTTGAGTCGCTCTTCTGGAAGGCTGGAGGCGGCAGCGCATCTTTTGATTTTGGGAAGAGTTTCTCATGGTGGCTAATCATCGCAGTCATCAGTTTCTGGATCTGGGGAGTACCTGGAGGGGAAAAGACAGAGTGTGACCACCGACTGACATGGAGAAGTTCAACTCTGGATCAAAATAAGAGCTAGGAATACCCTTGAGATACCTGCGCTTGTACAGTGGTTTGGTAGGCTGGGCAATATAGTTTTCATAGGAGCTAAGTCATGTAATTCGTCTATAAAAATTACCTTTCATTATCATCACAGGGTCCTCAAGCTTTGGCCGTATGAGGTTCACACCAATCACAGTTGCCAAGTTATCCACACTCATCTTATTAACACTGGAGTTCAGTTGTATTTCATGCAGAAACCTGCCAGAAGTGAAGAGTCAAGTCTAATTTAGAAAATGGAGAAAAGTTTGATCTGCAGCTGTTGCTGACTGTGTCTCTTCAGAGCTCTAGCTGCCATATTAGTCTTGAGTAAAACAAAATTCTCCGCAGGAATTAGACCAATATAAAATGAATGCAGAAATGCTATTGTGTGAGAGCTTTTGAGACCACAGAGATCTGACGCTTCTCAGATATTATGTTGTTAATGATGTGTAAGAATTAAGTTCCAAGCCTAAGCAGTTTCCATACTGCTACAAAACTGAACCCTCCCAGTTAGCCACCCATTTTGAAATGCGATTATGTTAGGGTGGCTTGAAATGGTGGGTAGGGGAGTGGGAAAATTGTTTGGACAAATTTAAGACCAGAAAACCACTGGAGCACAACTTGCACTCAAAATATATCAACATCCACGACAAGTGCAAGAATAAGTTGAATTCCTGGTCAGGATTTTTACTGTAACAATTATATTTTTATTCAGGCAACTCCTCAATTTAAACACAGAATCTTGCATGAAGTCCCCCAAAACAGACCCGTGTTTCACCTGTCCGGCTGCTTCGGGGGGGATTAATTTTAACAACGACAATCTGTAATGCACAAGAATAAATGACTACCAGGAACCAAGGGAATAAACCACAGACTAATTACAGCTAGTGGTGCACATGTTATACTGTGTAAATATACATTATATTAACAACATACCTGTGTCAAAACAGCATAATTTTGCGAAGGAGTGCACCCGAGCTGTCTAATCCCTAGAACTTTAAACGCTGTGTTTGGGCGTCATTTATTCTTGTGCATTACAGATTGTCGTTGTTAAAATTAATCCCCCCCGAAGCAGCCGGATAGGTGAAACACGGGTCCATGTTGGGGGACTTCATGCAAGATTCTGTGTTTAAATTGAGGAGTTGCCTGAATAAAAATATAATTGTTACAGCAAAAATCCTGACCAGGAATTCAACTTATTCTTGCACTTGTCGTGGATGTTGGACAAATTTAAGACACGGGAGTTATGGGACTTGGTGCTGTAGCAAAATAAACAAAATACTTTTAGTGCTCAAGCCTCATTGAGTTTCTTTCCTCCAACAAACAGTGATGGAGAAAGAAGAGACACATCTTGCTAACAAAGGATGTCTTCTAGAGCCCATTGCTTGTCCCCACAGCTAGCAGATAATCAAGGGTGCCCTCAGTTCAGTCAATAAGTTCATATCACAGGACTGTTTAGCATACGTTCTCCACTGCTCTTGAAATACTTTACCCTTTGCAATACTTATACATAGAGACAAACAGAAATAGATTGATAGATATGTGCTTGTGTGTGTGTTTTCTGAACTTTTTGAGAAGTTGATAAGTTTCATAAAACTCCAACACTTGCCTCAGTTCTCCCATCTGTGTCATTTCTCATTTTTCAGAGGATGAGCAGAGGACAAATGGAGAGCCTCCAAGATCACAATTTATTAGACCTCTGAATGAACAGCTTCATGAGCCCAACCAATGTAGCATAGAGACACAGTGATCAGGAAGAGACTTGACATTAGTCTACCATTTTTCTGAATGGACATTTCTTCTTATGCAAGCTTGCATTCACTGATAATTTCATCACTCAAGAATGCATGCATCTTATTCTTGAAGATTTTTCTGAGTTTGAAGGGAGAGTCTTCCTTGGGCCTTCCTCCTTTCACTGTGAACAGTCACTTATAGCTTGTTCAAAGCAAGGAAAACTAACCTACCTGCAAATGAAGCTCAGCAAATTGTAATTGTCTCTGGGTAGGAGAACCACTTGGTTCATTAGTGCTTGATGACCCTAAAATAAGTACAAAATCTTAAATCATTGATCTAGAAACATACCAGATAATATGGATCATCACCAACTTAAGTAGTCACCCTACACTCATGAACTGGCGTACCTTGACCTCATCGACGCTCATCAGCTGAGCACTTAATAGGAAATCTTCATACTGTGCCCAGGGTATAACTGGTTCTGGCAGCTCCCGCAGGTACAGTTTAAACAAAGAGGCAACAGTGTGAACATCCGTATCACTAGAAAGCATGATACAGACAGACAGCATTTTCATTAATAAGAAATTTATATCAATGGATTCTGTGTTTAAAAAAACAAACAAAAAATCCCCCAAATATCCCCAACCATTTACCTTTGTTTCCCCATTAAAGAAAATTCTCACTATTGTTCAGTACTTTGATACTTCAGAAGTAGATGTGATATATATTAAAAGATCCAAAATTTATACCAGAGGACAAACAATTTGCATTCTTGACTGGACCAAGAGAGACTTAATATCATCTTAATAGTATTAGCAGAGTACTCGGCACAAAAGTAAAATAATTAATGGGTAACGAGTCCACCTTTGTCATTTTGAAGAGTTTATAATGTAAGCTGAATAACAATGAGGTTAAGTGACTCATTCAAGAACATGCAGTGTCAGAGATGGGATTCAATCTAGGTTCTCCAGGATAATGTCTCTGTGCTCTGGCTTTTAAATATCTCCTCTTCATTATTTATCCCAACAGTCTTCTGTTTCCCCAATGGTTATCCACACTTAATAACCCACTTTTTTAAGATTATCTTTCAATTTTAAACCCCACTATTTCCCAATCATAGCCTTGCTGAATTTTAACTGTTTGCTGTAATAAATATCTTTCATGAAACCTCTTATTTCTTGTGCATTATTGTCTGTAAGCTCCATGGAGCAGGGACTGTCTCTTATGTATTTCTGTACAGTGCTGCATATGTCTAGTAGATTAAACACCACCGCGGTTTACGTGACCCAATATTTCTGCCTCTAACCGGCCCTCATTATTGTTCTAATATCACACCCCTAGAAGAGGTCACTAAATAGAAGCTAAATGATATCAGGATATGCTATTAGAAAGTTCACTACAATACAAGATTAGCATGCATCTTTGTATGGCTTTTGTGAATCAGACACATTAGATTTTCACTATCAGAAGCAGACCTGTTTCAGTTCTCATTCCATTATCCAGAATGCCATCCAGTTAAATACTAGAGGAATCTGGGTTCTGCTGTGATGGACTGCAGGCTTTGTAAGGAAAGGATTTAATATGGACTCGTCCTGCTTTTGTAAGGGAAACATAACATATTGCACAAAGATCTAATATTCATATTGTTCAAGAAGAGAAACTGATTCTTTGCAAGTTGTGACATCTTAAAAAGTGAACCACCTTGAAAATAATCCAAAGATAGTTTTATGCATGAGCTTTCCAGGTCATACATGTTTTGGTCCATTTTCTTCAACATTTATATACAATATCTTTGGATAGTTTTTCTGTTAATCCAATAAGAGCTATTGCATTCTGCAAATAATTTAGGAAACTAAAATCTGAAATGGGACAAATCTAGGACTTCCTCAGCCCATTTGTGAGGGCCTGGCACCACCTTCTAGCTTCCATCATTGATAGTATAAACTGGACAGCGAGATCAACAATGGTGAAGACTAAATGTGCCAGACATCACTGACACACATGAAGTGATAGAAGAGCCATGTAAACTCTAATCTTTCCTAGTGGTCTTATACAAGAAAAAAGCAAGCCATGAAACCACAACACAGCAACATAAAATGAAACTAAAACCCTACCGGTCAAAGGATGGTCTTTCTCCAGCGTCAAACGCTTCTCTCAGCTGCTTCACCAGGTTGTCCTGCCCAGGTAGCCGGAAGACCCCCTCCTCGTTCATCCCTTGCTCTCGGATGAAGTCGGCACACTTCTCCATGAGTATGGGGACCAGGTGCTGTCCGAATTTCTTTTCATATGCTATAGTATCCGCCAAGCGCTGACCAAACACAACTGGACAACAAAAGAGAAGAAAAAAGATAACCCAGGCTGCCATTGGTTCTCTTCCTAGCTGAGATAGGATGCATAACATCTCTCAGGTTTGTAGAAAATCTCGGAAGGCACATTTTGTGACAAAAAAATCACTTTATGAACATGAGACCTTGGGGTTTAGCTGGAACTTTAAAAATTACACCTTTGGCCAGGGAGCCAAGATGGCCACCATGAGGTGAGCGTGTGAAAGCTGCAGCTCCCGGCGGGTCGTGAATTTCTTTGGAGATTTGTCGTATAATTTTGAAAATGTTTTCCTGAACTAATGCCCCACACGAAAAGAAAGGCTCGTGTGAGGGAACTCCCCACGACACCGGGAATGGATCCACGACAGCCTGGGATAGAGGCTGCTTTCGCCAGAATGCCGACAACACTAGGAGGAGGGGCAGCTGGGGATGGCAGGGAACAGCTGCCGAGCCCCCTTGCCCACGAAATATCTTTGAGCCCGGGCGCTCCAACAATCCCGGACCCCCCACTGGCGGCAGAAGTAGGTCGCCTCTCTTTTCGAGAGGCTGAGACGGACGCCTCCATGAAGTTCCCCGACTCACAGAGAGGAGCGGAAGGTCTAGCAGCGACCTCGGAGAACCTGGCGGATTCAGGTTCCAGGAGCCGGGGACAAATAGCACAACAACGCTCGGAACAACGGGGTGAAGGCCTTGAAGAGGTAGGAATAGAGAATGGCGACTTTTCTGTTATTTGTTCCACCCCCAACGCTACATCATCGCTTCAAGATATAAGGAATATGTTGATTTCTATGCAATGCTCTATAAATTTACTAAGACTGTGCTAGAAGCCTTAGTTAAAACAAAGAAAACGGAAGATGAAGTAAAGAACATGGAAAATCATTTAAATATAATGGAAGAAAAGATGAAAAGCATGGAGAAGGTTCAAACAAATCTGATAAAGTCAGAAAGTATATATGGAAATAAGTTTGAGATAATTGAAAATCAGATGAAGAGGGCAAATCTCAGGATACTGAATTTTCCTAAAATAAAGATGATGTCAGCAATTGACTTGTTTAAAAATTACCTTTTAAACAATTTGAAGTACCCTGAAAAAGCTATGCCAACTATATCAAAAATTTATTACATATTACAGCAAACCTCTTCACAAGATAATGCTTTAGGACAAGAAGATCAAATAGACACAAATTTGAACTTGACAGACTTTTTAGAGAAGTCTCAAGAAATGGACATTAATACAAGATCAACTTTATTTGTTCAGTTTGTCTTTGTTTCAGAGAGAGATGCAATATTAAGATCTTACTTTAAATATCAAAAAGTTAAGTATTATGGCTTTCCAGTACAAATTTTTCCAGACATTGCTAGAATCACACAGGAAAAAAGGAAAAAATTTATAGCAATGAGGGAGGAAGTAATTACTAGAGGGGCAAAATTCATATTGCGGTATCCTTGTAAATGTTTACTTTTTCATAATAATGTCAGATATGTATTTGTGGCCCCTGAACAGTTACGTCAATATTTAGATACGCATTCTCAATCCTAATAATCCTAGTCAATGGTGTTGGACAAGATATATTGGTAATTCCCCCATGGCTATAGATTTTGTTTAGTTTTTGCTTAAGATCTGCTCTGTATCTCATTGGCTCCCTGATTACTTATATTATTTTCAATGTGGAACGAAATAGTACCTAAAATTATTTCTTTATAAATGGCAAGGTGTATTTAGATTCTTGCATTACATCTATGTAAATTGATTTATTTTCTTGCATAATACCACATTGTATTAATGTTCTATATTTTGTTAAAAATGCAATAAAATGAAAATGAAAAAAAAAAATTACACCTTATGAAAATTTACTTTTTACATAGTTACCTTATTTTATTTTTGTACAATTCA
The DNA here is from genome assembly GCF_901001135.1 of Rhinatrema bivittatum. Classification (NCBI taxonomy): domain Eukaryota; kingdom Metazoa; phylum Chordata; class Amphibia; order Gymnophiona; family Rhinatrematidae; genus Rhinatrema; species Rhinatrema bivittatum. The sequence continues at coordinate 270,441,293 of NC_042619.1, forward strand.
GTCCTGTAGCAGGAGAACACAGATAAGCCAATGTAGGGAATATATTTGTAACATGTTATGCAGCTACAATAGGCCATAAAAGTTGACAGTTTAAAAAAAAATCTTTTCGGCCAAAATTGGATTTAAAAAATCCCTATGTAAAAATGTATTTTGGGTGACATAGAAAACCTATCCTCACCATTCTGCCAGCTTTCTTTTTGTCCTTTTCATATGTCTTTCTCTTCCTCGCCCTCTTGTACTGTAAAACTCTCTGGCTCAGGTATGCTCTAGGGCTTTCTCCCGTTTCGCACGCCTGCTTGCTTCTATCCTAAGCGGTAAAAGGACAAACAGATACCTTTTGTGCGGTGCACTGGCTTTTTCCTCCTGATTGCCAGACAGATCAGTCTGAGCTCCAAGGCTGGGAAGCAGCAGCCCAGATCCCAGCTCAGCGTCCTTGCAGCTTTCGGCATCCCGGCAGTAGTGATGAGCTCGTACCGGCTTGGTTCCTAACTATATGTCATGAAAAGCCAAAACCAAACAGTCCAAGAAATATGTTCTCCCCCTGCTCTGAACACTGGAATAGAGACCCTTGAGGTTCCTCCAGATCAGGGTTGTAAAGATCCTCTGTGTTTTCTTCCCCTCTCTGCAGCCACAAGACTTGCCCACACCTGCCTCTTCCTACAAAGAACTCCTTTTGTTTTTAAATAATGAACATAAACCTGTCATCAAGCACAATAAAAGTAAGTGAATCCCTCTCCGAGTACCAGCTGCAGCATCCAGGAGGCTGACGTGCTTCTCTCTTCTGTTTTACAAGCAACAGACATTTTTACTTAAGCATTTATGAATGACGAGACACTCCCGAGTCATTATGGGAAGCTATCTGGGCAGACTAAAGCATCTAGAATTAAATTTCATTTGGTTTTATCCAACATCCACTCTCCCTCTGGAGTTAATTTGTTCATAACACAAATAGAACAGTTTGTTCATCTCCAGGAAGTCTGCTTGGCTGGAGGACAAAGTGTTAGGTTCCCCAGACGGTGCCTTGTTTCAAAATGACATGGCCAGATCAGATCAGATGCAACGTGCAAAGGTCAAACACTGAAAATAATGCAGAGACCGTGGCTCCAAATGGCAATAGTGTCTTTGAACCCTGGAATTTATTCTTAGTTAAAAGCTATTAAATACCTTTTGTAAACTGAAGGGTGAAAATGTGGAAGATTCTGCTTTCCAGTTGTTGTAAATAGGAGCTATCGTGGAGCAGTAAAGCCCTTGGAACCAGCCAGGGGCAGTTCTTCTGTTAGGCAAACTAGGTGGTCACCTAAGGCACCAAGTTTTGGGGAAGCAGCAAAAACCCTGGAAGCCTTCAGGTCCCACTTTTTAAGATACCGCACCACAAGAGAGAAGGGAATGGATCCTGGCTAAATATGTGGAGTGGAGGCAGAGAGGAAGCTGGGTAGGTAGGGCAGTTATTGCAAGAAAGGTTGCTGGGTAGGCGAAGGTGGGGGGAAGAGAAAGAGAGAGAGAGAGAAAATTCTGGGAAGACAGAGGGTGGAGATAGAGAGAGAGGATGCTGGGCACTGTAAAAAGGAATAAAGAGGCTGGGGTGATGCTCTTTCTCCCCTTCAGCAGAGACTGAAGGGGAGAAAGAGGATGCTTTGAGGGGTGCAGAAAGAGAGGAGAGACAGATGTTGGACAGGTGGATAGAGAGAGAAGGGATGCTGGGTACTGTGAACAGGGGCTAAAGGGAGGGGGATGGAGAACGTGGAGAGGGTGAGAGACAGAGATTTGAGAGATTGTTTTTTATGAATAATATTAGTGTATTCTGTAACCTGCTTAGAATGGCTAGTGCTGTGACTGGCGGGCTAAAAGTAATTTTAAATAAATGTTAAGCTGGGTGCTGTGCCAGAGCTGCCATCAACAGATAGGTGTGTGAGGGGGATAGTATAAGGCTGAATTTTATATCTAGGTTGCCTAACACCTTTGCACTGGCCCTGCATGGAACAACTGGTGCAAGCTGAGTGAATCTGGAGGAAAGCCAGAAGGAAGAGAGCCCTTTTATTTCTGGGCGTTTAAGGGGCCACATAGGCCTATCTCCTGGCCTACATGAACTACAGGGACTTTTAATTCTTATTATTACACCCATACCCCATTCAAGCAGTTGGGAGAATGTTGGATAACAATTTAGCACTGATCCCAGACAGGAAGAATACCATTTCTTTCAATTCTGCAACAGCACCCACACCATAATTAAAATTAGTGCAAAGGTGTCCCACAATATATCCCTTACTATTTGCATCAATGTTTCCACAGATACTGGAGTTGGAGTATGCAGTCAAGGAGTAGGAGTGCAGTGGTTTCCAGACACTCTCCAGTGCAAGGAGTGAGTGGCTACAAAACTCACGAGCCCATTTTGGTTCATGTTTTCTCTTTCAGTCTTCCATCCTAGGAAGGTAGGTAGGATCACCTTCCACTCGAGTTCCCTGGCTTTCAGGATTAGGGAGGAATTTAAGGGTCTAAAGGCGATCCTGACAGTGAGTGGATCAAAAAGTGAATTAGTGGAAGTGAGGTTAGTCCCATACTGCTCGGGTTCACTGAAGAATTGCTTTGTCTGGAAGACCTGCCAGGTTTCTGAAGCTCCTTCAGAACGGCTATTTAAAGGAAGTCAGCAGAAGCTCACCTGTTACTGTTCAGAAGGACTGCCCTGTTTTGTCTACTTGACTACAGAAGTATGCACATTATCAAGCAGGCACCAGGACAGGGAAAGTCCCAAGGGTGGGAACATCCCTAAAGAGTACTAAGAAGCCTGAAGAAAGGATTCCCTAGTTCAAAGGATTTCTGTGACTGATATCACCGACTTGTGTTTTTGCATTGTTTGATTGCGGTAAGTGTACAGTTTACGAAATTATCCATCTGCATCAAATAGCCAGTTAAAGGAATTATTGTTTATAATACTAAACTTTGTAGGAATATGTTTATGCCTACTGAGATGCACAAGAGAACATTCTACAAGCCAAAGGACCCTGAAAACTTGTGCGTTCCCCCCTGTCAGGTAAGAATCCTGGGAACATGGTTCACAACCTGTCCTGACTTCCCAAAAGGACCCTGCATCTAATATGATGGTGGTCCAGTGGCTACATTTGTTTATAAAATTTCCACATACTTTCATTGTAAATTGTATTATCTTTTCGAGTTCCTATGACTTTTTACTTCAGTAGCCCTAAAAAAGTAAATGTTGCTTACCTGTAACAGGTGTTCTCACAGGACAGCAGAATGTTAGTCCACACATATGGGTGACATCATAGGATGGAGCCCAATCACAGAACACTTTTGTCAAAGTTTCTAGAACTTTGACTGGCCCCTACTGGGCACGCCCAGCATGGCACTAAACCTGCAGCCAGCAGGGGTCCCTCTTCAGTCTTGTTTAAAGCTACAGGAAGTGCCGAAAAAGAAAAAAAGAAAACGAACCCAACACCGCAGGGTGGCGGGTGGGTTTCGTGAGGACTAACATCCTGCTGTCCTGTGAGAACACCTGTTACAGGTAAGCAACATTTGCTTTCTCACAGGACAAGCAGGATGGTAGTCCTCACATATGGGTGAGTACCGAGCTGAGGATGTCCAAGAAATGCACCAAATGTACCCAAGATGTGCAATAGGCACAAGTATTGGGGAGGAATTTGGGAGAGGGCATCCTGAACCCTAATGGGCAGATGGAAGGGTGTTGGTACGTCAAGTTGTAAAAAGGTTGCGCAAGACAGATTGGCCGAAGATGGAATCTTGTCTTCCGGCCTTGTCTAAGCAATAATGGGCTGTAAAGGTATGGAGAGAACTCCAGGTAGCAGCCCTGCAAATGTCAGGAAGCAGCACCGATCGTAGGTGTGCTACTGAAGTCGCCATGGCCCTCACAGAGTGTGCCTTAAAACGGTCTTGAAGTGGAATGCCTGCTTGCTGATAGCAAAAGGATATGCAATCCGCTAACCAGGAGGAGAGAGTCTGCTTACCCACAGGTTGCCTCAATTTGGTGGAATGGAAAGAGACAAACAATTGAGTGTTTTTCCTGTGGGCAGCTGTACGGTCTAGATAGAATGCTAGAGCACGTTTACAATCAAGGGTATGCAGAGCCTGTTCTCCTGGATTGGAGTGAGGCCTGGGAAAGAAGGTAGGTAGCATAATGGATTGATTAATGGGAAACTCCGATACTACCTTAGGTAAGAACTTAGGGTGAGTGCGGAGTACTGCCCGGTCTTGCAGAGGTTTAGTGTAAGGCGGATAGGTAACTAGGGCCTGTAACTCACTAACTCTGCGAGCTGAAGTGATTGCCAAAAGAAAAATCACTTTCCGTGTGAGATAGCGAAGATCACAGGATTGGAGAGGCTCGAATGGTGGTTTCATGAGCCTTCCTAAAACCAGATTGAGGTCCCAAGAAGGGCCGGAGGGCGCAGTGGAGGCTTGAGGTGAAGCAATTCCTTCAGAAAACGTGTTACGAGGGGTTGTACTGAAAGAGGAACATCCCCAACACCTCTATGGAAGGCGGCTACCGCACTGACATGCATTCTGATGGAGGAGGTTTTTAGACCTGATTCTGACAAGTGCCAGAGACAGTCTAGAAACTTCGTGGTGGAACAGGTAAAGGGATCAAGGGATTGAGAAGAACACCATGATGTAAACCTGTTCCATTTGTAAAAATAAGATTTTCTCTTGGAAGGCTTCCGTAAAGCAATCAGGACACGGGAAACTGTCAGAGACAAGACCTGAAGATTGGGGTGGCGTAGGCACCCGTCATTCTGAGTGATCAGAAGCGGGTCCTTTCCCAAGGGAATGTGCCTGCGAATGGAGAGGTCCTGAAGAATTGGAAACCACACCTGGCGAGGCCAGTGAGGTGCTATCAGTATCATGCGTCCCTTGTCCTGACGTAACTTCACGAGAGTCTTTGAGAGAAGTGGGAGTGGAGGGAATGCATATAGGAGACCAGCTGCCCATGAGAGGGAGAACGCATCTCTTGGCTAACAGTGTTGGCTGCGAGTGAGAGAGCAAAAGTTCTCTACTTTGCAGTTCTGAGGTGACGCAAAGAGGTCCTTGTGGGGGTAACCCCAATGTTGGAATATTGAGTCCGCTACAGTGGGGACGAGGGACCACTCGTGTGGAGGAAAGGTGTGACTCAGCTTGTCCGCAAACACATTGTCCACTTCCGGCAAGTAGGTGGCCCTGAGGTACATCGAATGGGAGAGGGCCTCAGCCCATATGTGCGCAGCCTCCTGACACAGTAGGTAGGAGCCCGTCCCTCCCTGTTTGTTGATGTACCCCATAGCCACCTGGTTGTCCATCTGAATGAGGATGACCTGGTTGGAAAGGTGATCCTGAAATACCCTGAGAGCATATCTGATTGCTCGAAGCTCCAGGAAATTGATTTGGTGTTTGGCTTCCTCTGGAGACCAAGTCCCTTGTGTCTGCAAATCGGCGACATGGGCTCCCCAGCCGAGGTTGGAAGCATCGGTGGTGAGAATTATTTGAGGGCCTGGATCCTGGAAGGGCAGGCCTCAAAGAAGATTGATCTGATTTTACCACCAGGCTAGAGACTGACTAAGTGAGTCGGTGATGTGGACAGTGGTTGATAGAGGTTGGACGGACTGAGTCCATTGTGATCTTAGAGTCCACTGCATGACTCTCATGGCCAAGTGGGCCATTGGGGTAACCTGTACTGAGGATGCCATGCGTCCTAGCAGGATGAGGAAGTGGCGTGCAGTCATGCGTTACTGAGACTGTAGCTGGTGTGCGAGAGAGATGAGAGTGAGAGCTCGCTGTCGAGGCAGAAATGCCTTTGCCTGCAAGGTGTCCAAGTCTGCCCCAATGAATGATAAAGTTTGAGATGGGACTAAGTAGGATTTTGCATAGTTGACGAGAAATCCTAGCGAAGTCAGAGTGTGTAAAGTAAGACGTAGGGACGACAGAGCAGCCTGTTGAGTGGGAGCCCTGATCAAACAATCGTCTAGATAGGGATAGACGTGAAAACCTTGAGTCCTGAGGAAGGCTGCTACTACTACGAGGCACTTGGTGAAGACTCCTAGTGCAGATACCAGGCCAAATGGTAGCACTCGGTACTGATAGTGCTTGGGGCCTACCAGAAATCTCAGGAACTTGCGATGAGATGGAGTTATTGCAATGTGAGTATACGCGTCTTGGAGATCGAGAGAGCAGAGCCAGTCTCCTTTTTGCAGAAGAGGAAGGAGGCTACTCAAGGTTACCATCTTGAACTTTTCTCGGTGGAGGTACTTGTTGAGGGCACATAGGTCCAGAATTGGACGAACGCCGCCTGATTTTTTGGGGATTAGAAAGTACCGGGAATAGAATTATAGGCCTTGTTGGGAGTAGGGCACTGGCTCTATTGCTCTGGACTGGAGGAGGAGGGAGACCTCATGTTCCAGGAGAAGTGAGTGGTCGGATGTTCTCCACGTCGGTAGAGGTGGGGAGTCCGGTAAGATGGAGAGAAAGTTCAGGTGATAACCTTGAGAGATTATGGCAAGGACCCACTGGTCTGATGTGATTGTGTGCCACCTGTTATTCAAATGGCACAATTCACCTCCCACTGATATCTGAGGCAGTGGAAACTGGCTGCTGCTCTCTATGCAGGAGTCAAAAGCCGGAAGCAGGGCCCGACTGAGGAGCTACCTGCGGCTTTTGTTTCCGCGGTTGACGAGACTGGGCCTTTTGGAAAGGTCTCGTGGAACAAGTCCTAGACGGTGGTGGATAGGATTTCTTTGGACGGAAGAATGACTTTTTAGTATCCTTCCTGAAAGGCATTTGAAGGAATACTCAGAGGGCATCAGAGAGAGCTGGCGAAGGGTCTCATGATGGTCCTTGAGTTCCACCAGCATCCGCTGAATCTGTTCGCCAAACGGATTGTCGCCTATGCAGGGCAGATCAGATAATCTGTCTTGTACTTCAGGGTGCAAGTCCGACGACTTAAGCCAGGCCCATCTTCTTGCCGAAATAGCAGTTGCAGATACCCTGGAAACAGTGTCGAAGATATCATAAGAGGATCTGATTTCATGCTTCCGTGCCTCGAAGCCCTTGTGTACCAGGGCTTGAAGCTATTCCTGGAATTGCTGAGGCAGGGACTCTGCAAAGTCCTGTATCTGCTTGAATACAACCCTGTTTTACTGAGTCATATACTGCTGGTAAGAGGTGATCCGGGAGATAAGCATTGATCCCTGGAAGACACGCCGGCCAATGGCATCCAAGAATTTCTGTTCTTTACCTGGGGGAAAGGAAGAGTGGGGTTTTGATCTTTTTGCCCTCTTTTGGGTCGATTCTACAACCACAGATTGGTGATCCAGCTGAGGTTTCTGGAATCCTGGGGCTGACTGGACTAAATAAGAGGTATCAGCTTTCCTGTTGACTGGAGCAACAGAACCATGGTGTCCCCAGTTCTTTTTGAGGAGATCCAAAAGAACCTGGTGAATAGGGATAGAGGTTATTTCCTTGGGAGCATCCAGGAATTGTAACAGCTCCATCATTTGATGCCTATCATCTTGCTCAGTCTGTAATTGGAAGGGAACCAATTCAGACATTTCCTTCACAAAATTTATGAAGGACAAGTCCTCTGGAGGAGAACGCTTCCTACTTTCAGTAGGAGAAGGTGGTGATGGAAAATCATCGGTGTCTTGAGATGAATCATCAGTCCAGGTGTCATACGGATCAGCACCTGTCCCTGTAGGAACCTGAGAAGGATGGGACGATGGTATTCTTGAAGGTCCTGGTCTAGGATCTGAGGGCATTGAGGGAAGTACTGGAGGCACCGATGAAGGCATCAAGGGCACCGGTGCAGACATCAAGGGTATCGATGGATTGATCAGTGGCGCCGATGGGCGCATCGGCATCAATGGTTGAGGTATCGGTAGGACTCCCGATGGAGGAAAGCGGAACGGTGTTTCCCCTCCCAATGACAGGGTAAGCGGGGAAGGCACCGGAGCCATTGGTGACCCAGGATCCATCAGTGGGAAAGCAGCTATGAGCGCTTCCATCTTCGAGAGTAGCGGTGCCAATGCTGCCGGAATGGGATCAATGGTCGGTTCCGCGACCAGCGCCAATTTCGGTGCCGGGGGACCTTGGAGTCTGTGCATTGCCTTAATCGATGGCCTCCTGAACAATCCGGTCCAATTCTTCAGGGAGACCTGGAGCAAGCAGCCCCGGCTCCGGAAGGGAAGAAGGAGGCAGAGGCATAGCAGGAGGGACCACCGTTAAAGGTGGATTCGCGGCTCCCGATACTCATCCGGGTGAGGGTTGCCTCGGTGTCCCGGTCGCAGAAAGGGTCGGTGGCTTTTCTGGACGGGGTTTCTTCGATGGCGGCTCGGATGATGGCGAGGTCGATGATTTTCCTTCATCGATGGTCCGAGACTTTCGGTGTTGATGCCGATGTTTCTCTCTACGATCCCCTCGGTCCTGAGGGGGAGTAGAGGTTGTCAAAGGCCAAAAAGTTGTCGACGCTGGACAGTTACCGACCGGTGGTCGATACTGGCGTGAAGTGGACGGTGCCGGTTCAGACGACGTCGATGCAATGATTGGCATCGGAGTTTGAGAACGGAAGAGAAGTTCCATTTTCTCCATTCTGGCCTTGCGACCTTTTGTTGTCATTAAGGCACATTTGGTGCAAGTCAGGACATCATGCTCGCACCCGAAAAACATTACACAGACTTTATGTGGGTCTGTTATGGACATGGTGCGAGAACAGTCCGGGCACTGACGGAACCCCGACGCTATGGCCTTTGAAAAAATTTAGCCGTGGTACAGTCGACAGCCAGTAGGCCATGAGGGCCAAACTCGATGGGAATCGACTGAAAACGGGTAAAAATTTTCCGGAGTACCGCGACTTCAAAAAATTCAAAGGAGGGACCCCTGTGGGGTATGAAAGTTTTTAGTAATTCCGTGAGGAAAATTCCTGTCAGGAATCTCTGTGGAGCTCCTTAACCCGCATGGCTACTGCTGCGCGGAAAAAAGAAGACTGAAGAGGGACCCCTGGTGGCTGCAGGTTTAGTGCCATGTTGGGCATGCCCAGTAGGTGCCAGTCAAAGTTCTAGAAACTTTGACAAAATTGTTCCGTGATTGGGCTCCATACTGTGATGTCACCCATATGTGAGGACTACCATCTTGCTTGTCCTGTGAGAACAGTTGTTACACCCCTCACCTCTGATCCAAAGCAACTCCAGCAGCATTGTGTTCCAAGGACCCGGGATAGAACTTCCTGTGACTCTGGGTTTCCTCTTATAGGTCCCCTAGCCAGAACTTCCTGTGGCACTGGCTGATGACATGATATCCCTCATTTTTAGAAGGAAGCTCATTACAACCAGCCAGTGCCTGAACAACAGGTCCTCTAGTGTCCTTTTGGCCTAGCGTGGTTTGTGCCTTCTCTGTCTTCTTGTTATTTTGTTCCTTGCCCACTCGGTCCTTTTCCTGTCCCTGCCTATGTCTTGTCTTGCTTGTCACTTTATTCCTGGTTATCTTGCTAGTCTTGTCTATCTTGTATATCTTGGATTGATTCAATGGATTCTGACCTTGTTCTAGCTCCTGGCCTTCCTGACTGCTGCCTGCCCTGACTTCTGGCTTGGTATCTATTCTGCTATCTGCTGCTTGTCATGGCCCTTGCTTGTATTGGACACTTGATCTGGATAGTCCCTGGGACCCATCTAAGTCCTGCCGGCTACCGGAACTCAAGGGCTCAACCTGCAGGCGAAGTTGTTGGTACAGGTGAGGCTCCAGTTGGTCCCACCTACAGGATTCTCTGCCAGCTGCTGGTGTGGGCCTAGCAGGTTTGCTTGTTAGGCTGTGTCAACCAAACTGCAGCCACAAGGATCCATTTTCTCCATCAGCGTTACAATAGTCTTGGGCCTAAATCACATGAGCCTGCATATTCAGGGTATCTACAACACAAAAACCTGATTTATTCATTTAGTTTGTCAAGTTTGGGCTTTTCCAGCTGCCACACCATAGGACCATGTAAAAAATCTGAATTGTCTCATATGATTTTGTTTCTTGATCAGCTGCCTGCACATCTGAGCATCAGAAATGCTTCCAAAACTGGGCACAAGCCAAGACATTTACTGTCACAAAGCTATGGAGATCCCATGCCAAGCAAACTCCACAGTCATCTTTGAGTTTATACACAAAAATTTGGGAGGGAGGTTGATTTCTCTCTTTTTTTATTGAGGGGGAAAGGAAGATAAAAACAATACATTCAGAGAAAAAAAATCTGTATTCTCTCTCCAAACTAAAGGTGCTTTATTTGTAATGTAAGCTAAAAGAGAGACTCACGGTCTACTTAAGGGTTACTTATCCTGGATTACAGTTTGAACATAGAGAGGCATATTACAAAAGCTATTTTAAGGGAATGATTTGGAACATGTGATAGGAATAAGGGACATGTCAGAAAACCCCACTGAAATGAAGTGAACTGAATTGATTTTTTTGTTTTTGCAAAAACAGCTCTTTTTTTTCCCCAACAACATGAGGAGTAGTCCCTGGAAATGCAGGCCAATAGACCATGCAGAATCCTGCCCCGATGGCCCATGGTTAGCATATGACTGATAATCTCCAGACAGGTTAATTTCTTTTTACATAAAGATGCAAATACCCTGCCCAGAAGTAACTGCATATACTATATCAGTGAAGCAACTCTTGATGTGCCTCAGCCTGCATTTCCACCACAGAATATATAAACTAGCAAATAACAGAAAGGCCTTACAATTAATATGCAAACATTAAAGAAGATCTTTGAGACCCTACTTAATGATAATGTGTCCCATTAAATGACAACAGGCATACCTAGGAACTTTATTTAATAATATTTATTATATTAGTATTATTTTAATACAGTCTAAACCAGTAACAATATAGAAAAAATGATAGCACAATTAGCAAAAAAATCATTACTATGAAAAAAGTAAAATAAAATTTAAAACGTATCTAAACTAAACCAAATAAATCTTTAACCAGAACTAATCAAATAAAACTAAAATAAAAAAGCCCTTAAAAAATAACAGAGGCCAATACTGAAACACTACTTAGTAGGACTTAGAGAGATAAGTAACTTATCTGGCTAAGTAGATAACTGGATAGCCAATGGGTGGGGAAAGCAAAGTTGCTTACCTGTAACAGGTGTTCTCTGAGAATAGCAGGATGATAGTCCTCACACATCATCAGATGGAGCCCCGATGCAGAAAACTTATGTCAAAGTTTCTAGAACTTTGACTAGGCACACTGAGCATGCAGAGCATGCCCTATACTACGTGTCCATGAGGGGGTCCTTCTCCAGTTTTGTAACATAGAATTTAAATTAAAATAAAAATAGAAGAAACCCAAGTCTGCAGGGTGGTGGGCAGGTTTCGTGAGGACTAACATCCTGCTGTCCTTGGAGAACACCTGTTACAGGTAAGCAACTCTGCTTTCTCCGAGGACAAGCAGGGTGGTAGTCCTCACACATAGGTGAATCTCTAGCTACAGGCTGCCCCCAACACAAAAAGTGAACCAACAGATACCTAATCAAGTGCCAATGGGCACAACACAACCAGTGCTGTTTGTAAGAGAGGGGGGAGGCAGCCTGAACCCAAACAGGTCTTAGGCGGGAAAGTTGGTTTCTACACCTCAAACAGGTTACGAAGGACAAACTGGCCAAACCTGTCGTGTTGGTCATCCCTATCCAGACAGTAATGAGATATGAATATGTGGAGGGAACTCTACATCACAGCCTTGCAGATCTCCTCCATGGGAACTGCTTGCAAGTGGGCCACCAATGCTGCCATTGCTCTGACAGAATGAGCCTTGACATGACCCCAAGATGCAGTCCCACCTGGAGATGCAATCTGCTAGCCAATTGGATAGTGTCTGTTTGGCAACAGCAACGCACAACCTATTTTTGTCAAAAGAAATAAAAAGTTGGGTGGACTATCTATGGGATTCTGTCCCAGGCCCCATTCGCCTTGGTGCGAATGGGGCCTGGGAAAGAATACTGGCAGGATGATTGGCAGGTTAAGATGGAAGTCCTTCACCACCTTAGGCAGGAACTTAGGGTGTGTACGCAAGACCACTCTGTCATGATAAAACTTAGTATAAGGTGGATAAGTCACTAAGGCCTGCAGTTGCTGACCCTGCACACTGAAGTGACCGCCATCAAAAATATGACCTTCCAGGTCAGGTACTTCAGGTCACAGGTGTGCAGAGGCTCAAAAGAAGCTTTCATCATCTGAGCTAACACCACTTTGAGGTCCCAATACACAGCAGGAAGCCATAGGGGAGGCTTCGATTGAAGCAGGTCCCACATGAACTGCACAACTATAGGCTTTACAGAGTTGGATGTACCTTGGTGGTATGCGCCACTCACCTTGAGATGAACTCTAACGGAATTGAACTTTAAGCTAGCTTTCAACAGGTGTAGCAGGTAATCAAGCAGTTTTTGTGTGGGGCAGGAGAACGGATCTAGAACCTTCTGTTCACACCACACGGAAAACCTCCTCCACTTCAGTCCATAAGACTTTCTAGTAGAAGGCTTTCTGGAAGCCACCAAGACCTAAGACACATCCTCAAAGATAAGAACATGCCATAATGGGTCAGACCAAGGGTCCATTAAGCCCAGCATCCTGTTTCCAACAGTGGCCAATCCAGGCCATAAGAACCTGGCAAGTACCCAAAAACTAAGTCTATTCCATGCTACTGTTGCTAGTAATAGCAGTGGCTATTTTCTAAGTCAACTTAATTAATAGCAAGATCAATTAATAGCAGGATCAAGTGGCTACAGGATTAACCTCTCAACATCCAGGCTGTGAATGACAGAGCCTGGAGTTTGAGATAACGCAACCTGCCTTGTTTTTGCGTGATGAGATCTGGGGAAGTCCCCAGACTGATTGGTCTCCAGATGGACACCTCCCGAAAAAGTGGAAACCAGACCTGTCTTGGTCAATGAGGGGTTTTGAGAATCATAGTCCCTCTATCCTCGTGAATCTTCGAGTCTTTGCCACTAAGGGAATCAGAGGATATGTATACAAAAGACCTTTGCCCCTATGAAGGGCAAGGGTGTCCGAGGCTGGTCTGCCATCTGACCTGTACATGGAACAGAACCAAGGCACCTTCCTGTTGCAGGGGGGGGGGACATGAAGAGAACTATGTCCTGGCTCCCCCAGAGGCAGAATATCCGATTTTCTACCCCATGGTCCAGGGATCACTCGTGGGGTCTGCTCAACTCATCTTATCTGCTACCATGTTCATGGCCCTGAACAGCATCCCATGAGACAGGACCTACCACAAGATATGGACCGCTTCCTGACACAGGAGGTATGATCCTGTGCCTTTCTGCTTGTTGACATACCACATAGCTACTTGGTTGTCTGTGTGGATCAGGACAACTCTGTTGGATTGACAATCTCTGAAAGCCCATAAAGTGTACCTGATTGCCTGAAGCTCCAAGAAGTTAATTTCGCAAGAGAATTCCTGGGCGGACCAGAGACCCTGGGTGCTGAACTCATCTACATGAGCTCCCCACCCCAGAGTGGATGCATCCATGGTTAGCACAATTTGGGAAGGGGGATTTCAAAACAAGAACCCCCATTCCAGATTTGAAAGTACCCATCACCAGAACAATGCAATCCTGGAGTGGCCTGGCTTCACTGTGACCTCAGAGTCCATTGGGCTCTGTGCATATGTAAATGTGCCAAGGGAGTGATATAAACAGTTGCGGCCATATTGCCCAACAACCTCAACACATGCCAGGCTGACACCTGCTAGTTCTGTTGGATCTCTACTGTGATGGTCATCAAGGAAGGCCTTTGTCTGAGCATGTCTAGCAGGGCTCCTACGAAGTCCAACTGAAGTGAAGGACTGAGATGAGACTTTGGTTAGTGGAGAACAGACCCAGATGGTCAAGTGAATGGACCTGTTGGTCCCTGCCTGAGATGTGCTCTTGACCAGCCAATCATCGAGATATGGGAAAACATTCACCCCCAGCCTGCTGGGCATTTTGTAAGACCCATGGGGCTGATGCAAGCCTGACTGGCAACACTTGGTTACTGGAAGTGCTGTTTTCCCATCACAAATTGGATATACTTCCTGTGAGCAGGGAAGATCTTGATATGGGTGTATATACATCCCTTTAGGTTGAGGGAGCATAGCTAGTCCCTTTTTTGCAACAGGGGACTCAAGATGCCCAGGGAAACCACCTTGAACTTTTCTTTTTTTAGAAACTTTTTTTTTTTTTAGAAATATTTTTTCCTGCTTTTTCTGTTTTATGTAAACCGGTATGATTTGCATTTTAATGTAAGAATGTCGGTATATAAAAATTATAAATAAATAAATAAATAAATAAATAAAACTTGTTTAAGGCCCTTAGGTCTAGGATGGGACGGAGTCCTCCTGTTCTCTTTGTTATCAGGAAGTACCTGGAGTAGAATCATCGCCCTCTTTTCCCTGGTGGTACGGGCTCAACCGCTCTGGCTGTTAAGAGCGAGGAGAGCTCCACTAGTACAATCTCCTGCCCCCAAAATGGGCACGGAGGGCAATTTGGTGGGACAACCAATAAGTTCGACTGGTACCCCTGATGGATGATGGACAGAACCCACTGGTTCAAGTTTACACTGGGCAACTGGTTTTCAAAGAACCAGAGCCTTACCCCGACTGGAGGATCTATAGTTCTGGGTACATACCCCCAGAGTTGACCGAGGAGCTGGCTGGGGCTTGGGGGCTCTCTGCTGCTTGGGTCGGCTGCGGGAGCTCTGATGGTGTTGATGGGAATGAAGAGGCAGAGGATAGTATGTCCTTTAGTGAAAGAAAGACTTCTTTGGCCCCGGTCTTGCTGGTCTCCTGGATGAGGAGGATGAGTCCAGAGTATTAGCTGAGAGTTGTTGAAGGGTTTCGTGGTTGTACAGAAGTTGGGCCACAGCATCCCTCACCCTATCTCCGAAGAGATTCTCTCTAGTACATGGCACATCACCGAGTACCTCTGGTTGGAGAACTGTAGCCCACAGCCATGACATTCTGCGGGCACCAATTCCCACTGCAGAGACTCTCGATGTCATCTCAAAAATATCTAGGGTTGCATGGACCTTGTGTTTTCCACACTCCACCTCCTGCACCTGCTTCCAAATGTTCCGTGAGTACTGGCTCATGTAGCGTTGGTAGGCAGCAATGCAGGCAATAAGCATAGCACCTTGAAATATCTTCCTCCCAAGAGCGTCCATTGCTCTATGGTCCTTCCCTGGGGGCACAGAGGAATGAGTCCAAGAGCGCTTGGCCCTCTTGAGGGTGGATTCAACCACCATCAGCTGGTGAAGCAGCAGACGCTTATAGAAACCGGCAGCCTTCTGGACAAGGTAAAACCTGTCTGCGTTCTTATTAATAGGAGGTACTGTGAGGGGTTGTTCCCATATCCTCAGCAGCAACTCCTTAAGGATTTCATGTACCGGGACTAACATGATCTTCTTAGGAGGCTCCACGAACTGGAGGATCTCAAGCATTTTGTGCCTGGCATCTTCCTCCATCAACAACTGAAAAGGAATGGCTTCTGCCATCACCCTCACAAACCCTGCAAAGGTCAAGTCCTCAGTGGAAGACTTCTTTCACTCCTCTGGAGGAGAAGGGTCTGAAGGGAGGCCCTCAGAGGAGGACTCCGAAGCGTCATCCCCCCAGGGGTCATAGGGTTCCTCATCCTCACTGAAGGCACCAGGGGATGGGTCCCTAGATGTTCGGCCTATGTCCAAAAGTGCAGACCCCGGTAGAATTGGATAGGGGGTGGCAGGCCTTGATGTCTCCACTGGCCTCTGTGGAGCTTCTTCCTCGGAGGAACTGGCGACAACCACCGTATCTGTATAGAGAGGCCTCATGCCAACTAGGTCGATAACACACTGTTGAGCACGTTGAGCTTCTCCAGAAGTGGTACAAAGATGGGCGGCATCAGGTCCAGTGCCATCGGTGCCACAGGCCCAAAACCCTGTAGAGCTCAGTCCACTGCTAGCTGGAATCAACGCTCCTGTTCCTCCTCGAACGTTGCCGATGCCAATACCGACTGGGAGGAAGGCGAAATAACGAGATCTTCCTCAAACCCTCAAGGTGGATCAGTGACTGGCATCAGAACCAGTGGAAACCGTCGCGGACCCCCGGCATTGATGAAGGATTGGCACTTCTTGCCGTGAGGTTGCTTCAGGGGCATCACAGCAAAAGCCGGTGCATCCCCGAGCTTGGCCCTGTGGCATCGACGGGGACCAGTGTCGATGCTTCTTCAGCTTCCCTCAATGTTCGACCTGGTCCTTCCCGGTGCCGAAGAACCTGACATTCTCGGGCTGGAGGAGATCTTTGATGATCGATCTCCGGTGCTCCTGTCCGCTAGCAACATTGATGGAACCGATGGTCCCACTGATGTCGATAGCTCGGTGTCCATCGATGCTGAGAGCTGCTCCATCTTATCGAGTCGAAGTAGACGTCCCTTCTGGGTCATTTGGGCACATAAGTGGCAACCCCAGATGTCATGTGATGCCCCTAGGCAGAGGGCACATGTCTCATAAGAATCCATAATAGACATGGTCTTCGGGCATTGAGGGCATCGCTGAAAACCAGATGTGGTCATAATGGATGAAACAAAAGGGACACTTATGGAAGATGGTGGTGGGGTGTCGATAGCTGGTGGACACTGATGCACTGTTGCCACAGAGGAATCGACAGTGAAAGGAAACTTACCTGAATTGCCAAAAACCCTGACTAGGAGACACTATAGGAAGGCACCAAGAGGGACCCGGCGATGGAGCAACAAAAAAAAAAAAAACCTGCGAAAAACGGAAGAACAAAGTTTCCACAAGCCCAAAAAATAGCCAAAGTGAGCTCACTCACACCGCAATGCTTACAGCTCCACAGAAAAAGAGACACTGGAGAGGGACCTTGCGTGGACACATGGTATAGGGAATGCTGGGCATGCTCAGTGTGCCTAGTCAAAGTTCTAGAAACTTTG
This sequence comes from Rhinatrema bivittatum, assembly GCF_901001135.1. NCBI lineage: Eukaryota > Metazoa > Chordata > Amphibia > Gymnophiona > Rhinatrematidae > Rhinatrema > Rhinatrema bivittatum. Next base: position 270,458,244 of record NC_042619.1, read on the forward strand.
ACATGTTTTCTACATTGGGGCTCCATCTGATGTTGTCACACACATCCTGCTTGTCCTCGAAGAATGGGTGGATCAGGGCGGCGCTCCTTATCCAGATAACTTAATTGGATAGTGCCAATATTCAGCCTTAACTGGTTAAGTCATTTGGATAAGTTAGACCTGCTATAGAGCTGGCCTAACTTAGCCAGATTTAACTTATCCAGCTAAGTAGAAAATTATACACAGATATTCAGCAGCAAAGTTGTGCTGCTGAATATCCCATTTAAGTGAACTGGATACGTTTTATATAAATGTTTATTTTTGAATACTAGGCCCAACCACATTTTAAGGGGTAGATTTTATAAATTTGCGCAAGCGCGAACAAAAGTACGCTGGATTTTATAAGATACGCGCGATTTTATAAGATACGAGCGTAGCCGCGTGTATCTTATAAAATCCGGGGTCGGCGCGCACAAGGGGGTGCACATTTGTGCAACTTGTGCGCACCAAGCCCGGCGCGCGCTGCCTGTTCCCTCCAAGGCCGCTCCGAAATCAGAGCGGCCTCGGAGGGAACTTTCTTTCCACCCTCCCGCACCTTCCCCTCCCTTCCCCTACCTAACCCCCCCCCCCCCCCCCCGGCCCTATCTAAACCCCCCCTACCTTTCTTGGCAGATTTACGCCTGCTTTCAGCAGGCGTAAATCTGTGCGTGCCAGCGGGCTGCTGGCGCGCCATCACCCGACCCGGGGGCTGGTCCGGAGGCCTCGACCATGCCCCCGGGCCGGCGCCACGCCCCCGGTCCCGCCCCGGATATGCCCCCTCCCCGCCCCTTTTTCGAAGCCCCGGGACTTACGCGCATCCTGGGGCTGTGCGCATGCTGGCGGCCTATGCAAAATAGGCACGCCGGCGCGCGAGTGCCCTGCGCGCATAAATCCAGCCGGATTTACGCGCGCAGGGCTTTTAAAATCTGGCCCTAAGTGTTTACCAAAAAACATCAAATCTTGAGTAAGCTGCAAATCTATAAGCAATTGGTTTCATATAATAGCAGCCAATACAGAAAAATCCTTTGACAAGTCAACATCAGTTGAACTTCCCTCATTGCAGGAACCATCAACAACCCCTCAGTTTGAGAACACAGTGAATAATTCGGAACATAGGGAGAAAGATTATCCTGAAGGAAAACTGAACCAATACCTTTCAAAGTATTAAATATAAGGCAACAAACCTTGAATCTAACTCTACTATTCACTGGGATTTCCATTCACCCTGAGATTGCCATGGATTAGAAGGGGGTGTGGGAGCGGGGAGACTTAAGCACACAAGCTTTCTCCTCTCTCATAAAACACACACGTTCATTCTCACTTCTCTCCCTCTTCCACACACTTATACTAAAAAATAATTATCCACTTACACTCTGTGACTCACATGCCCACTCAGTCTCACTCATATGGTCACTCATTCTCTCTCACCATCCTGAACCCAACAGTAGCAGTCTCCTCCTTCAGGCTCACGTTGCCACTGCTGCTCCTGCTCCTGGCTGCATAGGCCAAAGGGCCTCCTCCTCTTCCTCCTGTCCACCCATACAGGCCCAACTGGCTTCCTCTTCTGGAGCCCACACAGGCCACTTCAGCGGCAGGCTTACCAGCAGTTTTCTGGTATTTGTCCAGAGTCCTGGCAATTCCTTTGGAATTCCAGAGTCTCCGGATCAAATCCAGAGAGTTTCCAAGCATGACAACAGTAGAGTCTGTTGTGTTGATATATTATTACAGTGCCTTTGAATATGAAGCTTCAGATGGCATATGGAAGTCACAAAGGGATTTCCCAGATGTGTCTAAACAATTGCAGAGCTAGGTATTTCTTTAGCTAATAGTAAAAGCCCATCCAAGTAGGGAGAAAAACTGTGAAGTGTATTTGACTTGATTTATATTCTACTTCAAAGCAGGAAAAGAATCTAGGTATCATCATTGATATGTTGAAATCTTCTGCTCAGTGTGCAGCAGCAGCCAAGAAAGAAAATAGAATGCTAGGGATTAAACAGAGAATATCATAATGCCTCTATATCACTGTATGGTGCGACCTCATTTTGATTATTGTGTGCAGTTCTGGTCACTAAGTATCAAAAAAGATATATTGCAGAATTAGAAAAGGTACAGAGAAGGGCAATAGGGGATGGAATGATGCCCCTTTGAGGAAAAACTAAAAGGGACTCTTCAGCTTGGAGAAGAGATGGCTGAGAGGAGATATGATAGAAATAGAGATATTATTTATAAAATAATGGATGAAAAAAGTAAACGTTAATCACTTGTTTATGCTTTCAAAAAGTACACACAATGAAGTTACTAGGTGAAAAACTTAAAACTAATAAGAGATTTTTTTTTTTACTCAATGCATAATCAAGCTCTGAAATTTGTTGCCAGAGGTTGCAGTAAAAGCTATTATTGGAGCTATGAAAAAGGTTTGGACAAGTTCCTGGAGGAAAAGCCATTAACCATTAAGGTGGAGTTACAGAAATCCACTGCTTATTCTTGGGATAAGCAGCTTGTAATCTATCTACCCCTTGGGATCCTGCCAGGTACCTGTGACCTGGCTTGGCCACTGTTGGAAACAGAATACTGGGCTTGAGGAAACTTTTGTCTGAACCGAATGGCAAATCTTATGTTCTTATGTGTATCTTGTTTATTTTTTTTATTCATTCATTCATTCAACTGTATCTGTCACCAGCTTCCTAAAAACGCTGAGCAACTTAACAAATCAAAACATCAAACATGCCTCACCTCCTGATGGCGCTCCTGTCACTCTCTTGATGGCTTTAACCCATTCTTCCATCTCAGTCTGTGTATTAGCCATGAGGATGCATGAATCCTGTCCTGCTCGAGTTTGGTCCCCGAAGATCCCTGCAAAACAAAACACGAAATCTCTGTTCTCAGAGGTCAAAACATACAGAAAGTGCAGCATGGGCTCCACACCCTTAAATAATGGTGGGGAAAAGATCACATCTCTTCCCATTCTATTGCATGGTGAAGAATGCTATGTAAACAATCTAACAAGAATTATAATTTCACTATTCAGCAGGAGGTAATCCAGCATGGAGTATTTTATTTTCTTGTGGCATGCAACTAATTAAACTGAAGAGTATAAATTGCTTTAAATCGATCTAAAATATTTTGTTAGAAAAAACCAAGGAAGAAAATGAAAGCCATGCATATGCATGGACTTTCTAGTGCTTTTGAATATCATCCTATTGAAAACAACCAAAATCTCACCAGGAATCTGATCAGCAAATAATTATCTAGGTCAAAGGCAGCACAGAGAGGCCACTCTCCGCTTCAGCCTGCCCCATTCAAGTGCTTCTCCAGCAACTATTTTATTTATTTATTTTATTTATGTAAATGTATTTCTATTCTGCACAGATACATAGTTTTAAGGCAGATTACAAGTTAAAACATATATAGCTTTATACAGAAATAAAACAATGAACAACAGAAATGGTATAACTAGCAGTGTGCATGGAAAAGTATTTTGTTTCATTGTCTAATTATTATATTTAAGTATATCATTTCATTCATTTTGTTCTTAGCGCATGCTATATTTTGTTTACCAAGCACCCCTATTTTTGAATAGCATGTGCTAAAACTGTGTAGCATTAGCCAAAACAATATGAAAAGCATAAATAATATTTGATTTTTTTCTGGCTTTTTGGATTAGAAACAACACAATATAAAACAACAAATCTTGCTAATGTTTTCATGTCATTTTAAGATGACATCATATCCCTATCGAGAACCTCTTTGTAAGAAATGGCAAAAAAAGTATTAGAATCAATCCTGGTGACTCACCTGGGATGATTTCAAAGATAAATTTTCCAGCATCTTCTGGATTCATGGCCACTTCCCTGACCGTACTTCTTTGCAAAGTTATGCAGCCCTAGAATTGGCAGATCAACACCTTTTTGAAACAGCCATTAGAATAAATAAATAAATAAATAAAAGAAAAATCTGGAACTTGCAAAGCAAATGCATGTTTCTGTTAAAGCAGTTTTGATGTTCAGGTTGCAATTTATGAGTTAATAATATATTGTATTTCAGCATCGGCAGATACCTTATTGTATGGAACCCCTGTTTCACCAATTACTAGAACTTTGGGGTGCATTCAGTCAGGATCAGTGCGGTAAGCAGACATCCCAGACTCCCTTGGGAATTTTCTTGATGGGTGGAAAGTTACATACATTCAAGGCCTTGGATTGTTCAGAGGTCTTCTGGCAATGTCCCAGTTAGGAAAAGGACAAAAAAGACAACACACTGATTTGGGGTTGCCCAAAAAAATTATTTTACTGGTTAACTTGATTGTAGATGAAAACTCACAGCTGATACACTCAGGAATAGTGCATTTCAATACAGAAAAGAAAATTCCAATGAGTTACTAATTCAGTCTCTGGTAAATCTGCACTCCTTGGCAGTAGCTATTTCATTCCAGCTACCATCTTACTTTATGTTTATACAGTTTCCAAACTATAATTATTCTAAAATAAATTTTTACACTTAATTCACCAATTTGCAATAGAACAATTTCAGTGATATTTGCTATTATGTTACCATCATTCTTCTGGCATTTTCATATTGCTCATTTACTTCAGTGTTAGACAGTTTGAAGATCTGAAATAGCTCACTTGGGGCCTTCCTCTGCTTACAGAAAATCATTAAAAGCAAGCTTCACCCTTTGTGTGACATGCAGTTCTTAATTAGCAAACATAGACCTAGATTTAACATTTTGCTATAAATTTTGAAGGAATATCACCCATGATAAAAAAAGAGGTGTGGTTAGGGACATTTTTGAGATACTGCAAAGTGTGTTAAATTTATCACACCTGTGATATTTTCACAACACAAGAAGTGCCCAGACAGACATTTCTACACCTCCTCTTAGAGAGAGAGAGAGCGAGAGAGAGAGAAAACCTCTCATATAAGTCAACTATCTATACCATTGTAGGAGAGTCAACTAGTAACTCGAGCTGAGGTCTTGGTGGTCTAGGGTTTGTGGGATAGTTTTACATGCACAATCAGAGGTAAGAATTGCACAGTACACATCAGTGAAGATTTGAAGTGATTTGGAGTTAGGAAAGGTACACAAAGATGAGACTTGTACATTGTGCCCTCAACCTAGTTTGATGCACTCTACCTAGCTGCTATCATTTCAGGCATAACACCAAGAAAAAAGGTGTAGATATGTCCAGCATTAAAACATGCATTACACAATGTTAAATACCCCTCATTTTCATAAGCTCCTCCTTTTTGATTAAATTTTGAAAATTTCCATATGTATCTTGCGATGCGTTATTTATCGCATGCGTTACAGTGTTATTGCAGGCATTAGGACCCTTACGCCCACGATAAGGCCCTATACAATTTGAAAAATGACCCTGTTAATGAGTGCCAATAATTTAACCCTGCACCATTAAAACTTAGGGATGTGCAGAGGCAATGTTTTTGTTTCAGTACATTCATTTGTTTTGTAAGTCACATCTATTTGTTTGGTTTGTTTCAAACAAAAAATGTTTTTTTGTTTATGCATTCCATTGGAGAAATTACTTACCTGATAATTTCGTTTTCCTTAGTGTAGACAGGTGGACTCAGGACCAATGGGTATTGTGCTCTTCTGTAGCAGATGGGCGACGGAGTCAGATTTCAAAGCTGACGTCACTCTAGATATACCACTGAGGTAACCTCAGCTCTTCAGTATTCTCTTTGAAAAGCCATTGTGGATATATATTTGCTTAAATAGCTTGATTAAAAGAGTAAAAAACTTGAACTGGTTCAACTCATTTCCAAACTGGAGACCGCCAGTCACTCAACCAATTAACGCAGACATTGGACTAACTGTGGGTGTTTGAACTAGGGGTAGGCCCCAGCTTACCCGTATTTGCTTAGTCTCGAGGTTTGTTATCCGAGGTTCTGCTTTTCGGGGGCAGCCTTGGGCGGGATGCTGAGTCCATGTGTCTACACTAAGGAAAACGAAATTAACAGGTAATTTCTCCATTTCCTAGCGTGTAGCCAGATGGACTCAGGACCAATGGGATGTACAAAAGCTACTCCCGGACAGGGCAGGAGGCTACTTAATATTGCCCTTGCGAAGGCTGCATCTTCCCGGGCCTGAACATCCAGGCAGTAGAACCTGGAGAAGGTGTGTATGGAGGACCACGTTGCCGCCCGACAGATCTCGGCAGGCGACAGCAGCTTGGTTTCTGCCCAGGAGACTGCCTGGGCCCTCATAGAATGAACCTTAAACCTGTAGAGGTAAGGGCTTTCCTGCCTCTATGTAGGCTGCCTTGATTATTTCTTTGATCCAGCGGGCTATGGTCACCCGTGGGTCCGCTTCTCCTTGTTTCTTCCAACTGTGAAGAACGAATAAGCGATCCGCTTTGAGCACTAGTTCCAATCTTTCCAAGTATCGCATCAGGAGTCTGCCGACATTCAGGTGGCGAAGAAGGCGTGAGTCTTCAGAGTCCTTATGTTCACCCGGAGCTGGTAGCGAGATGGTTTGACTCAAGTGAAACTCGGAAACCATTCGGAAACCACTTTCGGAAGGAAGGAGGGGACAGTGCACAGTTGTATGGTTCCAGGTGTGAACCTGAGGAACGGTTCCCGACAGGATAGAGCCTGTAGTTCGGAAATGCGATGAGCTAAACATATTGCCATCAGAATGCCGTCTTCAATGTTAAGAGGTGTAGTGATAGACCGCATGTTTATTTATTTAGATTTATATTCCGCTTTTTGCACTTTTTTTTCAGCGCTTCAAAGTGGATTACATTCAGGTACTGTAGGTATGTTGGTCTGAAGGAAGCCCCAGCTAGGAAGTCTAATACTAGACTGAGATTCCATAGATGCACCGGCCACTTTAGGGGTGGTCTGAGTTGTTTAACTCCTTTCAGGAAGCGGGACAAGTCCGGATGGGTTGATAGCCGGATACCGTCCATTTCTGCTCTGATGCAGGTCAGGGCGGCTACTTGGACCTTGATGGAGTTGAGTGACAACCCCTTCTTCATACCGTCCTGTAGGAACTCCAGAATCATGGGAATCTTGGCTGTCCGCGGGAGAATCCCGCGGTCCTCACACCAGGCTCCAAATACTCTCCAGATCCATATGTATGACAGGGATGTGGAGAACTTGCGCACTCGGAGTAGAGTGTCAATCACGGCCTTAGAGTAACTGCGGCTTCTTCAGGCGAGTCCTCCCAAGGGCCAGACTGTAAGAGAGAATCGAGATGGATCTTCGTGGAGAATCGTGCCTTGCCAACGCCCCAACATTGATAGCATTACATTGGCTACCAATACATTCTAGAATACTTTACAAAGATGCCTGTATAATACACAATATGGGGAAAGAACAGAATGGTTGAATGCAGCATTGCGATTTCACGCTCCGCAAAGAAATTTAAGATCGGCTAATAAAGGACTTTTATCAATTCCCACAATCAAATCAGCTCATCTCAGTCAAGTTAGAGAGAGAGCGCTGTCAATTGCAGGATCAAAACTCTGGAATTCACTCTCAGTTCAATTAAGGATGCAACAAGAAAAAAGTAAATTTAAAGCAGAACTCAAAACATGGGTGTTTAACGCGGCATATAAAGAAAATGAGAAACAGACATGTGTTTAAGTTTAATACCCATAGGTTACTTCATTTTAACTTTTTATTAATGCTGGATACGTATATTTATATTTTTAGTATTTTATTGGTTTAATATTTATGGTTTTATTCTTTAACAGCTAATATGTTTTAGTAATTTCCCTCTTAATTTTTAGCTGTTTTATCTTTTATAATTGATTGTAATTTCTTTACTGCATATTTATTGAAATGTAAACTGCTGTTAAGGCTATCGCTGAGATAACGGTATATAAATAATAATAAACTTTAAACCTTAAGGTCCCTGTGTGGAGGTAGGCACAGAGGATTCCCCGCAAGGAGTCTTTGCATGTCTGCGTACCATGGTCTTCTTGGCCAATCCGGAGCCACTAGTAGTACTAGTCCCCTGTGATGTTCTATCTTGCGGATGACTCTGCCCAGTAGTGGCCATCGGGGGAAAGCGTACAGTAAGTCTTCCTCTGGCCAAGTCTGGATGAGTGTCTCAATTCCTTGGGATTGTGGCTCTCGTCTGCAGCTGAAGAACCTGGGGACTTGGGCACTGAGACGGGTGGCCAGTAGGTCCATGGCTGGGAGGTCTCAGTGATTTACTATCAGTTGGAAGGCTGTGGTCAACAGCATCCATTCCCCTGGGTCCAGGCTCTCTCTGCTGAGGAAGTCTGCTAAGACGTTGTCTTTTTCTGCGATGTGGGAGGCCGAGATCCCTTGTAGGTTTATCTCCGCCCATGCCATGAGAGGGTCTATTCTCCAGAGACACCTGTTGGCTCTTGGTTCCTCCCTGGCGGTTGATGTAAGCAACCATTGTCACATTGTCCGACATTACTCGAATTGCTTTGCCTCGGAGTCTGTGGCTGAATTGCAGGCACGCTAGTCTAACTGCTTGAGCTTCCAGGCGGTTTATGTCCATTCCGCCTCTTCCTTGTTCCATTGTTCCTGGGCCGTCAGTTCCTGACAGTGGGCTCCCCACCCTTGCAGCCTCACATAAGTGGTGAGTAAGATCCAGTTCGGTGGGGATAGGCTTACTCCTCTGCTTAGGTGGTCTTCCTGTAGTCACCACTGGAGCTGAGAACGTACCTCTGCTGGTAGCTGGAGGTGAATTGAGTAGTCCTGGGACAGTGGGTTCCATCGTAACAGTAAGGAGCGCTGGAGCAGTTGCATATGGGCCCTTGCCCAAGGGATGACTTCCAGGGTTCATGCCATGAGGCCGAGGACTTGAAGATAGTCCCATACCTTGGGGCATGCATTGGACATCAATTTTCATAATTGTTCCATCAGTTTCTTTCTCCTCGGAGGAGGGAGGAAGACTTTGTTCTGTTTGGTGTCGAAATGGGCCCCCAGGTACTCTAGCAATTGAGAGGGCTGCAGACTGCTCTTGCCCGTGTTCACGACCCAACCAAGTTCCTGCAGTAGGCTCTTGACTCTGCTGGTCACCTGCCGGCTCTCTTCCGAAGACTTTGCCCTGATTAGCCAATCATCCAGGTAAGGGTATACCAAGATCCCTTCCTTCCTCAGTGTTGCTGCCACAACCACCATGATTTTGGTGAAGGTTCTGGGGGCGGTTGTTAGGCCGAAGGGTAGTGCTCGGAACTGGTAATGGTGACCCAGTATCGCAAAGCTCAGGAAGGGCTGGTGATCCTGATGGACTGGGATGTAAAGGTAGGCTTCAGAGAGGTCCAGGGAGGCTAGAAACTCTCCCGATTGTACTGCCATTATTACGGAGCGAAGAGTTTCCATGCGGAAGTGTAGAACCCGCAGATGACTGTTAACGTTCTTGAGGTCCAAGATGGGCCGGAAAGACCCTTCCTTCTTGGGAACAATAAAATAGATGCAATAGCGCCCCATATTTTGTTGGGGCATGGGAAACAGAGTTATTGCCTTCAGACTGAGTAGGCTTGTTAGAGTGGTTTCTACTGCCAGTCTCTTGGAATGGGAGTGGCAGGGTGACATCATAACTTTTCCTCGAGAGATGCTGCGGAACTCCAGAGAGTAACCTTCTCAAATGATGTTTAGAACCCATTGTCCGACGTTATCTCGACCCATCTTTGGTAGCAGAGGGCAAGTCGACCCCCTATATCCTCTTCCTGTGGATGGATCGGCCCATGCTCATTGTGGAGCACAGTTGCAGCCTGCCCCCGGGCCTGCTCCCCTCTTGGTCTGTCTTGTTTCAAAAGGGCTGGGACCTTCTGGAGGGACGAGGTGCCTGGAAATGCGAGTTCCTGTAGGGTCTAAAGCGCTGCGATCCTCTGCCCTTGGTTCTTCTGGGGGAGGGACGCTGAGATCTTTTACTCCTATCTTTCGGTAGCCGAGGCACTGGGGATTCGCCCCATTTGCTGGCTAACTTCTCCAATTCGCTTCCGAACAAGAGAGATCCTTTAAAAGGCATTCTTGTGAGATTCGCTTTAGATGTTGCATCCACAGACCAATTCTGTAGCCATAGTTGTCTTCTGGCTGCCACTACTGAGGAAACGCCCCTGGCTGAGGTGCATACCAGGTCTGAGCTTGCGTCCATGAGGAAAGATGCTGCAGGTTCCATCATCTCACCGGTATACGTTCCGGAGTTATTTGCCTCTCTCGAGAGGAGCAAACAGGAACTTGCCACCAGTGCGCAGCAGGAAGCAATCTGCAGTACCATTGCTGTTGTGTCGCAGGCCTGCTTAAGGATGGATTCCAATCATCTGTCCTGAGTGTCCTTCAATGCAGCCCCTCCCTGAACGGGAATCGTCGTTCGCTTTGAGATGGCACAGACCATATTGTCCACTTTTGGGAAATGCAGGCATTCCTTGGTTGCTGGTTCTAGAAGGTATAGGGCTTCCAAGGCCCGACCCCCTTTGAAGCTGGCCTCCGGGGCATCCCATTCCAGGTCAATCAGTTCCTGGATGGCTTCCTTCATTGGAAAGTAGCATGAGGCCTTACGAAGGGATACCAAAATGGGGTTCTTCTTTAGTTCTGCCATAGGGTCCGTGCCAGTAATACCCAGCGTCTTCAGAGTCTGGGAAACAAGGGCTGGTAATTTGTCCTTGTGGAAGAAGCAAAGCATGGTTCCTGGAGGTATTTCTCCTTCTTCCAGGGAGTCAATCTCATCATCTGAGGTGTCTGGGTCCCTGTTAGGGAAGTTCTTGGTTAGGCCAGGCATGTCTCAAGGCATCCGACCACGGCCGGGAGGATCTTGTGCTTCCGGCAGGGGTTGAGCCTGGGGTGCACCTGGGGCTGATTCCAACTAGGAGAAGGTCCCTGGGTCCATGTTAATCCCAGGGGGGATCGGAGTAAGGGCCCCAGAGGTGCCCTCCTGTGGGGAAGCCATCTCAGAGATGCAAAGGTCCGGGGAGCTATCTTCAGTAGTTCCGGAACCATCTCCCGACAGTAAGGGACCAGGCTTTGGTTCCCCCTGCGCTTCTTCGCAATGTTGACACAGGCAGGACTGCAATTCAGGCTGCATTGCTCTTATGTGGCAGGCTGTGCAAAGAGAGTGCCTTCTAGCCTTCTTGGGCACCGGTGCCATTGTTTCTATGTGTTTGCGCACGTGCAGTTGTAAACGCAGCTGTGCCTGTAATTATGAGCACAGGTGCACTCAGTTGTACGTGCCACTATGCGCGTGTCTGTATTGGATGCGGGCAAGTTAGGCATATCGGCAGCCCAGCCTGCATGGCGCGTACCGCCGGCGAGAAGGGAAGATGGCGCCGACAACCCCTGCACATAAGATGGCGCCTCCCGAGGGTCTCCACGTGTGTGGACCCTTGCACCGGATCGGGGCCTAGCCTAACCAAGGCTGCTCAACCCGATCGGTGCTCCCTAACCTCGCCAGGACGGATTCGGTACAGCAATCTGAGCTGTGGAGACTGGAGACCTGAATTTAAAGATTTTTTCTTACCTGGTCTTAGCGCTTACCGATCGTGTGCCAGACGGTCTCTAGCTGCGGAGGGAGAGGGAATTATATTCACCACCGCACTCGTTTCTGCACCCGCTGTCTTTCAGCCACACTGGGGGGGCTAAGTCCACGCCGGGAACTGGCTACCGGACCAAGGCAAACCTCTGAGGGATATCGGAGATCAACCTCAGGAATTCTCAACTGGGGCGGGACCCTTAGGTATCACCGCAGGAGAGCAGGGCTCGATCTTCCTTAAGGTAAATTTTGTTTTTTCTTTGCTGTAATTCTTAACACTATTCTAGTGTGTGGGATAGTGTCCGCATCTGCTAGGAGATGGAGAGATACTGAAGAGCTGAGGTTACTGCAGGGGTATATCTAGAGTGATATCAGCTTTGAAATCTGACTGTCTCCCATCTGCTAGCAGAAGAGCACAATACCCATTGGTCCTGAGTCCATCTGGCTACACGCTAGGAATTTTTTTTTTTTTATTTTCCATTAGAGTCAATGGGGGAAGTAATGCAGCCTATTTTGAGCTTCAAAATTGAGGTTTTCTAATCAATTATAATGAAACTTGTAAGTAGACATCAGAAGGCTAAGAGAACTCCAAAGTACCAAGAATATGCAAAGTGGCATGAACAGACTAAAGTACCATAAAGTGGCAAAAGGGTACTAATGGCATAAGAAGAGTAAAGAAGCAGGGAAAAAAAAGGCTTTTCGAAGAGAATACTGAAGAGCTGAGGTTAACTCAGGGGTATATCTAGAGTGTAGTGTAGAGTTTACACTAAGGAAAATGAAATTATCAGGAAAGTAATTTCTCCAATAGAATGCATAAAAACAAATCACAGGACCACCCAATGTTTCCAAATGAGAGCACCAATAATAGTATCATGAATCCCCAAAGGCAGTATGAGAAAGGCAAAATGGCACAAAGAGTAGCACGAATATCCTAAGGTACCATGAAGGAGGAATGAAGCAGAAAAAAAAAACCCCAGGCACTGACAGACAGATAAAGTAACACGAAGAGTGGCATGAAGACCCCCAAGAAACCATGAGAGGTGCAAAACAGTCACCCATAATGGCATGAACACCCCAAGATGTACTGTCTGAATTATGGCAGCAAGGCCGAATGGCAGCAAGACCCCCAGGGTGCAGCATTAGGGGTATAGCAGCAAGACAGAGTGCCAGCTAGAACTCCCAAGGTATAGAGTCTAGGGTATTAAAGCGAGGCTAAGTGGTAGTAAGATCCTTAAGGTGGAACATCAGGGGTATGGGAGCAAAGCAGAATGGCAGACAACCTCCAAGTTGTAGCATCAGGAGCATGGATGGTAGAAAGGCTGTTTGATAGAAAGACCCTCAAGGTGGTACATCAGAGATACAGCAGCAAGGCAGAGTAGCATCAAGACACACAAAGTGCAGTGTCAGGGGCATGGCTGCTAGGCAGAGTGGCAGCAAGACTCTCAAGGTGGTTCATCAGGGGTATGTCAGCAAGGCTGAGTGGCAGCAAAATCCCCATGGTGTAGCATCAGGAGCAGGGCAGCTTCAACTTGATTGATACTTTGTCCTGTCTACTTGCCTACTTCTCCCACCTCAGCTGCATCCTACTACCAGGCTCAGGAATTTCTTGTTGCTATAGTTTAACTTTTGTTACAATCTCACTGCAGCACTTTTCAATGGAATATAGACTTGAATGGGAAATAAATGAATCAAAATATTTGTTTTAATTCATGGGCACCTTCCATTCGTTTCAGGGGAACACAAATGAACTGTATCCATGTATTTCAAATGAATGCATATCCCTCATAAAAATATTTTTAATTTATTCTTGTATAATCCTTCTAGCAATTCCCTTATAATTCCCCTGCACCCCTGGCTGCAAGACCACTAATTCCCTCATGCATAAGGGATATTAGATTATATAAGATAGATATATGTGTGCATTCTACAGTTATGGTGTCTCAAGTGATAGATCTTTTGTGGCATGTGAGGAAAAATTTTCATTTTGTTTTGTTTTTTATTTCATTATTCTATTTGGGGTTTTTTTGTTTCAGACCCTTTAGCGTCTGCTAAGTGGATTCAGCATACATTAAAACCATTTAGGGCATGTCAAAATGACAAAAATGAAATGAAATGACATTTTGTTGTTATTGTTCTGTCATTTCAGATGGGAAACTAAACAAAACAAAATAGAAAAGGTCATAGTTATTTCCCTGTTGTCTTAGAACACCACTATCCCTTACACCTATTGAGAATGAGAACCAATCCATTTCTGGTGATTTCCATGCAGCTGCTATTAGTGCCCACAGCCTGCTACAGATGGCATTTCAGCCATAAGATACATCACAAGATTTCTTGCTATCTGCCAGAAAACCCCAACGTCTACAGTTCAGCCAATGTGCCCATATCTGTTGTACTATGCATACGCTTAATGTATTACACAGTCTCTGTATTCTTTAGGGCTTCCATTTTATCCCTCAGGTGGTCTAGGTTTTCAATGTTTGTGCTATATTACAGAGTGAGGAGGATGAACTATGCACATAAGGCTATTTTCCTCGTCCCAATTTCAAACCTCCCATCCTTTTCTGGGCAAGATGGCCCTTGCTTTTTTGTGTTTGGCTAAATGAATAACAAATCCCAGAATGCCTTCAGCTGGCAGTAAAAAGCAAAACATTTTTAAGAAAATTGGGTCCCCATTCATAGTTTTTCCTATCTCACACAACCCTCCTAGCCTCAAAAGAGTCTGTACATCAGAAAAGTCAGAATTAATGAATGCAACAAAACTTGGAATCTAAGAGGGTAATTTTCAAAAGCATTCCCGCATGCAAGAAATTTCCTGCCCAAAATGCAAGAAAATTTATGTGCGAATGCCCTGGACTGAGCAGAGGCATTCCTGTGGGCAGAGTTGGGCGAGTATTGTGCACTTATGCGCATACATTTGAAAATTCAAAATGTATAAGCATAATTCTCCTGAAACATTTCTGCATTGTAAATGGCAGATGTAAGTCTAGGGGTAGATTTGATGGGACAATTTTCAAAGTGGACTTATGCACCTAAATCTACTTTGAAAACAGGCATATCTTATGTGCTTATCTGCAGACTAACTTATGCACAATGTTGCAAAATGACACCCTCTACCCCCCTCCCGCCAAACATAGAACCTACCCAAGGCCCAGCCAAGCAAATCCTTTTGACAATTGCACAGGAGTAACAGTAGTTGGAATCATCTGGAGGGGGAGAGTGGCCAAGAGATGGGTTGGCACAGTGGCACCAGACCATGCTGTACCACACAGTTAAACATATGCCAGGGTAATAACCCCCAAAATATAAGCACCCACAGTGCACACCAGAACAAGACCAAGTGTGACCAGAATTAAAGCAGCAGAAAAGGCCATAGCCTGAAATAATCTACTGTGGGGGGCAGTTTTCAAAGCTATGCGAATAGGTACAAAGTCCAGAGTTACTTTCCGCAGCAGACAGTGCAAGCATTTTTCCTATGGGAAATTGCCCTGGGAAAAAGTACCCCCAAAGGTTTGTGTTTTTTTCCCGTGGACACTTTTTCACTGAAAAACATGTGTAGTATTGAAAATGCAAAATTATGCACACTGTTGCCTCTCCCCTACCTAAGCCCACTTCTGATCCCACCTACTTTACCCCGTGGGTAAAAGCAGGCACGTGGTTGATCTTGGTGAGTGTTTTTTTTTACCGTGTACAGACATCCTGTTTACCCGGATAAATGGCTTTTCAAAATTACCCTGTGCACATTGAAAGGTAAAATAAATAAATAAAAGCGAGCTGAAAATTAATATTGTAGAACATTTTTCTTTTAGGATTCTGCTGGCATTTAGACACTGCTCTGCCTTCTGTGTCATGGTTTTATAACGTCACCTAGATATTAATAGATACGAAAACCAGAGATATCACCAGCAGGTGAAGACCACTTGTCCCCATTCCCTTTGCCCGTGTTCCCTTCCTGTTCTGGAATTGCAGACCCTCCTTGATATCTGGGGCTTTAGCTTCACGTCCCCTTCACACACGGAGGAATTATTTGTGCTTGCCCCGGGTTTCTTTGAATTCTGATAGGATTTCTGCCTTCACCACCTCCCCTGGGAGGACTGCATCATGTATTTGCCATCTTTTCTGTGAAGAAATACTTATTTTTGTTAGTCTTGCAGTGGCAAAGCAATGAAAGTTTGAGCCACGGTGTGGGTCCTGTGACAAGAGTGCCAGTATGAAGAAAAGCGCGCAAGGGGGTAACTTGCCGGTGTGGCGGTTACTACCCTTAACTAACAAGCCTTCATACTGTTGATGCAACTCCATCATTGCTCTCTGCTTCAACAGCAGGGGGAAAAGAGCAAAAGGGGAATTAGATTCAGACAGCAACAAACAAGGACACTGAATTTTACAGTCCGGGAAAACAAGCATGCGGGTAACTTGCTGATGCAGCTGTTACTACCCTTAACCAACCAATAGGCCTGATACTTTTGATGCAACTCCAACATTGCTCTCTGCTTTTTTGGCAAGAGATAACGGGAAATTGGACTCAGATAGCAACCAACAAGGGCCCTGACTTTAACTGTCTGGGAAACTGATAAGTATGGGGGTGACTTGTATGGCACAGCAGATACTACCATACGCTTGCTGGGCAGACTGGATGGGCCACTGGTCCTTTTCCGCTGTCATTTCTATGTTTTTATATATGTTACGTATGGGGGAGAGAGGTCTCCTCCTGACCTCCCACCAAGACTTCTGGGGAAGGAGCCCACATGATTCCCATACTGCAAAGGACTTGCACGTTCTTGGGTTGGCCAGGATGCACAGGCACAGACTGATCTTGGTGAAAAGCGCTGGGACCTGCATGCAATTGCACCGGCTGCTCTTCTCCCCCGTCCCCCATGTAGCTCTGTCATACTACTCCCGAGTCTACCACTGCCCCCAATCCAATGTCATTATAATCCCAGGCTGTAAAAGTTCCTTTCCACTAAAAAATGTTTCTTGCCTGTGCCTTATAAAGTCCAGTGGATCCCCAATATACCAAATGCAACCGCTGTTATAATGAAAACTTGGGGGCAGAAGAAGTAATTTTAATGGATACTCAAAGACTTTCTGGCTGGTTTGCACTCACTGGGGGCAATTTTGAAGCGCTCCCATTGTTTCCATTTTAAAAATTAACCAGCACAAAGTACAGCCACTAAAAAAAACCTGTGCACTTTGCACTGTTAGCCAAGCAGAGATAAAATGGCATTGAAAGCCTAATGTACATGCACAGTTTTACTTCTCTGACCTAAACACCCCTCCTGGAATGCTTCTTTTTAATTTAGCTAAAATTATGAGTGCTGCAGAAGCCCTCATTTACTTTTAACCAGATGGGGGGGGGGGGCAATTTTTACCCAGGCCATTTTCCCCGGGATAAATGGGTTTAAATATTGCCCTCTCCATGTCCAAGAAATAATTCATAACTACACTCCGGAGATAAAAGTGACATACATATTCCTGCATCCGCTTTATGCTATGCTACCTCTATCTGTTCTGGATATTTCTGCCCCCCCCCCTCTCCCTAATATTTTGAACTCAGCTTAGGAAGTAAATTGTTCTCCTCCAGTAGAAAGAACTTGTTGATACAGCAAAACACAAATGTGAAGTCACTAGAAGAAAGTTCAATTCTATTTTGCCCTTCCAGTTATGCCACTAATGTAATTATTTGGAAAGGTCCTACCGCAATGATACCAGTGATGAAGGGGGTGCTAATGGAACCCCAATACACCTCACCTGAGGTTTTGTCTCCTCTTCATCCTTGTAGTAATACAGATGTTGCCCCTTCAGCACAAAGTACCTCTGCTGCCAGTTCTTCACAATAGACCTCTGCTTCTTCAGCCAGCCAGTTTTCAGGGGCCAGTCCAGCCGGTTAGGAGAGGATGGTTGGTTAGATCCTGCTGTCTGATCGCCAGTCATGACGCTCCGAGAGCGGGCTAGGGAGAGGAAGAGAGAGGCGGGCTGACTTATGGACATTGAGGCGAAATGCTGGCGCTCAATGAGCCAACACAATGGAGAAAGAAGACCTAATGGACGTTTGGTCCCTGAACTCTGGATTAAAAACAGTCCATCATGATGCTTGCAGGGGATCAGTAGAAAAGGCAAAGACAACATCTACTGTTAGAGATTAAGGCTGCAGTTTCTTAAAGGAAGTGGCCACAGTATCTTTCAGAATATACTTCCTTTTTTTTTAATGCGTAGGAGGTTTTTTTTTACTTACAAGTAGAAAAAAACAAGACAGGCCGCCCCATTTTTTTCAATAAAAAGTTTAGCAACATAGTTCCGTTTGAGACAGTGCTGGGCCTAACAGGAACCTCCTTCCTAATATACTATTTTCACTAATAAGTACAGCATATGAAGTTTGCCAATACAGCCCTGTTTGTTCAAATCTTCTTAGAAACCATAATAAAACCCTATCAAGCCCTTACCACCAACATTCATGCTCCCTGATCCTGTCTCTACAAGTCAGTGAGGAATGCTGATCGCTCAAGTTTAATGTTTTAATAGCACTCAGAGTAGTTTTCCAAAGCCCAAACCCCTAGACCGGTAAAGGATTAAGACTGGCATGTGCTAAAGATGCTGGCTCGTAACTCAGTTGGGCAGCCGAGCTTGCAAGACTTCACGGGGAAGCTGCAGAATTCCATTTCAGAACTCAATCCACTGCTTGGCTGATGGGGTCTGATTACATAAAACTTTACTTTCTTGCCACTTTATTCTGTAATACAAATTAATTTCTCAACCAGGCATTGCACCAGGACATAAATCGTGCAGAGACTAGGTAGACCTTCAGGCCCTTATCTGTCATCCTATTTTGTGTTTTTGCGTATTTACTTAGGCACGCCTAGCCTTTTGCTACTTATAGTTTAGATTCTAACCATCTTGTCTAATTTGCTTAACA
The DNA here is from genome assembly GCF_901001135.1 of Rhinatrema bivittatum. NCBI lineage: Eukaryota > Metazoa > Chordata > Amphibia > Gymnophiona > Rhinatrematidae > Rhinatrema > Rhinatrema bivittatum. The sequence continues at coordinate 270,476,645 of NC_042619.1, forward strand.
GGACTTACCAGGAGGTGCTTTCTCAGCTCATTAAAATATTCCCTGTCATGCTGCAGGACACGAGACCGATGTCTACCCAAGAAAGAAGTAAGGTCTAATATGGGATGGGACAGTGGGTGCAGAAACATTTGTTTGCTTTTCTCAATTTTGTTTACTTTTAACAATTTTTAGTGTCATCTGAACGCAATTTTTTTTGTGTTTGCAGTGGAGCTGTGTAGCCCTTGGCTTCATATATTACCATACTGAGTGGACAGCATCCCTGTGTGGGTCTAAACCAGTGATGGCGAACTCCAGTCCTCGAGTGCCACAAACAGGCCAGGTTTTCAGGCTATCTACAATGAATATGCATGAGAAAGATTTGCATGCACTGCTGTCATTGTATGCAAATCTATCTCATGCATATTCATTGTGGATATCCTGAAAACCTGGCCTGTTTGTGGCACTCGAGGACTGGAGTTCACCATCACTGGTCTAAACTAACCTAATTCTTGGCTGACAATGGGAAAGCTGATCTCTTCTGAGAACCAGCAGATGCCATAGGGAATCCTTTACATTTCCTCTTATAAAAGGAAATCTTAGAAATTCTTGTTCATCAATATAGAAAACGGCTTTAGCAAAACATATATTTGCTTCTGCTCTCAGCATTGAAGCTGAAACATCAAAGGTGTTTCACCTTCTGCACACAAGTATAATATATACCCACACCCGTGTGCCTCTCATCTCACACACTTCCCTTTCTCCCTGTTATTCACTTGCCCCACAATTCAACTATTTCAACTTAGTTTTTATCCTGCTGATCCATAGCGGGTAGAGACTGTTATGGTTTTGATGAATTTGTGAACCCCGGGCCGAGGTGAAAGATATCTCCACCCACAGGGAGGAGCCCTGTGGGCCTCACCGTGGGTGGGCGTGGTCTCAGCGCCGTAGGACACAGCTGTAAGAGAGACTTTATTAGGGAGAAAAGATAGTACATCATCCGAGGAGCGGGAAATGTAATAAACACAGTCTTTGAGCAAATAAAGTAGTCAAGATGATAATGTAGATACCAGCTCCGGTAGTGGCCCGCAGCACGGGGTAAACCAGGAGATTCCTGCAGGCTGATGGAAATACCACTGAGTGCAGATCCGGTAGTGGGCCGCAGCGTGGGGTATGCAGAGGAAACTGTACTATAGATGCCAAGGAGGCAGAGGTCTGTGATACAGGAATCAGGCCGTAGACTTTGTAAAGATAGAGCAATATCCTGAGACACAGAATGAGTAGCGTAGACAGGCTGAAGAACGGTAGTGGCCCGAGGGATGGGGTACGCCGTGAATCTTCAGTGAAGTTGATAGAAGTTGGAGAATGTACTCACACAAGGAGTCCCAGCAGATATACCCGAGGAGCGGGTCAGGAAGTCCTAGGCAGGAGGGACCTCCAAGGAGCGGATAGCCAAGACGCGGAAGAGCCCCCGAGGAGCGGGTACTCAGAGCGTCCAAATGCCAGGAGGAGAGTCTGCAACAGAAGATCCAAGTTAAAGCGGATTTAACAAGCGAGCGAATTCCTTGCTAACTAGTCTTAGCAATGGGCCAGTCAGTATAAGTACACTAGAAGTGCTGACGTCATCGGGAGGGGACGCCCCCGAGGTTCCTGCCATGACGTATACATAAGGAAGCCCTGCGCGTGCGCCTAAGTGATGCCGGAAGTAAGATAGTGGTTGGCAGCGCCCACGCTGTCCCGGGGAAGCCAGGGAAGTCGGCGTTGGTTGGCGGAGGCCGCCATTCTCCCAATGATTGACGGTGCAGGGAAAAAAAAAAGAGGTGAGCATGAGAGGTCGCAGCTGTCTGCGACCGATGGGCGCAATAGAGACCTTTGAGCCTCTACCAAGAAGTTCAGTTCAGTATACTCTATCATTGTCTTACCCATCAGCTCTGAAATCCCACAGGCTCATGCCGGTAGCACCAATATTTTTTTCATCATTCATGAAACAAGAACCCTACAGATTTTCTAAGCTTACATTTGATGTTTGCTAGCCTTTTCGGATAGAACATTCCTATAGAATAGATGAAGCACATCCTAAGAATTTTTTCCAATAGAAAAAAAATGTGAAAAATTCTTTAGTGCATCTGGCCCAAAATACTGCTGCTCAGATTGGATTTTGGTTTATAATGATTGAGTTGGGGTTGAACAGTGTAGCATGGATAAAGGGCAGATTTGCAAACACAGAAGACCAGCCACCCCACACCAGTTCAGATTCCTAGCTCACAAATGACCCATGGCCTCATAAAGTCTCTGTTCCTCTGTGACAGCCAGAGGTATATGAAAAATTATGTACAGGAGTAAACCTCTGCAGGATAGAACCAACTACCCTTACCCGAGTTAGTTTAGCCCATCCACACAATCACTAACCCAGATTAGCTATAACGGTTCTCTATATTGCCAACTGTGACAGAGCCCACAGAGCTGAGAGTACCCCTAGCTAGTCAGGTCTTCAGGTAATCCACAATGAATATGCACAAAATAAATCTGCATTTACTGCCTCTAGGGCATGCAAATCCATCACATGCATATTCTTTGTGAATATCCTGAAAACCAGACTTGCTAGGGGCATATCTGAGAATTTTTGATTTCCAGTCACCCTGAGATTGTTGTGGATTCCAAAACTAGGTTTGAAATTGGGATGGGATATTTATTTTTATTTATTTTATTTAAAAGAACTTGTTGCCCGAACCCTCCAAAGTGCGGGGTGGGTTACAATAAAAACATTCACAAAAAAAAAAGTGAGCATGTGTCTTCCTCTACATACACATCCTTCTGTCGTCCTCTACCCTAGGAAGGGTAGAGGAAGACACATGCTCACTTTTTTTTGTGAATGTTTTTATTGTAACCCACCCCGCACTTTGGAGGGTTCGGGCAATAAGTTCTTTTAAATAAAATAAATAAAAATAAATATCCTCTCATACACACACATTCATATGTTCACTTTCACTCCTCTCATCCTCCCACAGACGCACTCTCATTCACATGCTCACTTGCACTCACTCCTCTCATCCTCCCACGGACACTCTCACTCACATGCTCACTTGCACTCACTCCTCTAATCCTCCCAGACACACTCACTCATATACTCACTTGCACTCACTCCTCTCATCCTCCCACAGACACTCTCTCACTCACATGCTCACTCGCACTCACTCTTCTCATCCTCCCACAGACACACTCTCTCACTCACATGCTCACTTCCTCTCACTTCTCTCCCTATTCCACATGTAACCCGTGGGTTGAGGCCCTCACTAAGGAGTCAAAGGGCTATCCTTAGTTTCCAGGGATTAAGATGTACAAACTCCCTATACTGTCCTTAAACCCCTCTGTTTCCAGGGTTCCTGTTTGGGGGTGGGACCTGAGTATTGTTTAAAAATCTTTAAGGCTCAAAGTAACAATTGTGCTAGACAATGAACATGGGTCCAACATAACTTTACTGATATTTGATTTTAAATAGAAGTGAATGACAATATACAAGTCCTTGTTCAATGCAATCCATTATATACTTCCAATAAGTCTGTGACTCCTGATTATCTTATCTAGTTTTTTCTTTCTATATATAAAATACTATTTATTATACACAATTTGACACACAATATCACCAGTCCTTAGTCGTTTTCAATCTTGCATCTTTACATCCCTTCTCAAAACCTAAGGTCATCAAATCAATGCATGCTTGAAATTCCTTCTCCCAGACTCACCAGATTAGCAGCTACGCAAGATCAAGCCTTCTCAATTGCGGGTCCCATCATTTGGAACTCGATTCCTCCATCCATTAGATCAGTACCCAGTGCCAAGGACTTTAAGTAAGCTTTGAATAGCTACTTATTTAATTAGGCATACCAAGATATCAGCAAAAGAAAATTGGTTCTTACCTGCTAATTTTCGTTCCTATAGTACCAAGGATTAGTCCAGAGAAGTGGGTTGTGTATCCCTACCAGCAGGTGGAGTCAGAGAACAATTAGAACTTTGGGCACTGCTACATAATGAGAGTGACATCTGCAGTCCCTCAGTATTGACCTGTACTCAAGCCAAACAACCAATACTAACAGGCAAAGGGGCGACCAAAAACCACTGTACCCCACTTCGCCCCAAGACAAGAGAAGTGGGATGTACCCAAGCCACCCTACACTGGGCGGGAACCCAAAAGACCCGTGCGTAGAACACTTGCACCGAAGGACGCCTCATCAGAGGCCTTAACGTCCAAGCGATAATGCTTAGTAAATGTGTGCAAAGAGGACCACACCGCCACCCGGAAGATCTCCTGAGGTGATAGCAACTGACACTCCACCCAGGAAGTAGCCTGAGCCGTGGTGGAATGAGCTCGGAGACCCAAAGGCACTTGGCGGCCGTGGACTAAATATGCTGAAGTAATAGTCTCTTTAATCCATCGAGAAATGGTCGCTTTAGACGCCTTGCCCCCTTTCTTTGCACCCCCGAAAAGAATGAACAAATGTTCGGAGCATCTGAAGTCATTGGTAACCTTTAGATAATGCGATAAGACCCGACGCACATCCAAAAGAAGAAGATCCTTGTCCTGAGGCGACCCCCTGGAACCCTGCGGGAACCCTGGAAGCTCCACTGTCTGATTAACATGAAAAGCCGAAACCACCTTAGGAACAAAGGAAGGAACCATGCGTAACGTCACCCTATCGTCGTGAATCCGCAAAAAAGGGTCACGGCACGACAGGGCCTGCAATTCAGAAATCTGACGCGCCGAGCAAATGGCCACCAAGTACACCATCTTCAAGGTTAGATCTTTCAGGGAAGAGGTGCTTGGAGGTTCGAAAGGAGCACCACAGAGCACACGCAATGCAAGATTTAAACTCCAATCTGGACACACCGCACGGACGGGAGGTCGTAAATGTTTGACCCCCCTTGAGAAATCGAACAATGTCAGGGTGTGCTGCAAGCAAACCATCGGCAAATTTTCCCCGCAAGGCTCCCAAGGCCGCAACCTGGACCCGAAGAGAATTGAACACCAAACCCTTCTTGAGCCCTGTTGCAGAAAATCCAGTACCAGAGAGACCTCTACCGTTAAAGGATCACAAGAGCGCTGATGACACCAGGTCTCAAAGAGCCTCCATACCCTCACTTAGGCCAGGGAAGTCGATGGATGTCTTGCCTGTAATAGAGTGGAAATAACTTGTTCAGAATAACCACTCAATCGTAAACGTCACCTCTCAAAAGCCAAGCCACGAGAGAGAAGCAATCCTCCCGATCCGAAAAGATGGGACCTTGACGAAGGAGATGCGGTAGATGAGCCAGCTGCAAAGGATCCTCTAGGGTCAAGCGAATCAGATCTGCGAACCATGGGCGGCGTGGCCACTCTGGAGCCACCAGCACCACCCTTCCGGGGTGGGGTTCTATGCGACGGAGAAGCCGACCAATGAGGGGCCAAAGGGGAAAGGCATACAACAGAATCCCTGCTGGCCAGGGGCACACCAGAGCGTCGAGACAGACTGAGCCTTGTTCTTTTTGACGGCTGAAGAAGCATTCTGTCTTCGCATTCTTCCGAGTTGCCATCAGATCCAACTGTGGGACCCCCCCCATCTGGCACAAATGCGGTTCCATGCTTTGGGAGACAGTTCCCACTCTCCCGGGTCGAGTTGTCGCCTGCTGAGAATATCCGCCTGCACGTTGTCCACGCCTGCGACACGCGATACGGCAATTCCCCCGAGATGAAGCTCCGCCCAAGCGAACAGAAGACTTGCTTCGAGCGCCACCACGGGACTTCTCGTCCCGCCCTGTTGGTTGATGTAGGCCACCGTCGTCGCATTATCGGAGAACACTCGAACCATGCGTTCCTGAATCCAGGGTAGAAACGCTTGTAGGGCAAGACGTACCGCTCTTGTCTCAAGATGATTGATGGACCACAAGCCCTCTGTTGGAGACCAAAGCCCTTGGGCGGATCTGGTGTCGCACACAGCTCCCCAACTTGACAGACTCGCATAGGTGGAGAATATCAGCCAATTCGGTGGGTTCAAATCCACCCCCTTCTCCAGATTGTCGCGCGAAAGCCACCATGTCAGACTGGTTTTGGACTCTGGAAGCAGAGACAAGGGTAGATGGAACTGCTCAGACACTGGACTCCACCGTGACAACAGCGCACGCTGTAGCGGACGTAAGTGGGCGAACGCCCACGGAACCAAGTCTAAGGTGGACGCCATGGATCCCAGCACTTGCAGATGATGCCACACAGTGGGTGTTTGTCTGAGAAGAAGTGCCTGTATCTGGCTCTGCAACCTGGCTACCCGATCCAATGCCAGAAAGACTCTGCCTCACAAGGTATTGAAACGGGCTCCCAAATAGGTCAGCTCTTGGGTGGGTTCCAGGTGACTCTTCTGAAGAGTGATGACCCATCCGAGCGATCTCAAGGTGAACATCACCATGCGAACCGATCTTTCGCAGTCCTCCCTGGTCTTGGCGCGAATCAGCCAGTTGTACAGGTATGGATGGACCAGGATCCCCTGCTTGCAAAGGAAGGCTGCTACCACCACCATGACTTTGGTGAAAGTTCAAGAAGCCTTCGTCAGACCAAATGGAAGGGCCTGAAACTGGAAGTGTTGTCCCAAGACCTTGAAGCGTAGAAACCTCTGGTGACATAGCCGTATTGGAATATGCAGATAAGCCTCCGTAAGATCCAGGGATGCAAGGAACTCCCCCGTCCGAACAGCAGCCAGTACCGTCCACAGGGTTTCCATGTGAAAACGAGAGATTCGGAGACAACTTTTCACCTTCTGTAGGTCTAGGATGGGACGAAACGTGCCCTCCTTTTTGGGAACCACAAAGTAAACCGAGTAACGTCTCCCCTCTTCTGCCTCCGGAACCGGGACAATGGCCTGTAGCTGGAGCAGGCACTGCAGGGTCTCCCGTACCGCTTCCTGCTTGCTGCGCGAGGCCACGCGGGACTCCATGAACACCTCCTGCTCGGGACGTGAAAACTCTAGAGTGTAGCCTTCTCTGATCACCTCCAGGACCCAAAGGTCTGAGGTGATCCTTGCCCATTCTGTGTAAAAGCTGGACAATCTGCCCCTGACAGCTTCGACGATGGAATGAGGACTCGTGGCTTCATTGGGAGGGTTTACTACCTCCTGTCCCGAGGTGTCTAGAATCCCGGCCAGGACGACGACCCCCTCGAAAGGACTGTTGCCGTCCTGAGGTCTGCTTAGACATGGAAGGCAAGGAATACCTGCCAGAACGAAATCGGCAAGAATCCTGAAAATGCGGCCGCAAAGGAAACACCTTTCTGGTTGGCCTTTTATCTTCCGGCAACTTATGCCCCTTTATTCTCCGAGTAGCTTTACCAACTGCTCCAGTTCCTCACTGAACAGGAGCTTACCCTTAAACAGGAGGTTACACAGCTGAGATTTTGAAGACCAATCCGCTGACCAATTGCACAGCCACAGCAGTCGGCAAGCAGCCACTACAGAACCATAATGCATGCTGAAGTTCGCACTAGGTCGTAAAGCGCATCTGCCTCATATGCAATGCCCGCCTACAAACAAGCGCCCTCCAAGGCGGCAGCACTTCCAGCTCCTGTAGTGGTGTTAGAGGCCTGAACCCAGCACAAACATGCCCTCTGCATGAGGCTGGCGCAGATCGTGGCCTGAAGACTCAATGCAGCCACTTCAAAGACTCGCTTCAACTGGATCTCCAGCTTACGGTCCTGCATATCTTTTAAAGCGGCAGGACCCGCTACCAGAATAGTGGTCTTCTTTGTCACAGCCAAAACCGCCGCATCCACCTTCGGAATTTTCAGAAGATCCAAGACATCTGTTGAAAGAGGATAGAGCTTGGCCATAGCTCTGCCCACCTTGAGCCCCGCATCCGGTGCGTCCCACTCGCGGGTCACCAGCTTGCGAACCTTTTTAGGCAGTGGAAAGGACGAAGTGGGCCCCCATATTCCGTCAAGAACCGGATTAACCCCATCACTATCCGATTCTTCCTGAGAGATCTTAAGCCCCAGAACTTCCAACACCTGGGGAATAAGGGGTCGTAGTTCCTCCCACTTAAAAAGGTGGACCACGCTGGGATCATTCCCTTCTGTGGGTGGCAAATCATCATCATCTGCAGCATCTTGATCAGGTCCACAAGATCGGCTCAGGTTCCACCAAATCTGGAACCTGAGCCGAACCCGGATCCAGAACTCCGGAGGGTGGGGGAGGGATCTGGGGCCCCTGGGGACCAGCACTTTTCCCCTCAGGCCTGCTGTTCCTCGAGTCGACCCTTCTTGAACGGCGGCTCAGAAAGACCCACTGACTGAATTTGCCTCCTGAAGCCCGCCTGCTTTCTGGCCAGGAAAGCCTGGTGCATTAACAAGACAAACTCCGGCGAAAACCCCTCCGGATCTCCATCTGCCGGAATGGGATCCTGAGGAGCCAGTTCACCCAGTCCCCCAGCACTGTCCTACGCCACAAGGGCTAAGACTGGAGGGGATGCCTCCTCCCTTGAGCCTCGGCATGAAGACCCCCCCCCCCCCGTCCCGGGGGAAAGGCTCAGGGCCTGACTAACTCTCCATCCCTAGGAAGGATAAGGGAGGGAAAAAAACAAAACTAAATTCTGCCTTCGCGCCCACATGCCTGACAAAGCGCGGAGAGAAAGCAAGGGCCCCTTGAAAAAACCGCACAACCACGTGGCCCAGGAGCTGAGGGGAGGAACGGAAAAAATAGAAAAAAATGGTGTGCTGCCAGCGGTCCAATATCGGGAAGGAGCAAGGCCGCGATAACCTCCCCCACTGGAGCTGAAGAAAAAAATGTGCGCCGAAACTGAGGCGGGATAAAAAAAATGCCGACAGGCCCACTGCAATGGGTCGCGCTGCCGAGCGCGGTGAGCTGTGCCAAAAACTGGCCGGCGAAGAAAACCCTTACCCCATCCCTTCAGAGCAACCCGGAGCCCCGGGAGTAGAGGAAAGAGGGCCGAAGGGCTGCCAAACAACCCGGAGTGCCTGCAAGGCTGGCTGTCCTAACCAGTCTCCTTACCTCAGCTCGAAACCACAGAGGAAGTCTCACTCAGTTTTACTTTTTTTTTTTTTTTTAAACTTTACTGAGTCCTGTAGAGCAGAGAGGGTCGAAGGAGCAGCTTTGGGGGAGCAGCCACGGATGTGAGTAACCCGGAGCCCCTGGTCTTCACACTCCGAGTGGTAATGGACGAAACCCAGACGGAGGTAACCAACCCCCCGGACGTCTGGCTTTGACTGGGGGATGGCCCACGAAGGTGCCTAACACCTCAGGAAGCAATCCTGAAGAAAAAAACCCGGAGAAAAAAAATCTAGCTAAACTGAAAAATTAACTAAGACTGCAGGTGCCTGTCTTCCAGCTGCTGGAGTCAGAGAAATACTGAGTGACTGCAAGTGGCTCTCTCGTTATGTAGCAGTGCCCAAAGTTCTAATTGTTCTCTGACTCCACCTGCTGGTAGAGATACACAACCAACTTCCCTGGACTGATCCTTGTATGTATAGGGAACCGCTAATGTTTTCCCAGCCCTGCCTCAGTCGTCTTTGGCCAGATTTATTATTCTTTTCTAATTCTTTTTAGATTTTATTCAGTCCAGATTGATTAATGCGGTGTCTTGTTCGCAGTGCTCAAATTGTACTTCTGTCATTTGTCATATGTATTTCATATGAATGTCTTTGCTTTTTTTTGTGAATGTTTTTATTGTAACTTGCCCCGAATGTTGGAGGGTTCGGGCAACAAGTTCTTTTAAATAAAATAAATAAAAATAAATATCCCATCCCAATTTCAAAGCCAGTTTTGGAACTTCCTCCCAAACTGGTGGACATGTTACTTGAATTAGTCTAAATGGCATAATTCAAAGTCCTATTTCTCATACTTTGATTCAGATGTCAAGAATAGGCTTCTCACTTCTTAGCCAAACACCTCCCAGAATATCCTGAAGATATTGTAGAGATTAACACCAGATTAGGAAGAAAGGACGACTGTGGCACCAACGTTCTACTACTCCCAAGAATGAAGATCCATTCCTTACATGACCTCTGAAGGGTCACTAGATCTCCATGGTTGAGAAACTCCTCTGAAAATGCCTCTCCCATTGATGGCAACTAAATTCCCTTGGTCAAGGGGAATTTAGTTGACTGGTAAAGATAAAAAAACAGTCTTCAAAATCCAAATAAAAAAAGAAAGAAGGGTGGACAAAAAGCTTCCTTCAACGAAAATGACATGCGAGACCAGAAGGAAATAACATTCCTTAAATTTGGGAAAAAGGCACCTCTTCTACTTTTTCTATACTCAGGCTTTAATCCCTAAGGTTCTTTCCCAAAAAGAAGAGAAGCAAAACCGATGCAGGAACAGCACCATCCTGCCACCTGGAAAAGCTAACAAAAATCTACACCCTCTCTAGATGTTTCCCTCTTTTATATCAGTAAGAAACAACCAACACAGTAGCCCATAAAGGGAACTGTAAACCACATGGAATACGTTTGTCTCTACATACCCTAGGTATGGTCTTCTTAGCGAAAACCCAATAGGGTTATCTACACACAGACACCTGCTCACTCATTCTCTCTCTTCCCCCTGCCCTGAATCTACCAGCAGCAGCAGCTTCCTCCTTTGGGCCCATAATGCCAACAGGATGACTCCTCTTTCTGCCAGATACACGGGCTACACAGACCCTGCTTCTGCTTCCGCCTCCGCCACATGGCCAACTGCTCTCTTCCTTCTTTCTACCACACACACATGCTCCCCACTTCTGCCCACCCACATGAGCCCAATGGCTTCCTCTTCCTACCAGGGCTGTTTCAGCTGCAGGCTTACCAGGCTGGTGCTCGCAGTCCTGGAAATTCCTTTGGAATTTCAGAGTCTCCAGGTCAAATCTGGAGAATTCCCAGGTAATGGTATTGCTAGGGGGGTACTCTAAAATAAATACATACAAATAATACAAAATAAATACTCTAGAAACAGTTTTGAGAAACACTGCCATACAGCAAGTCTTGAGAACTATTCTAGAGGAGAGTGTCAGGAATCACGTAGTTCAAGTGCTCACCAATTTGGCAGTTCTTGAGCTTCTCTAAGGTCCCACATACTAAGTATTTTTTCATATAAACGGGAGAAAACGTTTAGTACATCAGGGTCCCAAAGTTTGACAAACCAAAGGCGTGTCCAAATCCAGTTCTCAAGAGCCACAAACAAGCCTGGTTTTCTGGATATCCACAATATAACACAGATTTGCATACACTGCCTCCATTGTGTGCAGATATATCTTATATGTACTGTATTTATTATGGATATCCTGCAAATCAGGCATGTTTGTGGCTCTTGAGGATTGGAGTTGGCTGCCCCTATGAGGTCTTGTCTTTTCTTGACTGATTACTTCCCTCCAGGTGAGAACCTCAAACTGTTACTTTACCACAGTATCAAATGTGCCCCTGTAAGCAGTTTGCCCTTCATTTGCATGCATTAGTGGCTTCAGCTGGTCTGAGTGCCCCCAGTGTCAGGGGTCTCATCCAGACTCTGCCCTGTGTGTGATGTCACTGTAATATCAGTGTGTTAAGGAGATGTACTACTCCCTATTGGGAGGGATTCAGAGAGTGCATAAAAACAATACTGCAACCACGTCATGCAGCAGGCAGAAGAGAGGATTCCAAAATATGTAATTCTGCAGGATATCCATCTCCACATGGAGTGTATTATTGTGCCTTTCCCTCCACAGGGAAGGTTTGGGGAGAAAGAGAGAATTGTTCCTGCTCAGGAAAGGTGGCTGGAACCTGGACAGAGGCTGTCCAGGCCTTCCTGAAAGGAAGATGGCCCAGAGGGAAGAGTCCTGGGAGTACAGAGTGTGTTAAAGAAGTTTCTGAAACCAGAAGAGAATCTGAGGCGCCCCAAAATGGGGGATACTATAGGAGAACTGCATGAGTGAAGCAGGGTAGGTGTCAAAGGAGAGGCGTCCTAGTTGAGAAAATCCACAGAGTCCAAGACTTATCAAGTGATTCAGTCAGAGGGCTCAGAAGAGGCCCAAAGTGAGAGGAACTGAGAGGTGAAGAAGTGTCTGATACTCAAAAGATGCTGGGAAGGCCCAGGGTGGAAGGGTGCCTGTCCCAAGGAGTTTACCTCTTTAGGAAGGAGTGTGATTTTGTTGCTGTTTGGTGTACTCTCAGCTTTGCATTTTGTTTTCCCTGCCACCAGTTATCAGTAAAAGACTTGTTCTGAACAGCTTTGGCGTGAAGAGTGATCCTTGATGTGATTGGACTGGTGTGCAGAAGAGCCCCAAAGCGAACAATACCCTAAAGGCTTTGAAAAAGACTCTTTTCCCCTGTGTGCTGGAACCCCAAGCAGGTCATGGGGCCTTGTGTGTTCCGTGGTCCACCCCGCCCAAGAGCTGACTGGGATGGGGGCTACATTTCTTACATTTTAAGCTTTGTTTATAGCAACACTATGGAGGCTCGAATGATAAAAATCAGTAGGCAGTTGCAATCTAAGCATGAACCACGGAGTTCTCACGCAAGGTTTGAATTTCAGTAAAGTACAACAGCACTGTTCAAAATAGCAGAAAGCCTGAAGCTCTTTAAGCACTCCTCAAATTCTAAAGGCTATTAACAATGCATCTCCTGCTGACCAGCTGGTAAATTCATTGTGTATATCCTGAAAACCTGACTGGCTGGGGATCCCCCAGGACAGGTTGCATCAGCTCCGCCCACAGCACAAGGACCTTATACTGTGCTCCTGCCAGCCCGCACAGGCTGGAAGGAGGAAGATGCCTCACGCCACACTTGCATGGGCCCTTACAAGCTGTTGTCATCAACCTGCATAGGCCAGAAGGTAAAAGTGTGCTTGCACTGGCCTGCACAAACCAGAATGAGGCGGTAACATGCAGTTGCTATCCTGTCAACCAGCACAGGAGAAGGAATCTGAAGCAGGTCAGCCACATCAGATTAACTAAAGTGGGGAGGGGAGGGGAGGAGGAGAATGCTAGGCTTACTAGCCACTCTCTGGATTTGATACAGAGATTCCAGAATTGCAAAGGAATTGCTGGGTCTCTGTGCCAACACTGCAAAACTCCAGATTATGATGCTCAAGTACCTGCATGGGCCCAGAAGAGGAAGTCACCTGGGCCTGTGCAGATAGCAAGAGTGGAGAGTTGGCTTCATAACTGGAAGAAGGAGCAGGGGCAGCGCAAAGAGCAGGAGTGGGAAAACACTGGCTACGCAAACCGAAGGAGCAGAGGTAGTCCGCGAAGCAGGAAGATGGAGCTGGTGCAGCATTGGCCCATGCAGCAGGAAAGCAGAGTTGCTTACCTGTAACAGGTGTTCTCCGAGAACAGCAGGATGTTAGTCCTCACACATGGGTGACATCATTAGATGGAGTCCAGCACGGAACTTTGATCTCAAAGAATCTAGAACTTTTAAACATGCCCTACTGAGCATGTGCAGCTGTAGTCATCACCCTGCCCCCTAGGCAGAAGACCCTCAGTCCATAATATAGCTAATATATAGAGAAACCAACTCCCAGGGGAGGCAGGTGGGTTTCACTTGTCCTCGGAGAACATCTGTTACAGGTAAGTAACTCTGCTTTCTCAGAGGACAAGCCGGATGGTAGTCCGCACAAGTGGGTCAATCCAAAGGCTGTCCGAGCAGGAAACCGCACCGTACTGAAAGCCTTTTGCCTGTCAGGCAGTCGACTCACAAAGGGGTCCAGGCGGGAAAAAAGTTGGGTTCTACAAAGAGAAACTATAGAAAAGACTGAGATACAAAACCCTGATGTGTAGCAGAGGCACCTAAGGCAGGGGAGCGATGCGAGTGACAGAAAGAAACATACTCCGCATCACGGAAACATACAAGCAGGGTTTCGGATCAGTAATCCCCGACAATAACGGTAGGTCTAGAATCTCCTGGATACAGGAAAAAGTCTAGAGATGTAAACAAGAGAAAGACTCTTGGACGAAGACCACAGTTTCCTTCGGTGTTCGAAGGCAACCGAAAAACCAACTGGGACCCAAAAAACTCCCCAGAAAGAAACTGCGGTCCACTGACATCTGAAGGACAGAATGTCTCTGCATGTTTGGCTAATAGGCATAATGGGCAGAAAACCCAAGCATCGCTTGGAAGAATCAGCAACAACGGCAGGGTCTGTGACAGACCCTATGTGCCAAAGCATCAGACATAGCTGACCAGCAGGACAGCATCAAGAGTTTCAGGGGATGAAAGGAAATCCTTGAATGGGATCGCTAACCCAAATCCCCAAGCATGGAGATACGTTAGGCCTGAAGTTCACACACACACTGCAACCTATCAAGGGCAGGCTATCCATCCATCTACAGGATAGTTCAGGTGAGCAGGAAGACCTTTTGGGCAACCTAGTGAAGTGAGAAAAGCTAAAGACAGTATTGGCCAGAACTTGGTGAAAATATAGGGAAAAAGTGGTGTCTCTTTCCCTGCAGGTATACACTAAGATATACTACAAATGCCTTAGTGTTTCCTCCCCTCCCCCAGACATTCCAACTGGAAGTCGGAAGGAGCGAAGAACACAAGGAGGCAGACCACCGGTCTGCCGGGGTAAACATAAGTCACTAGGTTATACAACTCAACCCCAAGCGAATAACTCGCTGCTGATTCCAATAGGGAGTTACCCACTGAGATAGAGCCCTCAGCCCTGCTTGGAACAGCTGAAGCTGAGAGTGAAATCCACTAGGAAGAAATCCAGAAACACTCCACCAAGAGACAGGAAGCCAGAGTGCTGCACGTGCAAACCCTGTCGAACAGGATTTCTTCACCGGCCTAGAAAACCTAAAGGTACCAGGGCAGGGCAAGGGCGATCTCGGAAAAAAGTTGCCCGAACCTGGCTTAAGTATTAATATCTCAGCCATGATAGCATATACTTCCCCCAAGGAAGCACATGGTCCAGTAAATGGAATAATCATTGTATGAACCAGGACTCCCCTGTCCACAGACAGGGTTATCTCTAAAATGGGGAAGTATAGCTTGCAAGCCACTGCAACTAAAGAGCAGCACCTCTGTTGCAGGGTTCCTCAACCCCCAATTCCCTCAGCTATGGATATGGTGATAGGTTGAAATGCACACTTGCCAATTAGCTGAATTAGAACCCTCCTCACTTGGGTCTCGCAGGCAAGAATGACTGGCAATAGTTGTCCTTATCAAAAAACATCCATTGAGCTCAGCAGGTATCAGAGGACAAGAGAAACCCCCTAATCTTCTCTGGGGAACTACTCTGGAAAGGCTCCCTCGCAAAATAGACCTGCTGTGCCTTAGGACAACCTAAGGAGAGTGCTACTCAGGGGTGGAATGGCCTATCGGGGGATTGGGCATCCCCCGGTGGGCCGGTCGCTCCAGTCACGTGGTCTGCCGTGCGCGGCCTTGACAGAACCACACTCAGCAGACCACTTGATGTGTCCTGGGTGGCGAATTCTCGGGCCGGTCTTCCTCGGGAATCAGCCACTGGTGCTACTGCTCAGCCTGCTCTCAGATCCCACAAGGAACCAAGAGTGACTGCCAGTCAGCAGTGACATGCCTTCTCTGGGAAATGGAGAACGAGAAACACCCCTTGCAGGAGTGGACAACCAGGCATCCAGAGGGGAACTCAGAGTTGCCCTGGAACCCAGTTGAATCTCTCCTTCCTGAAAGGACAGAAAAGCCATGGGAATTGGGGGCCTCCCAATCCCAAAAAACCTGCCAACTCTCCAGTTGAGAGTTGAGACACAATCACTGATCGCTGAAGTTCAGAATTGATCAATCTGCCACTGGCAGCCACCCTCGAATGGGAAAGGCCACCACGGTAATCAACAAAGGGGCTCCAGCAAAAACGGTCAGATGACTGCTGCTGCAGTTCCCCGGCCCTGGCATACAAGGTGATACACCGATTCAAAGAATTGAGACTCCGGTTCAGCAATAAACCTGCCAGGTACAGAGCCCCAGGGGCTTCCCCACAAAGGAAATTTGTGACACAGAAGGGGGGGTGTCGAAAAACATATTCCTTTTCTAAGGACGGAAAAGACTCCAGTCACTACCCTCCTGGTATCTACTCCCCTTAGGGTTCAACCAGGAACGCCGTCCTAGGTCAGTCCTATGACTGCAGCGCACAACTTGTTGTGCTTGCCATGAAAGGAACACAAACACACCATACAGTAGAGGGCCACTGGAGAATAGAGCCCTCCATTTTAAATATATATTGACCAGTATTCATACAGTGGTATCTTATCCTATGGATGGCGGCACACCTATGACCCCGACTCGCAATGCTTGTGGGTAGAATCCCATGGCACAGAAAGGACCAAGCACCACTTGCTAGAGTAGGTGGCTGTGTGTTTCCAAAAGGCAAATCACAGTGTGTGATGACAATGCTCACAATGCTCCCCAGCACTTTGTGGTACAGAACTGATGAGACAATGGCAGAATCCTGGCATGGCTCAGAACTGTACAGACAGGGAGAATGCCATCTGCTATCACCCGAGGTGCTTGGAGTAGATCCCTTGCCGTTCCTGACTACACATGCTGCGCTCCACTGTCACAGTAACTCCCAATGGAGTGCAAAGGAACAGTGTGATGTCGGTGTCCCCAGTACCACTGGGGCTCTGGGTATGGCATGATGGTGGATGATATTCTATGGCGTTGCCCCTCCAGAACCTGATAACGCTCCAGGGGGCTAGACAAAGCCTTTGAACTGCATCAGGAATGGCTCACCACCATTTCCCTCATGGAACAACAGCAGCAAAGTCCATGGCGATCAACAGTGCCCATGGTGCTCTGTGGTCGTGTCCTGCTGCATCTGACGGCATCCACTGGTGCCCACAGTGGTGACGGTGCCCACACGGCACCTAGCACTTTCACGGTCACCAACGATGCATCACATCAAGGACACCAAACAATAGTGCACCCAGGGCTTGGACAGCTCTTGACCGAATCTTGATCAGTTCAACAGTATATAGCGCCATAGGCATTCACGGACCTCAACAGCCCAGCAACATCAATAGAGACCAAGCTACCCAGAGGAACCAATGACTGCCAGCACCATCGACTGTTCTCCTTGGCTCACCTATCTGTCATAGAATGTCGATGCTGCGAGCTCGATGGTGTCCCTCACCAGCTGCTATGGCTGATGATAGCCTTGCTAGTGCTCACTGACACCAATGGTACACAAATCCAAGCAGGGCCTCCAATACCCCCCCAATCCCAGCGGCTCAGGGTCCCCCGAGATCATCAGCATCCATGGTGCCCAATAGCCATAGGTCAATGATGGGACATCACAATGTCCCTCAGTGCCCTATTGGGACACCCCTAAGAAGTCTCGAGGGCACCATATCACTGCGCCTGGATGCCTTGGCATATCAGGGTGCCTTGAGTAAATGGCATTTGATCTGTTCAAGGCCAAAATGTCTGTCACTCGAGGGCTTCAATGGCACTCGAGGGCTCTCAAGAGCCTTGGTGGTCGACAGCCTCGGGGACGACCAGAGGGCTGAATGGCAATCCCGGTGCCTCATTGGTGGAGCTCGACATTGTCGAGAGCAGCAACGAAAGGCATTGGTGGTCAACATGCCCGATGGCTTCCATGGTCGCCTCACACCTCGATGGCATCAAGAGCATCTGTATCGGGGCAGCTCCACACCATGATGGATCGAGGCCACGCATCTCGATGGCATTGAGGGTGGCCACTCACTCTTCTCAATGGGATCGAGGGTATCGATGGCAGCAAGTCATCAATAGCATCGATGGCATTGATGGGACAGAGGTATCGAGGGCGGCTCCAACGGCATCGAGGGGGACCATGGTGTTTGAAGGCAGACCTGGCCCCAACACTAGAAGTCAGTGCCACTACTCTGCCACTTCGAGACCCAAGGCACTCAATGACTTTGGTGCATTGAGACTTCATATCAACAGATGCCTACAGTTCAGAAGACCCTTATGGCATCGAGGGTGCCTTGACAGCGCCAAGGGTGACCATGGTACTCAATGGCAGTACTGGTCCTGGTTGTGGTCCTGACATCAATGTGTCAGATCAACGGTGTGCTGGTCACAGATGTGCACAAGCAACCATTACTGTGCATGGCACTGAAGGTGCGGCAGCAAGCTGCTTGCCCAGGCTTCTCTTCACCCTCTCTCACAAGGAGACTGCACTGCCATCACCAGCATGCAGAAGGGGAGGCTACGTCATCCAGTGCTCCTGCTCGTAGAGACTAGTTCCTTTGAATGTGGGGAGGATGAGCTATCCCCCCACAGGAACAGTGTGGTCCTCGGTCTCTGCACTGTCTAAACCTCCATTGATACCGATCGATTGGTAAAATGACATGGAACTCCTGCCTGAGTAGAACTCAGGCGAGTCCCCAGGCTCACTGGCCCACCCAGATCACCCAGGGATTACATTCAGTCAGTCCTGCCAACACCTGACAAAGGTACAAAAACAGACAGAGCAAGGAGAGGACACAGATACTAAACAGCCGGTGCAGTGTTTATTTCTTTTTTTAATAAGGAATAGAAATAGACTCTGCCAGACTGCAAAGCGACTAAGGCCTTCCATGTGGCTGGCAGAAAGAGGAAAGAAGAAGAAAAAGGAAAAGAAATAAAACTACTGTAAGGTACAGGAAAGAAAACAGCTGCAGCTCTAGAAAAAAATCACTTACAAAAAAATTGTGAGGACAGAGCAAAGCTGAACAACATGACTCACACATCTCCCGCGGCCTTACGGCTCCACGGAAAAAAAGGAGACAGAGTTTCTGCTAGGAGGCAGGCTGCTAACTCAGCTGCACATGCTCAGTAGGGCATGTTTGAAAGTTCCAGATTCTTTGAGATCAAAGTTCCGTGCTGGACTCCATCTAATGATGTCACCCATGGGTGAGGACTACCATTCTGCTTGCCTTCGGAGAAGAAAGAGGAGTCCCATTGGCTGTGTGGGTCTACAGGAGGAGGCTGCTGCCACTGATGTGTTCAGAGTGGGAAGAAAGGGAGTGTGGGAGTGTGTGTAAGTAGGTATGTATGTGCAAGGGAGTGTGTGTAGGCATGTATGTGGGAAAATGAGCATGCTTGTGTTAGAGTGTGCATGTAAGAGAAGGTTTGTGTGCATACCCCTTCCTTTTTTTCCCTCCTCTCTCACCCCCTCAGATAATCCACGAAAATGTCAGGGTGACTGGAAATTTAAAGTTACCATGTATGGTGCTGGGGTCAGGGAGGGGGCAAGGGAGGCTGTTGGTCAATAGTAGCCTGGTGGTTTCAGTAGAGAAGTGAGAACCAGAGAAGTCAAGGTTCAAATCCCACTTCTCCTACTGGTTCTTCTTGTGACCTTGGGCAAGTCACTTAGCCCTCCAATGCCTCAGGTACAAAACTTAGGGCCTATTTACTAAGTGTTTTCCCCATAGACACAAAATGGGAGAAAATCTTTAATAAATAGGCCCCTTGAGCTTGGATTCAGAAAGACAAGCAATTAAATTGAAAATCCAACAGGGCTTCATAAGCGATCATAGTTTGGCACTAACTGGCACTGTGATTGCTAGTGTCAGCAACAAGGTCATAGACTGCGCAGGCACAGAGACTGACAACCCTCTCACCTCTAGAGGTGGCCCTTCCAGGGCAGAGAGCAGGGCACACTGGCTTTTACTGCTGTTGCCCATGGTGTGCCTGTTCCAGGGGTAAGTGAAGGTCTTTGACTTCTAGTATCGTCAGTCAGGCACCCTTTCAAATGTGCTAAAATCACAATTAATTTAAAAAAAAAAAAGAAGAAGAAGAATAGAACTGCTTTACAGTTTGGGACTGAATGGAACTCAGAAAAAAAGAGCGAGGGAAAACTTGAGACTAAGAGTGTAAATGTCATAGGAAAGAGCAAAATCTGCTCCTCCTCTTCTCTCCATCTCTTCTGACATGCCCTCCCTTTTTCTCCATCACTCATACTCCCCCCCCCCTCTCATTATCACACTCTCTCTTGCTCTTATATTTACAATTGACCGTATTCTTTTTTCTGTTATCCATTTTTATTTATTTATTTGTAAAATGAATATTCTGCTTCCTCTCTGCACTGCTGTCAGATGCGGAGTGCAGCACAACATAAACAATCTTATAAAACAATTAAAACATCATAAAACTAGTACATTAATAACATATTCATGTAAGACAATAAAATCTGTCTACACATTATATTCAATGCTCAAAGGAAAGGTGAACTCTAACAACATACCTAATCAACAAAAGCTTCCTGAAATAAGGTTTTTACACCTTTGTGAAATTTCATTATGTCGATTTCTTCCCTTAAGACCCTAAAACAGAAAATGCCCCCTTCTGGATACTCTGATCGAGAGAACAGTTAATAAGCCTTGCTCACTTGATTGCAGGATTATCTATACTAAAGAACTATGAAAAGGTTTACAACAGAAGGAACAAGTGTGAAAAAAAGGAGAGATTTGTTTTCTGCCTTATACTGAACTTGGATTAATTTTTAACATCTAAACTTAAGCATTTTAACTTAAACTCTGAAAGCAGCACTTCTTTCTGACCCAGGGCCCACTTTTTTTTTTTAACTAAAAATAATTTGCACCAACAGGAACAGAACATTAGTGAACCTGGACTAAACCGGATCCATGATTGGTAAAAGCCAAACCAGGCTAGCCTTTGGGATCCGCATTTTCAGAAAGCTTCTTGCATTAGGGCACTGATCAGACAAGAAGAACCCTTGAGCAATATAAAACCTGCCCCTTGCTATCAGAGGCAGAACAGGAAGTTACTAAGTGACTGTGCCATAGTATACTTTAAAGACATGCCTCCTAGGGAGCCTTCTATTTCCCATAAGAACTTGCCATGCTGGGTCAGACCAAGGGTCCATCAAGCCCAGCATCCTGTTTCCAACAGAGGCCAATCCAGGCCATAAGAACCTGGCAAGAACCCAAAAACTAAGTCTATCCCATGCTACTGATGCAATTAATAGCAGTGGCTATTCCCAGCAAGGCATCTGAAAGAAGAAGGCCTATACTTGCATAAAGGGTCAAATTCTAGCCCCTGTGGGTGATTTGCCCTTTAGTACACTGTTTCCCAACCCTCTCCTGGAAGCATACCTATCCAGTTGGGTTTTAAGGATTGCCGTAATGAATATGTATGAGCTAGATTTGCATGTACTGAATCTCCAATGTATGTTAATTATCTAATGCGTATTCATTATGGAAATCCTGAAAACTCAACTAGTTACGAGTGCCTCCAGGAGAGGGTTGGTAAACACTGCTTTAATGGAATGGCAGCTATGGCCTCAGCAAGTCACCCTGCCAGCAGTGCAAGCCCCAGGTCTTCATCCAGATCCGGCTCCTATGAGTTAGACCAGTGAACTGTAGGTTTGTAATGTAGTGTACCACTCCCTATTGGGAGGAGTTTGAGATTTAATTAAAAGTACTCTACCCATGTGACACGGAGGGCATCTGAGGGGTCTTATCCCTCCACAGGGAAGGGCTGGAGGTAATAAAGAGAGGGTTCTAAGCACCGGAGGAGGATTTGAGGTGAGGAATTCCTGGTAGTCCTGAAGTTGATGAAGTGGATTCTGGAAGCTGGGGACAAGTGCACTAGGACTAGGAGGTGTCAGAGGACGGACAGCCTGCCTGGAAAAGTCTATCAGAGTCCTGAGGAGAAGAGGATATCCTCAGAGAGTTGGTGGACCAGTGCACTGGGAGATGCTAGTGCATGGGAAAGTTCACCAGAGTCAGAAACCAATTCAGCTAAAATCAAGTCAAGACTTCAGAGCAAAGAAAAAGAGAGTAAGAAAGAGAAAACGACTTTAGAGGAAAAGATTAGATTACAGCTGCAAAACACATATTGAGGGGATGGAAGGAGTACCTGACCCAGAAATGAACAGTTCTAGGGAAGAAGTGTGAAGAAGAAAAAGGCTGTGCTTATTTTTGATAATTTTTTTTCTGGATTGATTTGCTGCTGTGGTGCATTGCCTTAGTTTATCTATTTTTGGACTTTGTGTTTTCCTTGCCATCAGTCCCTTCCAGAGGGAGCATCAAGATGTAATAGACAAATACCTCACCGGGAAACTAAGTCTTGCACACCCTGGTGTTTTAAATGAATATGTTCTGTTACTTTTAAACTCTGCCTAATCAATCCCTAAGGATCACCCCAAGTATTTATTTTCTATTCCACTTTTTCAGACACTTCAAAGTGGCTTTCAAAAGTTCATTTCATAAAAATACAATACAAAATAATATACAACTAAACAATAACAACAACAATCTACATACTCTATCACATAGAACTCAGCCACTGCCCCCACTACATTTCAGGTCCTGATTTTAGCAAATATACACAGTTATCTGAATTCCAACCCCAGCCTCACATTCCAGCACAGTGGAAACCAGAATATGTTACAGACAGGGAGGGCAGGACCCAGGGATCCAAACTGTAAAGTTTCCCTGGGCGCCCGGACTTTCTCAATCTTGACTGTGATGTACTGCAGCAGCCACCAAGTGTCAGCATTGCACCACTTGTAAAAAAAAACCAAAACCCCCCAAAAAAACAAGACACAACTTCAAAGGATCTTAGTGACTTCGGGGACCTTGTGACTTCTACAAACTTAGAGAAGCTTTTTTGGGAGGTTTTTTTTTAGTGTTCGATAATGTATTTTAGACTGTTGGAAAGTAAAACTTTTGAGACCTTCAGCGATTACCATGATGGGATGGTGGTGGTGTGCTGAAGCTGACACGCTTGGGGAGGAGGAGGAGCAGACCTGCCAAGTCTTCTGCAATCGGTTGGAGACCCCTGTTTTGGTGGGTCATTCCCACATCCTCACTCCCACTCACCCTGTAAAGTGAGTGGGAGTGAGGATGTGGGATGTTATAATGTAACTTTTGTTTTTGTTTGCGCTGTTAATTGGTTCCCCCTAGTTTTTATGTAAACCGGTACGATAGGACCTGGTCTTGAGCATCGGTATATTAAAAGAATTTAAATAAAATAAATAAATAAATAAATCAATCTCAGGCAGCAGAAAAACCTGTTCTGTTTACTGTTCCTGTCTATCTCCTCCAGGCAGCTTGTAGGGAACAGGAGAGGAGAGTCTAGAACTGGAACAAAGCAACTGTTTTCTTCTCTGTCCTAGCATCATCCCCCCCTCCACTTCCTGTTTGTTCCCAAGTTAACAGGAATCAGGTGGGGAGCAAAAAGGGGGAGGGGCTGGAGAAGTGCAATTGTTTTCTGCTCTGCTTTATTCTCTCCCACACCACCACTCCAGCCTCCTCTCCTGCCCCTTTCTCATCAGGCAACGCTGGTGGGGGGAGGGGGGGAATGGAAGGGAAGAGACTGAAGCAGCTCTTTGGGATCCCAGGGCTGGGACTCAGTTGAGGACAGAGTGGGGGAGAAGTAGACACCCAAGCACAATTCAGAGAACTGCAAGTGATTTATGGTGAGGGAGAAAAGGTAAATGATGAAAGAAGGGGAGGGGAAGAGATTCATGAAAGAGGAGACGCATATTGGGAGATGTGAGGAGGGGAAAATGTTTGGGGGAAGATGAGAAAAGGGTGAATACTTGGGGGGAGGCACAAAAGGGTGAATGTTTGAAAGATGAGGAGAGACTTGAATACTGAGGGAATCTAAGAGGGGTGAATTCTGACTCTCCGAAGTCAGCAATGCAAACATAGGTTATCTGGCATCTCTTTCCTCCCCAAGATCTGTGGTGCTATTCGTTTTCCAGCAGGTGCAAGATTAGGGCTAGGATGGAGGGGGAGGGGAGAATAGAGGTGAGACGGGTAAGCAGAATTGCTTGCCTGTAACAAGTCTTCTCTGGAGACAGCAGGATGTTAGTCCTCACACATGGGTGACATCATCAGATGGAGCCCCGATGCGGAAACTTATGTCAAAGTTTCTAGAACTTTGAGTAGGCACACTGGGCATGCAGAGCTTGCCCTATACTACGTGTCCATGCGGGGGTCCTTCTCCAGTTTTGTAACATAGAATTGCAATTAAAATAAAAATAGAAGAAACCCAAGTCTGTAGGGTGGTGGGCAGGTTTCGTGAGGACTAACATCCTGCTGTCCTCGGAGAATACCTGTTACAGGCAAGCAACTCTGCTTTCTCCAAGAACAAGCAGGATGGTAGTTCTCACACATGGGTGAATCCCTAGCTACAGGCTGCTCCTCAACACAAAAGGGGACCAACCTACATCCAACCAAGTGCCATTTGGGCACAACATTACCAGTGCAATTGGTAACAGAGGGGAGACAGCCTGAACGCATACAACAGGCGCTAGGCAGGACAATTGGGTTCTACACCTCAAGCAGGTTCTGAAGGACAGACTGGCAGAACCTACTGTTGTGTCGGCCATCCCTATCCAGACAGTAATAAGATGGGAATGTGTGGAGAGAACCTCACATCGCAGCCTTGCAGATCTCCTCCATAGGAACTGCTCGCAAGTGGGCCTCAGAGGCTGCCATGGCTCTAACAGAATGAGTCTTGACATGATCCCCAAGATGCAGTCCTGCCTGGGCATAACAGAAGCAGAGACAATCTTCTAGCCAATTGGATAGTGTCTGCTTGGCAACGGCAACACCCAACTTCTTATCAAAAGAAATAAAAAGTTGGGTGGACTGTCTATGGGCTTCTGTTTGCTCCAGATAGAAGGCTAAGGCTCGCTTGCAGTCCAAACCGTGCAGTGCTCATTCACCTTGATGCGAATGGGGCCTGGGAAAGAATATTGGCAGGACGATTGACTGGTTAAGATGGAAATCCTTCACCACCTTAGGCAGGAATTTAGCATGTGTATGCAAGACCACCTTGCCATGCTAAAACTTAGAATAAGATGGAAAAGTCACTAAGGCTTGGAGCTTGCCTACCCTGGGCACTAAAGTGACCACCACCAAAAATATGATCTTTCAGGTCACAGGTGAGCAGCGGCTCAAAAGGAGCTTTCATCAGCTGAGCTAACACCATATTTAAGTCCCAAGACACAGCGGGAAACCTTAGGGGAGGCTTCAGCTGAAGCAGGCTCCACATGAATCGTACAACTATAGGCTGTACAGAGGTACGCGTACCATTTACACCATAGTGGTAGGCGCCAATTGCAATGAGATGAACTCTAATGGAGTTGGTTTTTAAGCCAGCCTCCGATAGGCATAGAAGGTAATCTATTCTGCTCACACCACATGGAAAACTTCCTCCACTTTAGACCATAGATCTTTCTAGTGGAAGGCTTTCGAGAAGCCTCTGAAAGATCAAGCAGCTGCAGAATTAACCTCTCAACTTTCAGGCTGTGAGTGACAGGGCCTAGAGGTTGAGATGCTGCAGCCTGCCTCGGTCTTGCATGATGAGATCTGGGGAAGTCCCCAGACTGATCGGTCTCCGGATGGACAAATTTTGTAGAAGAAACCAGACCTGTCTCGGCCAATGAGGGGCTATGAGAATCACAATCCCTCTGTCCTTGAGAAGCTTCAAGAGAGTCTTCGCCACTAAGGGAATTGGAGGATGTGTGTACAAAAGACCCTTGCCTCAATGACAGGCAAGGGCATCAGAGACTGGTTTACTGTCTGACCTCAGGAAGCAGAACCGAGGCACCTTCCTGTTGCAGGGGGACGCGAACATATCTATGTCCAGGCTCCCCCTGAGGCTGAATATCAGATTCACTACTCCCTGAACAAGGGACCACTCGTGGGGTCTGAAGGCTTGACTCAGCCTGTCCTCTATCACGTTCTCCATCCCGGTCAGGTACATGGTCTTGAGCACCATCCCATGGGACAGGACCCACAATATCTGGACCACTTCCTGCCACAGTTGGTACGATCCTGTGCCACCCTGCTTGTTGATATACCACATGGCTATCTGGTTGACAGTCTGAATCAGGACAGCTGATCTCTGAAAGCCCATAGTGTGTACCTGATGACCTGAAGCTCCAGGAACTTGATTTGACAAGAGCGTTCCTAAGCAGACCAAAGACCCTGAGTACTGAACCCATCTACATGAGCTCCCCACCCCAGGGTAGATGCATCCGTGGTTAGTACAATTTGATTAGGGAGATTCTGAAAAAAAGGATCCCCTGTTCCAGATTGGAAAATATCTGCCACCAAGACGAGTCAAGGGAGAAATGGGGTGACTCGGATGCAATCCTGGAGGCTCTGAGTAGCCTGGTACAACTGTGACCTCAGGGTCCATTGGGCTCTGTGCGTGTGTCAATGTGCTAAGGGAGTGGATGGTAGCAGTCATATGGCCCAACAACCTCAACATGTGTGAGGCTGACACCTACTGGCTCTGTTTAATTTCTGCTACTGGGTGCGAGGCAGAAAGGCCTTGGCCTGAACTGGGTCTAGCAGGGCCCCTATGAAGTCCATTTGAAGTGACGGGCTGAAATGGGACTTTGGGTAATTGAGAATGAACCATAGTGCCTCCAATAACTGAATGGTCAAGCGCATGGACCTGATGGCCTCTGCCTGAGATGTGCTCTTGACTAGCCAATCATCCAGAAACGGGAAAACATGCATTTCCAGTCCTTTGAGGTGCGCCGCCACCATAGAAACATAGAATTGACGGCAGAAAAAGACCAATCGGCCCATCCAGTCTGCCCAGCAAGTTCCCACACTTATCTGTTTCATCAACCACCAAGTTCAGGGCCCTTATTGGTAACTGTTTGATTCAGGCATTATGAGAAGACTCATGTGGTGGACACGAACCCGAATAGCAACATCCAGTACTGGAAGTGCTGTTTTCTCCACCACAAATCGGAGATACTTCCTGTGACCGGGAAGTTCTCGATATGAGTGTATGCGTCCTTTAGGTCAAGGGAGCATATCTAGTTCCCTTTTGCAAAAGAGGGATCAAAGTGCCCAGGGAAACCATCTTGAACTTTTCTTTTCTTAGAAACTTGTTCAAAGCCAGCTTTCTGCAGATCAATGTGCCGGACCAAAGAATTCACACTGTCATGTTTAGCACCCAACCTGGCAGCCTGAACAGAAATGCCAAGCAATAAATGTGAGAGTACATCCAAAACTTCAGAGATAATTCCTCCTCTGGCTACAGAACTCGGGGAGGTTTGCAGCGGCACAGCCCATGCTATAGCTAAGGATACAAGGGAATGCTTCCCTAGCACAGTCTATTCAGCACTTTTCATAGGCACTAAAAACTTTTGTAAATGGGCCAGCCCAGTAGCAAATGCTGTGCACTGCCTTGCAGAATGTCCTGTTTGATTCCCGAATTGGGAATTCTGCCTTCTAAGTTGATGGGAGTTGGTAATGCAGTGGATGCAGATTTCAAACATGCACACCCCTCCCCGAGGAGGGGAGTCGTGGTCATTACTTAAGGGTGTTACCTACTGGTTAGATTCATGGTTCACAGTTGCAGGGTTCCAGAAGGAGCCCTGCTGCATGGATCCAGCCCAGGACTATTACTGTAATAGCCAGAGTAGGTATGGTGGGGGGTTATAAAAGAGGAAAAATCCCCAGGTAGTTGTGAGTGAAGGCTTACAGTGCCAGAGGAGGAAATTGCTGGGTCAGAAAGTAAATTGTAAACTGTGTTGCAGCTGACTGAGGGCTACTTCAATCTCTTTCCCATGAGTCAGAGACATAATCACAGTCATGGGTTCATAAGCATAGGAAGCTTCCAACATCCACCCTTGATTTTTCTGCTTTCAATTCCAATTATTTTATTTACAGAGTGATGGGGTAGGGTGAAAGCTGGGCCACCAGCAACCAATGAAATTCATAGATAACCTGACATGCGCCGTTCTCTTAAACTGAATGAGGTGTGTTCTAGCAAAGGGGAATGGTAATGGCTCATTTCCCTGTCTGGGGAGGGGGTGGGGGAGAGGGCTGGGGGAACTTGTCACTATTTTAATTTAATAAACTGAAATATAACAATGGTAATATGGCAGGTACAGCGAGCAATGTCCTTTAAGGATATTAATGAGATCACTTGGCACTGTTTGGATAGACAGAACTAACTAGAAATTTATTACATACTAGGGATGTGAATCGGGCTTCGGACGACTGAAAATATCGATATTTTCAAAATCGTCAGAAATTGGGGGGCGCCCCCAAAACAATAGGAAAACCCCACGATATTGATCGTGGGGGTTCTCTTATCGTTTTGGGGGAGGGCGGGAAAAACGACACACAAAAATAACCCCTAAACCCACCCCGACCCTTTAAAACGAATCCCTTTGCTTCCCCCACCCTCCTGACCCCCCCCAAAAACATTTTACAGGTACCTGGTGGTCCAATGGGGGTCCCGGGAGCGATCTCCCGCTCCCGGGCCGTCGGCTGCCACTAATCAAAATGGCACCGATGGCCTTTGCCCTTACCATGTGACAGGGTATCCGTGCCATTGGCCGGCCCCTGTCACATGGAGGGAGCACTGGATGGCGCCATCCAGTGCTTCAACCAACCTGTAACTAACTCGAGGTGAGCACTGTTGTGTGCTTTTTAAAAAATATTTGAATAAAATGACTTTTGAGGAGCTTTTCTAGTACCACCCAGCAGCCATATACTGTTTTTTTTATTTATCTTAATGTATTTCCAGACCTCCACCTCCCCACCAACTAACACAAGAGCCAGTATTCAAAGGTTTTCTGGCTATATTGGGCTTGCCAAAGAGCGCTTCAGCAGAACAGCCGGTTCCTTTTTTCAGCAACTTCTTCCTCTCCTTTCCAATTTGCTTATTTGGAGTACACAAAGCAGTGGGGGAAGTCATGTCATTTTCATCGTTCAGGAGATACACTGAACAGAATACCTTTTACTGAAGAGACTGTGAAAAAGGAACTAACGCTGGAAAGCTAATATCACTGTGTGCAATTTCTGTCTTTCTTCCATACCAGCAAGTATCCTTTCAGCGCATGTGCCAGGAAACAAGAGAGGAAGAGATAGGAGAGTAGCCAGATCTGAATATTTTTTTGGAGGAAGGGGCCCCAAGGTTAATATGGGTAGGCACTGTGGCCAGCCTTCCCCCAACCCCTTACCTCATCCTGGAGGCCGAAGCAATAAAATGCGCCCAGCCTAGCGCACAGGTTGACACACAATTTTTACACATGTTTTGGCGGGCTAAATAAGCGGCCAATGTAATAATAGTATCAGCGTGTCCATAAAGTGTGTGTAAACCAGTGCATAGCAAATAGCGCCGATCACATTTAAATGTAATTTAAATGACTCAATTAGCTATTATCCCTTGATACAGTAATGTGAAACCAAAACTTGAGAGTCCATAATGAGTTGTTTAGTTTGAAATTTAGCGCCAGCCCTATCCTTGGCGTAATTATACCAGCACTAGCAGTAGCTGATGGCCATTTCGACCATACCATACCTGCACTTCATTGTTCTGCTGACTTTTCTCTTGCGTGTGCAAGCCAGAATAAGGACTGCCAGACAACAGAAGGGAATTGGCCAAGCAAACAATCCCGAGAACAACAGAAGACAAGAGGACCATGCAGCACAGGTACAGGTATAGCCCAGAGCCATCCGTAGACCCTGCAAACAGCGTATTATTCGGCCAAGGACAACCTTCCTTGGATTGCCGAGACAGATGTAGTGCAAAGATACCATCTCAGCTCTCAGGCAATTTTAAACCTTTATTGGTACCTGCAAATGACACTGACCCCCTCGCCTCTCACAACCATGCCGTCCCTGGGTTGGTGAAACTTCTGTGTGCTTTGCATTTCTTCACCATGGGAAGTTTCCAGAATATGTTGGCATCGTTGGAGGGATAGATCAGTCCTCATTCTCGCAGCACTTCAGCCAAGTCTTGAGGGCAATGATGAAGTACATGAGGCAGTATATCTACTATCCAGGGACCCTGCACAAATCCAGGAGAACTGGTGTGGGTTCTATGAAAAAGCTGGGATGCCCAGTGTGTTGGGTGCAACAGACCGTGTCCATATCACACTCACCCTGACGTCAGAACAGGAGATTGCATTCCGCAACCACAAACACTTCTATTCCCTGAATGTGCGGGTTGTGTATGATGCACATCTTTGAATCCTGAATATTGTGTCAAGATTTCCTAGAAACTGTCATGATTCCTTCATCCTTGCACTGTCCATGCTTGGGACAGATTTCGCAGAGGGAAAATATGGTGATGGCTGGCTGCTCAGTAAGTAAAAGTAATGTGGAGATGGGGAGGGGTTATAGTCAGCTAGGTGAGGTGGACGGATATGGGGCCCAATACAAGATCATTGTCTTACCTAAAAAATTATGTATGTCATTGCATACTGTTTATTTATGAAAGTATTTTTGTAGTACTGTATTGGTATGGAGGTGGTGATTAAAATGAGATGGCTATGTATATGTATCTGCCAATTGGAGTAGTGCATGTGTTTGGTGATGTTGCACCATTGTTTTTAATGCAATATTGGTTACTCCTTTTATAGGTGATGCAGGCTATGGCTGTAAGCCATGGTTGCTAACTAGATGCCTGTCCCGCTAACTGCAGCAGAAAGATGATACAAAGAGGCACGTACCAGCAAAAGGTTTGTCATCGAGAGAACATTTGATGTACTAAAAAGCCGATTCAGATGCTTGGACCAGTCTGGTGGTGCCCTGCAGTACAGTGCCGAAAAGGTCACATGCATTGTTATGGACTGCTGCATGCTACATAACACAGTGTTGCGCTTCAAGCTAGAAGAGATTGCCAATGGCTTGTTGCCAGATTCCACACTACAACCAGCAACCAAGGCTCCAAGGTTCGCCGAAAGCTCATTGCTGATTATTTCTTGTGAAGTTCTTACCAATGATACCAATAATGCCTCTCCTCTTGCACAGATATAGATCCTGTCTAAAATAAACAAACTGCTTATTGTGTGAAAAGCTAAAGTCGTTGTTTTATGTTTTGTTTCAGGGGTTGCAACTGGAGGCCAATGGATGGATGAATGGACTAAGCACCCAAAATGTATTTTGTTTTCTTCGTTATTTTTCTAATTTAATCAATAAATTAATTTGAGTTTTTTCAAGGAAGTCTATCATGTGGACTAATGTATCTGTGATCCCTATGTCTTTAACGTCGCCACAAGCATGGGCATCCCTCGCCAAAGCTCCCAATGCTGACATGCATCCCCTTGTCCTTTTCCCAACTCCCATCATTGGCATGCATCCCCTTGCCTTCTCACAAGCCCCCAGCATTGGCATCCCTCTCCTCAGTCTATCACAGGGGACTCTAGCTTGAGAACCTGTTGTGTGGGATGGGATGCACAGGAAGCCTCAAGTGAACACCACAAAGGCCTTACATTGATGTCTCTCGCTTGTGCGTCCATTTCATAGAGGTCATTGTGACACATGAACACCTAGGTCCCACATATCAATCATCTTGCAACACCCATAATGGACACCCAAGTTCTGTGCTATTCAAAGGCTTTCATGAGTTCTGCAGCCTTTAATGGCCCTTATAACGAACACCTAGTACCTGCGCCTTTCAAAGACATCCATGTGACACCAACACCCTGCGCATCAAATCGAGGCTCTTGTGAAAGGCACACAAATCCTGGGTGACCATTTAGGCCCATGACGCATATAATGGACGCACATTATATGGATGTCCAAGTAGCCAAGAGTTGGGTGTTCCTTTTGTGTGCATGATCATGCTCGTCCATCCTGCATGGCCATGTCCAGACGTCCATCTTGTGTGGGGCCTTTTTCAACTGTGACAATGCTGAGAGGGCGCTTGCCAAATTTGTGGAAACACTGAGAGGAGAGGATCACCTTGCTGGTGGCTGAAAGGAATCAGTAAGTTTTTGCTTGGGACATTGACTTTTTTTTAAAAGTATTGGGGCAAAGTTAACTATTTGGGAATATTATTTAGTGTGTTTGTGCCTTTAATAGTCAGAAAGGCAGTGAATAAACAAGTTAGACTGTTTGTATTTTTAGTCAGTCAATAAGGTAGCAGTAGGTAGGCAGTGAATAAACAAGTTAGACTGTTTGTATTTTTAGTCAGTCAATAAGGTAGCAGTAGATAGTGTGTTTATTTTTAAAAGTCTGCATAACTGAGTGTTCTCCAGACTTTTAAAGAGCTGTTTGTTTTTAATACTAACTGAGTGCATTGTATTGAAAAAAAAAAACCACAAAAAAAAAAACCCCCCCCACAAAAAAGTAGCCAGAAGCTAGAAATAAGCTAGGAGCAGTATACACCAAAGTAAAAAAGTTGAATAGTTCAGCTCAGTTACTCACCTTGGAAAGGTGTTGAGGTAGTGTGATTGGGTTTGAATAGGGACCAACATTTGTTAATCAAGGGAGCAGTGAGTCACTCAGGCTGACTAACTGAAGTTAGACTGTTTGTATTTCCCAACCCACCCACCCCTAGCTCACCCCTTAATTTATAGACAGGTGCCACTTTCACAAAAAAAAACAACAAAAAAACCATCAACAAAAACTTTATTGAGAATTCGATCAGACCCCGGCAGGCCACTACCAGACACATAGTGAATTCACTAATACATTTAAAGGAAGTTAGACACATTCCTACTCCCATAGCAACCTAAAACTTAACTAGGAACTGATCAAAATTGAGATGAAGGCAGCAGTCCAGCAGCAAGAGGGGGGCTTCCCAGTCTTTTGCATCAAGTGTCACATGTATGATTTTTTACCCACCGGTGAGAAGTTGTACATGTGCATGCGATGCAAAGAACTCCTGGCTCTCAGAGAACGAGTCTGATCTCTGGAGGCTAGAGTGGCAGACCTGGAGGAGCTGAGGCAGACAGAGAGGTATATAGATGAGACCTTCAGGGACATAGTAGTCAAGTCCCAACTTCAGACTGGCAACCCTGGTGCTGCCTTGGAGGAAGAAGGTCTCATAATGGGAGAGCACCAACCAGGTGCAGCAGGAAAGGATCCTGTAGCAAGGACTTGCTCTCCAGGTGATGCATTGTCCTTTCGCACGGAGGATATCTCCCCAAGGCCTACTGCCCAGGAGGGAAGGGTTAGATCGGCCGTCATAGTTAGTGATTCAATTATTAGGAATGTAGATAGCTGGGTGGCTAGTGGGCGTGAGGATCGCCTGGTAACATGCCTACCTGGTGCGAAGGTGGCGGACCTCACGCGTCACCTGGATAGAATTTTAGACAGTGCTGGGGAGGAGCCGGCTGTCGTGGTACATGTGAGCACCAACGACATAGGAAAATGTGGGAGGGAGGTTCTGGAAGCCAAATTTAGGCTCTTCGGTAGAACCTCCAGGGTAGCATTCTCTGAAATGCTCCACGTTCCACGCGCAGGTCACCAGAGGCAGGCAGAGCTCCGGAGTCTCACTGCGTGGATGAGACGATGGTGCAAGGAAGAGGGATTCAGTTTTGTTAGGAACTGGGGAACCACCTTAACCAGGGTGGAACCAGACTGCTGGCGCTAACCTTTAAAAAGGAGATAGAGCAGCTTTTAAACTAGAACAAAAGGGGAAAGCCGACAGTCGCTCAGCAGCGCATGGTTCGGAGAGAGGTATCTTCAAAGGATACTAATGATGCATTAGAATTAGGGCCTAGAAAAATAGTCCAAGTGCCTGTAACTTAAAACTCACCTGAGCTAAAAAACTCTAACTTATCCCTATCAATTAAAAAGCAGAATGAAAATACAAACAAAAAACAAACTTTGAAATGTTTGTATGCTAATGCCAGAAGTCTAAGCAGTAAGATGGGAGAAATAGAATGTATAGCAGTGAATGATGACATAGACTTAATTGGCATCTCAGAGACATGGTGGAAGGAGGATAACCAATGGGACAGTGCTATACCGGGGTACAAATTATATCGCAATGACAGAGAGGAGCACCCGGGAGGAGGTGTGGCGCTTTATGTCCGGGATGGCATAGAGCCCAACAGAATAAACATCCTGCATGAGACTAAATACAAAATTGAATCTTTATGGGTAGAAATCCCTTGTGTATCGGGGAAGACTATAGTGATAGGGGTATACTACCGTCCACCTGGTCAAGATGGTGAGACGGACAGTGAAATGCTAAGAGAAATTAGAGAAGCTAACAAAATTGGTAGTGCAGTAATAATGGGAGACTTCAATTACCCCAATATTGACTGGGTAAATGTATCATCGGGACACGCTAGAGAGATAATGTTCCTGGATGGAATAAATAATAGCTTTATGGAGCAATTGGTTCAGGAACCGACGAGAGAGGGAGCAATTTTAGATCTAATTCTCAGTGGAGCACAGGACTTGGTGAGAGAGGTAATGGTGGTGGGGCCACTTGGCAACAGTGATCATAATATGATCAAATTTGATCTAAAGACTGGAAGAGGAACAGTGTGCAAATCAAAGGCTCTCGTTCTAAACTTTCAAAAGGGAAACTTTGATAAAATGAGAAAAATTGTTAGAAAAAAAACTGAAAGGAGCAGCTACAAAAGTAAAAAATGTCCAAGAGGCGTGGTCATTGTTAAAAAATACCATTCTAGAAGAACAGTCTAGATGTATTCCACACATTAAGAAAGGTGGAAAGAAGGCAAAACGATTACCAGCATGATTAAAAGGGGAGGTGAAAGAAGCTATTTTAGCCAAAAGATCTTCATTCAAAAACTGGAAGAAGGATCCAAAAGAAGAAAATAGGATAAAGCAGAAACGTTGGCAAGTTAAATGTAAGACATTGATAAGACAGGCTAAGAGAGAATTTGAAAAGAAGTTGGCCATAGAGGCAAAAACTCACAGTAAAACCTTTTTTAAATATATCCAAAGCAGAAAGCCTGTGAGGGAGTCAGTTGGACCGTTAGATGATCGAGGGGTTAAAGGGGCACTTAGAGAAGATAAGGCCATCGCGGAAAGATTAAATGATTTCTTTGCTTCGGTGTTTACTGAAGAGGATGTTGGGGAGGTACCCGTAATGGAGAAGGTTTTCATGGGTAATGATTCAGATGGACTGAATCAAATCACGGTGAACCTAGAAGATGTGGTAGGCCTGATTGACAAACTGAAGAGTAGTAAATCACCTGGACCGGATGGTATACACCCCGGAGTTCTGAAGGAACTAAAAAATGAAATTTCAGACCTATTAGTAAAAATTTGTAACCTATAATTAAAATCATCCATTGTACCTGAAGACTGGAGGATAGCAAATGTAACCCCAATATTTAAAAAGGGCTCCAGGGGCGATCCAGGAAACTACAGACTGGTTAGCCTGACTTCAGTGCCAGGAAAAATAGTGGAAAGTGTTCTAAACATCAAAATCACAGAACATATAGAAAGACATGGTTTAATGGAACAAAGTCAGCATGGCTTTACCCAAGGTAAGTCTTGCCTCACACAAAGGAGTTAATAAACATATGGATAAAGGTGAACCGGTAGATGTAGTATACTTGGATTTTCAGAAGGCGTTTGATAAAGTTCCTCATGAGAGGCTTCTAGGAAAAGTAAATATTCATGGGATAGGTGGCGATGTCCTTTCATGGATTGCAAACTGGCTAAAAGACAGCAAACAGAGAGTAGGATTAAATGGACAATTTTCTCAGTGGAAGGGAGTGGACAGTGGAGTGCCTCAGGGATCTGTATTGGGACCCTTACTTTTCAATATATTTATAAATGATCTGGAAAGAAATACGACGAATGAGATAATCAAATTTGCAGATGACACAAAATTGTTCAGAGTAGTTAAATCACAAGCAGATTGTGATAAACTGCAGGAAGACCTTGTGAGACTGGAAAATTGGGCATCCAAATGGCAGATGAAATGTAATGTGGATAAGTGCAAGGTGATGCATAAAGGGAAAAATAACCCATGCTATAGTTACACAATGTTAGGTTCCATATTAGATGCTACAACTCAAGAAAGATCTAAGCGTCATGGTGGCTAACACATTGAAATCGTCGGTTCAGTGTGCTGCGGCAGTCAAAAAAGCAAACAGAATGTTGGGAATTATTAGAAAGGGAATGGTGAATAAAACGGAAAATGTCATAATGCCTCTGTATCGCTCCATGGTGAGGCCGCACCTTGAATACTGTGTACAATTCTGGTCGCCGCATCTCAAAAAAGATATAATTGCGATGGAGAAGGTACAGAGAAGGGCTACCAAAATGATAAGGGGAATGGAACAGCTCCCCTATGAGGAAAGACTAAAGAGGTTAGGACTTTTCAGCTTGGAGAAGAGACGGCTGAGGGGGGATATGATAGAGATGTTTAAAATTATGAGAGGTCTAGAACGGGTAGATGTGAATCGGTTATTTACTCTTTCGGATAATAGACTAGGGGGCACTCCATGAAGTTAGCATGGGGCACATTTAAAACTAATCAGAGAAAGTTCTTTTTTACTCAACGCACAATTAAACTCTGGAATTTGTTGCCAGAGGATGTGGTTAGTGCAGTTAGTATAGCTGTGTTTAAAAAAGGATTGGATAAGTTCTTGGAGGAGAAATCTATCACCTGCTATTAAGTTCACTTAGAGAATAGCCACTGCCATTAGCAATGGTTACATGGAATGGACTTAGTTTTTGGGTACTTGCCAGGTTCTTATGGCCTGGATTGGCCACTGTTGGAAACAGGATGCTGGGCTTGATGGACCCTTGGTCTGACCCAGTATGGCATTTTCTTATGTTCTTATGAGGCGCTGGAACACAAGGATGACCACGGGAACACAGGAATGCAGGAACACTGGAAAGAGACTGGATCGAGGAAGCAGGAGAAAATAGGAACAAGGAACAGCAAACTAGCTACACCGAAGTGTCGACTCGATTGCTAAGGCGAGGCTCTGGGGACTGGGCCTCGCCTTATATACTCAGCCTAGGTGATATCATTAGTAGGCGCCGCTGATCGGTTTCTCGCGCTGGGCCCTTTAAAGGGCCAAGTGGTCTGCATGCACGCCTAGGGGCGGGGATGGTGTTGAGGAGGATGCTGAGCCCCAAAGTGAGGAGTGCTGAGAGTCAGAAGGTCCCGATGGGCCTGGGGACCCCCGGGGCACCACGGACGAGAGATGAGGAGCCGGAGCTGGTTGAAGGAAGCGCGAGGTGAGCAGGCCCGGTCGCGCAACAAAATGTACATGGGGGACAGTAATAATTGGGAGATACAGAGGAGAAAAGGTAAAGTTAGAAACTAGCTTAACGTGCATAATGACAGCTTTTAAATTGTTAGGATCAATATAAGACAGTTAATACCCAGGAGAAGAAGAAAAAATACTCCTGGAATTAAAGACTTAAGCTGTTCAGACAGAAGGAACACAAAACTTTCATTACAAAATCGAGTTACACATTTACAGGGATATCTAAGCACAAAGGAACACCCCAAGGATATGGCCTGAAACCCAAGAGTAAGAAAATCTTTCCACCTCTCATGTGGAGCAAGCAAAGTCAGGAAAAATACAAATCATCTGACCATAAGAGAGAGATATTCCTGAAATATCTTTTCATTACCTCACTCAATTCTTGTTCAGAAATAAAGGAAACAAGAAGTGTGGAACGTTCATAAATCTCAGCATTGGAGCCCTCCAAAAACATCAGGGTGTTGATCTTGAGGAAGTCTTGCTTTATTAAGCACCAGAAGAAAAAACATTTTATTTATTGAAGGAATTTTGTCAGCATCCAACTGAAGAATTTCAAGGAAATATTTCCTCAATGTAAAATAGGGATTCTCCCCCATTACCTTAGGAAAATTCAGGAAACAAAGATTTAGAAGCAGAGTATGGTTCTCAAGGGTTTCCAATCTAAAGGAGAAATTATTAGAATCTGTAACCATGTCCACATTAAAGGACTGAATCTTGGTGATAGCAGATTCAGAAGCTGTAACCTGGGCTTGTAGAGCACTAAGTTGTTCATCGTATTTATTCCCCCTAGTGTCAACTTTAATTGAAAGATGGTCAATTTTAGCATTGCATTCTTTCACAGAACAACCAAAGTCTGCAATCAGGTCCCATATGGCTTCTAAGGTTACCGTGGACTGTTAAAAAAAACTCACCGAGATACACAGGAAGCAAAAGTACCTGGAACAACACTCACTATCAGTGCAATAGCCTCCACCATTTTTTTCTGGGTCTCAACATGTGGGAAGAAGCAGCAGTGCAAGAAGCCAAACCAGGACTCGCCAAGTCCTCGAACATATGAAGAGACAGTGGGAGCTGAAGCAGCAAAACTCCATTCCAACCCCCACCCCCTTCTGACACCAAGAAATCATCATCACACAGTGCCAGAATCAGCAGAGGAGAGTCAGCGATTCCGGGAGCCAACGGGAGCTGAAGTTCCGAGGGACTCAGAGTGACTTCCCCAGGCTAGATGAGTGCTCCCTCACCCAATAATGTAACAGGGCTGGATACCCCTACAGTCACTGCCAGTCTGGACACGAAGATTGGAATTAGCTGCTGCCCGGGAAGGAGGCGAGTGTTGGAAGGGAAGACATGCACCTTCCCCTTGCGTTTAGCAGGCATAATTCAAGAGAAGGAGTAAGGAAAACTGAGAGCAGTTTGTAGCGTCCGATTCACGCCACCATCTTTGCCCCCGTCCCCAGTTGCATCTAAATACATGGGTGAGACTTGAGGATAAAAGGGGGAGGGTAATAATAACACTTGATTAAGTGGGCATGCAAGATATCCCTCCTATTCTATATGGTAGTATACTGTGGGGACCAACAACCCCAAATAGCCAAATATTTAATGTTCTTGCTATTTTGTATAAATGTATATAGTTGTATGCCCTGAGACTACTAACCACAATTAAACAAGTGTGCTGTTTGATATCCTATTAGTGATGTATCTAATCATGTAGAAGTATATATAATCATACAGTCTATAAATTTGTACATACTGCCAGCCTTTTAAACAGTCCCAGTTGTTTTCCAGGGGTGAAGGGAGTGAATTCCCACCCACTTCTTCCCCAGATCGAGTCACCAGGTGCTAAAAACACAAGGACTGACAGAGTCTACCCTAGGGGGGATCCTGTCAGGTCAGTCCTGGCCTCAGGAATGCCCTGTGAGGTAAGCAGTCAAGGGGGAATTACAGGAGTTAAAAACAAATCTTTAAAAAAACTCTTCCTTTGTACTCTAATTTGATTTAATTCCTGAGCAGACTGAGAAATTACTACTTACCTGATAATTTCCTTTTCTTTAGTATAGACAGGTGGATCCAGAGCAAGTGGGTTATGTACCTCTATTAGCAGTTGGAGAAGGAGCAAAGCTGACATCACAGTATATAAATATCCTGCAGTGATATCAGCCCATCAGTATTCTCTGCAAAAGCAAACTGTGGACAGACTAACAAAAACTTGATTATTAACAGATAATCATTCCAGCACTTAGCCAAAAGGAAAACACTGAGCTCAGAGTACATTAACATTAGTCTAGGGACTAGAGTAACACTTGCCAGTAACCCCTTGAACACAAAACCACACAGAAAGAAAATAACACAACCCGCCAGCAGCCAAGGGTGGTAAGGTGGATCCACCTGTCTATACTAAAGAAAAGGAAATTATCAGGTAAGTAGTAATTTCTCATTTCTTAGCATTTAGACAGGTGGATCCAGAACAAATGGGATGTACCAAAGCTACTCCTGAACAGGGTGGGAGGCTGCCCGCGGTCCAGTGAAAACTGAACATGTAAAGGCTGAGTCCTCCCGGGCCTGCATATCCAATTGATAATATCCAGAAAAGGTGTGTAAAGAGGACCACATCACAGCTTGATAAATGTGGATGGGAGACAATCTAACTTCTGCCCATGACACTGCCTGCGTTCCAGTGGAATAAGCCCTAAGCTGACTAGGCAATGGCTGCTCAGCATCCACATATGCGACTGTGACTATCTCCTTAATCCAGCGAGCTATTGTAGCCCACGAAGCTGGTTCACCCTATTTACTTCCATCGTGGAGAATAATCAGGTGATCCATCTTCCTGAGAGGTTTAGAAACCTCCAGATACCTCATATGTCTCTTGACATCTAAGGGTCATAACAGGCGATATTCCTTCGCATCTCTTTCCCTGTACAGAGAAGGAGGGAAATAGACTGATTAAAGTGAAAATCTGAAACCACTTTTGGCAAAAAAAGGAACAGTACACAGCTGTATCGCCCCCAGAGTCACTTGAAGGAACGGCTCCTGGCAAGACAAGGCCTGCAGCTCGAATACTCTATGTGCAGAACAAATTGCCACAGGAGAAACAGTTCTCAAGGTCAGTAAATGCAAGGAGAGTGAACGCATCGGTTAAAAAGTAGGACCCTCTAAAATTCCAAAACCAGATTAAGACTCCACAAGGACACTGGTAACCGCAAGGCTTTCTCACTCACAGCAAGGTGGCAATCTCCGTAGTAGAATATCAATGCTTCAGCGAGCCCTCTCGAGACAAAACTGAGTTGGATCTTCATGAAGAACAGGCCCCTGCCACAGCAGATCCCTGTGTGCTGGAAGTTGGAGGGGAGATTCCACCAGGAGCCTTCATAGATCTGCATGACCATGGGCCAATTTGATGCCACCAGATGCACCACCCCCCTCTGACTCTTGATCTTCCGAAGCACCCTGCCCAACATGGGCCACGGGGGAAAGGCATACAGCAGTTCGCCCTCCAGCCACTCCTGCACAAGGGCATTGATGCCCAAGGACTTTGGATCTCTCCTGTGACTGAAGAAACAAGGAACCTTTACAGTG
Source organism: Rhinatrema bivittatum (assembly GCF_901001135.1). Classification (NCBI taxonomy): domain Eukaryota; kingdom Metazoa; phylum Chordata; class Amphibia; order Gymnophiona; family Rhinatrematidae; genus Rhinatrema; species Rhinatrema bivittatum. The sequence goes on from NC_042619.1 coordinate 270,517,084, forward strand.
CAAGAAGTTGCTAGTAGGTCCAGAAATGGAAGGCCCCAGCAATCCACTACCAGCTGAAATGCCTCATTTGACAATTCCCATTCTCCTGGATCCAGACTCCTGTCTGCTGAGAAAATACACTTATGTTGTCTTTTCCTGCAACATGTGAGGCTGAGATCTCCTGAAGATGCAGTTCTGCCCATTCCATAAGTTGGACTATTTACTGTGACACTTGTTGGCTTTTGGTTCCTCCCTGCTGATTGATGTAAGCCACTGTCATTGATTATCCGACATTATTTGGACCGCTTGACCCTGCAATCAATCACTGAACTGCAAGCATGCCAAATGGACTGCCCGGTTTCCAGCCGATAGCTATTCCAGAGACATTCTTCTGCACTCCAGCACCCTTGCACTGTCAGCTCCTGACAATGAGATCCCCAACCCTGGAGGCCTGCATCTGTCATGAATACTAACCAGTCCGGTGAGCTTAGGGAAACCTCCTCTCTCAGATGATCCGCTTTTAACCATCACTGCAGAGGTGTGCAGACTTCCATTGGCAGGTGAAGCTGAAACGAATAGTCCTGAGACTGTGGGCTCCAACGAGACAGCAGAGTGCACTGAAGCGAACGCATATGCACCCTTGCCCACGGCACCACTTCCAGGGTTGCTGCAATTAATCCAAGCACCTGTGGATAGGACCACACTGTCGGGAGTATTGTGTTAATCAATAGATGCATCTGCACCATCAACTTCTGAATATGACCCTCCAGCAGGAACAACCTGCCCTGTTTTGTCTAGAACCGAACACCGATATACTTAGGACTGGGATGGCCGAAGACTGCTCTTGGCTAGGTTCACCACCCAACTGAGCTCCTGTAACAAGATCACCTTGCACAACACTAGAAGACTCTCTTCCAGAGCTTTGGCCCGAGTCAGCCAATCGTCCAAGTAACGGTGGACCAGAATCCCATCCTCTCTCAACTCTGCCTCCACCACGACCATAATCTTGGAAAATGTTCTGGGTGCAGGGGCCAAACCAAAATATAGCACTTGCAACTGATGATGATGCCCCAAAACTGTGAAGCACAGAAATAGTTGATACTCTAGCCAGATGGGGATATGGAGGTATGCCTTGGACAAATCCAAGGACGTCAGAAACTCCCCCAACTGCACGGCCATTATCACTGAGCGCAAGGTTTCCATGTGAAAATGAGTCACCCACAAATGACAGTTGACCCCCTTGAGATCCAGAATAGGGCAAAAAGAACCCTCCTTCTTGGGCATAACAAAATTAATGGAATATCGGCCCATATTTTCTTGAGACATAGGCACTGGAACCACAGCCCTCAGACTGAGGAGTCTTAAGAGCATAAGAACATGCCATACTGGGTCAGACCAAGGGTCCATCAAGCCCAGGATCCTGTTTCCAACAGTGGCCAATCCAGGCCATAAGAACCTGTCAAGTACCCAAAAACTAAGTCTATTCCATGTTACTGTTGCTAGTAATAGCAGTGGCTATTTTCTAAGACAACTTAATTAATAGCAGGTAATGGACTTCTCCAAGAACTTATCCAATCTTTTTTTAAACCCAGCTACACTAACTGCCCTAACCACATCCCCTGGCAACAAATTCCAGAGTTTAATTGTGACAATGTACACTGCACTGCCTGCCTCTTCTGTGTGGAGTGGCAGGGAGACACCATGAATATGTCCTGTGAAACTCCGGTGCATATCCATCTCATATCACCTCCAGGACCCACTGGTCTGACGTGATTTTGACCCACCTCTGATAAGAGAGAGGCAACCCCCTATCTCCTGTTCTCGGGGGTGGGTCAGCACACCTTCATTAGGAGGCACGAGAGATTCCACTACCCTAGCCTGCGCCCTGTATGGGCTGTCTGGGTTGAAAGGACGAGATCTATCCAAAGATTGAACTCTCTGAAAAGCTGCTCCTCTGTAGGGTTGAAAATATTTGCATCTCCTAGAACGGCCTCTCATGCTAAAGGAGCATGGCGTCTGCGTCTTATCCTCCGGCAATCAAAGAACCTGGGACTCGCCCCATTTATTGACCATTTTCTCCAACTCACTCCCAACAAGAGTGAGCCTTTAAAGGGCAACTTTGTAAGGTTAGACTTGGAGGTTGCATTGGCTGACCAATTTCTCAGCCATAATTGATGCCTGGCCGCTATCACCGAAGCCACCCCTCTGGCTGAGATGCGGACCAAATCGCAGCCTGCAGCTGCCAAAAAGGTAGCTGCTGGGTCCATCATTGCCCTGGAATTCACACCAGATTCATCAATCTCCTGAGAGAGAAGTAAACAAAAGCAGCCACCAAGAAACAACAAGAAGCTATCTGCGTCAGTGCCATTGCTTCAAATGCTTGCTTAAGGATCGCCTCAATTCTTCTATCGTGTGCATCCTTCAAGGCCGCTCCTCCCTCCTCAGGAATAGTTGTCCACTTGGTAACGGCACACACAAGCGCATTCACTTTCGGAAAGCGCAATTACTCTCTCACAGCTGGATCCAGGGGGTACAGTCTTTCCAAGACTCAGCCCCCTTTGAAATTCACTTTTAGGGGCACCCCACTCAAGATCAATCAATTCTTGAATGGCTTCCAATATGGAAAAAAATGAGGCTTTACGCAAATAAATCAAAATGGGATCCTTCTTTAGTTCAGATATAGATTCAACCCCAGGTACTCCCAGCATCTTCAATGTCTGGGAAATCAGAGCCAGCAACTCATTTCTATGAAAGAACCGCAACATAGTTCTATATGGCTCCAAACCCGAACGAATATCCCCATCCTGCAGGGAGTAAGGATCAACGTCATCTTCTGTGACATCCGGATCCCTATTAGGAAGGCCCCTTACCCGCAGCATGCGGTATTTCACCACCGGCAACTCTGACCATGCCTGAAGAAAAGACTACAATCCTTGAAAAACTTCCACTCAAAAAAAGGCAGAGAGATCCATGTTAAACCCAGGAGGCACTGTCCTTTGCCCACTGAACTACCTTTTCCCACTGACGAATCAATTAGGGGAGCTCCAAATTCAGGCGACCTATCTGGCACGTCTTTACCCAGATCCGCATCAGGCTGGAAAGAACCGGGCTTAGTAAAATCAGACAAAGGCAATTCCCCAAGCATCCAAACAGCTCTGACACAAGTTTGAAAATGCCCAAATATGACAAGCCATACAGAGGGTAAGACGTTTAGGTTTCTTAGCTATAGGCGCCAGTTTATCAATATGCTCAAGCAGGCGACCTAAAAGTATGCATCCATCTGTATTGTGCTGCAAAAAACTAGCATCCAAATTTTAGGTGTACAACCTTGTACCTCGATGAGCGCCCACAAGGCCGCTCAGCTTATGTGTATAGGTAAATGCATTGCTCAGATATATACCCTTATCAACTAGAAGCCTAACCAGATGCCCAACTAAGTACCCAACTAAACTGGACGCACAGCCGGATGCACTAGCACGAGCCGACGGACGAGAAGAGGGCAGCCTAATGCGCAGCTAACAAGAAAAAGCCTGAGAGCGGGCCCTAGCCAAAAAGGCTGCAAAACCCGCCAGGCTGCCCATGTCCCTTCAGCTCCCCCAGAGGCGGGAACAAACGTCAGATCAGCGTCGAGTAAGGAGACCAGAGAGAGGGGAAATCCCTACAAAAAACTGTTTTGTTTTTTTTGCTTTACCTGAGCTCAGCCAGTCCTGGCTGAGTACAGAATCGGTCTTTGGTGTGGGGGGAGAGGGCATATACCAACACTGCTGCGCTCAGCTTCCTGCACCCACTTGCCTGTCAGTTGCCTTTTACACTAAGTCCACACTGACTAAAAACCAGCTACCGGACCAAGGCACTTATCTGAGGAATGGATCCAATATATCATCTCAGAAATTCTCAACTGAGGGAGGGACTATATGGTATCACCACAGGAGAGCGGGCAAATTAAATTTTTTTCTTCTTTTCTCCTTCAAAAAACTGTAAGCACTCCCCAACAGGGACATGCACATCCACCATCTGCTGGAGACAGAGAATACTGGTGAGCTGATGTCGCTGCAAGGCTATATATACTGTGATGTCAGCTTTGCTCAGTCTCCATGATGTTAGCATGTGGCACATTTAAAACTAATCAGAGAAAGTTCTTTTTTACTCAACGCACAATTAAACTCTGGAATGTGTTGCCAGAGGATGTGGTTAGTGTAGCTAGTATAGCTGAGTTCAAAACAGGTTTGGATAAGTTCTTGGAGGAGCAGTCCATTAACTGCTATTAATCAAGTTTACTTAGGGAATAGCCACTGCTATTAATTGCATCAGTAGTATGGGATCTTCTTGGTGTTTGGGCAATTGCCAGGTTCTTGTGGCCTGGTTTGGCCTCTGTTGGAAACAGGATCCTGGGCTTTATGGACCCTTGGTCTGACTCAGTATGGCATGTTCTTATGTTCATCTGCTGGTAGAGGTGCATAACCCACTTGTTCTGGATCCACCTAAATGCTAAGAAAATTGGTGTTTTTAGTATCTAAAAAGCTCTTTCCTCTAATTGCTCCCGCTGCAACTAAAGCACAGCTGTACAGATCCTGAGAGCTCCATGTGGGCATTACACCACTACATGAATACAGCAGAGACAGCTGAACAGCAGATCTTCATCAGAGCCCCATGCAGGAATCAGCCTGGTGCATGTAAAACCATGACACAGCACGGACAGATGACGCAAAGAAAATCAGCAGAACCCTATATGCAGGTGTCACACATATATGTAAGATTTAATTTCAAAGGGATTCTCAATGAGTGTACTCATGCTTACCCCAGAAAGGTTTATTTGAAAATTTCCCCTCCTTTCTGTGGGGAAAAGGCTTGGTGCCTGACTGGGAAGGTATGTTCAGGAAGTCCATTCTTTTTAACACTTTCTGCATATATTATTCCCAAAAGGAGAATTTGCACCTGAAAACTAGGTAGATTTTTCTGTACCCATAGCTACTCCATTTGGAATTTCCCTTAAAAAAAATGGCTAGCAAGTACTACAATCTCTCTGCACACCCTCAAAATTGTTCTGTAATATATGATTACTACTCAGATAGCTGAAGAGTAGATCTTGCTCACAGCCCCATGCAGATGTCACACTGATATGTGCGAATACAGCAAAGATGGCTAAGATCAGATCTTCATCACAGCCCCCTGTAGGCATCACACTGACATACATAGAGGGCAATTATGAAAGGGATTCTCCAGGGATATCTATTTACTCCTGGAGAAGGTTCCTTTGAAAATTGTCCCTCTGCAGGAAAAAGCATGGTGCTGGGGCAGGGATGGGGTCAGTGGAAAAGTATGCCATTCAATTCATTTTTAATTCCCTTTGTAAACTTCTAGAAGAGGAGTTTGCATCTGCAAAATCTACAGGTATTTCTGTACCTGCAGTCTCCATTGGGGAAGTGATTTTAAAGGGAAACTTTGTGGTGTGTTTCCCTTTAAAAAAAAACCCCCAAAAAAACAGCTAGTAGGTCCACAAGTACTACATCCTCCCTGTACTCTTGCAAAATTGTCCATGTACAGTATGAATAGAGCACTGACAGCTGAAGGGCAGATCTCCATCAGAGCCCCAGAACATATGCCATGCTGAACCAAAACCAAGGTCCATCAAGCCCTTCATCCTGTCTCTAACAGTGGCAGGTCTGGGTCGCAAATTCTTACTCACTCCCAGATATTAACGATAACTTTCTCCAGTCTACCTGGCTAATGATGTTTTATGGACGTTTCCTCCAAGAACTTGTTCAAATCTTTTCAACTCTGCTATGCTAGTAGCCTTGTCCATGTCTCTCCAGCAACAGATTCCACTGCTTGATTGTGTGGTGAGTGAAAAGTACTTTCTACAATTTGTTTTAATTCTGCTGGTTGTTAGTTTCATGTTAGCATTATTTGAAAGGATAGGTAAATAACCATCCTTTATTTACCCATTCCACCGCACTCATGATTTATAAACTTCTATCATGTCCCCATCAGCCCTCTTTTTCAAGCTGAGGAGTCCTAACCTGTGTAAGCCTCTTATCATAAGGGAGCCATTTCATTCCCTTTATCATTTTTGTTGCCCTCCTTTGTACCTTTTTTGAGATGAGGTGAGCAGAACTGCACACAAAACTCAAGATGCCTTGGACTGATACAGGGCAATATGGACAGCTGAACCCCCATGCCAGTGAGACACTAATACACATAAAGCATGAATACAGCTGAAGAGCAGATCTTCCTTAGAATACCATGCAGGCATCACACTGATATACATAGGGGACACTTTTCAAATGGATTCTCCATGGATAAACTCATATTTAACCACAGAGAATGCCCCTTTGAAAACAGCTCCTCCCATTTGCTAGGAAAGGGAGTGGTGCTGGGAGCAGGGTTGGGGCCTAATTGGCAAGTTACATACAGGGAAGTTCATTTTTAACTCTCTGCGTATACTTCCAGATGGGGAGTTTGCACCCATAAACTCTGTAGGTATTTCTGTAGCCGTGGTCCCCATTGGGAAAATGATTTTTATTTATTTATACTTTAAAGAAAATGCCAGAGGGAGGCTCCCTTTAAAAATCAGCCTGCAGGCCCATGGGTATTGCCACCTTCCTGCATTCTCTCAAAACTGTCCTCATGAAATATGAATGCAGCACATACAGCTGAAGAGCAGCTCTTCATTAAAACCCCATGCAGACATCACAACAATCCATGCAAAGCATGAATACAGCACAGACAGATGAAACATGGATTTTCATCAGAGCCTCATGTAGGCCTCACACTGATACATGAAGAACTCTAGCATGGTCAGCTAAAGAGCAGATCTTTCTCAGAGCCCCATGATGGTGTGGCTCGTGCATAAAAAGCATGAATAAAACAGCATGGATCTTCATCAGAGCTCCAGGCAGACCTCACACTCATACGTGTAAAACATGAATACAGCACAAAGAGTTGATGATCGGGCTCGGAGGAAGGAAATGCTTTCAAACGTTTAGTACAGCCGTAATGCAGGACAAACACCTGTCTAAAAAAAAAATTCTAAAAAAGCATAAGAAATAAAGCCAGTAAGAAAACCATGAAGATAAATGTTGATATAAGACCAAAAAAGAAAACAATGGGGAGAAGAAATTAGCTTAAACGTGGTTAAGTGTGGATCTGTGTCTCTCTATGTTTGAGTGTGCAGCATAAGAATTATTTAGCACAGAAGGTAAGACGCTGCTGAGTGTATTTCACCCACAGAACATCACACCCTTTACTTTTAAAACCATATCCTGTTGGAAGGATCATGGGGGAAGCGTTGGGGGAGGGGGGAGGTCCAGGCCAGCTCTGCCTACCAGGTGCACCATTGAAAGGCCCCCATGATCTCTTGCCCAGCATTGAAGCAAAGGCAGCTCAAGGGCACAGGAGAAGCAAAACAAACGGGCCCCTCCCCGAGACAGGCTTTTCACCAGGGCAATTACCTCCTGATTTCAGAGTACATGAAACCAAATCTCTGCTATCTTTGATTCCACCTATGGGAAAAATGAGAGAACATATAATTTTCTAAAGGGACATAATAGCCAAAACTGAGGAGAGGTTTAATGTTCCAAGAAAAAAAGTGCGTGGGGGGTTTGTGTGAGTGTGAGGGGCGGGATTTATTTGGCTAAAGTTTAAAACAGGGCTGCAGTTTCACCTTTCTAACCCTCATTAATGCATGATACATTCATTCAGTATCTATAGTGTCAAGGAAATTAGAGAATGAATTACTAAAACGCCCAGATTGCATGGCTGGGCAATGGATCCATAGTGCTACCTGCACATCTTTTAACAGAAATTAGTTTTTCACAGTTGTTTTTTTTTTATTTCTGTTACTGCCTTGAGTCCTAAATTTTACTAATGTATTAATGCAACATTCATTGGGTGAGCAAAATGTTTGGGACTGTTTCTGTTACATTTAAATTTGCCAATAATGGAGAAATTACTTACCTGATAATTTTGTTTTCCTTAGTGTAGACAGATGGACTCAGGACCAGTAGGTTTATGCTCCCCTGCCAGCAGATGAAGCAAGCTGACACCACAGTATTTATACTCCTGCAGTGTCCCCAGCCTGCCAGTATTCTCTTCAAAAGCAACTGTGGACAGACTAGCAAAAAACTTGATTAAAAACAGGTAACCAGAACTGTATTCAACCAACTATAAACACTGAACTCACATAAGAATCTAGGTACCCCAAGCTAGGGATTGAATGAACACTTACCAGTAAATCCCTTGGGACCCGGAGCCCCACATGAAAACTATTAACACATTCATGTGGTAGCCGAGGGTGGGAAGCTGAGTCCATCTGTTTACACTAAGGAAAATGAAATTATCAGGTAAGTAATTTCTTCATTTCCTACTGTGTAGACAGATGGACTCAAGATCAGTGGGATCTACCAAAGATACTCCCCAACAGGGTGAGAGGCTGTCCACGGTCCAGTCAACACTGCACGTGCAAAGGCTGCATCCTCCCGGGCCTGCACATCCAGACGATAGAACCTGGAAAAAAGTGTGTAAGGAGGACCACATCACAGCTCGGCAGATATTGACGGGAGACAACAGACTAACCTCCGTCCATGACACTGCCTGAGCCCTAGTGGAATGAGCCCAAACCTGAGCAGGCAACGGCTTTTCAGCATCCACATATACGGCTATGACCACCTCCTTAATCCAGCGAGCTATTGTAGCCCACAAAACTGGAGCGCCCTGCTTACTTCCGTCATGGAGGGCAAACAGGCAATCCATCTTCCGGAACGGTTCAAAAACCTCCAGATACCGCACGACAAGTCTCTTAACATTCAAGGGGTGGAGAAGACGATATTCCTCCGCATCCCTGACCTTATCCAGGGACGGCAAGGAAACTGGAGAAACTGCTTACCTGATAATTTTGTTTTCCTTAGTGTAGACAGATGGACTCAGGACCAATGGGTATAGTGTACTTCTGATAGCAGTTGGAGATGGATCAGATTTCAATCTGTCGTCAGCCCTAGTACATATACCCCTGCAGGACGCCATGCTCTTCAGTATTCTCTTCGAAAAGCAATTGTGGATATGTGTGTGACTGAAAAACTTGATTAACTTGGATAACTTTGATTAACTTGCATAAACTTGGTTAACGATTAACTTGAACTGGTTGATGTGGTTATAGCTAGAGACTGCCAGTGCACTCAACCAAGAAACACCGACACCCATACGTACCGTATGGGTGTCCTAATTTAGAGGGAAGCTTGGCTTACCCGTATTTGTCTTGCTCTCAGGGATTGTCCCCCGAGGTTTCCATGATTGTCGGCAGCCGTGGGCGAGATGCTGAGTCTGTCTACACTACGGAAAACAAAATTATCAGGTAAGTAATTTCTCCATTTCCTAGCGTGTAGCAGATGGACTCAGGACCAATGGGATGTACAAAAGCTACTCCCGAACCGGGTGGGAGGCTGCCCGTGGCCCACTTAGTATTGCCCTTGCGAATGCTGTGTCCTCCCAAGCCTGAACATCCAGGCGATAGAACCTAGAGAAGGTATGAATGGAGGACCATGTCGCCGCCTGACAGATCTCGGTGGGTGATAGCATCTTGGTTTCTGCCCAGGACACTGCCTGGGCTCTAGTGGAATAGGCCTTAACTTGCAGAGATAGAGGCTTGCCTGCCTCTATGTAGGCTGCCTTGATAACTTCTTTGATCCAACGGGCTATGGTTGCCCATGAGGCCACTTCCTCTTGTTTCTTCCCGCTGTGAAGGACGAAGAGGTGGTCCATCTTTCGTACGGATTCCGACCTTTCCAGATATCGGAGTAGGAGTCTGCCGACGTTAAGATGGCGAAGGCAGCGACATTCTTCCGAGTCCTTATCCTCGTCTGGCGATGGTAGCGAGATGGTTTGGTTTAGATGGAAGTGAGAAACCACTTTTGGGAGGAAGGAAGGGACCATGTATAGCTGTATGGATCCCGGTGTGAACCTGAGGAAGGGTTCTCAACAGGACAGTGTTTGAAGCTCGGAGATGCGACGAGCCGAGCAGACTGCCACTAGGAATGCAGTCTTCAGTGTTAATAGGAGGCTCCTGCTAGGAAGTCTAGGACTAGGTTGAGATTCCATAAGGGTACCGGCCACTTCGGTGGTGGTCGGATCTGTTTGACCCCTTTCAGGAAATGGGAGACGTCCGGATGAGAGGCTAGGCTGCCGCCCCCCACCTTGGCTCTGTAGCAGGCCAACGCGGCCACCTGCACCCTTGATGGAGTTGAGAGATAACCCCTTCTGTAAGCCGTTCTGCAGGAATTCCAGGATTGAGGGAATTTCGACTGTCCGCGGGAGGATGTCGCGGTCTTCACACCAGGCTTCGAATATTCACCATATTCGTATGTAGGTTAGAGATGTGGAAAACTTGCGTACTCGGAGCAGAGTGTCAATCACCGCCCTAAGTATCCGCTCTTCTTCAGGCGTGTCCTCTCAATGGCCAGATCATAAAAGAGAATCGAGTTGAGTCTTTGTGGAGGATCAGGCCTTGTTGGAGCAGATCCCTGTGAGGAGGTAAAGGGAGAGGACTCCCTGTCAGTAGTCTTCACATGTTTGCGTACCATGGCCTTCTTGGCCAGTCCGGGGCCACTAGAAGTACTGGTCCCCTGTGATGTTCTATCTTGCGGATGATTCCGCCCAGTAGCGGCCACGGTGGGAAGGCATATAGCAGGATTTCCTAAGGCCAGGTCTGGACGAGGGCATCGATCCCTTGGGATTGTGGTTCCCGTCTGCGACTGAAGAAGTTGGGAACTTGGGCGTTTGAGCGGCTTGCCAGGAGGTCCATGGCTGGTGTTCCCCAGCGGTTTACTATCAACTGGAAGGCTGTGTTCGACAGCCTCCATTCCCCTGGGTCTAGACTTTCTTTGCTGAGGTAATCCGCAGTGACGTTGTCTTTTCCCGTGATGTGGGCTGCTGAGAACCCTCATAGGTTTGCTTCCGCCCATGCCATTAGAGGATCTATTTCCAGGGATACCTGTTGGCTTCTGTTTCCTCTCTGGCGGTTGATGTAGGCAACTGTTGTGGCGTTGTCCGACATGACTGACCGATTTGCCCCAGAGTTGGTGACTGAACCGTAGGCAGGATAGCCTGACTGCCCATGCTTCCAGTCGGTTGATGTTCCATCCCGACTCTTCCTTGTTCCATTGCCCCTGGGCGGTCAGTTCCTGGCAGTGGGCTCCCCACCCTCGTAGACTCGCATCCTTGATGAGCAGGATCCAGGTCGGCAAAGATAGCCTTACTCCCTTGCTCAGGGGGTCTTCTTGTAGCCAATATTGTAGCTGGGTTCAAACTTCGTCCAGGAGTTGGAGGCAAACGGAGTAATTCTGGGTCATCGGATTCCATCGAGACAGTAGGGAATGCTGCAGGGGGGTTGCATGTGAGCTCTTGCCTATGGGACCACTTCTAGTGTAGATGACATCACACCGAGGACTTGGAGGTAGTCCCACACCTTGGGGCGAAGAGTGTTTAACAGGTTTCGCAATTGGTTCATCAGCTTTGTTCTCCTTGTAGGAGTCAGGATCACCTTGTCTTCCTGGTGTCGAACCGGAGGATTGGGAGGGCTGCTGACAGCTCTTGTTCGTGTTGACCACCCATCTGAGGTTCTCCAGTAGAGTTTTGACTCTGGTGGTCGCCTGATGACTTTCCTCTGAGGATTTTGCCCTGATCAGCCAATCATCCAGATATGGGTGTACGAGGATTCCTTCTTTCCTCAGTGTCACCGCCACTACAACCATGACTTTGGTGAACGTTCAGGATCTGTGGCTAGCCCGAAGGGTAGTGCCCGGAACTGGAAGTGGTGGTCCAGGATCGCAAAGCGTAGGAAACGCTGATACTCATGGTGGATCGGAATATGCAGGTAGGCTTCTGACAGATCCAGGGATGTGAGGAATTCTCCCGGTTGTATCACTCTTATGACCGAGCGCAGGGTTTCCATGCGAAAGCGATGGACCTTCAGGTGACGGTTGACGGACTTGAGGTCCAGGTTGGGTCGGAATGTACCCTCTTTCTTGGGAACAATAAAATAGATGGAATAGTGCCCAGTATTTTGTTGTTGCATGGATACCGGCGTTATGGCCTTTAAGGCGAGCAATTTGGTCAGCGTGGTTTCCACTGCCCTCCTCTTGGAGAGGTCGTGGCAGGGAGATTTCACAAATTTGTCTGGAGGAATGCTGTGGAAGTCCAGATAATATCCCTCTCGAATGATGGTTAGGACCCACTTGTTCGAAGTTATCTCGACCCATCTTTGGTAGAATAGGGCAAGCCTGCCCCCTATGGCTTCTTCCTGTGGATGGGCCGGCTGATTTTCATTGCGGGGTGCGACTGGGCCCTAGGCCAGAGCCGGCTCCCCTTTTGGTGTGCTTGTTCTGAAAGGACTGGCCCCTGCCTGCAGGGCGAGATGATTAATATGTACTTTTGTACAGTTTGAAGCTCTGTGATCCCCTGCCCTTAGATGTTTGGGGCGAAGGGCGCTGGCTTCTCTTGTTCTTGTCCTCCAGTAGTCCCAGTAGTGGGGATTCGCCCCATTTGTCGGCTAACTTCTCCGCTTCCAAACAGGAGGGTTCCCTTAAAGGGCATTCTCATGAGTCTCGTCTTGGACATCGCGTCGGCCAACCAGCTTAGGAGCCAGAGTTGTCTTCTGGCTGCCACGACGGATGAAACGCCTCTGGCTGCGGTGCATACCAGGTCGGAGGTCGATTCCGTGAGGAATGATACTGCTGGTTCTAGTGCTTCGATGGGCGTGGTGGTGTTCCTGGTCTTAGATAAGCAGGAGCGAGTCACTACAGCACAGCAGGCAGCGACCTGTAGCGACATAGCTGAAACGTCGAATGACTGTTTGAGGATGGATTCCAGATGTCTGTCCTGGGCATCCTTGAGTGCCGCTCCTCCCTCGACTGGGATGGTAGTGCGCTTAGTGACCGCGCAGACCATGGCATCCACTTTGGGGAATGCCAGGAGATCTTTGGCCGCGGGATCCAGGGGGTACATGGCTGCCAGGGTCCGCCCCCTTTGAACATGGCCTCCAGAGAGTCCCATTCCAGGCCAATCAGCTGTTGGACAGCTTGCAGCAAAGGGAAATGGTGGGAGGCCTGAGGAATCCCTCGATGAGGGGGTTCGTCTTCGGTTCCCCTGTAGCACTTGTGCCTGGGATAGCGAGCTCTTTCAAGCTGTCCGCCACGAGGTCTGAAAGCTCATCTTTGGTGAAGAAGAACCTCCTCATGGTTCGGTAGGGTTCCGTTCCTGGAGGGATTTCTCCTTCCTCCAGGGAGTCTTGATCCTCATCAGAGGTGTCCGTGTCCCCAATGCTGGGGGTTTTGGGTGGGTGAGGCACTTCTCTGGGTTTAGAAGGTCCCCGGGATGTTAGGATCCTCTGGGGAAGGCTGTGGCTGTGTCAGTGGAAGCGTCTGTTGCATGTGGACGAAGGTATGTAGGCCTGTGAAGAATTCCACCCAGGAGAAAGATGCTGGGTCTAAATTGAGAGGCACTACATCCCCAGGGAGCCCCGTTTGAAGGAGGCTCCCACTTGGGGTAGTGAGGTCCGGTGTACTGTCAGTGGATCTGGATCCCAGTACCGGCTGGGGAGGACCTTGGGCTTGATCACCCAGGGCCTCCTCACACTGTATTCACAAGGCTGTGGCCTCTTCGTGCTGTGCAGCTCTAATGTGGCATGCTGGGCAGAGGCCCTGGGTCTTACGCTTCTTGTCCAGTGGTGCCATGGTTTGTGTGCGCCACAAGAAACTCCTGTTTGTGCATCCAAGCGTACGCTGGGAGGCTGATATGTGCTCCCGGTGCACCGAAGTTGTGCGTGTAGGTCGGATGCGCGCTCAAAAAGATGCGCGGGCAGCTGTGCGCACGAGGTTTACTTATGCATCCGACACAGTTGAGCGCTTGGCTGTGTGCCCAGTGCCTTTGCGTGCGTCGCTGCTTATGCACGCACCGGTGTGCGCACAAGTGATTTTGTGCTCACGGCTCGCCTCTGCGCACAGAACAAATCGGCGAACAGGGCGGCGATCAAATGTAAATGGCGACGGCGACCACGTGGGCAATATGGCGACCACCTCAGAGGGTCTCCACGTTGGAGGGCCCTCGTATCGAGCCGGGGTCTAGTCCAAATAGGGCTGATCAACCCAATAGCACCGACGCCGGCTGGCGATCTATGCGGCTATTCGAGCCTCTGAGACCGGAGACTTTGAAGAAGTTTTCTACCTTACCTTGTCTCAGCGTTTCCCGGTCTCATTCCGGGTGGTCTCCGGCTGGGGGGGGAGAGGGAAAAATACCTTCACCGCCACGCTCGAATTTGCACCAGCTGCCTCTCAGCCGCACCCGATGGCTGGGGCTAAGTCCACGCCGGGAACCGGCCGCCGGATCGAGGCCTACCTCTGAGGGATCGCGGAAATCACCTCAGGAATCTCGACTGGGGGAGGGACCCGTAGATATCACCGCAAGAGAGCGGGACTCGTCTGTAGAGGTAAATTTTCTCTTCGTTTTGGATTTCTTTGGTTAGAATACTCTAACGCTGTGCAAGCGTGTATAGAGTCCCGAACTGCTATGGAAACGGAAAATACTGAAGAGCATGGCGTCCTGCAGGAGTATATGTACTAGGGCTGACGTCAGATTGAAATCTGATTCGTCTCCAACTGCTATCAGGAGCACACTATACCCATTGGTCCTGAGTCCATCTGCTACACGCTAGGAAAGGACTGATTCAAATGAAATTCTGAGACCACTTTGGGCAAGAAGCCTGGAACAGTAAGCAGCTGGAATGCCCCTGGAGTCACCTGAAGGAACGGCTCCCAGCAGGACAAGGCCTGCAGCTCAGCAATTTGACGCGTAGAACATACAGTCACCAGGAACATTATCTTCAAGGTCAATCACCGCAAGGAAAGTCTACACAGCGGTCGGAACGCAAGGCCCGCCAAAAAATCCAGCACCAAATTAAGACTCCACAATGGAACTGGTAACCTCAAGGGAGGTCTAAGATGCTTCATTCCCTTCAAAAAAATGGACCACATCAGGATGAGACGACAAGCAATCACCATTCACCGGGCCTCTGAAACAGGCAAGAGCTGCAATCTGCACCTTCAAGGAATTAAGGGTCAATCCTTTATTTAACCCATCCTGCAAAAAGTTCAGAATGAGTGGGATCTTAACTGTTCAATATATTTATAAATGATCTGGAAAGAAAGATCTGGAAAGAAATACGACGAGTGAAATAATCAAATTTGCAGATGACACAAAATTGTTCAGAGTAGTTAAATCACAAGCAGATTGTGATAAATTGCAGGAAGACCTTGTGAGACTGGAAAATTGGGCATCCAAATGGCAGATGAAATTTAATGTGGATAAGTGCAAGGTGATGCATATAGGGAAAAATAACCCATGCTATAATTACACAATGTTGGGTTCCACATTAGGTGCTACAACCCAAGAAAGAGATCTAGGTGTCATAGTGGATAACACATTGAAATCGTCGGTTCAGTGTGCTGTGGCAGTCAAAAAAGCAAACAGAATGTTGGGAATTATTAGAAAAGGAATGATGAATAAAACGGAAAATGTCATAATGCCTCTGTATCGCTCCATGGTGAGACCGCACCTTGAATACTGTGTACAATTCTGGTCGCCGCATCTCAGAAAAGATATAATTGCGATGGAGAAGGGCTACCAAAATGATAAGGGGAATGGAACAACTCCCCTATGAGGAAAGACTAAAGAGGTTAGGACTTTTCAGCTTGGAGAAGAGACGACTGAGGGGGGATATGATAGAGGTGTTTAAAATCATGAGAGGTCTAGAACGGGTAGATGTGAATCGGTTATTTACTCTTTCGGATAGTAGAAAGACTAGGGGACACTCCATGAAGTTAGCATGGGGCACATTTAAAACTAATCGGAGAAAGTTCTTTTTTACTCAACGCCCAATTAAACTCTGGAATTTGTTGCCAGAGAATGTGGTTCGTGCAGTTAGTATAGCTGTGTTTAAAAAAGGATTGGATAAGTTCTTGGAGGAGAAGTCCATTACCTGCTATTAAGTTCACTTAAAGAATAGCCACTGCCATTAGCAATGGTTACATGGAATAGACTTTTGGGTACTTGCCAGGTTCTTATGACCTGGATTGGCCACTGTTGGAAACAGGATGCTGGGCTTGATGGACCCTTGGTCTGACCCAGTATGGCATTTTCTTATGTTCTTATGTTCTTATGAACGTGGAAGAACACCACGCTCCACACACCAGGCCTCAAATGCTCTCCAAACCTACTCATAGGCTACGGAAGTGGAGAACTTGTTAGTGCGGAGTAAGGTGACAATCACTGCAGAAGAATATACAGGCTTCAATAGGTGAGCCCTCTCAAGGGCCAAACCATAAGACAGAACCAAGTCGGATCCTCATGAAGAATCAGTCCCTGCTGCAACAGATCTATACGTGACAGAAGACGAAGGGGATTCACCACCATTAGTCTTCTCAGATCTACATACCACGGATGCCTGGGCTAGTCCAGCACCACCAGGAGTACTAGCCCCCTGTGGCCTTCGATTTTGCGAATTATCCTGCCCAGCAAGGGCTACGGAGGGAAGGTATAAAGTAACCTGTCTTCCGGCCAGACCTGTACGAGAGCATCTATACCCAAGGACCTCGGATCTCTCCTGCAACTGAAGAATTGAGGAACCTTCGCATTGCAAGAAGTCACCAGCAGGTCTAGGAGCGGAAGGCCCAGGCGATCTACAATCAGCTGAAATGCCTCAGCTGACAACACCCGTTCTCCTGGGTCCAGACTTTCCCTGCTGAGAAAGTCCGCTCTTACGTTGTCTTTTCCTGCAATGTGAGAGGCCAAGATCATCTGTAGATGTCCTTCCGCCTCCTGCGACACTTGCTGACTCTTGGTTCCTCCCTGGCAATTGATGTAGACCACCACTGTCGCATTGTCAGACATCACACGGACCGCTTGATCCTGCAGTCTGTGGCTGAACTGCAAGCATGCCAACTGGATAACCCGGGCTTCCAGGCAACTGATGTTCCAGAAAAACTCTTTGGCATTCCAACGTCCTTGGGGTGTCATCTCCCAACAGTGAGCCCCCAACCCTGGAGACTCGCATCTGTTGTAAATACCAACCAGGTTGGGGAGGACAAGGAAACTCTCTCAGATGAGTCTCCTGCAACCACCACTGGAGACGAGAGCAGATTTCCATCAGCTAGTGGAGCTGAACAAATATTCCTGAGATTGTGGGTTCCAACGAAAAAGTAGTGAGCGCTGAGGAGTACGCATAAGCACCCTCACCTAAGGCACACTTCCAGGGTTGCCGCATTCAAGCCAAGCACTTGCAGATAGTGAAGACTATACGCCCGACGGTGTGATCCTAACTGACACATGTGAGACATCAATTTCTGAATCCGAACTCCTGACAGGAAAACTCTGTCCTCCCTGTGTCAAACCGAACCTCCAGATACTCCAGTGACTGAGATGGCTGAAGACTGCTCTTGGCCAGGTTCACCACCCAACCAAGTTCCTGCAACAAGGAGATCAACTTGTATGTCACCAGGCAGCCGTCTTCCTGAGACTTGGCTCAAATCAGCCAGTCGTTCAATTAAGGGTGCACCAGGATCTCTTCTCTCCTCAACGCCGCTGCAACTATCACCATAACCTTGGAAAATGTTCTGGGTATGGTGGCTAGACCAAAGGGCAGCACCTGAAACTGATAATGGTGCTCCAACACTGCAAAACGCAGAAAAATTGGTGCTCCAAACAAATGGGAATATGAAGGTAGGCCTCTGACAGATCCAGGGAGGTCATAAATTCCCCTGACTGCATGGCCATTATCACAGAGCATAAGGTTTCTATGCAAAAATGAGTCACCTTCAAATGATGGTTGACACTTGAGATCCAGGATTGGACAAAAGGAACCTTCCTTCTTGGGCCAACAAAATAAATGGAATAGCACCCCATGCTTTTGAGGCGTGGGCTCCAGAACCACAGTCCTCAGCCTGAGGAGCCTTTGAAGCGTAGACTCCACTGCCTGCTCTTCTGCGGGGAGTGGCAAGGAGACACCATGAATACATCTAGAGGAATACTGTTAAATTTCAGCTCATATCCTTCTTGTATCACCTCCAAAACCCACTGGTCTGATGTGATCTCGACCCACCTCTGATAAGAGAGAGAGAGGATTCCTCTATCTCTGGTTCCCAAAGGTGGGTCGGCAAACTTTCATTGGGAAGCTCGGGAAGGACTGCCACCCAAGCCCGCTCCTCACTTGGACTGTCTGGCACGAAAGGACTGAGACCTACTGAAAGGTTGAGTCCTCTGAAAGATCGACCCTTTGAATCCCGGAGATGATCCCCTCATACCAAAGGGACACTGTAACTGCTTCTTATCCTCCGGCAACTGAGGAACCAGAGATTCACCCCACTTACTGGACAGTTTCTCCAACTCGCTCCCAAACAAGAGCGAGCCTTTAAATGGCATCTTCGTAAATTAGCTTTGTAGGCTGTGTCAGCTGACCAATTTCACAACCATAGTTGATGCCTGACCACTATTACTGAAGCTACTTCCCTGGCTGAGGTACAGACCAAATTGCAGCCTGTGTCTACTAAAAAGGCAGCAGCGAGTTCCATAACTGCTCTGGAATTCACTACAGAATTATCAACCTCCTGAGAGAGAAGCAGACAAGATCGTGCCACTAGGGCACAATAGGAAGCTATCTGTAAAGTCATTACCACTGCCTCAAAGGCTTGCTTAAGGATAGCTTCAATCCTCCTATCATGCACATCCTTCAAAGCCACTCCTCCCTCCACGGGGATAGTCGTTCACTTAGAGACGGCACAGACCAGCGCATCCAATTTGGGAAAATGCAAATGCTGTCTCACAGCGGGATCCAGGGGAGGCAAGCTTTCCAATGTCCAACCACCTTTGAAATTTGCCTCTGGGGCATCCCATTCAAGATTAATAAATTCTTGAATGGCATCCATAACAGGGAAAAAACAAGAGGCTTTATACAAAGAAACCAAAATGGGCTCCGACATGGCATCCGACCAGGAATACCCAGCTTCTTTAAGGTCTGGGAAATCAGGGCCGGCAGTTCATCTCTATGGAAGAACCTCAACATGGTTCGAAATGGTTCCAGTTCCAGAAGAAGGTTTCCATCTTCCAGGGAATCAGGATCTGCCTCATCATCAGTGCCATCTGGGTTCCTGTCAAGAATACCCGCAGAGAAATGAGGTGAGCCCCGGCGCTTAACCATAGGATTGGAAGAGGGTGGAGCCACTGGCTGAAGGTCTGACCTGATAGGATTGGGTGAAGCGGAGGACTGCACCTGAAGAAAGGGTTGTAAGCCTTGAAAAAACTCCACCCAAGAAAAAGCAGCCAGATCTAGTCCAAACCCAGAAGGAACTGGAGTGGGATCCACAGAACCATCATCACATGCAGAGGAGCCAGCCAAGGGAGTAATAAGGTCTGGTATCCCTCCAGACAAGGCCATAACCGAAACATCAGGATGGGAGGATCCAGGCTTAGCGAAGTCAAAGGAAGACAAGTCCTCCTAAGCGTCCAAACAGCACTGACACATGTCAGTGGCTAGGTCAGACTGAGAAGGCCGAATGTGACAGATAACACAGACAGAAAGGCGCTTAGGCTTCTTGTTCAACGGCGCCATCAGCGGTGATGAATGTGAATCCAAATGGTTCGCCCTCAAAAATGTATGCGCACAAAAATTAGGAACCTCAAAAAGTACCGCCAAAATGCACACACAACTTGTGTGCCAAGGCTGGAGCATATCACCACGCTAAAAACATCTGCACACAAAATGTGCGCCCAAACTGAGCGCACAACGCTTGTACAGAACCGATGCACTGCACACACCAATGTACTGTAGAGGGCAGTAAAGCATGTACAGAAGCATGCAAAAAAATGCTGCCGTGGCCTACCACGCGGTGAACAGGCAAAAAGCCTAACCGCGGGGCCTAGCCCAACGGGCCACTCAACCTGCCAACTGCCCAGTTCCCCTAACTCCAATAGGAGCAGGAACGAAAGTCGGAACGGCACGCCGAGCATTGGAAGGTAAAACCTTTTTTTTTTTTTTTAAACTTACCCGAGCTCAGCATTTACTGGCTGAGTACAGAGGCGGCCTCCTGCTGCGAGGGGAGATGGCATCTGCCATCACCGCTACACTCGGCCTCCTGCACCCGCTGCCTTTAAGCTGTACAATCAAACAAGTCCATGCTGGGAAACCCAGCTACTGGACCAAGGCACATATCTGAGGGATCACGGAAATCACCTCAGGAATTCCTAACTTGGTATCACCACACAAGAGCGGGGCTTTTCTTTATTCAATTTAAAATTCTCCTTCCAAATCTGAAGCAATCCCCATACGGACGTGCACGTCCACCATCTGCTGGAGACAGAGAATACTGGCAGGCTGGGGTCACTGCAGGAGTATATATACTGTGAAGTCAGCTTGCTCTGTCTGCATCTGCTGGCAGGGAAGCATAGCCCACTGGACCTGAGTCCATCTGTTTACACGCTAGGAAATATTTTTTCTCTCCCTGTGCACATTCTCCCCCACCATTTTTGGGAAGATCTCAGGAGCAGGTGAGGGGGCAGTAAACAGTGCAGCAAAACAAACTGAAAACAAAAGGGAGGAAGAAGCAAAAAGAAGAGATAGCCTACTGGTGAGACAGAAAGCCAACCTACACCCAAGAGGCACAGGATGTACTAGGGTGAGGGAGTGTCTCTCTCACTTTTACTGCACCATAGCTAAGGAGGAGCAACAGAGATGATGGCACTGTGTTTGCCATTAAGACTAAGAATATAACCCCCTTCCCCCTTCCACTCCCCAGTTTACCCATGTGTCCACAGTAAGGACAGCCCACAATTTTATTGCACCATTGTCGCTAAGAAATAATGACAGAGACACTGGCATTCTGTGTTAAAAGGAAGACCACAAACCATAACCCTAAGAACATATCCTCTGATAGTGCCCTGGCAGGGCCAACAGGACTCAAATCTGCAAGGGACAATTTGCTGCCCCCTCTGTGGTGCCCCTCCTCCCCAACAAGTTCCTCACTGCTATCCTCTTCCCTGCTACATCAGGCTGTGTAGGTCCCTGGTTGTAAGAAACACAAGTGACCCCTTTCCCTAAGCTCACAATCCCTTGGGATGCCATGGAGGTGTGGTCAGAAGAGTTGTGATCACAGAAGGCAGGGCTCATAGTCCCCGTGTTCAGCCCCAGCCTACATTTGAGGTCCTGAGCTGTTGTGGGTGTGGCAGTAGCTCTGGTGGTGGCATTGTCAGCATAATGAATAATTTATAAATTATTTATCAAGAGCAGCTCAATCAGAAAATGAAGTAAAGATTCCAGGAAAAAAAAAAGACAATATTTCAACAAATGTCAAACAGCATTAACTTCATGTTTAGTCCCCAAAACAGGCAGAAAATTATAAAGCCACCTAGAATAGACAGAAATCTTTCATAGGCCCCCAGCTGCTTTCTTTTTACTGTCTTTGCTTGTTTAAAGGAATAAACTTTTACATGCTGCCAAAAACTCACTTCCCAAAGCCCTAGATGTGAACCAAAATCCCAGAACAAGGCCTGGATCTCTCAACTCAGATTTCAGACTGGTCTTGGTGTGGTTCAGCACTTTAGCTTTTACTGCGGCAGACACCCACTCACTCATGATTGCATCCCTTAACTTTTCAAAAGCATGAATCACAAACATCTGCCCTTAGGTTTAATCGTCTTTTTTTTATCTTTTCTGTAGCAAATGACCATGTTGGCAGCCTATGATGCAGGGACCATAGGTTGTTGCCCAAGGGCATGAAATTTCATTAAAACTGTTTCAATAACCCACTCTCGGGCATAAACTCTTTTGGCAAGGGGGACACCAAGAAACTTCTCAGTTTGCTTCTCTATGAACATCTGTAATCGTGTCTTTTTAGAAACCTAATTCTCATTTTCCTATGAATGCCCCTTTGTAAATTAATAGCCTTTCATGGGCAGTAAAAGTAACGCTTTGATTTAAAGATCCCTCGTATTTATACCGCCACCACCCTCTCTGCTCCAAGCCGAGGCATGAAACCACTAAAGCCCTTCTCCTAGAAAGGAATTATTTGCTCGGAGACATTTAGGTGGTAGAAGTTGAAACCTCGAACTTAAAGTAAGAAAGAAGGCTGCAGACAGAGAGATGGAATACAAAGTCAAAGGGCTCAGGTACCTAGTTTTCCTGCATCTGTCTTCAGATTAAAATCCCAGTGGCGCGGCAGCTTCAGTGACATTTTAGTCGAGTTTCCCCCCTTCACCGCCGGCGTCGCTTCTGGTAAGGATCCTGAGCCCCACCCCCTTTCTCTTCTAAACTCTCCTCCCCGTCACCCCCTGGGCTGATCGCTGTTTAACTCTTGGTTCAGGTAGACCTGAAAAAAAACCCAAAACTGAATGCAGGTCCCTCTTGTCTCTGAGAATTACATGAAATTATTTTCTTATTTTTTCGGGGGTGGAGGAGGTTGTTTTTTTGTTTTGCATTTCCCGCCTTTCTCTCAACAAGTTTTATCTGTATCTGGCTAAGTCTGAGGCGCTTCTCTGTCAGCCTTTTGTTTTGGGGGGGGGGGGCGGCGGGAGCAGAACGCATTAATAGTTCAGAGCTTTTTTTTTTTTTTTTTTTTCTTCCTTTCTTACGTTCTGAGGAAGTGGGTGTCCTTTCTGCGCTGCCTTCCATACCCGCAGAGGGTTCTCAGTTTGTACTCTTGAGTAAGGCCAGAAACCAGCACCAAATCGTGTTCAGAAAAAAAAAATTAACAAAACAGCAGCACTACAGACCTTATATCGTTTGCATTCAAAAGATACTGCCGAGGTGCGTGTCATTCGTGGCTTGGGTTCTGGGATACGCTGGCAAGGCAGGGTGGCAGATGCTGCGAACTCTTCTGGTATAAGAGGTGCCATCCAGATGGTGCTGCTGGCAACCACCGATAAGCACTAAACTCACGGAAATGTTAAAAATACAAACAATTAACAGTCATGGAGGGAGAGCGGGGGGTGTACGAAACGGCTAAGTGCTAGATTTCACTTTTAACAAATGAAGTGTTGCACTCTGGCGTTCAGAATCATAATTGCATTTTTATTTACCTTTTTCTGACTACTTTAAGTAAGCGGTTATGTACAGGGCAGTTAATACCATACCTGGGGAACGTCTGAGCTGGGTCACCCTGTCCCCGAGATTGCTGACAAGTCTGCACTAGGCTGAGCTGTGTCTGTTCCAGGCTCACCCGTACCTCCCCTCTTTCCTTCATGCTTCCTGAGGAAGGGAAGGCGGGTGAGGTTGGAGCGGACACTACAGGGCAGTAAACTGGAGTACTCTCATCATGCTGCCTGAAGGGGAGGGTCAGAGTAGTAAACAGAAAGGCCCAGAGCATTCTAGTGTTGTGTTTCCCCAGACACCAGGTACTCCTGGGGGAATAGTGCACACAAAAACTTAAAATTCTGCAAACTTCTGCATACTTTATATTGGATAAAAATATCACAATATACATGACAATCTTAAGTAATTAATTTAAAATGTAATACAGAAAAAAGTTATTACTTAAAGATGCAGAGTTTTAAATATTTTGAATAGAATTTCCCTAGAAATTCACTGTAAGAGTGTCTTCCACCCTCTCCCTACTCCGCTGGCCAGTCTCCTTTCATTTTGCCATAAGAATATAAGATATGCCATACTGGGTCAGACCAAGGGTCCATCAAGCCCTGTATCCTGTTTCCAACTGTGGACAATCCAAGTCACAAGTACCTGGCAAGTACCCAAACATTAGATAGATCACAAGCTACTATTGCTTATTAATTGCCGTCATTGCAGTTTATGGATTTATTCTCCTGGAACTTATCCAAAACTTTTTTAACCCAGTTACACTAACTGCTGTAACCACATCCTCTGGCAATGAATTCCAGAGCTTAACTATGCACGGAGTGAAAAAGAATTTTCTTTGATTTGTTTTAAATGAGCTACATAAGAACATGCCGTACTGGGTCAGACCAAGGATCCATCAAGCCCAGCATCCTGTTTCCAACAGTGGCCAATCCAGGCCATAAGAACCTGGCAAGTACACAAAAACTAAGTCTATTCCATGTTACAGTTGCTAGTAATAGCAGTGGCTATTTTCTAAGTCAACTTAATTAATAGCAGATAATGGACTTCTCCTCCAAGAACTTATCCAATCCTTTTTTAAACACAGCTATACTAACTACACTAACCACATCCTCTGGCAACAAATTTCAGAGTTTAATTGTGCGTTGAGTGAAGAAGAACTTTCTCCGATTAGTTTTAAATATGCCACATGCTAACTTCATGGAGTGCCCCCTAGTCTTTCTATTATCCGAAAGAGTAAATAACCAATTCACATCTACCCGTTCTAGACCTCTCATGATTTTAAACACCTCTATCATATCCCCCCTCAGTCGTCTCTTCTCCAAGATGAAAAGTCCTAACCTCTTTAGTCTTTCCTCATAGGGGAGCTGTTCCATTCCCCTTATCATTTTGGTAGCCCTTCTCTGTACCTTCTCCATTGCAATTATATCTTTTTTGAGATGCGGCGACCAGAATTGTACACAGTATTCAAGGTGCGGTCTCACCATGGAGCAATACAGAGGCATAATGACATTTTCCGTTTTATTCACCATTCCCTTTCTAATAATTCCCAACATTGTTTGCTTTTTTGACTGCAGCAGCACACTGAACCGACAATTTCAATGTGTTATCCACTATGACACCTAGATCTCTTTCTTGGGATGTAGCACCTAATATGGAAGCTAACATTGTGTAATTATAGCATTGGTTATTTTTCCCTATATGCATCACCTTGCACTTATCCACATTAAATTTCACCTGCCATTTTGATGCTAACTTCATGGAGTGCCCCCTGGTCCTTCTTATCTGAGAGAGTAAATAACTAATTAACATTAACTAGTTCAAGTCCTTTCATGATTTTGTAGACTTCAATCATATCCCCCATCAGTTGTCTCTTCTGTAAACTGAACAGCCCTAACTTCTTTAGCCTTTATGATACACCCGGTCGCAGACGGCTGCGACCTCTGATGCTCACCTCTTTTCTCCCTGTCTCATCAACCCTGGGAAAGATAGTGGTGTCTGCCAGCCAACGCCAGCCTCCCCGGCGTCTCCAGAGCAGCATGGGCGCTGCCAACTGCCATCTTGAACCCTAGGACGCGCGCACGCACAAGGACCTCCTAAGTACACGTCATGGCGGTAATCTTGGGGGTGTCCCCTCCCGATGATGTCAGTCATCTTCCATACTTAAACCGATGGGCCCTTGGCTAAGATGAGTTAGCAAGGAGTTCCTACTTGCCTAATTCCATTCTACTTTGGACTTCCTGTTCCTATACCTACGTGGGTCTACGACGCTGAGTACCCACTCCTCGGGGGCTCACTTGCACTCTTGGCTATCCACTCCTCGGAGAGCCTTCTGCTAGTGTTTCTCCGACCCACTGCTTCGGAGCTATCCGGGACTTCCATCTGTGAGTATTACTCGAATTAGTACTTCATCGATTGCTGAATCCACTGGCGGTGTATCCCATTCCTCGGGCCACTACCGCTCGCTTCAACTCCTTCCTGCACATCCTGCGCAGCAAGAACCTGCTGCTTCGCTACAGCTTCCTTGAGCTGCCTTGCCTCAGTCTTCTCTACCAGCTCAGATCCTCGGCATACCTCGCGCTGCAGGCCACCACCTGACCCGCAAGCTGAGGTACACCATCACTTGTGGGAACATCCTGGCCTACCCCGCTCCACGGGCCACTACCAGACCTCCATCATCAGCGGCTCAGAACTGTATTTCCTCGCTCCCGCTCTGCGGGCTCTACCTCTTCTCAATAATAAAATCTCTGTCCAACAGTGTCCTGTGTAATCGAGACCAAGCCTACTGATGGTGAGGCCCACAGGGATCCTCCCTGTGGGCGGAGTCAGCTCTCACCTCGGCCTAGGGTTCACATACATACCAAACCATAACACTTTACTCATAGGGCAGCTGTTCCATTTTGGTCGCCCTTCTCTGCATTTTCTCCAGTGCAGCTATATCCTTTTTGAGATGTGGTGACCAGAACTGCACACAGTATTTAAGGTTTGGTGTCACCATGGAGCGATACAGAGGCATTATGACATCCTCCGTTTTATTTTCCATTCCCTTCTTAATAATTCCTAACATTGTTTGCTTTTTTGATCGCCACAGCACACTGGGCTGACAATTTCAATGTATTATCCACTATGACACCTAGATCCTTTTCCTGGGTCAGTGGTAACTCCCAAGATAGAACCTAATATTGTGTAAATACAGCATGGGTTATTTTTCCCTAAATGCATCACTTGTTAAATTTCATCTGCCATTTGGAAGCCCAATCTTCCAGTCTTCCAAGGTCCTCCTGCAATTCATCACAATCTGCTTGAGATTTAACTACTCTGAATAAATTTGATCACCTCGCTCATAAATTTGATCACCTCGCTCATCGTACTCCTTTCCAGATCATTTATAAATATATTAAAAAGCACCGGTCCAAGTACAGATCCTTGTAGCACTCCACTGTTTACGTTTTTCCACTGTGAAAGCTGAAAATTTAATCCTACTCTCTGTTTCCTGTCTTTTAACCAACTTGCAATCCACAAAAGGACATCATGTCCTATCCCCTGACTTTTTATTTTTCTTAGAAGCCTCTCATGTGGGACTTTGTCGAATGCCTTCTGAAAATCCAAATACTCCACATCTACTGGTTCACCTTTGTTCACATGTTTATTCACCCCTTCAAACAATGTAGATTTGTGAAGCAAGGCTTCCCTTGAGTAAATCCTAGGGAATTTGGGTAAATGTTTTGTGATTTTATTCTTTATAATAGTTTCCACGATTTTTCCTGGCACTGAAGTCAGGCTCACCGGTCTATAGTTTTCCAGATCACCCCTGGATCACTTTTTAAATATAGGGGTTACATTGGCCATCTTCCAATCTTCAGATACAAATTTTTACTAAAAGGTTTGAAATTTCATTTTTTTTAGTTCTTTCAGAACCCTGGAGTGTATACCATGCAATCCAAGTGATTTACTACTCTCAGCTTGTCAATCAGGCCTACCACATCTTCCAGGTTCACCGTGATTTGGTTCAATTGATCTGAATCATCACCCATGAAAACCTTCTCCAGAACGGGTATCTGTCCAATATCCTCTTCAATAAACACTGAAGCAATCGTTAAATCTTTCCATAATGGCCTTATCTTCTCTAAGTGCCCCTTTAACCCCTTGATCATCCAATGGTCCAACTGACTCCCTTGCAGGCTTTCTGCTTTGGACATATTTTAAAATTTTTTATTGTGAGTTTTAGCCTCTATGGCCAATTTATTTTCCAATTTTCTCTTAGCCTGTCTTATCAAAGTCTTGCATTTAACTTGCTAATGCTTTATCCTATTTTCTTCTGTTGGATCCTTCTTCCAATTTTTGAATGAAGATCTTTTGGCTAAAATAGCCTCTTTCACCTCACATTTTAACCATGCCGGTAATCGTTTTGTCTTCCTTTCATCTTTTTTTTTGTAATTTTTTATTTACTCTCTAGCATGAACAAAATACAAAGTAATCAACAGGGTGAGAACAGCCAGTATCGTTCACAAGGCATACATAACCCTTGAAACAGTAGTGGTGTAATATTTCCTCTAAACAATCTCTTTTGGTTTGTAATCGCACAGAGTAACAAATAAACGATACATACAATATCAAGTGTTCTGTCTTCCTTTGAGCAAATCCAACGATTTGGTGCTAGAATTCCACCCCCCCCTTTTTTATGCCCTGCCTCTCCGTCCCACTCCCCCCCCCCCTCTTCACCGAAGAATACATCACAGTCTGGTACTGGGTCAGGCTCAGCTCTATTGGTTTTTCCACTTTCGATAAGGTTCCCATATATCAAAAAATTTACTAACTCAATCATGTTGAACCGCAGTAAGATATCCCAACTGGTAAACTCTATCCAATCTAGAAAGAATATTGGTGAGACTAGGAGTGTTATCAGCCCTCCATCGGAGCGCAATTTCACTCCGAGTGGCTACAAAGATTTGCAATGACAGCCTCCGTTGCTTATCGCTACATGCCCCCCCAATCAAGCCCAGCAGACATCCCTTAGGATCTAATGGTATAGCAACCCCCAGAATCTCAGAGGCAAACCGGGTCACACTAGCCCACAGACCTAGCACCTGGTTACACATCCACCACATATGGTAAAATGTACCCTTCTCCCCGCATTTGCGCCAACATTGTTCGCTAAACTCGGGTTTTATACAGTGTAATCTTTCAGGTGCCATGTACCATCGATATAATAATTTATACCCGTTCTCTTTAATATTAGCAGAGATAGAGCTCCGACCCACAATCATATGGCATTGGTCCCATTCAGAGTCCGAGAGAGCCTGCCCAAGGTCACTTTCCCACTGACTCTGATAGCACATCTTGGCTTTAGGGCCACTATTTATAAGCATATATATCCGAGATATAGGTTTTGATATGGGCCCAGTCTGTTCACAGAACGATTCAAATAGTGACTTGCCTTTAAGAAGTTCACCTGGCGCCCCTTCAGAACGTAGAAAGTGTATAATTTGCCGATATGAGTATATGTCTCTGGGAGACATAACATAATCATCTTGCAAGTCCGTGGCTGAAATCAGCTGGGACCCCTGGTAAAATTGTCCTGCGGTGGTGATCCGCAATTGCTGCCACCACCGAGCAAAAGCTGTATCCTGCCCCGGAGAAAACAGAGGATGCATCAAAAAGGAGGTCAAGTGATAAATACTCTTATCCCCCACCAGGCGTCCCCTCCATTTCGCCCACAGCCGCAGAACTGATTGGGTGAAGGGTGTGAGCGATTTAGAGATGACCTTACGTATATCTCTGCTCCACACCCGAGATGCTAATGGAATGGGCCCAGAGACCGCCTGCTCTATCGCCACCCAAGGTTTAAACCCTCCTTTAGATTGCCAACTAACAACCACTCCCAGCATGATGGCTGTATAGTACCAGTTAAGGTTAGGGATATTAAGGCCCCCTCAAGACTTGTCCTTATATAAAATGTTACGGGATACCCTAGGTGGCTTCCGCTTCCAAATGAACTGGAAGAGCTTCCTTTGCCAGATTCTCATGGCCCCTTCCGGGATCGCCACGGGCAGCGTTTGAAACAAATAGCAAAATCTGGGTAATATGTTCATCTTGACAGCAGCCACTCTGCCAAACCAAGTTAGGTCAGACCTATCCCACCTGTCTAGGTCTTGTTATCTTTTTAATGCATGGAATACATCTGATCTGTGCTTCTAGGATGATATTTTTCATAATGTCCATGTCTGTTGCACACTTTTTACCTTTGTAGCTGCACCTTTCAGTTTTTTTCTATTTTCTCATTTTCTCAAAGTTTCCCTTTTGAAAGATTAGCGCTAGAGCCGTGGATTTACATACTGTCCCCCTTCCAGTCATTAATTCAAATTTGATCATATTATGATCCCTATTGCCAAACAGCCCCACCACCATTACCTCTCTCACCAAATTCTGTGCTCCACTGAGAATTAGATCTAAAATTGCTCCCTCTCTCCTTGGTTCCTGAACCAATTGCTCCATAAAACTCTCTTTTATTCCATCCAGGAACTTTATCTCTCTAGCATGCGCTGATGGTTCACTTAACCCATCAATATTGGGGGTAATTGAAATCTCCCTTTATTACTGCACTACCAGTTTGTTTATCTTCTCTAATTTTTCTTAGCATTTCACTGTCCGTCTTACCATTTTGGCCAGGTGGATGGTAGTATAAGAACATAAGAAATTGCCATGCTGGGTCAGACCAAGGGTCCATCAAGCCCTGCATCCTGTTTCCAACAGAGGCCAAACCAGGCCACAAGAACCTGGCAATTACCCAAACATTAAGAAGATCCCATGCTACTATACAATTAATAGCAGTGGCTATTCCCTAAGTAAACTTGATAATAGCCGTTAATGGACTTCTGCTCCAAGAACTTATCCAAACCTTTTTTGAATCCAGCTACATTAACTGCACTAACCACATCCTCTGGCAACAAATTCCAGAGCTTTATTGTGCATTGAGTAAAAAATAATTTTCTCCGATTAGTCTTAAATGTGCTACTTGCTAACTTCATAGAGTGCCCCCTAGTCCTATTATTCGAAAGTGTAAATAATCAATTCACATCTACTCATTCAAGACCTCTATCATATCCCCCCTCAGCCGTCTCTTCTCCAAGCTAAACAGCCCTAACCTCTTCAGCCTTTCCTCATAGGGAAACTGTTCCATCCCCTTTATCATTTTTGTTGCCCTTCTCTGTACCTTCTCCATCGCAACTATATCTTTTTTGAGATGCGGCGACCAGAATCGTACACAGTATTCAAGGGTCGGGCTCACCATGGAGCGATATAGAGGCATTATGAAATTTTCCGTTTTATTAACCATTCCCTTCCTAATAATTCCTAACATTGTTTGCTTTTTTGACTGCTGCAGCACACTGAGCCGACTATTTTATAGTATTATCCACTATGATGCCTAGATCTTTTTCCTGGGTGGTAGCTCCTAATATGGAACCTAACATCATGTACCTACAGCAAGGGTTATTTTTCCTTATATGCAACACCTTGCACTTGTCCACATTAAATTTCATCTGCCATTTGGATGCCCAATCTTCCAGTCTTGCAAGATCGTCCTGTAATGTATCACAATCCGCTTGTGACTTAACTATTCTGAATAATTTGTATCATCCGCAAATTTGATAATCTCACTCGTCGTATTCCTTTCCAGATCATTTATATATATATATTGACAAGCATTGGTCCAAGTTCAGATCCCTGAGGCACTCCACTGTTTACTCTTTTCCACTGAGAAAATTGACCATTTAATCCTACTCTCTGTTTCTTGTCTTTTAACCAGTTTGTAATCCACAAAAGGACATCGCCTCCTATCCCATGACTTTTTAGATTTCTTAGAAGCCTCTCATGAGGGACTTTGTCTAATGCCATCTGAAAATCCAAATACATTACATCTACCAGTTCACCTTTATCCACATGTTTATTAACACCTTCAAAAAAACAAAGCAGATTTGTTAGGCAAGACTTCCCTTGGGTAAATCCATGTTGACTGTGTTCCATTAAACCATATCTTTCTAGATGCTCTACGATTTTGATCTTGAGAATAGTTTCCACTATTTTTCCCGGCACTGAAGTCAGACTCATTGGTCTATAGTTACCCAGATCTCCCCTGGAGCCTTTTTTAAATATTGGGGTTACATTGGCCACCCTCCAGTCTTCAGGTACAATGGATGATGTTAATGATAGGTTACAAATTTTAACTAATAGATCAGAAATTTCATTTTTTAGTTCCTTCAGTACCCTAGGATGCATACCATCCGGTCCAGGTGATTTGTTACTCTTTAGTTTGTCAATCTGGCCTACTACATCTTCCAGGTTCACAGTGATTTCATTCAGTTCATCTGACTCATCACCCCTGAAAACCATCTCCGGAACTGGTATCTCCCCAACATCCTCATTAGTAAACACAGAAGCAAAGAATTCATTTAGTCTTTCTGCAATGGCCTTATCTTCCCTAACCCCTTATCTTCCCTAAGAGCCCCTTTAACCCCTCAGTCATCTAATGGTCCAATCGACTCCCTCACAGGTTTCTTGCTTCGGATGTATTTTTAAAAGTTTTTATGGGGGGGAGGAGCCAAGATGGCAGCATGCTAGAAGCGGTAGCTCGGAGTGCCTGTAGTTTCTTTGCTGAAAAACTGTTTAACTTCAAAATAAATGCCTCCTAAAAGAAAAGGACATGTGAGGGTATTTCCCTCTATACCTCCCACACTTCCCGGCAACGGACGATCCCCGAACTTACTGCGATTTATCCTGGAGGGGTGGCAAAATTCCCCGCTGACGATGCATCATTGGGAGCGTAGCAGGCGCCTGGGGAAACAACTTTAAACCCTTCTAACCTGAGGAAACAGACCGCTCCAGGTTTAACTTCACCACCAACGATCACGGTGTTAGACACAGATCCGGAGAGTCCAGTGAATAAACCGGAGGAAGTGGAAGTGTTGTGTAGAGGTTTAGAGACAGCTGAGGAGCGGGGAAGGTAAGAAATGCTGAACACTGTGTCACCTAATCTGCCAGGCCTCGGTGGAGGCGGTGAGTCACCTTGAGTGGAGTCTGGGGGGCTCGCGGCAGAGGAAGATCTTTTGGGGGCGCAGGGTGGTTCCACGGCTATAGACCTTATAAAACCGGGCTCGGTGACTCTGGAATTCCTATGGGAGTTGGTAGCCTCTTATGGCCCACGTTAAATTCGATGTCTGAGAAGTTGGACAAAGTATCCCAGGAACACGATGTTAAGATTTGTGAGAATACAAACAAGATTGCAGAATTACAAACAGCAGTAAAACTGACACAGAATATTTGTCATGCTTTAATCCAGGATAAGCAAGTGGTTAACAGAAGTGTGGAACTCATTGAAAATAGACTGAGGAGACTGAATTTAAGACTCTTGCATTTCCCAAAAATAATTGGGGAACAACCTAGAGTGACATTGAGGAAATATATGATAGAAACACTGAGAATACCATCTGATCAGATTCCAGCTATAAATAAGGTCTATTTCCTCCCATTTAATAGAAATAGGGAAGGTAATCAGCCACAACTTGATCTGAGTAATCTGAATGATATCTTGGAATCCTCCATAGAAATATATGAGAGCGACTTTACTGGTTTCCTTAATTACTGAAACTGATGTTAGTTTGTTAATGAAATTCTATTTTCAACATATGAGTGAGAGTTTCATGGGTCAAAGGATCCAAATATTCCCAGACTTATCGAAGATAATGCAGGAGAGGAGGAAGGCCTTTCTCTCTATGAGGCAGGAGTTAAATACAATGGGGGCCAAGTTTCTTTTAAGATACCCCTGTAAAGGGGTTGTTACCTTAAAATCGAGATGTTTATATATTCTATGCCCCGGAACAGCTCAGGGTATTTATAGACTCTAGGAAGAGGGCTTTTATAACCTCCTCCTCAAATGAGGAACCGGGTTAAAAATTTAAATCAGGCTGATGATGAAGAGGATAAATATTTGCTAGCATGTTAAGCTATTTCAATTGAAATGTTTTTCTTTCTAAATTGACTCCCAAGAGTCTCCTCCCTCCGATTTTCCTGAAATAAGATTGTGGTCTAAATTATGGATGATGTTTTCGTTAATGTATAAATGGTGGGAGCAAATATGTTTCAGAATTTCTGTACAAAGTTTTTTTTCTTTGTAATTGTATAAAAAGCAATAAAGAAAAAAAAATTAAAAATTTTTATTATGAGTTTTTGCCTCTTTGGCCAACTTCATTTCAAATTCTCTGTTCGCCTGCCTTATCGATGTTTTACACTTAACTTGACAATGCTTATGTTTTATCCTATTTTCTTCAGATGGATTCTTCCAATTTTTGAAGGATTTTTTTTGGCTAAAATAGCCTCTTTCACCTCACCTTTTAACCATGACGGTAATCGTTTTGCCTTCCTTCCACCTTTCTTAATGTGTGGAATACATATGGACTGCGCCTCTAGGATTATAGTTTTAAACAATGTCCAAGCCTGTTGAACACTTTTAACCTTTGCAGCTGCACCTTTCAGTTTTTTTCTATTTTCCTCATTTTATCAAAGTTTCCCCTTTTGAAAGTTTAGTGTTAGAGCTGCAGATTTACTATTCTCTTCCCCAATACACAAGGGATTTCTACCCATAAAAATTCGATTGTACATTTAGTCTCGTGCAGGATCTTTTTCCTGTTGGACTCTATGCCATCCCTGACATGAAGCGCCACCCCACCACCAAGATGCTCCTCTCTGTCATTACGAGATAATTTGTACCCCGGTATAGCAATGTCCCATTGGTTATCCTCTTTCCACCATGTCTTTGAGATGCCAATTAAGTCTATGTTATCATTCACTGCTATACACTCTAATTCTCCCATTTTTTTAATAACCTTTATTTATCTATTCAGGAAGAAAGATAACAAAACAAAAGCTCTTTAGTACAAGGTCTAGTGACAAGATTAGCAATCTGATAGTCTTGGGTGTACAACAATACAAAACAACAGTACAACATTTTACCCAGATTACAGTAAACCCATCTTTCTAGTGGTGGTAAGGAACCTTGCAACCATTGGGGCGGATTTTAAATGCCCTGCGCGTGTAAATCCGGCTGGATTTACGCGCGCCGGCGCACCTATTTTGCATAGGCTGCCGGCGCGCGCAGAGCCCCGGGACGCGCGTAAGTCCCGGGGCTTTCTAAAAGGGGTGTGTCGGGGGCGTGTCTAAAATGACGCAGCATGACGGGGGCGGGCCCGGGGGCGTGGTCGAGGCCTCCGGACCAGCTCCCGGGTTGGGTGATGGCGCGCCAGCAGCCCGCTGGTGCGAGTAGATTTATGTCTGCTTTTAGCAGGCGTAAATCATGAAACAAAGGTAAGGGGGAGTTTAGATAGGGCTGGGGGGGTGGGTTAGGTGGGGGAAGGGCGAAGGAAAGTACCCTCCGAGGCCGCTCCGAAATCAGAGCGGCCTCGGAGGGAACAGGCAGCGCGTGCTGGGCTCGGCGCACGCAGGTTGCACAAATGTGCACCCCCTTGTGCGCGCCAACCCTGGATTTTATAAGATACGCGCGTATCTTATAAAATCCAGCGTACTTTTGTTCACGCCTGGTGTGCGAACAAAAGTATGCGATCGCGCAAATTTAGAAAATCTACCCCACGGTCTTTATCATTCCCCCTCCTTCCCCTCCCATCCCGAGCGACTGTGGTTATCGTTAGCCATAACATTTATTGTCCGATTTCCAAACAGTGTCATAGTACTTTTCATATTCCTTTAAGTCGCCGTAAATTCGTGAGAAAAAGAAAACCACTCCTACCACGGACCCATATTATGTAGAAGCATAAATACTGGTAGTCTAGGGTTTAAGTCACAGTACTCTTGTAATGTAGCAAAAAAGAAAAGAAAAGAAGCGTAACTGCAGTAGAGTCCCTGGTGATAAGGATAATAGGAAGAAGAGTAATATCCATGATGTACAGGTTAGAAAGATTGAAGGCTAGAGGCTCGTGTCGTCGAGTAGTGCTGCAAACAAGGCCATAGTTAAGTTGCACAATATTAATTCTTCCATCTTACTTCTTAGACTTCTGGCATTTCAAAGTGTGTTTTTTGTTAGTATTTACATTCTACTTTTCAGTTGACAGGGATAAACTGGAATCTTTTAGCTCAGGTGAGTTTTTAATTACAGGCACTTGGATTACTTTTCTTATTATTGGAACCTCTCTTTTGGGATGCCCAAACTCTAATGCTTCATTAGTATCCTTTGAAGATACCTCCCTCCGAACCATGCACTGCTGAGTGACCGTCAGTTTTCCCCTTTGTTCTAGTTTAAAAGCTGCTCTATCTCCTTTTTAAAGGTTAGCACCAACAGCCTGGTTCCACTCTGGTTAAGGTGGAGCCCATCCCTTAGGAAAAGAT
Source organism: Rhinatrema bivittatum (assembly GCF_901001135.1). Classification (NCBI taxonomy): domain Eukaryota; kingdom Metazoa; phylum Chordata; class Amphibia; order Gymnophiona; family Rhinatrematidae; genus Rhinatrema; species Rhinatrema bivittatum. The sequence continues at coordinate 270,552,578 of NC_042619.1, forward strand.
TATCTCAGGCCCCAACTCCTCCACCTGCCACTCTCTCTCCCCCTTCCCCCTCTAGGCTCAATCCTTTCTACTCCCAGAGTTTGACTCCTCTCTCTATACTGCCCCTCACACAGGCTCCCTCTGTCTCTCTCACACACATACAGGCTCCCTTCCCTCTTGTACACACACATCCCCTCATACAGGCTCCCTACTCTCTCTCTCTCATGCATACACACTCTCATACAAACTCCCTCTCTCTCACCCCATACAGGCTCCCTCTCTTGCACATACCCCCACACAGGCTCCCTTTCTCTCTCACGCATACACCTCCACACAGACTCCCCCTGCTCGTGTGGTTGTACTGCAACCACCACCGCAGCTGAGTCTGCACTCTGGCCGGTAGAGGTAGATGCATGGAGTAATGCCGGAAGCGGGGGCTCCATCGAGAGAGCAGGGAGCGTTGTAGAGGTCTCATATGGGCCCTTGCCCAGGGTACCACTTCCAGGGTGGATGCCATGAGACCGAGAACCTGCAGGTAATCCCAAGCTGTGGGTCGACTGGCTCCCATCAAGGACCGAAGACGCGTCTTAAGTTTTAATCTTCTCTTGGTGGTGAGACTGACTGTGTCTGCCTGGGTGTCGAACTGGACTCCCAGATATTCCAGAGATTGGGAAGGCTGTATACAACTCTTGTTTAGGTTGACTACCCATCCCAGGCTTTCCAGAAGGGCGATCACTCTGTTGGTTGCCCGATGGCTCTCCTCTCGCGATTTCGCCCTGATCAGCCAATCGTCTAGGTAGGGATGGACAAGGATTCCTTCCCGTCTGAGCGCCGCTGCTACCACTACGATCACCTTGGTGAAGGTCCGTGGCGACGTGGCCAGCCCGAAGGGCAAAGCCCGGAACTGGAAATGGCGTCCCAGCACCTTGAAGCGTAGGTAGCGCTGATGATCCTGGTGAATCGGGATATGCAGGTAGGCTTCTGATAAATCTAAGGCCGTGAGGAATTCTCCTGGCTGTACTGCGTTCTTGACTGAGCGCAGCGTTTCCATGCGAAACCTCGGGACCCGTAAGTATCGATTGACTGACTTGAGGTCCAATACGGGCCGGAAAGTGCCCTCTTTCTTGGGTACCATGAAATAAATGGAATAATGCCCAGAATTCATTTCCCGTGCACGTGCCAGGATTATGGCTTTCAAGGACAGGAGCCTCGCCAAGGTAGCTTCCAATGCTACCTTCTTGTGGATCGGACACGAAGATTCCACAAACCTGTCCGGAGGTAGATGATGGAAGTCCAGAAAATAACCCTCTCGGATGATGGCGAGGACCCACTGGTCCGACGTAATCTCGACCCATCTGGGGTAGAAGAGGGTTAACCTGCCCCCTATGGCCCCGTCCCCCAGATGGATCAGCTGAATCTCATTGGGAGGCGCGGCCGGGGCCTGAACCCGAGCCGGCTCCCCTCTTCTGCTGCTTGGGCCGAAAGGACTGGTTCCTGGCCTGAGGTCGGGGTGCCTGATAGCGATCCCTATAGGGAATGAAGCGTTGGGAGCTTCTGCCTCTGGAAGGCCTTGGAAAGGCGCACTGGTTCCTTTTGAACCTGTTTTTCGGCAGTCGAGGTATAGGAGAGGCACCCTATGTGCCGACCAGTTTATCAAGGTCGCTGCCGAACAGGAAAGAACCCCTAAAGGGCATTCTGGTGAGGCGTGTCTTTGAAGGAGCATCCGCTGACCAATTCCGTATCCAGAGCTGCCTCCTGGCAGCCACAGAAGATGAGATCCCCTTGGCTGTTGTACAGACGAGGTCGGATGCAGCAACAGGAGCAGCAGCCACAGCAACAGCAGGGCCTGGACGGGAAGCTGATTGCATCTGTACAAAGGCATGGATCCCCTTAAAGAGATCCACCCAGGAAATGGAAGCGGTCTCTAGTCGTCGGGGTACCAGGTCCCCCGGGATCCCAGGTTGTTCGAGACTGCCTGCGAGATCCGGGGTGGCCCCTAGGGAACTGTCAACAAACCTTGGTTGAGACTGGTCCTGGCCCGAGGCTCCCACTGCCTTCTCACATTGGGCACAAAGGGAGTCTGGCTCCTCGCTGTGCGTGGCTCTGAGCTGGCATGCTGAGCAGAGGCCGAGAACTTTCACGCCGGAATCAGGAGGCACCGCCGCTGGGGACACCGGGGCATTCGACTGTTCCATAGCGAGCTGAAGAATATGCGCTGAATAATATGTGGCAGCAATATGCGCTTAATACAATAAGCGCTCAATATAATATGCGCTCAATAATAAGCGAGAGCTATATACGCTTAATACAATATGCGCTCAATAGTAAGCGACAGCTATATACGCTTAATACAAATTGCGCTCAATAGTAAGCAGCAGCTATATACGCTTAATACAATATGCGCTCAATAATAAGCGGCAGCTATATACGCTTAATACAATATGCGCTCAATAATATGCCAATATACGCTGAATACAATACAGGCGCCTATCATGAGCGCTCAATACCTGAACAGGGCCAACAAAATGGCGACCTCCGCGGCGTGCTGCATACAGGCAACGCCGCCGATCCTCGAACTTCGGAAACCAAAAGTAAAAGTTGTGCGCCTTACCTGATCCTCGGCGCTTCCCGGCTGAAACCCCGGCAGTCTCCGGCTGCGGGGGGAGAGGGGAAATACCGTCACCGCCGCGCTTGAGGAATGCACCCGCTGCCTCCCAAGTCCACACCGGGACCGAGGCGCCTCTTAGCCCGCCCAAGCCTCGCTCGGGGGCTGGGTCCCTGCCGCGATTCGGCCACCGGACCGAGGCCTAACCTCCGAGGGACCACGGAAATCACCTCGGGAAACTCAACTGGGGGAGGGACCGAATGGTATCACTGCAGGAGTGCGGGGCTCGATGTTCCTGTAAGAATTTAGCTTAAATGATTTGCCCAAGGTCACATGGAGCATCAGTGTGGGAAATGGGATTTGAACCTTGGCTTCCCTTGTTCTCAGCCTGCTGCCCTAACCACAAGGCTAGTCGAACTCCCCAGTAGAAAGTAGAAAATAGAAAGTAGATTGGAAACACGCTCAGCGAGCATGCAGGCTCTCCAAACTGCTTTGGAGACGGAAATTACTGAAGAGCTTCACTTCCTGTGGGGGTATATGTACCCGTGCTGACGTCAGATCCGTCTCCAACTGCTAGCACGAGCACACTATACCCACTTGTTCTGAGTCCATCTGGCTACACGACAGGAAAACTTATGTTTACAAACAATTTTTTTTTTTAACCAACAGCATTCTCCTATTCCTTTGGACTTCCAGTTCAATTAGAACTAGGGCTGAGATCAAGGGGGCAATGGAATGCCTTTTTGGTTGGGGGAGCCATGCGACTCTGCCCCCAACGTCTATAATTGTTATTCTTTTACATAGATTATTCACATAAACCATATAATGTATAATTTATTACTATAACAATACTAATTTCAAAACTAAGTTTAAAAAAGCACTCCAGGAGAGAGGAGGTGCCAGCACGGCCATATGGCTAAGGCCTACAATGTTCAAGGGGCCTACTTTTGTTGGGCAAAATTTAAAAAAAAAAGCTAAATATATCTATTTCTAACAGGTATAAATAAAAATTTCAATTGTAATTTAAGAATTTGCTAACAAAAAAGTTCGTAAAGCCTTCTTAAATAAATAACAATTATTTGGGAAATTTAGAAAACGATTTCTCTTATTAAGTATCACATCAGAACCTTACATGGGGGCCTACTTTTCTTAGCTGGCACGGGCCTAATTCCTACTCTCTCCGGCCCTGCCTACACTGAAGCTCCACATCCTGATTTTTCGTGAAAGGAGTTGGAAAGCACTGCTAGTAAGTCCCCTCCCCACCCACATGCAGTTGCAGAGATGGGCAGGAACAGATCTCACCATTAAAATAAAGTCTACAAGCTGAGCAATTTCCAAAATATTACACAGAGTAGGCCAAGCATGAAAACATTTGCTAGTCTACAGAGCATGGGGCTTATAGGCAGATTTCAGCATTTGCCAAACTATTAAGATTAGAAATGCTGGCATTTTTACAAGTCAACTTTGAGCCTATTCCCACCTCTTATTCTGTTATTTACAATTACTATAATTTCAATTGTGGGTGGGAGAAGGGAGAGAGGTTTCTGCAGGCAACCGTGATTTATTTCCAGAAGGAAATAAATCACGAAACCTACAACCTGCTTCTGGATACCACAGTCAAAAATCATATTGCACGGCAGATGTTTTACAAAATAAATACATCACTTTTTAAAATGACAATGGATAAAACATCTGCAGAAAAACAATAAAAAGTCTCTTCAAAGGAAAAACCACAATGGTAAACAAACATTTGTGCTTGCCTTGTAAAGTGCCAGGGCAGAGGCCAGGAAAATATAGAATTTTCAAAAAATACCAGCTCAGAGATCAAATAAGTCTTTTGAAACAAAAAAATGTATTGGAAAAATAAAGAAATGCAGTAAAGCTTAGACGTCAGATAAAATCATGCAGCATAAAGCCTCTCAAGCAACCTAACCCCAGCACAAGCATGGTCACTTTCTCACCCATTTCAACAACAAAAACCAAAACATACTTTCTCCATTAGCTGGCCAGAGACAAAGTGTGGAAAAGAGATGCAGAAACAACTTGCATAAGTTCAGGAACCCTCTTCCCACAAAGAAACACATTTTCCATTGATTAAAAAAAAAAAGCCCCCCACCAAAAAGCTACGATGAAGGTCCTGCTTCCACACTGTGTTTTTGCACGAGGCAGGACTTTGTGCCAATTGTCAATCAAATCACCACAGCTTGCCTGCCTCCACCATTGGTCCTCTGTGAGCCTCGTTCTTATTGGCTCTATCTGTCGGTTGCTGCTACTTTTCCCTGCAGCTCGATCAAGCTCAGGCGCTGTCTTTGGGCCCTCCATCCTCTCTCCCAGCAGGTAGGTGCGGTTGTGTGGAAAGGGGAAAACTCCATGGGCTGAAGTGTTGGGCTTGCAGCTTAAAAAGAACACTGGTCACAGCATTCACTTATCATTCCAGAAGGGAGGAGAGCCAAAGAAAAGCCAACAGCATTCTAAATTAGTGGTGCACTGCACACCCCATTTTAAAATTGGTGGTGCCTGTGCACTATGAATGCAATCCCCACGTTCACTTAGTCTCCAAACACCAAATCTTGTACAGTGTAAATCACTCCCAAAATTGGCCCAGGCCTGCAATAGTCCCAGTAACGCTGTGGCAGTCTCTCTTGAAAGATCCCAAATTATTCACAACAGTTTCAGAAATGGCCAAAGACAACTCATTTTCAGGCAGGCAGTGACATTTCCCAGGTCCTGCACTGAAGCTCCAAAACAGGAATACACCCTCTTGCTGTCCTTCTGGCTCCGGTACAGGTCCTGCTCACTGGTTTCAAATCTCAAAAATTCTTCCAGATTCCAGTGAGTGCCTGTGAGAACACCAGTTCCAACTTCCAATTTCTTCAACTCCCCAAAAAATCTTTCCTGTGCCTCATGGGAAGCAGGTTTATACCCCCAGATTTTGTCTTGTGTGAGACAGTTTCATACCTCCAGATTTTCTCTTGAGCCTTCTTAGCTAGAAGATTCCCCATTGTAAAAGGCAGGAAGACACTTCAAAACACCTCTGACTGTTTACTGAATCATCCAAGCTAGAAGATTCCACATGTAAGGGACACCCCAGGTCCCTCTACCTTATTGTCCCTAGAATTAGAATCAGTGTAGAGAGAGAGGGGTAGTCCAAGCATTTCCCAGCACCATACCTGGGAACTTTGAGTGGGGTTCACCCTGAGATTGTTGTTGATTAGAGGAGGGGAGAGTGAAGGAATGGAATAATATGTATCAGCTTTCTCTCTTCCACCCCCCCCCCCCCAACTAATCCACACTTTTTTCTCCCACCCATCAGCATCACCTGACCCCCTCCCAAGATGACCCAGCATATTTCCCTTTCATTTCTCTATTTGCTCCCTCCCCTTGTAAGTCTCAGTTCTATGACTTACGCATTCTCACTCTACCCTTAACTGAGTGATTCCCAAGTCCTGGAATCACAGCTGTGGAATGAGTTTTGTGTGTGTATTGCAGCGCTTCTCCAGTTTCTCCCCACACGCTGCTTGCAGTGTCTGCTCCAGGCTCGCTCTCCTCTGCAGGCTTACTGAGGAAGGGGAGCGGCTGAGCTGTGTACAGAGAGGCCCTGAGATTTCTAGTGTTTCCCCTGAGACCCCTCAACTGATGCAAATTCCCTGAGTCTCAGGGTGAAATCCTGAGAGTTCCCAAGTATGCCAAGCACTCTTCTAGGCTGCAGGGATTGGCTACCCAGTCTGCATAAATGCAAGCAGAGAAGTGAGCAGGGGTGGTTATTTTGAGTTGAGATTTTTGAAGGAAAAGAGAGGTTTTTTTTAAGAGTTCCCTATCTAATAAATTTGGGCCTCACAGTCAGGTTTGAAAGGTAGGAGATTTTCTCCCTGTCTAGTACCCCACAATCTGGAAGGGATTGTTTCAGGAGAAAGGAAATACAATTTATTTCTATGTAGAATTTGTTTTGAGGAGACTCCGTATTCAGTTTCCAGGAGGACTTCCCCTGACTGAGGGCCAGTGCTGACATTTTTGTTGCCCTGTGCAAAAAATTGCTGTGTTGCTCCCCTCCCAGTTCTGTTTTTTTTAACACAAAATTCTTGAACATACCCAGATCAGTCCAGACCAGTGGGTTATTCATCCCTTCCAGCAGATGGAGTCAGAGAACAAAACTTTGAGGCACTGCTACTTAACTGAGAATGCCATCTGCAGGACCTCAGTATTTCTCTGACTCCAGCAGATGGTAGAGATGCACCTGCAGACTGTTAGTTTAAAAAAAAAAAGATTTTTTTTGTTTACAGTAGTTTAGGTTCCAGATCACGGACGCTTCCTCAGGTGTTAGGCATTTTCGTGGGCCAGCCCTCAGGTGGAGCCAGGCTGCCGGGGGGGGGGGGGGGGTTGGATACCCTGATTGGGTTCACCCGCAGTGTACCGGATGGTCTGATATCCAGGGGCCCTGGCTCTCTCAACACCTCCGAGGCACCCTCTCGACCTTCTTCCTCTGGACAGGGAAGTACCTGCTTAATATTTTCTTTAAGTTCCTTGTTTAAAAAAACCCAAAACAAACAGCATACAAGAAGCAGAAGAGCAGAGCTTAGCAGGAACTTCGGGCGGGAGGGCCTAGTCAGCGGGAGCTGATGGTCAGGGCCGGGAGGTGCAGGACTGAGTGGCGGTCGCGTGGCTGTTAACCCGGGACTCCGGGAGTTCGGGGTTGATTATGACTCTATTGCCGGGAGGGAACCGGTACCTTGTTCCTTGTGTAGTCCTGTGCTCTGCTGGGGCCAATTGGACTCTGTCAGCATTCCTGGGATCTCCCTGGTGGGGATTGCATCTATTCCCGGTGGTGGACCCGAGTCCGGTGTGATTCGCCGCATGGGAGACCTCGTGGGGGAGCGCCGCGGGGTGCGATCAGGAGACATGGCGCACAAAACTAAAATGGCTGTCTGCTGTGCATGTGGCGCAGTGGGACTGAACTCGCGATCCCTCTGCCCAGGGTGCATTTCGAGGCAACAAGGCCCCTTGAGTCGCGCAGGAAATCACAGGAGGAGGTCAGCAGGGTCTGTTCCCATTGCCGTCAGGGAGGCAGTGCAGGAGACCGCAGGACAATTGGGCGATTCTCCCCCCAATCTTTCCCCGGTCAGGCAGGATGCCTCGGAAGGGGAGGGTGAGGCAGCTGACGGTCCCCGGGATCGGGGGAAATTGAATCGGGGGATTTTTCCCCAGATTATATTCTCCTTCTCCATAAGGCCTACCTGGCTAGGAGAAGTGAAGGAAGAAGGCAGGCTAGGGATTGTCCATGGGCCCTGCAGCTAAAAAGTCTAAAGTGGCTTCTCGGGGCACTGGCGATACTCGTCAGCGCCTGGGTTTGCACCCTGCGGCTGCAGAGGCTGGTTCTAGAGACGGTGAGAACTCGGATCAGTCCCAATTGGACCCCCTCGATACAGGAGCTGACCCGGATGCGCTGCCGACCCCTGACGCAGATGGGGCAAAAGATGAACCTGATCCTGACGAGTTCCCCGTCCCAAAGGGAGATGATCCACAGGTAATGCGTCTGTTTAAAAGGGATGAACTGCGCCCCTTCATCCCGCAGGTGCTGGAGGAATTAGGAGTGAAGGTCACTCAGGAAGAGTCGGATAATGAGAATTTCTCGCCTCCCTAGACCTAACGGAAGTGTACCTGCACATCCCCATTCCACAGGACCATCAGAAGTTTCTTCACTTCAATGTGTTGAGTCCATATTTTCAGTTCAGAGCCCTACCATTCAGCTTGGTGACAGCACCCCACACATTCACCAAGGTGATGGTGGTGGTGGCTGTGGCTCTTCCCCGGGAGGGAATTTTGGTCCTCCCATATCTGGATGATTGGTTGGTTTGAGCAAAGTCCAGGGAGGAATGCGAGAAAACTATCCGAAGAGTGATGTCTACCTTACAGTCTCTCGGTTAGGTTATCAATGTGCAGAAGTGTCAGTTGGAGCTGACTCAGTCTCTGGTTTATTTAGGGGCCCACTTCAACACTCAGCGAGGCAGGGTTTTCCTGGCAGTGGACTGGGTGTCGAAGTTGCAGTCTCAGGTCAAGTGACTTCTTCGTCTGGAGATGCCCAAAGTGTGGGATTATTTTCAGGCCTTGGGGTCTATGGCATCCATGTTTCACTTGGTCCCGTGGGCGTTCGCGCACATGAAACCACTGCAGCGCGTGCTGTTGTCTAGGTGGAGTCCCTGCTCGGAGGGGTTTCATCTTCCCTTGCCTCTGCTTGGCGTTCTTCTATAATAAATCTACTAACCATGGAAACCTTGGCTATTAATCACCTGTCTATCAAGACTAGAAGAGCAATAAATGCAGTCTGGCTTCCCTTTATTCTAACCTTACCACATGAATTTAAAAGTCTTTTTTTAAATCGTATAGATATTTGATATGTGATCCTTGTGCTTCTTCGATGCAGGGAGGGAAAGAGGGATGGGGGAGGTAGGGTTATGGGAGGAGGGGTAAGAATATGGATAGAGTTAAGAAAATATTTATTTAATAGTATGTAATATAATATATATAATGTACCAAATGTTATGCTTTGGTAATGTTCATTATTTATAATAAAAACAGATTTAACATAAAGTTTTTATTATGAGTTTTTGCCTCTATGGCCAACTTTATTTCAAATTCTCTCTTCGCCTGTCTTATCAATGTTTTACACTTACCTTGACAATGCTTATGTTTTATCCTATTTTCTTCAGATGGATCCTTCTTCCAATTTTTGAAGGATTTTTTTTGGCTAAAATAGCCTCTTTCACCTCACCTTTTAACCATGATGGTAATCGTTTTGCCTTCCTTCCACCTTTCTTAATGTGCGGAATACATATGGACTGCGCCTCTAGGATTGTATTTTTAAACAATGTCCAAGCCTGTTGAACACTTTTAACCTTTGCAGCTGCACCTTTCAGTTTTTTTCTATTTTCCTCATTTTATCTCATAGTCTTGTGAGAAGAAATGGGAGTTTGGGCACCAGGCAGTTCACCCTCAATGAGAGCCACATGATGCCAGAGGAAAACAGAACAGGCATTCTGGAAATGGCCTTGGCAGCAAGCACCTGGAAAAGGTGAGGAGGGGAGGATTAACAAATCGAGAGGGAGAGGCAGCTTGCAGATGATGGGGTAGGGACAGGAGGCTCGCTGTGGGAGAGGTGAATGGGGATTGAGACTGACTGGATGGAGTTGGGGGAAGAGAGTGTGTGGGGTTTAGGGGAGAGGAGCTGGGGAAAGAGAGAGCACTAGGGGAAGTAGGCCCAACTGCATCATCGGGGAAGGACCCACCCCATCACCAGGCTGGGCGCTTTATTGGAAGTGGACCCCCTTTGTCCTGGGTGCTAGCTGCCTTGTCCAGCAAGTCTTGGCTCTCACACTGAGATTTTTTTGTCAAAGTGGCCCCGCTTAAAAAATAGTGAAGATCACTGTTTTGACACATAAACCGTACTCTAGTGGCCAAGTAGGGTCCAGAAAAAAGGGGATAGTTGGCAACCCTACTGTGTGTATGCCCCTGCCTGTAGCACTGATTACAGGGACTACAAAAATTACCATATCCAGGCTGAGTCCAAAATGTCTCTTTTCTGGAACCGTTAATTTAACAGCTCTGCCTGTGCCATGCCATTGGTTACATGTGAGTAAGTAAATTTATTTTAAAAAAAATTATAAACAAATCTATGATAATATGAAGTGGGAATTCATGGTAAGCATGGGAGAGGGATCTGTGCTTGAACAACATATCAGTATAATCCTCACCAATTTCTCTTCCTTCCCCCAATCCCTGGTGCCTCCCCCCCCATCTCCAGCCCCATTCCCGCCAGCAGGGGAGAAGGGAAGTGCTGAAGATTTTATGCCTAGAGGTGTATGTGAGAGGAAAGGCAAGGTGAGGCCAGCGTTGCGAATGGGAACTAGCAAGCAGTATGTGCGGGTTAGAAATGTTTTAAATAAAATAAATAAATAAAAGAAGGGGTGAGGGAGCCTGGGCCTGGAATGTTAGCGCAAGACATTCCGTTCAGTTGGGAGTTGGACACTGGCGTGGGGGAGAAAAGGCCTGAATCTGGGATCTGAGATCAAGAGTCACAGGCAGGAAAGCAGCTGGGAGAGAAGAGTTAAGGTAAGTGCATGGATAAGGAAGGAAGAGGGGAAAGGCAAGGCAAAAAGGTTTAGAAATCTGATCTGGGTCTGGTATTAATGTATGTGAATACTTTTTTTTCTTTCTTCTGTATATTCTGCTGTGCCTCTCCAGTTTCCCTCTAATTTGGTATGGGTGACCTTTAAACTGCTCAGTGACCTAGTGAAATTGGATCTGTGTGGAAGGGGGTCTGTTTCTGAGGCTCACTGCTTCTTACATAACTTGGCAGGGCTGGAAATGCTGAGAGGAATGGGGGCTCTGGACAGATATTGTACCATTTTTATACTGTATAGTGTGCCCAGGAATTCTGGGAGTTGTAGTTCCTGGTTGTGCTGCCATGGAAACATGATGGGCCCAAGGGAAGCCTAGCTAAGGCTATCCAGGGTTTGTTTTCCAGGGGGGTTTGTTATCCATGCAGGTAGATATTTAAAAGAAAGTCAGTTCTAGGGGGAGGGGGAAGAGTCTTCCTTGTGAGTAAGGTTTTCTATCTCTCTTCAGAAGGGACATACATATTCAAGGAGGTGGGAGCTATACACATAGAGCCTGATTTTAAAAAAGCACTTACATGCTTAAAATTGGGTTTTACATGTGTAAATACAATTTACTAAAGCAAATGGGCTTTTGAAAATTGCTACAATATATGCCATTGAATTATGCATAGGATTTACTCGAGTGAAAATTGCCATGATAGTATGTTACATTTACATGTGTAACAACTTTGAAAATTACTTCCTTAGGGGCTTACCCTTTTGGAAGCTCAACTGGGACAAGCTAATAAATAGATCAGGATATTGTGGAGTTAGCAGAAAAAGATTGTTTCCTACTCTAAGGACTGACTCTCCAAGAGGATTACTGAAGATAGAGGGGCTGGTATTGCTGACTGGGCTGGATATTTTCACTGATCTTACGCTTCCAGCACTGCTGTTCAGAGCTATGTTGTAAGCACCTGGGATGGCAGCATCCTGTGATCCAGGGCCATATAAAGGACTGTTTTCAGGTATTTTGGGGGGGGGGGTGTTCAAGGGTGGCAAGGTAGGTTTTTTTTTTTCCCTGGGGAGGGAATGGCGCTGATATTTTTGTTTAGGAGGGGTTGGGGGAGGGGGATTTTGGCCAGTGGGGGTTTGTTAAATTTGAGGGTAGGGGGAATTGGGCCAGGAGGCCCATGATGACGTTTTTTTCCTCTACAGGAGTGTCACTTGACCAGATATGTTTTGAAGATATCCAGTTAAGTGGCTGGTTACCCGGTCACACAATGCTGAATAATTTTAGACCTACTCTGAAGCAAGCCTTAACGTTTTCCTGTTAACTTAGCCGGTTCTGGTTTAAAATCAGCCAAGTTAGTTGGATAACTTAACTTCTCCCAGGAATGCCTCCGGAATGACTCCTGTTGGATTTCAGCTGGATAATTGGCTCAGTATTCAAAATCTTGCTATTTAGATGGATAACTTGTGAGTTTATCCATCCAAATGGCTTTGAATATTAACCTCTGAGTTCTGAGAGACAGCTGATGATAGGTTGAGGCACAACTGGATGTATAATGTGGTATGAAGACAGTGTTTACATGTTGCCAGCAATGGAACAATTCCATTTAAAGAAGGCAGAATCTTATTTACAGATTCTGAAGCCCTAAAATTGCCCAGATCAGTGACCCTATTGGTATGAGGACATGTACCTTTTTTTCTAGCTAGTATGCATGGAATTTGAGCTGTCTGGACCTACCTCACTTTCTTTGTTACTTTGATTTTGATATTTGATTGCACAGCAAGAGTAACCACCCCCATAGTCGACGAGGAAGAACCAATGACCAGGCTGAAAGGAAGTTTTAAAAAGGAGCACAGATGTGCCCACTCGGTGATGCTCACCTATATCATTCTCAATGTCTACCTGATCACCACTGCAGGTTAGCACTAGATTCCTATCTATCAAACCCACTCAGCCAGCCTAGGGGGTCCAGCATGGCATTATGATTTGCAGGGCATGGTAAGAGGAAACCATTCTGATATCAGGAGGAGGTGGGGATAGTCTTCTTGAAACATGCAGAGCTACATTCCAGCATAAACTTGCCTGGTCCTTCCTGAATGAATTGTAGGAAGGGAGCAATTTGGTTGGTGTGCTCCAAGAGCATGGAATTGTTTTCAGTGTTGTGTTAAACCAGAATTAATATGAATCCACACTACAATCAGCCATCATGACAGGGTATGGGTCTATTGCTTGTATTTATGCATTTATTTATTTATAACTATTTATACCGAAGTTCAATTAACAGAGTTAATTATCAATCCGGTTTACATTACAACCAAACATTGACAGTAAGAAAAGTTGTCTTACATAGAACAAGGGAGGAGATGATCCTGAGAGGTGTGAGAGAGTGTGAGCCCATAGCTAGGGCTTCTGATTTTAGGTTTTAACAAATAAACCTTGATAAAACACCCCCAATATAAAAAAAAAATCAAAATAGGTGTTTAAATAATAAACATTGGAAAAACACCACTTCCCCATGTACTCTCTCTCTGTCCTCCTTTGCCTATGTACTCTAGATCGCCTGTTTTGTTTTTGTGCCTTTTCATGATAAAAACCCCTCAGCCACACAAATGCATATATTTAATTCAATAACTGTGCTGTGAAAACACCAATAAAAAAAGATTTTTGGTATCCCCATCGAGCCCCTAATTAGCTGGAAAATAAACACCTAAATTTATAATTTATAAATACCTAAAATCAAAAGCCCTACCAATAGCAAAGCAATGGTTATAAGCAGATGTAAGACTAAACTGTCAACAGTTCCCCTCTACCCAGCTCTGCCCAGCTCCATATAAAATTGTATGTTATATATGTTTTAAATGTGAAAAAAATCTCATGTCCTGGCACGTCATGGCCCATAGCTAAGGTCACCACCTCTTGGAATATATAACATTTCCCTAATACCACCCTCTAACTCTCTCATGACCATGAAGCAGCTGAAACACTTCTGATCATCGCCAAGGAAAGCATTTGTACCTTTCCTTTTTTAGTTTATTGGTGTTGGTCTTACTGCCAGGGGTGGAGGAATGGGGCAATTTGGTTTGTTGAGGGTGTGTTCTGATATAAAGTCATCCATGATCTGTGTAATCTGCGAACATGCAGTTGTGTGGCTCTAATTACCTGGAGCCTTTTTATCACAATTTATTTTATTTAAAAGGTTTTATATACCCCACTCTACAAGGAGACTTGATCAAGGCGATTTACAGGTTTACATGCATAAAATTAAACAGACAACTTGAAGAATAAAACAAATAAAATACTAATTCTAAGCTCTTCTTCTTCTCTAGTGTCCAAACCTGAATTTACAGAGAGACTATTTGAAATCACAATTCCCCAGAAAATAGAAACAAATCTCAGCAAAGACCAGGTACTAATTTTGTTGTCCATCATATAACACGTCCTCACTCCCATACAGTGACTCAGAAATATGTTAGCTACACAGAGGAAGGGGAGATTATATTAGCCACCCTGCCTCTCTCCCCTGCTCTGAATTTGTTCATTGATACTCTAGAAGTGTCTCTACCTCATCCCTTCAGCAAACTGAAAATCTAATTAAATGTAGCAAATTTCTTTTCCCAACCTTGCAAAAGTACTAATTGAAGATGGCTGAGCCTGGTCCCACATGTGGACATCTCAGAAGATTATGTTTTATTGCTGCGTCAGTGTTGCACGGACCCAAAATGTTGCAGAATGCTAAATTTTAAATGCAAGTCTATAAAAAGTCTGAAATTTAAAATATTATGATGATATCCCAAGCCCTCATAAAACAGCACAATGAGAAAACCAAGGATGTTTGTCTTGTGTAACTGAATCTTCCCTCCCTGCACCAGGCTTGGATTTGCTAATAAGCACTCAATGCCTTGAGTGGCAAAAATCTAGGGAAGCAGCAAGATGGCTGAAGTTTTGAGCATCTTAGCTGATCTGAATCTCAGTCAGCAGAGAACAGACCTCTGCTTCCTGCTCCCTGAACACTGCCTTCCCTTCCCAGGCAGTGTTCAGGGAATAGGGGGAGAAGGACTGAATCTGGAGCAGATATATCAGACAAGGAAGTCACTCTGTTCCTTAATCCAGCCCATCTCCTCCTGTCATTCAGGAACAAGAGGGAAAGGGGTGAAACTGAAGCAGATACAGCAGATTAAAGAAAAAACACTCTGTTCCCCAATCCAATCCAGGCCCTTCCCTCCTATAATTCAGAGACTGGAGGGGGAGCCTGAAGCAGAGCAAAGGTAGATCATTTTGGGCAGGTGAAAAGGGGATGAGAGAGGGATCATTAAGGAGTGAGGAGATGAGCTGGGAGATGAGAGGAGATTAGCTGGTGGGGGGTTATGTGTGAAAGAGAAGCAAATGGAGGGGCACTGTTTCTGTGTGTTTGAGAGAAGGGATTGCCACTATGTGTGTGTGTGCCAGGTTGAATAGGAGGATAGAGAAGGGTTCAGCAGGCAACGGGGTTCAGGACTGGAGCAAGGTAGGACCAGCTCCCTTCTCTACTGCAATTAGGATTCCCCCTCCTTGATCTCAGTTTCTATCCCCCAGATTCTGGAAACTCCCTTCCTTCCTGCTTCTTCTTTCTCCCCAGATTCTGGAACTCCCCACCCAAACCACTGATCCCAGATCCTGCTTCTTGTGAACACCCTCGTACTCCTTCCTCAATCTCAGAATCTCCCCCCATTCCAGATTCCTGATGTTCCCCTTCTTCCTCAGTATTCTTCATCTCCCATCATTTCCACTCCGTCCTCTCACCTTCTCCTCACACCATTCTTTATTCTCCTTCCTGTCCTGTCCTCTCCCCATCCTTGAACCTCTCAACCTCTTCTTTTCCGCTCTCCATCCATGAGATCTCCTCTACTGATACTTGAGATGCCATTTCTTCAGCCAGTAAAAAGAAAACAAATTATACAATCAGGCAAAGTTGGAAAACTAATTTATTTTTTATAATATAAAAGATGGAAAAATTTGCCAGTGTTCTTCGGAATTTTCTAATTGTTGCCACCGAATCTATTGAACTGCCAGAGGAAACTGTGTGGCTGTATCTTATTCCTTTTGCTCCCAGTTGTCTGACCTTACGGGCGTTGGGGGAAGGGGGGAGGAATGACACAACTATCAGTGCCTCTTGGTGGTAAAATTCTAAATCATCAATGCCTTTCACCATAATAATGCTTTAGGAACATATCCTGCAAACCCCGCTAACTTTCGCCCCATTGCCAACCTCCCTTTCATCGCTAAAATAATGGAGAAACTAGTCAACACCCAACTCTCAGAATACCTAGATGACCACAAGATTCTATACCCCTCTCAGTTCAGATTCAGGAGATCACTAAACACCGAATCCCTCCTAATCTCGCTCACGGATAGCATACTGATGGGCCTAGACAAAGGACAACCATTTCTTCTGGCATTGCTCGACATATCAGCAGCCTTTGACACTGTGAATCACTCAATTCTCATCGACAGACTCTTAGACATCGGCATCTCTGGAACTGCCCTCAACTGGTTCAAGTCCTTCCTCAATAACAGAAATTACAAGGTCAGAATTAGCAACAAAGAATCCCACTCCATCAGTACCACACTTGGAGTCCCCCAGGGATCATCCCTCTCCCCGACGCTCTTTAACATTTATCTCCTGCCCTTATGCCAACTCCTCGCCGATCTGAAGTTAACCCATTTTATCTATGCCAATGACGTACAGATCCTCATTCCGATTACTGAATCCATTTCTAAAACCCTCTCCTTTTGGAACAGCTGCCTACACTCCATCAACATCCTCCTCTCCAGTCTCAATCTAGTCCTGAATACAACCAAAACGGAACTCCTCTTCATCGCGCCAGAAAACAACAAACTCGCTACCAACAACTACCTCATCTCCTCAAAGATCTCAACGGCCCAAGTGAGAGACCTCGGCGTCATTTTGGACAACCACTTATTATTAAAAACATTTGTCAACAATACAACTAAAGAATGCTTCCACAAACTTCAAGTTCTTAAAAAGCTTAGACCTATCCTCCACCTACACGACTTCTGCACTGTTCTTCAAGCTACTCTATTCTCCAAAGTCGATTACTGCGATTCCCTACTACTTGGCCTCCCTGCTACCACCACCAGACTGCTACAGATGCTTCAAAATGCCGCCGCAAGGATTCTAATCAACACCAATCGAGGAGACCACATCACACCCATTCTAAAGAATCTACACTGGCTTCCCATTAACTTCAGAATCCTTCACAAAGCCCTCACCATTATACACAAGACCATATACAAGCAGTCATCTCTTGAACTACCCATCCCTCTTCTCCTCCACACCTCCACCAGACCGGTTAGAGCAGCGTACAAAGACACCCTTCACGCTCCTCCTACCAAGTCCTCCTCACACGCTACCATCAGGAAACGTGCATTTTCCACAGCTGGACCCTCTCAATGGAACGCTTTACCTCCAGATCTACGCCAAGAACAATGCCCGATGACTTTCAAAAAAAACTCAAGACTTGGCTTTTTAAACAAGCGTTTCCTTAAAAAACAGCAGGTTTTCTCACTGCTGCAACTGCGCCCAAGTTTCTCCTTGTGACTATTCCTTCCCCTCCCTTTCCCATCCCTCCCTACGTCCTTCCCTCCCTCACCCCTGATACCATAGAATAAGTAACAATAGATATAAGTTGTTCTGGTTTTCACTCTCATTATCTTGTTAACCCAGTTCAGTTCTCGGCTCCTCCCTCTGCAAGGTAGTTCAGCTTTAGGCTGCTTTCAAATAAGCGATCTCCTGTACTCCAGCCAACTCCCTGTTAAATGTAATTTCTTTTCTTTTCTTCTAATGTTCGATGTAAACCGATGTGATATGACTTGTCATGAATGTCGTTATAAAAAATAATTAAGTAAATAAATAAATATGAAGCCATCTTTTAGAGGTGAATGGCCATGGTAGTACATTTCTGGTTCTCAGGCTGCAAGAAAACTTCTGGACAAAGGGAGAACAGTACATTGGTGTGAAGCACTGATCATAAGATTCAGGAAAAAGTGTGGTTCATGAGTTCTGCTGGTTTCTCTGTATAACCCTGGGGAAGTCACTTTATCTTCCTGTGTTTTCTGTCCTGTTTATTCACTGTTTCCTGCCTCCTCAGCAGCTTGTCTCTGTTACTAATGCCCTTCATGCTTTACTCTGCATAGTTTCTATTGGGCCGATACAGTACAGTGCACTCCGGATTAGGACGTGTGTTTTTGACGCGCTATTACCCCTTACTGTATAAGGGGTAAAGCTAGCGCGTCGAAAACACGCATCCAACCCCCCCCCCCCCCGAAACTAATAGCGCCCGCAACATGCAAATGCATGTTGCGGGTGCTATTAGTTATTCCCCGCACAATACAGAAAGTAAATGTGCAGCCAAGCCGCACATTAACTTTCAGAAAAAAATGTTTTTCTGTGCACCCTCCGACTTAATATCATAGCGATATTAAGTCAGAGGCCCCAAAATTTAAAAAAAATCAAAAATTAAAAAAAAAAAGTTTAAATCTGCCCGCGGCCCGCAGGTTGGAAGATGGAAGCTCAATTTAGCCGGCGTCTGTTTTCCGAACCCGTGGCTGTCAGCGGGCTCGAGAACCGACGCCGGAAAAATTGAGCATCGGCTGTCAAATCTGCTGACAGCTGCCACTCCTGTCAAAAAGGAGATGCTAGAGATGCGCTAGTGTCCCTAGCGCCTCTTTTTACCATGGGCCCTAATTTGCATCTTCTTCCCCCCTGAATTGCGCGCACAGGAGAGAGGCGCCCGCTCTCCCGTGACTTTTACTGAATCGGCCTGCTTGCTTGCTGTTGTATTGCCAACTGATGGTCAGCCTGCATGTTCATTGCTTCTGCTGTATTCAGTGCAGCTGGCTCTCAAGGCTTAACTTTGACTGAAGCAGAGGTGCTTGGGAGTGTTTCTTGCCTTGTGGTTCTCTCTTAACTCTGGTCAATACTGGACAGGCCCATCTGAGTCATCAGTTAACCTGGTCATCCCTGTATTATTATTTTCATTTTACCTGTCATTTCTGTGACCCAGACTATGCTAGTTGCTGTAATCCAATGAGGATCTCCAGCACCTGGGGGCCAATGCATTTGTGTGCCTCTCCAGCGCCCCCCTTCCCACCAATTCTTCTTGTACTAATGCTTAAGGTCACAGAAAATCATTGGCATCTCTAGATAGACGAATTTGGGGGTAGGGAACCAAAATTACATTTCTTCGTATCACACCCAACTCCATAGCATGGCCCCTGCTTTAAAATTGCCTATAAAAAGTCTTAATAAGAAAGTCCAAAGGGTTTTCTGTGTAATTTTGAAAACCCGGCTAGTTTCACACTTCTAGTAAAACTACTACTAAAATTGATAGCCTCATTCAACTAATTCTATTTGGCTATGTGAGTGAAATCTGGAAATGTATACAGGAAGTGAAAGAATGTTAATATAAATCTTTCACCTCCAGTTCTCTAACACACTGTGCATCCACAGAAATTTCCCCAACAATGGAGCCTGGATGTTTCCCTCACAACTCATCATACCAAAAAATATTTTCAAATTCTGGTGTCACCTCACAGTAATAGCGGTAACATCCTCCACTACCAGACACAAAACCCCCAAAAAAGGCACTCAAAATCTATACAGCAAACCTGTTATAACATAACATTCCCTGTTCATACCCGGATCAGTCCAGACCATGGGTTGAGCCTCCTTTCCAGCAGGTTGAAACAGACCAAAACTGAAAGGGTATCCTATATGAGGACAGAGCCTACCCTATAGCCCTTCAGTATTTGTCTGTCTCCAGCAGGTGGAACAGCTCACCCTGTGGTTCTCTGTTAACTTCTGCTTGTCCCTTCAGGGTGTTTTTTCCTTCTGTGTGTCTATCGTATTTGAATCAAGCAAGTATTTCTGAGTTATTATTAAAAAAAAAAAAAAAGTTTTGTTCTTGGATCTGACTGAACTCTGTGGATCCTCCACAGGAGACAGTCCCTGTCTCCTCACTCTTGTGGGGGCCTAGGGGGGCTTGGCCCCTTGTTTTATATAGCCTAGGCTCCCTTTTTCCTGGTGGTCCTTGGCTGCAGGGGTGAAAATTGGTGGTGCCAGTCACTCCCCCTGTCCAGCCCTCTTTCTCTCTCCCTCTCTCCTGTACTGCTTTCCCTTCATTGGGATTCATGGCTTTGTAGCTGCTGACAGGGACTATTGTAAAAAATTAATTAATTAATTAATTAATTAAAGGGGATTTTACTCACGAGCAGTCCCTGACAGGATTAATAGAAGGCTCCTGCCTTCCCTACTTACTTTTGCAGCTTGAGAGAGAGCATTGGGAGCGTGCACAGTTCATTCTGTACTTCTGCTCCTTCAGCACCGGCAGCTCAGCTTATTTTAGTGCTGCCCCTCCCCACCCAGCAGCCATGCCACTATCTCAGATGTGTTTAGCCTGCGGGGATTCCTCGGTCAGGCTTTCGCGGGAGGGGCTCTGTTCTCGCTGCCTACTGGGGGGGGGGGGGGACGTTCCTCTGAGGCCCCGATGCCCTCCGGGACCCGGACAAAGCCGCCAAAACGTTTTCCCCCGCCGTTCCCCCGCCGTCAAACTGCGGGAACGGCGGTCATTTTGGGTTTTACTCCGGTTTTTTTATCGGAGCTCCCTGAAGCCCCTGACCCGATTTTTTCGGTGCCCCCCCTCCCGATTTGAGCCCTGCACACTCTCCTCTCCTGAACCCTGACCCCCCCACCCCCAAACCCCCCCTCCGGGGGCGTTAGGACCTGTTTTTCCACCGATTTTGTGCTTTTGCTGCACAAATCCTACTTGGCAAGCTTGCAGGAGGACGCGGCCCCGCTCCGGCTAAAGTCCTCCAGCTCTCTGTCCTTCTCTCCCCTGCGGCTCCTGATGGGCAGGGGGCAACCTGGGTCCGGGTGGTTCAGGGGGCTCCTCCCCCTCCGTCTCCACCGGCTCCCGCGGGCCCCCCCACCTGCTCAGGATCCGGACCAGGACCCAGACTCAGCTGACGCTCCCCCCCCCCGGAGGGGGATGACCCCCGGGTTCTCTGTCTCTTCCGCAGGGAGGAACTGGAGCCTCTTCTCCCCTTCATCTCCCAGGAATTGGGGATTGACTGTCCCTCAGTGGATGAGTTTTCGGCTGCGATGCCAGCTTCCTCGGACTCGGTCCTGGCAGGGCTCAGGGCCCTGCCGTGCTTTTTTCCCTTCCATCCCATGCACAAATTAATGCTTCTCAGGGAATGGCAAGCCCCCGAGGCGGGCCTCCGGGTCGGGAGGGCCATGGAAAAACTCTATCCCCTCCCTGAGGAGTGTTTAGAATTATTGCGAATGCCTAAGGTGGACTCCTCTGTGACGGCGGTCACTAAGTATACCACCATACTGGTTGTGGGGGCTATGGTCTTGCGGGATGTCCAAGATCATAAGCTAGAATTCCATCTCAAGTGCATTTTTGAGATCCTGGCCTTGGGTTTTTGGGCGTCCATCTGCGGCAGTCTCATGCAGCGGGCAAGCCTTAGGTGGGCCCAACAATTACTCAGCACCCAAGACCTCCCGTCTGCAGAGGCAGAGCAGGCTGACAGGTTGGAAGGCGCTGTAGCGTATGGGGCGGATGCCCTATATGACTTGTTCCGGGTGCAGGCGAAGGTGATGGCTTCGGCGATATCGGCCAGATGACTTCTCTGGCTCCGACACTGGGTGGCTGATTCGTCTTCTAAGGCACAGCTGGGAACTCTCCTATTTAAGGGTAAGTTGCTTTTCGGCAAAGATCTGGACCAGCTTATTAAATCCTTGGGGGAGAACAAGGACCGCCCAAAACAGGTTAGATCCGTTTTCCCTACTCGTACCCGATTCCGGGGCCAACGCTGCTATAACCCAAGAGCAAGGGGCACCTTCCCTAGGGGAAATTCTACTCGGGCCCAGTCTTGGCCCCAGTCCTTTTGGGGCCGTTGGCCCTTTCAAGATGCTGCTTCCCACCGTCCTGCGCCCAAACCCCGCCTCCCAATGAGAATCCGCCGGCCCATCCCTCCGTTCCCAACTTAGGTGGTCGTTTGTCCCTGTTCGTAGAGGAATGGGCCAAGATGGCATCCGACCAGTGGGTCCTCGAAACCATCGACAAAGGCTACGCTTTAGAGTTTGCTTGCGACAACCCAAGAGCAAGGGGCACCTTCCCTAGGGGAAATTCTACTCGGGCCCAGTCTTGGCCCCAGTCCTTTTGGGGCCGTTGGCCCTTTCAAGATGCTGCTTCCCACCGTCCTGCGCCCAAACCCGCCTCCCAATGAGAATCCGCCGGCCCATCCCTCCGTTCCCAACTTAGGTGGTCGTTTGTCCCTGTTCGTAGAGGAATGGGCCAAGATGGCATCCGACCAGTGGGTCCTCGAAACCATCGACAAAGGCTACGCTTTAGAGTTTGCTTGCGACATCCCGGACTTGTACATGGTATCTCCATACGGCCACTGGAGATGGACCGCAGTCACCCAGACCCTTCTCAGACTCCAGAGGCTGGGGGCCATCTGCCTGGTTCCGGTGGCGGAGTGCGGCACCGGCCAATACTCAATCTACTTTGTGGTCCCGAAGAAGGACAACTCCTTCCGTCCCATCCTGGATCTCAAGAGGGTCAACCGGGCCCTCAAAGTGCCCCATTTCCGGATGGAAACCCTTCGGGCGGTGATAGCAGCGGTACATCCCGGAGAATTCTTGGCCTCTCTCGATCTGACTGAGGCCTACCTACATATACTGATCCGTCCCGAACATTTATTTATTTATTTATTTATTTACGATTCTTATATACCGCACAATGGGTAGGGGACTATCCGTCTAGGCGGTTTACATATTAGTACATACACAAGCAATATTACACATTAACAAACAGATCATAAAATCATATACAAACACATTAAAATTCATAAAATAATCAAATAAAACCTCTGGTTTCACATCTTGGGTCAGCATTTCCAGTTCAGGGCTCTGCCTTTCGGTCTCGCCACGGCACCACACACGTTTACCAAGGTGATGGTGGTGGTGGCGGCAGCCCTTCGGAAGGACGGTGTCCTGGTCCATCCTTACTTGGACGATTGGTTAATCCGGGCCAAGTCGGAGGCCCTATGCCGCTAGGTGGTGGACCACGTACTCGCTCTCCTCTCGTCCCTAGGTTGGATAGTCAACTTCTCCAAGAGCAATCTCCATTCGTCTCAGGTCTTGGAGTTCTTGGGGGCTCGCTTTGATACCCGCGTCGGCAAGGTCTTTCTACCAGACTCGAGAGCTTTCAAGTTGATGGATCAGCTCCAGGGCTTTTTCTCCATGCCTCTCCCCACGGCCTGGGACTATCTGCAGGTCCTGGGGACCATGGCTTCCACGATCGACCTGGTCTCTTGGGCGTTTGAACATATGTGACCGTTACAGAGAACTTTGCTGGCTTGCTGGCAGCCGGTATCGGAGAAGTTTCAGATGCAGCTCCTGCTTTCAGACTCTACCATCAGTGAATTACAATGGTGGCTTTCTCTCAAGCACCTCCTCCGTGGAATGTCCCTTCGGACCCTGCAGTGGATGGTAGTCACGACGGATGCCAGCCTGTCTGGTTGGGGAGCGGTTTGCCAGTCTCAGACCATGCAGGGGCATTGGTCCCCAGCTCAGTCTCGCTGGCACATCAACCGCCTGGAGACCCGGGCGGTTCGTCTGGCACTCAAGAACTTTCTCCCCCTACTTCGGCGACGGGTGGTCTGGGTGCTCTCGGACAATTCTACCACTGTGGCGTACATCAATCGCCAAGGCGTGGGCGGAGCGGCACCTGGACTGTCTCACGGCCTCCCACACAGCGGGCAATGAGAATGTGCAAGCCGACTTCTTAAGTCTTCAGCGCCTGGACCCAGGCGAGTGGGAGCTGTCCGACGCCATGTCTCTCATCATCGACAGGTGGGGTCCCCGCACCTGGACTTGATGGCAACTCTGAACCATGCCAAGGCTCCCCAGTTCTTCAGCCGCTGGCGGGAACACTGCGTGGAAGGAGTGGATGCCCTAGCCCTTCCGTGGCCGTGCGACGTTCTGCTGTACGTGTTCCCTCCGTGGCCCCTCATACAGAAAGTGCTCAGACGGATAGAGCTTCACAGAGGCTCGGTCATTCTTGTAGCCCTTGAGTGGCCTCGCAGACCGTGGTTCGCGGATCTAGTCAACCTGGCGTTGGATGGTGCTCTTCGCCTGGGCCATCTTCAACACCTTCTCAGCCAAGGTCCTGTATTTTTCGACCAGGCGGATCGCTTCTGTCTTGCGGCTTGGCTTTTGAACGGCGAAGGCTAAGGCAGAGGGGATATGCTGAGGACGTCATCTCCACTATTTTGCGGACCCGCAAGATTTCTACTTCCCTTGTCCGGGTCTGGAAGATTTTCGAGCTGGCCTGCGTGGAAGCGGGCGTTACGACACGATCGGTCCCAGTCTCGCTCGTCCTCTCGTTCCTCTAGCGAGGTCTCTCTAAGGGTCTCTCCTTTGGCTCACTCCATGTTCAGGTGTCTGCCCTCGGTTCTCTCTTGGGACGCCTTGACGGCCACGTGGTTGCGTCTCATCCGGATATTGTCCGTTTCCTCAAAGGGGTCAAACATTTGAAGCCACCATTGCGTCCTACTTGTCCCTCGTGGAGTTTGAAATTGGTCCTTCGGGCGCTCTGTCAGCCTCCCTTTGAGCCCCTTCGCCGTATCACTCTCAAGGATTTGACGCTCAAGACGGTATTTCTGGTTTCTATTTGCTCCGCCAGACGGGTGTCTGAGATCCAAGCTGTTGTATTTGGCGTTGGCAGACTGCTTGGGAGTTAGCAATCTTGTTAGGTTCGGACTGCGGTAGTTAGCAATCTTGTTGTGAAACTGTATAGCTGGCTCCTGGTAGAGGGAGGAGCAAGCAATCTCGTTGAATCTGCCCCTGTGGAAGGAGGAGTTAACAATCTTATTGTAATCTACTCCTGAAGAGGGGAGGAGTAACAATCTGTTATGAACCTCCGTGAGGAGATAGCAATCTATTATGGAATCGGATGCTGGATACTCCAGTTGGAGGAGGAGATAGCAAACTGTATGAATCTGTAGCAGAAGACTCCTGATGGGGAAGGAGTAGCAATCTGTTACCAGTGGAATGCGTAGAGAGGGCACTCAGCTGTAGAGGAATGTAGATAGGTGAATCCTTGGGCCGATGACAGATGACTGCGCCCCCAGGAGGATATCCTGAGAGGGACCACTGGCTAGGCTTGGGAATGGAGACAGACACATATAGTTCTTTTATTAGACAGGTTAGTAGAACCACCAGAGGTGGCAGTAGTGAGCTGATATGCCCGCCAGGGCTGAAGTCCCTCAGGTACCTGAATAGCGATCCCAAGGTTGCTGAGCTGTAGAGAAACTATAGATAGTGAGTAGACAGGGTATGCTGTATACATAGCCAGAACTAGATGACAACTCACATAAGGTCTTAAGGAAGCTCAGTAGCTGGAAAGGGTTAGACCCTCGAGGAGCGAGTACCTGGTTCCAGGGAAAGCTCTGAGAGAGCGATGGTAACTCACAAATGTCTATATCTGAGATAGCTTCCAGGCAATAGAGAATCTTCAGTGTCCAGGAACATGAGCCCTCGAGGAGCGAGTACCGGTTCCTATTGACAATCTGAAATAAAAGAGAGCGAGGCCTCCGAGGAGCGGGTACCCCTGGTAAGTCCGAGGAGGCAGAGTAGCGTAGAGAGACAAGCGAGTCCAAATCAATCCTCGCTATCGATCCTTGCATGAAGCGAAAACTTTCTCCTTGCTAACTCGATTCGTTAGCGAATACTAAGACCTTTTATATTGGAAGCGGATGATGTCAACTCAGGGGGACACCTCCAAGGTTCGCGCCGTTGCTGGTACATCAATTGGAGCGCGCGCCCTACGTCATCAGGCAACATGGCGGATCCGCAGCATCGAGCCGGTCCGGGGATGCCAGACGGAGACGGCAAGAAGATGCCGCGGCAGCTAACCATCCATCAGACCCAGAGGGAGTCGCCACATAGGTAAAGAGGGCAGAGTGAGGGTGTCGAGCAGCGATGGTCGCAACACAAGCATTGTCTTACCGTGAGCCTTTCTTACGTTTTTCGAATTCCGGGGTCTCTCTCAAGACGGTCCCGTCATTCTTACCGAAGGTCATGTCTTCTTTTCATGTCAGTCGGTCGAGCTCCCCGCGTTCTCTTCTGCGTACATTGCAAGCCCTGGCGGGGATGAACTACGCCATCTGGATGTGAAATGGCATTTTCATGGAGGTAACCAATGACTTTCGAGTGTCGGATCGTCTCTTTGTTTTATGGAGTGGCCCCAACCGGGGCAAACAGGCCTCTAAGACTACGATATCTCGCTGGCTGAAGGAAGCAATATCGTCGGCTTACATCTGTCAGGGATGCCTGGTCCCGGAGGGCCTCAAGGCATCCCTCAAGGCCTGGGCGGAAAGTCAGTCTGTCTCCCCGCAGGAGATATGCAGGGCAGCTACCTGGAAGTCTCTGCATACTTTTGCTCGACATTACCGCCTTGATGTTCAAGCACCAGTTTTTTTGTTCTTTTGGGCGGCAGGTGCTTCGAGCGGGCCTGTCAAGGTCCCATCCTGTCTAGGGAAGCTTTGGTAAGTTTCATGGTCTGGACTGATCCGGGTACATACAGGGAAAAGAAAATTAGTTCTTATCTGTTAATTTTCGTTCCTGTAGTACCACGGATCAGTCCAGACGCCCTTCCCTTTCTCTCTTCCTGTCCACTCGAAGATCCATATACCATGTGTCCCTTCTTGCAGGCACCGGAAGCATCCATGTGATGATTGTGGGCATTCATGCCAGAGTGTCCATGCACGGAGTTCATTCATCAATCCACTACTTTTTCTCTTGTTCAATATTTTCAGAGTTCTCCTGTTCTTTGCTCGAGTTCTTCTGTTACTTGCATGTTCCAAGGTGTTTATCTTCTCTGCTTTAACAATGGTTATACTGAAGGGCTACAGGGTAGGCTCTGTCCTCATATAGGATACCCTTTCAGTTTTGATCTGTCTCCACCTGCTGGACAGGAGGCTCAACCCATGGTCTGGACTGATCCGTGGTACTACAGGAACAAAAATTAACAGGTAAGAACTAGTTTTCCTGTAGTAACACCAAGGACTCAAACAACAAGAACCTGTGAAAAAGAACAGGTAAATATTACACTGAGTCCCAGAATTGTGGAAACAAAACAAACCTGATTGCTATAGATCCCTGCACAGACACAACACGCTGGCAGAATCTCTTATCTTGGTCACATGCCCAGAGCAAATACAGAATTAGGGATTACAAATTATAAACAACAATATGCAGACAAAAACTAAAATGAAAACTCAGAAGCCAGACTGTATAAAAATGGAAAAATGGAATCACCATTCCTCATAAAACAAATAAAATTAAGAAACATAAAGCATCAATTATAATAGTAAAACCATACTAATAAAATAATATTTTAAAACTACTGACAAATAGAATAACTACTATTAATTAAAATCATATACATTTTTTAAAAATTTCCCAAGTACCAATAAAATATTTCAAAACAGCACATATATTGTTGTGTTCTGCGGCTGTGGCAGGCCACGACCGCGGTCCCCTATCTCGTCCGCAGCGGCGACCCGCCGCGGCAGCCTCAGGGGAAACCCCGACCGGGTGATCGGTGCCCCGGCGTGGGTCCCCGGCCTGCCCGTCCGGGGGAGAGCCGTCCCTGCTCTGCTCCCGCGCCGTTCCTGCAGCCGTTCCTCCGCAGAGGAAATCAAAGATGGTCGCCGCCATCTTTAGTCGCGAGGCCGCGCCCCCTTCACAAATTTAAAGGGACCTGATCCCTTTAACAAGCCTCACCTGTTCTTGATCAGCCTGAGCAGAGGACGTATAAAAGGGAGCTTCCTCTGCTCATTCTCTGACTTGGCAGTCCAGTGTTGTCTAGTCTGCTTGCTTCGGTGAGTTCCTGAGCTTCGGATCCCTGTTCCTGTTTCATCTTGGTCTTCTCGGTTCCTGACTTTGGATTGGCTTACGGTGATTCTCTGGTGTGCGACTCGGATTGGCAAGCGGTGATTCTCTGGTGTGACCTTGGACTGGCAAGTGGTGATCCCTCGGTGTGTGACCTCGGACTGGTAAGCAACGACTCTCTGGCACCTGATCTCGGACCCCTCCTGGACTCCGTCTCCAAGGGCCCGCCTAAGTCCCAGCGGTCCGGGTCCCTACGGGCTCCTCCTGGGGGGACCGCGGACTTCCAGGGCAAAGCTCCAGTCAACCCTTGCACCGATACAGCGATTTCTCGGGGTCCACCTAAGTCCCAGCGGTCTGGGTCCCTATGGGCTCCTCCTGGGGGGACCATAGACTTCCAGGGGTGAAGATACAGCTTCTCTTCTAGCCTCCTCGTTTGCCTGCAGTTGTCTCCGTCTCCAGAGCCAAGGGTCAACTGCGCTCCTCTTCTGTTCTGCCTCACCACCTGACTAGAGAACCTACGGATCCTCCACAAGGTATACCATCCTCTCATCGGCCCAAGGGTCCACAAGCCTGAGCAGATTGCCAAGTCCATGGACCTTGCGGAGGTATCTGCCCGCCAGGCCATTCTTGGAATGGCCCAACGCCTGAAGGATCAACAACAGACCCCTGATGCCCTGGTCTCTGCGGTACAGGGACTGACCCAACGCCTCGAGGCATTAGGGCCCTCGAACCCTACGCTGCCATCTCCGCCTGGGGCTCAAGGAGGTCGCCCTACCCAGCCACACACCTTCCAGGGCTCCAGGGATGACCAGGGGCCAGTAACGCCCACTCAACTCCCGGCGCCCTCTCGATACGCCGGAGATGCGAAGTTGTGTCGAGGATTCCTCAGCCAGTGTCAGGTCCATTTTTTCTTGTTGCCTGCGCAGTTCCCCAGCGACCTGGTCAAAACCAGCTACATTATGTCCTTACTCGACAGGAAGCCCCTGATATGGGCCTTTCATCTGTGGGAGAGAAGGGATCCCATCTTCGAAGACTTAAGTCAGTTTCTGTCCGCCTTCCGGCAGACTTTTGACAAACCCGTCCACAAGCCCACTGCGGTTTCGGAATT
Organism: Rhinatrema bivittatum; assembly: GCF_901001135.1. Classification (NCBI taxonomy): domain Eukaryota; kingdom Metazoa; phylum Chordata; class Amphibia; order Gymnophiona; family Rhinatrematidae; genus Rhinatrema; species Rhinatrema bivittatum. Next base: position 270,581,339 of record NC_042619.1, read on the forward strand.
GCTTCAATTACGACAGGGTACTCAGACCGTAGCCGAGTACGCGACGGAGTTCCGCACCCTGGCCGCGGAGCTGAATTGGAGAGAGGATTGTCTGCATGGAATCTTCTTGGAAGGGCTATCCTCGCGCCTGTAGAATGAGCTAGCAGCGAAAGAACTGCCAGACGTCCTCAATGGCATGATAGAATTGGCCAATCGAGTGGCTCGTCGGATGCGGTTTCGCCTTCCGGTAGTCAGGCCAGCGAGAAGGCCCTCATCTTCCTCCAAAAGTGCATCTGAAGCCCTTCGGGCACCTGCCGAGGAGCCCATGGAGTTGGGTCGTGGGAGAGTGTCTCCTCAAGAGCACCGGCGGCATGCGAGAGAAGGACTTTGCTTTTCTTGTGGCACGGCAGGCCATCGGATAGCCACCTGTCCAGCACGACCGGAAAACTCTCGGGCCTAGGACCAGAAGGAAGTCTCGTCCTGGGCTGTACCGCACCCGCACCTCCGCTAACGTTGCCAGTGGTGTTAACCTCGACTGATGAGTTGAACACGCTAGCCCTAGTGGACTCTGCTGGCGGCAATTTTATTATGAAAGGCCTGGTGGATCATCTAAAGATTCCACAAGTTTGTCTCCCTGCCCCTATGGTCATTTCCTCGATTCAAGGGAAGCCTCTTCCGGAACGAGTCACACACACCACAATTCCTGTCCAGCTGCGGGCTGGGGCCCTGCATCAAGAACAGATGTCATTCTGTTTCCTGGAGTACTCCATCCACCCGATCGTCTTAGGTCTCCCCTGGCTCCAGGAGCACGAGCCCCAGTTCGATTGGAAGACTTTGCAGTTAGCTCGTTGGGGGCCGAGCTGTCATGACAACTGCCTCCGCTCTGTGGTTCCAGCATCCTGCCCCATAGCTTCCACCAGCCTTCCAGACCTGCCAGCCTCTTATACCGCATACGCGGACGTTTTCTCGAAGAAAAGGGCAGAGATTCTTCCTCCCCATTGGAAGTTCGATTGTGCCATCCAGCTCCTTCCTGGCACCGAACCGCCTCGGGGTCACACCTACGCCCTCTCACCCGCTGAGACACAGGCTATGAGCGAGTATATCAAGGAGAACCTGGAGAGGGGCTTCATCCGTAAATCCAAATCCCTGGACGGGGCTGGCTTCTTCTTTGTCGCGAAGAAGGACGGGAGTCTACGTCCTTGTATTGACTACCGGGGTTTAAATGCCATCACGGCCCAGGATCGTTACCCTTTACCCCTTATCTCGGAGCTCTTTGACCGGCTACAAGGTGCAAGGATCTTTTCCAAATTAGACCTTCGAGGGGCCTACAACCTCATCCGAATTAAAGAAGGTGATGAGTGGAAGACGGCCTTCAATACCTGAGACGGCCACTATGAGTATTTAATGATGCCGTTCGGGCTCTGTAATGCTCCCGCGGTGTTCCAGAACACCATGAATAAGATATTCCGAGATCTCTTGTACAAGTGCGTAGTAGTGTACCTGGATGACATTTTAGTATTCTTGGATTCCCTGACTGCGCACCGTCAACACGTCATCCAGGTGTTGCAACGTCTCCAAGAACACCAGCTATATGCAAAATTGGAAAAGTGCCTCTTTGAGAAGGAGTCCCTTCCCTTCCTGGGATACATCATCTCCAACGAAGGCTTCTGATGGACCCTCAGAAGCTGCAAGCCATTCGGGAATGGCCCCAGCCGTCCAGACTGAAGGCACTCCAACGATTCTTGGGGGTTTGCAAATTATTATCGATCATTCATTCCCCACTATGTGAGTTTCGTGGCCCTGATGACGTCCCTGACCCGGAAAGGCGCGGATCCCAAGAAGTGGCCTCCGGGAGCGGAGACCGCCTTTCATCGCCTCAAGGAGGCGTTCCTGCAATAACCATGCCTTCGGCATCCAGAAGTGCAACGGCCATTCATCATTGAGGTAGATGCCTCATCAGAAGGCATAGGTGCCGTCTTGAGTCAGACGTCTGATACTCACAAACTCCGTCCGTGTGCCTTCCTCTCGCGCCAGTTCTCCCCGGCAGAGAGAAACTACGCCATAGGCGATAAGGAGTTGTTGGCGATCAAGGTCGCCCTCGAGGAGTGGCGCCCCTGGCTAGAGGGGGCACAGCATCAATTCACAGTCTACACGGACCACAAGAATCTCGATTACCTGCACCGGGCACAACGACTCAACCCACGGCAAGCACGCTGGGCTTTGTTTTTTACCCGGTTTAATTTTGTGCTCCGCTACAGACCGGCAGAGAAGAATGCCAAGGCCGACGCCCTATCACGGGTATTTGAATCAGCGGAAGGTTCTGAGGAACCGCGATTCATCATCGGCCCATCCCGCATCCACTTGTCTGCTACCACTGCCGTCCCTCCCGGGAAGACTCTGGTCCCGCCGGGCTTGCGGAAACAAGTATTGGCATGGGCTCACGACTCCCATTGTTCCGGTCACCCAGGACAATCTTGGACCCTACAAAACCTGCGCCGCTATTACTGGTGGCCAAAGGTCAACAAGGACGTCCGGGCGTACGTTGAGTCCTGTCAGTCCTGCGCCCGCCATAAGAGAATCTTCGGTTCGACCCCTACCTGCGCCTTCTGAACCATGGACTCATGTGGCTACCGACTTCGTGGTAGACCTGCCACCATCCACCGGCAACACAGCAATTTGGGTGGTCATCGACCGTTTTGAATGCATTCCAGGCATCCACCACCCTTTCCGTGAAGAAATACTTCCTGACGTTGGTTCTTAGTCTTCCTCCCTGGAGCCTCAGCTCGTGACCTCTGGTTCTGATTTTTTTCTGACGGAAAAGGTTTGTCGTCGTCTTTGGATCATTAAAGTTTTTCAAGTATCTGAAAGTCTGAATCATATCACCCCTGCTCCTCCTTTCCTCCAGGGAGTACATATTTAGATTGTTCAATCTCTGCTCGTATCTAAATATGTACTCCCTGGAGGAAAGGAGGAGCAGGGGTGATATGATTCAGACTTTCAGATACTTGAAAAACTTTAATGATCCAAAGACGACGACAAACCTTTTCCGTCAGAAAAAAATCAGCAGAACCAGAGGTCACGAGCTGAGGCTCCAGGGAGGAAGACTAAGAACCAATGTCAGGAAGTATTTCTTCACGGAAAGGGTGGTGGATGCCTGGAATGCCCTTCCGGAGGAAGTGGTGAAGTCCAAAACTGTGAACGACTTCAAAGGGGCGTGGGATAAACACTGTGGATCCATCAAGTCTAGAGGGCGTGAATAAAGAGGAGGCAGCAAAACACTGCACGGAGCGGCAGTAGCCACAGAGGCATTCAAACACTGCACGGAGCGGCAGTAGCCACAGAGGCATTCACGGAGCGGGATGCCAGTGGCCAGTAGTTGGTGCTCCACCTTCACGGAGCGGAAGGATGGAAGGCTGCTATCTCCAAAAAAAACAAAACAAAAAACAAAAAAACAAACAAAAAAATAAAAACAGGGGTGGGTAAGAGTATGGGGTAAGGGTGTGGCCTGCTTGTTACAGCGGTTGCTACCCCTAATTGAGCTGGCCGTTCACTTGGATGCAGATACGGCGCTGCTCTCTAAATTGGTGGTGGGGTGGAGGGGAATTACGGTTGGAGGGTACTGGAAGCCAATAGTAACAGGTGGGAGAGAAAAAAAAGGGGAAAAAATGAATAAAGTGCGTAGCTTGCTGGGCAGACTAGATGGGCCGTTTGGTCTTCTTCTGCCGTCATTTCTATGTTTCTATGTTTTAGTAAAATGGCGCACATCTTGCCGTTGCCAGGGTTGCTGTCTGCTCCGCAATTGGCTCAGCTGTTTGTCCAACACGTCTTCAGGCTACATGGCCTCCCTAAAAGCATCCTCTCGGATCGTGGACCACAATTCACTGCCAAGTTTTGGAGGGCCCTTTGTTTGAAGTTCGACGTCACGTTAGACTATACGTCCGGTTACCATCCTCAGACCAATGCCTCGCTGAGAGAACTAACCAGACGTTGAAACAATTCCGCCGACTTTACGTCAACGAAAAACAAGATGACTGGGCTAGCCTGCTACCCTGGGCCGAATTCGTGCTAAATTCCCATATCTCCGCGGCAACAGGATCCTCCCCGTTTCAGATAGTTTATGGGAAACAGCCATGACCGCCACTGCCTGTCCCCACCACAGTGACGTCCCCAGTAGCCCAGCTCTTGGCTGAAGAGCTGCATCGTCTATGGTTATCCACGCAGCGCGCCCTGATCAAGGCCGGTCAGGCAGCTAAGAAGTATGCGGACCAGTGCAGGAGACCATACCCGCCTCTCCGACCGGGCCAGAAGGTTTGGTTAAGTACGCAATTTATCCGTCTGAAGCTGCCATCATCACGACTAGCTCCGCGATTCATCGGGCCATTCCCCATTATCCGGCAGGTGGGTGCAGTCTCATATCAACTTCGCCTCCCTCCGTCTCTTAAGATACACAATACTTTCCACGTCTCTCTCCTGAAACCTCTGGTATTGTCATGGCCTTCCAGCATGCCTCCAACTCCCCAACCTGTCGCCTCCGAAGATGACCTCACCTACCAGGTTCGGGAGGTCCTGGATGTGAGAAAACATCGCAAGAAGTGGGAATATCTGTTGGCATGGGAGGGCTTTGGCCCCGAAGAAAACTCCTGGGAGTTATTGGCTAACATCCTGGACCGGAGCCTATTGGACCAGTTCCACAGAGACCACCCGGCTAAACCCAGGCCTCCAGGGAGGCGCCCTAAAGAGGGGGGGGTACTGTTGTGTCCCGCGGCCATGGCAGGCCACGACCGCGGTCCCCTACCTCGTCTGCGGCAGCGACCCCCTGCGGCAGCCTCAGGGGAAAACCCTGACCGGGTGCTCAGTGCCCCGGCTCGGTGCCCCGGCCTGACCGTCGGGGGGAGAGCCGTCCCTGCTGCCCCCGCGCCGTTCCTGCAGCCATTCCTCCGCGGAGGAAATCAAAGATGGCCGCCGCCATCTTTAGGCGCGAGGCCGCGCTCCTTCACAAATTTAAAGGGACCTGATCCCTTTAACAAGCCTCACCTGTCCTGGATCAGCCTGAGCAGAGGAAGTATAAAAGGGAGCTTCTTCTGCTCATTCTCTGACTTGGCAACGTCCTCCAGCGTTGTCTAGTCTGCTTGCTTCGGTGAGTTCCTGAGCTTTGGATCCCTGTTCCTGTTTCGTCTTGGTCTTCTTGGTTCCTGACTTCAGATTGGCTTACGGTCATTCTCTGGTGTGCGACTCGGATTGGCAAGCGGTGATTCTCTGGTGTGACCTCGGACTGGCAAGTGGTGATCCCTTGGACTGGTAAGCAACGGCTCTCTGGCACCTGATCTCAGACCCCTCCTGGACTCCGTCTCCAAGGGCCTGCCTAAGTCCCAGCGGTCCGGGTCCCTACGGGCTCTTCCTGGGGGGACCGCCGACTTCCAGGGCGAAGCTCCAGTCAGCCCTTGCACCAATACTGCGACTCCTCGGGGTCCACCTAAGTCCCAGCGGTCTGGGTCCCTATGGGCTCCTCCTGGGGGCTCCACAGACTTCCAGGGGTGAAGATACAGCTTTTCTTCTAGCCTCCTCATCTGCCTGCAGTCGTCTCCGTCTTCAGAGCAGAGGGTCAACTGCGCTCTTCTTCTGTTCTGCCTTGCTACCCGACGAGAGAACCTACGGATCCTCCACAAGGTATACCATCCTCTCATCGGCCCAAGGGTCCACAAGCCTGAGCATAACAGATATCAAATAACACCCAATAAAACTAATAAAGGTTTAAAAACCCCTGCTGTCCATACCTGGGAGCTCTTGATTTCCAGTCACCCTCAGACTGTTGAGGATTAGAGGGTTAGGGGGCGCACAAACTTTATTCTCTCTCTCTCACAAACATACACTGTCACATACACACACATACATAAATGCTCTTATACACACCTACAACCTCACTCTCACAGTCACTGACATGCTCTCAGGCTCTAAGACCTTCTCTCTCCCCCCACACCCACACACAAGCTCTTATTCCCCTGGATTCTCTCATACACAAACATGCTCGCACTCTTAATGGCTCACACACACACACTCACACACACACGCTCCCAGTCATTCTCACACACACACACACACACACACACACACAGGCAGGTTCCCATTCATTCTCACACCACTCCCCCCAGCCCTCAGGCACGCACACATTCATTCTCACACCACTTCCCCCCAGCCCTCAGGCACGCACACATTCATTCTCACATACACGGACCCCAGTAAGGCACCAATTCATTCTCATACATAGACACACCCTCAGGCAGGCACCCATTCACACACACACTCACCCTCAGGCAAACTCCCATTCATACACATGCACATAGTGAAGGCAGACCCCCCTCTCTTTTTTTTTGCCAGGAACCTCGGAGCCTCTCTCGTTCCTCTGCTGCTGCTGTCACTGCTGCCCCTTGGCTATTGGGGAGGTGCCAATCGCTGCTACTGGCACTGAAGCCCATTCTGCTTCTTCCTCTGTGCAGGCCCCGTGGGCTTCCAGTTCCTCCATACTGATCTTGTACATTGTGAGATCGGCATAGAGAAAGTGCTACTCCAGCACATTCCCAAGATAACATATGCCAATCACTAAAAATTCAAAAATTATTATTATTTTATTTTGCTTTGCTGTCTGATTTTAGTTTTCTAATCAGTTGGTCATAGGCTTTTTTTTCCACCTTCCCTTTCTTGGTCTTTTGCCAATTCTTTTTCAGGGCCTCTCTTTTTTCTGTTTCTTCTTTCTCTACCTGTCTTTTTCCTTCAAACATACACTCAGGTTCTCATTCTCACATGCTGTCTCTCTCTCTCACACACACAGGCACAGCCTCTTACACCCACATGCTGTCTCACACATGCAGCTCTCTCTCATACCGCCGTAACAAGCAAGCTACTCCCCTGCTTTTATGTGGATGCAAATCCTTTTTTCTACATTTCCTCTTGCTGTTGAAGCATAGAGCAATGTTGGAGTCACATTAACCGTGTGTATGTTTATTGAATAAGGGTATTATGGAGGAATTGGGTATTATGGAGGAACTGGAAGCCCACGGGGCCTGCACAGAGGAAGAAGCAGAATGGGCTTCAGTGCCAGTAGCAGCGATTGGCACCTCCCCAATAGCCAAGGGGCAGCAGTGACAGCAGCAGCAGAGGACCGAGGCAACTGTTACCTCCTCGCCCTACTCGACATCTCAGCTGCCTTTGATACCATCAACCATAACCTCCTCATCAACCGGCTATCCGAAATAGGCATCTCAGGCCTAGCCCTACTATGGTTTAAATCCTACTTATCTAACAGAAAGTTCTCCGTCAAGATAGGAAACGCCAACTCCACACTCTATCCCTTGTCTCAAGGTGTCCCACAAGGCTCCTCCCTCTCCTCCACCCTTTTCAACATTTATCTCACACCTCTATGTCAGCTCCTCACAGACCTCGGCCTCAAATTCTACCTCTATGCAGATGACGTTCAAATCGTCATTCCCATTCACAACTCTCTCTCAGATGCCCTTGCCTTCTGGAACACATGTCTTGCCAACATCAATGACTTCCTCACCAACATCCACCTCGCTCTAAACTCCTCCAAAACAGAGCTGCTCCTTATCTCTCCTCACCTCCCTCCCAAACCACCGATCTCCAACGATCCAGCTTTCAACGTCATAACACCCCAACCCACAGTAAGAGACCTTGGGGTTATCATAGATCAACAACTCAATCTCAAAAAACAGATCAACTCCATCCTCAAAGAAGGTTTCTTCAAGCTTCACATCCTGAAGAAACTCAGACCCCTCCTCCACTATCATGACTTCCGCACCGTCGTCCAAGCCACCCTTTCCTCAAAGCTGGACTACTGTAATGCCCTCTTCCTTGGCCTACCCTCCTCCACCACCAAGCCCTTACAAATGCTCCAGAATGCCATCGCCAGGGTCATCACCAACTCAAGGAAAGCTGATCACATTACCCCAATACTCAAAGAACTCCACTGGCTCCCCATCGCATCCCGAATTCTCTTCAAAATTCTAACCATAGTGCACAAGTCCATCCACTCGCACAATTCCAATTGGTTGGATGAACCCTTTCGTCCTATACGCACTGAACGACCCACTCGCACTGTCAACAAAGGCACCCTCTCCATTCCCCCTTTGAAAAAAGCCCACCTCTCCTCTACTAGGGACCGTGCACTATCCATTGCAGGCCCTAAACAATGGAACACCCTCCCTACCACTCTCAGGCTAGAGCCATGTTACGCCAAGTTCAGAAAAAAACTTAAAACATGGCTCTTCCGACAAGCCTACCCTGATTAAGTACACCGACTTCTGCAAGTATCTTGCCTACGCCTTGTATATTCCTGTAAATAGTCCGTTGCAGTTTTTATTTATTGCTTTAATTCCTCCACCTCCTGCTCTTTGTATACTCCTCCTTGTTCGCCCTCCCTGTTCATTGTAATTTCTACCTTTAAAGTTACATTGTAAACCGGTATGATGTATGCATACTAATACCGGTATATAAAAGTTTTTAAATAAATAAATAAATCTCCAGGTAGTAGCCGTCATTCCCGCAAGCCACCCCCATGCCTCTTCTCTTCATTCACATCCTCTAGACAGGTTAATCCTGAAGACAGGTTAATCCACCTTCCAACCCTTGGCTGCCGGATGGTGATGCTATTATCCTCCTGCGTGGCTGCGTTTACCGCGATTACTTAAGTGTCAGATCCAGTCTCAAGAGTAGTGATATTACACTGAGCTCAGTGTTTTCTTGTAAACTGAGTACTCGAATGGTTGTCTGTTAATAGTTATGTTCATGTATTGTTTAATTATCCACAGTTGTCTTTTGCAGATAATATTGGCAGGCTGTGTCAGTGCAGTGGTATATATACCATGACGTCAGCTTTGCTGTCTCCATCTTCTGGAGAGGTGCATAACCCACTGGTGTGGATTAACCTGTCTTCATTAAAGAAAAGGAAATTATCAGGTAAGTAGCAATATCTCCATAACAGCTGATGAATAGAACAACATCCAGTAATTAAAAATTATACAAATTTTCCAAATACCAATAAACTATTTAAAAATAGACGCATCAGACAGCACTCAATAATTAAAATAAAGATAAAAAAAATCTCCTGCTAGCCATACTTGGGATCTTTTGAATTCCAGATGCCCTGTGATTGTTGTGGATTAGCAGGAGGAGAGAGGAGTTGTTGCTCATAAACTTTATTCTCTCTCTCATATGTACACACATGCTTGCTCTCTCATACATACACACATATGCCCTGTCTCTCTTACATGCATTCATACACCACATGCTTTCTCTCTCATACATGTACATACACATACATGTTTTTCTCTCTCATACATATACACACATGGATATGCCCTCTTATACATGTATAAACATGCCCTCTCTCATACACACACTTACAAACCTGCTCTCTCCCTAACTGCTCCTCCCTTGGCAGCACTAGGCCAACAGCAACAGCCTCATCCTTCAGCCCCCGCAGCCCATGGTGCTCTTCCTTTCTTCAGGCCTGTGGGGGCTGTTGCTTCTCTGCCTTCTGCGCAGCTTCCTACAACTGAGCAGAGACCGGGGCTAATGTTACAGCTTCCTGAGTGGGCGTGGCCATGCTGTTTAGCTGCAGCTGTCCTTCCTGCTCTTCATTGTAGTGCGGCCCAGGCCAGTACCACTTCTTCATGTGGCGACAGCTCACGCCTCTTCTTCCCGCCTATGTTGGCATCGGCATGATCTCTCCTTCTTCCCGCCCACGCGGGACCATACCATGGTGCTTTCTCTTCCAGCCACTTGGGCGGGAAGAAGGAGAGACCATGCCAGTGCCACCCACCGATCGGTGGTGCCCTAGGAGGTTGCCTAGTCCACCTAGAGCTTCCACCGGCCCTGCCCAAAAGAGGAAACCCACACCTTTCTCCCCTGGAAAAGAATGTCTAAATTTATTTCAAGCTTATGATCACACCAGCAGTAATGCTCAAAGTATATTTAAAATGACATTATTTTGCTTATTATACTAGAACAGAGAATTGCACACTGCTGCCCTTTAAATTAATGGTGTGCTATTTCTCAAATGTTTTCCTTCTAGATGTATGAGAACCACATATCTTATGTCATCAATATGGAGGGGAAGGAGCGTATTATTCACCTGAAGAAACAGTAAGAGCTTGATCTACTCTAATCAGAGGAACTTGTTAATTATATAGCAGTTTATAAAATGTAAACGGAATACTGGCAAAATTAGTCTGGACAAGTCATCTGACACTTAAAATAAGCAAATTCATGACCAGGGTATGTATTTCATTACCGAAGAGATTTTAAAACATTTTTGGTTAAGGTAGTCCACTCCCAATTGTGAATGGTGACTCTTACTGGTGCCTCAGGTAGATATAATATATGTAAAGCATGAATACAGCACAGACAGCTGAAGAGCAGATCTTCATCAGATTCCCATGCAGATGTCACAAGAAAAGCATGAACACAGCACAGATAACTAAAGAATGGTCTCAGAATACTGTATCTTTAAGAATAAAAACTAGACTGTATTAAAAGTTGCATATCTGTTATTGTAAAACATGTAAAACTGTAATAAATAACAGGGTGAGAAATAAAAAGAAGGTACAAGACTAGGGCAAACAGAGGCAGGAATTTAACAAATAAACTATAGTTTCCTTCTCATCCTGCCATACTAGTCCAGAACGATTGGGTTATGTTGCCCTTCCAGGAGATGGAGGCAGAGAACATGACTTTTTCTGTGACATCATCACTGCTTATTTGTGATGCAGTGTCAGTTAAAGCCATTCTCCGTGGACATGCACAATAAACTGTTACACAAGATGGGTGACATCATTTGACGGTATTGAGTCAGGTCTTTTTCTTAGCATTCAGACAGGTTAATCCACACCAGTGGGTTATGCACCTCTACCAGCAGATGGAGACAGACCAAAGCTGACGTCATGGTATATATACTCCTGCACTGACATTTGCCTGCCAGTATTCTCCGACTCCAGGGATAGTGGACGTGCATCTCCCTATTGGGGATTGCTTTAAAAAAAATAGAAAATGAAAGGAGAAAAGAAGAAGTGCAGTTAGTGTAGCTTGGTTCAAAAAAGGTTTGGATAAGTTCTTGGAGGAGAAGTGAATTAACTGCTATTAATCAAGTTTACTTAGGGAATAGCCACTGCTACTAATTGCAGCAGTAGCATGGGATCTTCTTAGTGTTTGGTTAATTGCCAGGTTCTTGTGGCCTGGTTTGGCCTCTGTTGGAAAGAGGATGCCTGGCTTGATGGACCCTTAGTCTGACCCAGCATGGCAATTTCTTATGTTCTTATGTTAAGGAATTTAATTTGCCCCACTCTCCTGTGGTGATGCCTTATGGTCCCTCCCTCAATCGAGTTTTACTGAGGTGATATCTGCGGATCCCTCTCTCAGTAGAGTGCCTCAGTCCAGTAAGCTGGTTTTCCGATGTGGACTTTGCTGTAGAGATAGACACAACTCTTTTGCTACTCATACATTCATTCTCATACTACACATACATGCTTTACCCCCACATTACCATACTCACTTCCATACTAAACCATACTTTATATATCCATAAAAGATAGACTGTACTATCCATAAAAGATAGACTGGACTTGGTTTGAAAAATCTGTGTAAGACATTGTATAATATTGGATTTAAAACAAGGGAAGACTTGTCTGCAAAAATATACTGATTCAATGTATTGGTTATAAAGCATTAAGTGGAAGTTATAAGGTATTGTACCTCAAATGTGAACATGTGAAAGCCTTATTTTTATGGATATATAAAGTATGGTTTAGTATGGAAGTGAGTATGGTAATGTGGGGGTAAAGCATGTATGTGTAGTATGAGAATGAATGTGTGAGTAGCAAAAGAGTTGTGTGTATGGTATGTGTTTTAATGTTTCACATAGGTCCATTGTAAATGGTTAATAAAGAAGTTGATTCAAATGGATCTAAATATCGTATAATAGTCATTGGATTACCTCCATTTTTTTATGATATAAGTTCCTCAACCTAGGGCAGAAGAGGAAACTATATATCAAGTACATGAAGTACTAGATGTCCGGAAACGAGGCAACATATGGGAATACCTCCTTGCATGGGAGGGATTCGGACCGGAGGAGAATTCTTGGGTGCCTGATAAGAACATCCTGGATAAAACACTTCTCCAGAACTTTCACAATGAACATCCAGGTAAACCCAAGCCTTCTAGAGGGAGGCCTAAAGGAGGGGGTATTGTTACGGCCGTGGCAAGCCGCAACCGGGACCGACTGTCATGGCCGCCAGTGTTGGGTTGGTTTGGAGGCTCCTGCAGGAGCAGGGGGCCTCTTCCGGCGTTCTCCCCGCGGCCATGGCCGCTGCTAGGCTGGCCGCAGGGCCCAACTAGGCTGCGATGACTCCTCCCCCTTCCTGGCTGCCTTAGAGCCGTGTGCGCGGCTGAAGATAAGATTTAAAGGGGCCATGACAGGAAGTTGTCGTGGCTCCCTCCTGAGACTCCTCCCTCATTTTTAGGTATTTAAGGCAAGGTCTGCTCCTCAGACCTTGCTTTGGTATTGAGGCTCGTGCTTGGTTTCCGGTGCCTGTGTTCCTGGACTTGCTTGGTTCTTCGTCCCGCTTCTGCTCCTCCTCTTCGTTGGATTGACTCTTTGGCTCCTGACCTTCGACCGGCTGTGGTGAGTTCCTGGCATTGACTTTGGATTGGCTTTGGACCCTTCTCCTGTGTTGCTCCTGGACTGGCTTCAGACCTCTCTCCTGTCTGTTCCCGGACTGACTTTGGACCGCTCTCTGTACTTCGACCCTTGGACCGGCTTTGGACTCTCCTTCGACTTCTACTCCCGGACTATCTACGACCAGCCGGAGGCGCCAGCCATCTGGAATCCACAACCTGCAAGAGGCACCTGTGTCCAGACCTTCATTAGTCTTCAGGGAGTTCCTTAAGTCCCAGCGGCCGGTTCCTACAGGCTCCTCCTGGGGGGATCACAAGCTTCCAGTGCGAAGTCTTCTTTCAACACATCTCATCGAGCCTTGCCCTCCGACAGTAGGGACCTAACGGGTTCTCTGTCCGTTTGGGTAGCACCAACTCTACCTCGGAACAGGAGGAGGCCCGGTAGCAGGGTCCCCACCGCAGATCGGCCCGAGAAGATCAGGGCTGCTGCAGAGCCCATCCTGCAGCGACCCATGAAGAGGGGGCCCAGAGGTAAGAGAGAGGCTGAGGGCCCGTAGAGTGTGTGTATGAGATGAGTTGAGAGATTGTGTGCGTGTATGAGATGAGTTGAGAGATTGTGTCTGTGCGTGTATAAGATGAGTTGAGAGATTGTGTGTGGGAGTGAGGACCTGAATGTTTGCAGAGACAGCATGTGAGAGCCTGTGTGTGTGAGAGAGAGACAGCATGTGACAGTGAGAGCCTGTGTGTATGAATGATTGTATGAGAGAGAGCATGTGACAGTGAGAGCCTGTGCTTGAGCAAGACAGCATGTGGGAGTGAGAGAGAGCCTGGGTGTGTGAGAGTCAGACAGCATGTGCCAGTGAGAGACTGTGTATGAATGATTGTATGAGAGAGAGCATGTGAGAGCCTGTGTGTGTGTGAGAGAGAGAAAGCATGTGAGAATGAGAACCTGACTGTGTGCTTGAGGGAAGAAGATAGATGGAGAGAAAAGAAATAGAAAAAAAAGACAATATGAAAGGAATTGGCAAAAAAATAAAAAAGGGGAGGTGGAACAAAAAAGCCTGTGACCAACCGATTAGAAAACTAAGATCAGACAGCAAAGGTAAAAAAATAAATAAATTACTTTTTACTGATTGGCACATGTAATCTTTGGTAATGTGTAAGAGTAGTACTTTCTCTATGCGGATCTCACAATGTACGAGATCAACTTGGAGGAAGTGGAAACCCACGGGTCCTGCACAGAGGAGGCAGCAAAATGGGCCAGTAGCAGTAATCAGCGCCTCCCCAATAGCCATGCGGCATCAGTGACAGTGACAGCAGAGGAATGAGAAAGGTTCCGAGGTTGCTGGCAAAAGAAAGAGAGGGGGTCTGCCTTTAGTGTGTACGTGTGTATGAATGGGAATCTGCCTGGGGGTGTATATGTGTGAATGCATGGGTGCCTACCTGAGAGTGTGTCTGTGTATGAGAATGAATGGGTGTCTTCCTGGGGTTTGTATGTGTGAGAATAGGTGCCTGCCTGTGTGTGGTGTATATGTGTGTATGAGAATGAATTGATGCCTGCCTGGGGGTCTGTGTGTGTGAGAATGAATGTGTGCATGCCTGGGGGATGGTGAGGGAGTGGTGTGAAAATGAATGGGAGCTGGCCTGGGGGTCAGTTTCAGTGTGTGAGAATGACTGGGAGCTTGCCTGGGTGTGTGTGTTTGTGTGAGAATGATTGGGAACTTGCCTGGGTGTGTGTGTTTGTGTGTATATGAGGGAGCCAGAGAGAGTGAGAGCATGAGTGTGTATGAGAAAATCCAGGGGAGTAAGAGTTTGTGTGTGTGGGGGGGGGGGGGGTGTGGAGGGGGAGAGAGTGTCTTAGAGCCTGAGAGTGTGTCAGTATCTGTGAGAGCGAGAGGTTATGATGGGTATAAGAGCATGAATGTGTATGTATGTGACAGTGTATGTGTGAGAGAGAATGGACATGTATGTGTGAGAGAGAGAGGATAACCTCCAAATCCTTGACAATATCAGGGTGACTGGAAATCAAGAGCTCCCACGTATGGACTGCAGGGGCTTTTTAAAATCCATATTAATTTTAATTATTGGGTGTTATTTGATATATGTGCTGTTTTGAAATATTTTATTGGTGTTTGGGAAATTGTAAGAAATGTATATGATTTTAATTAATAGAAATTCTATTTATCAGTAGTTTTAAAATATTCTTTTATTAGTATGGTTTTACTATTATAACTGATGCTTTATGTTTCTTGATTTTATTAGTTTTATGAGGAATGGTGGTTCTGTTTTTCCATTGTTAATACACAGTCTTGCTTCTTGGGGTTTCCATTTCAGTTTTTGTCTAATTTGTGCTCCTTTATTTTGTATTCTTTATTTGGTGAGGGTCTGTCTCTGCTCTGTGTGTGTGACCATGATGAGATCATAGGGATCTATAGCAGTCTGGTTTGTTTTGTTTCCTCAGTAGGTGGTGTATTGGTATTCTAGGACCCAGTGTAATATTTACCCTTGCTTCTTCACAGGTAGGGTTATTGTTGTTTGAGTCCTTGGTGTTATTACTGTTATGTTACAATGGGATTGCAGTATAGATTTTGAGTGTCTTTTTGCGGGGTTTTGGGTTAGTTCACAATGTGCCTGGCAGTGGAAGGTGTTTGTGCTGCTGTTACTGTGAGGTGACACCAGAATTTGAAAATATCTTTTAGTATGATGAGCTGTAAGGGAAACATCCAAGCTCCATTGTTTGGGGGAATTTCAGTGGATGCACAGAGTTAGAGAACTGGAGATGCAGGATTTATATTGACATTCTGTCCCTTCCTATAAATTCCAGACTTCACTCTCATAGCCATATAGAATTAGTTGAATGAGGCTATTAAATAATTTTATAGTATGAAACTGGCCAGCTTTTTAAAGTTACGCAGAAGAACCTTTGGACTTTTTTTATTAACACCAAATATTCAAAAGTTGTGTTCATCCCATCAAGCTCATATATCTCATTAAAGAGGTAAATTGAATAACACAAAAACTTTGTTTTATTATTTTTACTCATAAATTATAACAATAACATTAATCTTGGAATATTATATATTTTTAATATAAATGAAAGGTTTTCACAAGATAGGTTGTGTTGTGAAACATTTTATTATATATATATTTAAGGAAACATACATAAATTGTCGAAATACATTTCGTTCGTTTAACCTTTAACCTCTGGTTTGCTAGTAGACTGAATTACTGTGTCACAAAATTATGTTTGTCTAAAAAGTGTTCACCAACATGAAAAGTTTGGAAAGCTGTGGTCTAAAAGTTCAAACAGTGACATCTCTTCTTGAAAAGAGGCATAAATCAGAACCAAGAGAAAAATCTTGGTCATTTTATCTGCTTAATAGGCAACAGACTATGCAAACTTTGGCTAGTTGAGCCCATGGGTGCAAGCAGCTAGATACAGGTAAAAGGGTTTGCGCATACATATTGAGGAGGGTTGGGGGACTGGCTCATCTAGCCTACATTACTGATAGAAAATCTTTCCTTGGTGATAAATGTGTTAGTAAAATTCTTATTCCATTCCATAATATTTTTTTGGTGGGGGGTATTTGTTCTTTCTTTTAGGACATTTTTATCATCTGACTTCAGAGTTAATACCTACAGTGGCCTGGGGACTTTGAGATCTTATCTTCCCAACATTGAGGTACAGTTTCGCTAGCTCTGCTGGATTCTTGTTTCACCTTCAGTCCTGTAGTCAAATCAGCTGTTTGAAGATCTGGGATGTGGTGTCTGAGCTGTTTTGGTGATAGTAGGGTACAAGGGATGACAACCAAATCCTCTTCTCCTACCTGCCTACGAACTCAAATTTAAACAATGCATTGCAGCTGTTGAATGCTGATTCCTGAACATACCCAGATCAGTCCAGAAAAGTGGGTTGTGTATCCCTACCAGCAGGTGGAGTCAGAGAACAATTAGAACTTTGGGCACTGCTACATAACGAGAGTGCCACTTGCAGTCACTCAGTATTTCTTTGACTCCAGTGGGTGATACAGATGCGCACCTGCAGTTTTTAGTTATATTTTTTATTTAGTTAGTTTGAATTTAATTTTTTGGTTTATGGTCGCTTCCTGAGGTGTTAGGCTCCTTCGTGGACCATCCCTCAGTAGAAGCCGGGCGTCCGGGGAATTGGATATTCCTGTCAGGGTTTCGCCCACCACAGTTCGGTGTCTGACGACCAGGGGCTCCTGGCTACTCACCACCGTCTCTGCTACAGCTGCTCCCTTGTCTCCTGTAACAGCTTTTCTCTGTGTCTTGGAAAAGTTTATTAAAAAAAAAAAAAAAAAGCTGTTTTCACTGCGGCTGACTGACAGTCTTCAGTGCTGAGGTAAGGAGAGGTGCAGGAGGGACCGGATCTTTTAAGGCCGGCTGGGGAAGCTGTTAGCAGTGTTCCCCTCAGCTCCCGGGGCTCCAGGTCTTTTTCTGAGGGCAAGGGTGAGTTTTTTTCTCCAAGTGCCTCGTTTACTCGCCGCTTCCCTGCTGGGGGCCTTGTGATTTCACTATAGACAGGCTCCTTTCCCGCGGCACAGCTGCGCGCAGTTTTTTCTCCTCAGCCGGTAGTTTCTGAGCCCACAGCACGAAGAATTTGTTTTTCTGGTCCTGCCTTACTGAAAATGTAATTTTTTCCGCATCGCGGCTCCAACTGTTTCTTTTTTTTATTCACGCCCTTTTCTCACTTCAGGCTATCAGCGTGATGCTGCGCATGACACCGAAAACAGAATCTCGGCCAGGCGTTAGATGTGGCCTCCTTATGTGCAGCGTGTTCCCCGTGGTTAGAGGACTCTTCAAGGCTTCTTGCCTCCTCCCTCGGGGAGGGAACGTCTGTCTCGCCTTTGGCTTCGCGGGAAGAGGATTCTCTGCCTGTTCTAGCCCCGGTGAGGGAAGACCTCACCGGGGGAACTGATGATATCACCCCAGCTGACTCTCCAGTGGGGGAGGGGGACCCGGAGGGGTTTTCCCCAAAATTTGTCCTCTTTATGCACCAGGCTTTCCTGGTAAGGAAATGCTCAGCGGTAAAGCAGCCCAGTCTCTTGGGGGCAGGTTCGGACCCGCCTGAGAAAAGAGGTCGGGTACCGACCCTCGTCAGCGCCTCCCTGATCAGGCTCACCCCATAGCGGATTCTCCCCAGGGTACGTGAGATCCGATCCCGGGGGCTGGGGCAACGCCGGCTTCTGGGGTAGTAGAGGCGGCAGACCTGGATCCGCGGCCAGATCCGGCTGATGTGGATGCTGATGATCCGAATGAGCCCGATGAACCTCTTGCGGAGGGGGTTGACCCCAGCGTGGTGCGTTTGTTCAAGTGGAATGAGTTAAGACCCCTTATTCCCCAGGTCCTTGAAGTTCTGGGGCATAAGATTTCTCAAGAAGAGTCTGACAACGAGGGTGTCAATCCAGTCCTCGATGGCATTAAGGGTCCCACAACATCTTTTCCTCTGCCTAAGAAGGTTCGCAAACTAGTGACCGGGGAGTGGGAGACTCCTGATTCCAGCTTGAAGGTGGGCAGAGCTATGGCGAAACTGTACCCGTTATCGTCTGATGTTTTGGATTTACTGAAGATTCCAAAGGTGGATGTTACACCGCGATCTCGGCTGTCACGAAAAAGACCACTATCCCAGTTGCTGGGCGGCTGCCCTTAAGGATATGCAGGACCGCAAGCTGGAGATCCAGTTGAAGTGAGCATTTGAGGTTGCTGCACTAAGCCTTCGGGCAGCGGTTTGGCTAGCCTCATGCAGAGGGCCTGTCTGTGTTGGGTCCAGGGACCGGTACGGGCGACGGTGGGGCTCTGCAGTCCACCTGCCTAGAAGCAGGCATCGCTTATGTTGCAGATGCTTTGTATGATCTGGTAAGGACCTCGGCGAGAGGTATGGTGTCCTTGATGTCAGTGCGGCATCTCCTCTGGCTGTGAAATTGGGCGGCGGATTTGTCCTCCAAGTCCCAGCTTTGTAATCTACCCTTTAAGGGCAAGCTTTTGTTTGGGGAGGATCTGGATCAGCTGGTAAAGCTGCTTGCCGAATCCAAGGGCAATCGGTTGCCAGAAGATAAAGAAAGTCTTCCCTCCTCGAGCTAGGTTTAGGGACTCTTGCCGCTTCAGAGCGGGTAGATATTCCGCACCTCCTGCTTCTAAACCTGCTTCGGGGCGCCAGCAGTCCTTTCGAGGGGGTCGCCGGCCCAGAAGAGATATGGGACATCTTGATGCAGGAAGTAATAAAAACCCCCAATGAAGCCACTCCGTCGTCGAAGCTGTCGGAAGCAGATTATCCAACTTTTACACGGAATGGGCAAGAATTACATCAGACCATTGGGTCTTAGAAATGATCAAAGACGGGTATGTACTGGAATTCTCGTGGTTTTTGTAGGGTCTGCACTGGAATTCTCGAGGGTATGCACTGGAATTCTCGAGGTTTTTGTAGAGTCCCAAGTGGCCTCAAGTGTGAAGCGAGAGGCGGTCCGGGTGACTCTACAACGATTTCTCGAGCTCAAAGCTATTGTCCCAGTTCCAGAGGCTCAACAGGGACGAGGTCGGTACTCCGTGTACTTTGTGGTCCCCAAGAAAGAGGGCACGTTTCGGCCCATCCTCGATCTGCAGAAGGTGAATTGTTGCTTTCGGGTTCCTCGCTTTCATATGGAAACCCTGAGGACAGTGATGGCTGCGATTCGAAAAGGGGAATTTCTCGCTTCTCTGGACCTCATGGAGGCATTTTTACACATTCCGATCTGGCTGAATCACCAGAGGTTTCTGTGGTTCAAGGTCTTGGGACGACACTTCCAATTTCGAGCCCTCCCATTTGGTCTTGCAACAGCTCCTCGCACGTTCACCAAGGTGATGGTGGTGGTAGCAGCCTTCCTTCGTCAGGAGGGAATCTTGGTCCACCCTTACCTGGACGACTGGTCTTGGGAGGACTGCGAGAGATCAGTGCACATGGTGATTTTCACATTGTGATCCTTAGGTTGGGTACTCAATGTGCAGAAGAGTCACTTGGAACCCACTCAGAAGTTGATTTATCTCGGAGCACAATTCAATACCTTGCTGGGCAAAGTGTTTCTAGTGGCGAACCGAAAAGGGAAGTTTCAGGAACAAATACATTCCCTTTTTCGAAGGAACAATCCCACAGTGTGGCATCATCTTCAGGTCCTGGGCTCCATGGCTTCAACCTTGGACTTGGTTCCTTGGGCGTTCACTCACTTAAGACCTTTACAGCGTGCGCTTTTGTCTCGCTGGAGCTCGGTGTTGGAACAATTCCATCTACCTATGCCTCTACATCCGGTCTAGAGCCAGTCTGTCATGGTGGCTTTCACTGGACAATCTGGAACGGTGGGTAGATTTGGACACTTCGAATTGGTTGATAATCTCCACGAATGCCAGCCTCTCAGGTTGGGGGGCAGTGTGTGCAGACAGGTCCGCCCAAGGGCTTTGGTCGGCGATGGAAAGATCCTTGTCCATAAACCGGCTCGAGACCAGGGCTGTACGTCTGGCCCTGCGGACGTTTCTTCCCTTGATCCAGGGCAGAATGGTGCGAGTCTTCTCGGACAATGCGACAATGGTGGCGAACATCAACCGGCAAGGCGGGACTTGAAGTCCTGCCGTAGCACTGGGGGCACGTCTTCTGTTCACCTGAGCGGAGCGCCATCTCGAGGGCATTGCGTTATCCCATGTCGCGGGAGTAGAGAATGTGCAAGCCGATTATCTCAGCCGTCAGCAACTAGACCCAGGGGAATGGGAACTATCTCTCGAGGCATAGAATCTCATTTGTGCCAGATGGGGAACTACTCAGCTGGATCTGATGGCAACGCAGGCTAACGCAAAAACAGTTTGTTTTTTCAGCCGTCGCCGAGAACAGGGCTCGGTAGGCATAGACGCTCTTGTGTGTCCTTGGCCCACGGGGATTCTTCTGTATGCCTTCCCGCCCTGGCCCATCATAGGTCGGATTCTCCGTCACATAGAGTGGCACCCAGGTGATTCTGGTGGCGCCGGAATGGCCATGTTGTCTGTGGTTTGTGGATCTGGTACGCTTAGTTCTAGAGGGTCCACTTCAGCTGGCTCATCTAAAGCATCTGCTCCGTCAGGGGCCCATATTTTTGGATCGGGAAGATCGCTTCTGTCTCGCGGTTTGGCTTTTGATAAGTAACGTTTATGCTTGAGGGGTTATTCAGAACAAGTCATTTCCACCCTCCTACAGGCGAGACGTCCAGCCACCTCTATGGCCTATGAGAGTTTGGAAGCTTTTTGAGACGTGGTGTCATCAGCGTTCCTGCAACCCTTTAGCGGTGCATGTTTCTCAGATGCTTGACTTTCTGAAACAGGGCCTCACTAAGGGCTTGGCGTTCAATTCCCTTCATAAGAACATAAGAAATTGCCATGCTGGGTCAGACCAAGGGTCCATCAAGCCCAGCATCCTGTTTCCAACAGAGGCCAAAACCAGGCCACAAAAACCTGGCAATTACCCAAACACTAAGAAGAACCCATGCTACTGATGCAATTAATAGCAGTGGCTATTCCCTAAGTATAATTGATTAATAGCCATTAATGGACTTCTCCTCCAAGAACTTATCCAAACCTTTTTTGAACCCAGCTACACTAACTGCACTAACTACATCCCCTGGCAACAAATTCCAGAGCTTTATTGTGCGTTGAGTGAAAAATAATTTTCTCTGTTTAGTCTTAAATGTGCTATTTGCTAACTTCATGGAATGCCCCATAGTCCTTTTATTATTCGAAAGTGTAAATAACCGAGTCACATCTACTTGTTCAAGACCTCTCATGATCTTAAAGACCTCTATCATATCCCCCCTCAGCCATCTCTTCTCCAAGCTGAACAGCCCCAACCTCTTCAGCCTTTCCTCATAGGGGAGCTGTTCCATCCCCTTTATCATTTTGGTTGCCCTTCTCTGTACCTTCTCCATCGCAACTATATCTTTTTTGAGATGCGGCGACCAGAATTGTACACAGTATTCAAGGTGCGGTCTCACCATGGAGCGATACAGAGGCATTATGACATTTTCCGTTCTATTAACCATTCCCTTCCTAATAATTCCTAACATTCTATTTGCTTTTTTGACTGCTGCAGCACACTGAGCCGATGATTTTAAAGTATTATCCACTATGATGCCTAGATCTTTTTCCTGGGTGGTAGCTCCTAATATGGAACCTAACATCGTGTAACTACAGCAAGGGTTATTTTTCCCTATATGCAATACCTTGCACTTGTCCACATTAAATTTCATCTGCCATTTGGATGTTCAATCTTCCAGTCTTGCAAGGTCCTCGTGTAATGTATCACAGTCTGCTTGTGATTTAACTACTCTGAATAATTTTGTATCATCCGCAAATTTGATAACCTCACTCGTCGTATTCCTTTCCAGATCATTTATATATATATTGAAAAGCACCGGTCCAAGTACAGATCCCTGAGGCACTCCACTGTTTACCCTTTTCCACTGAGAAAATTGACCATTTAATCCTACTCTCTGTTTCCTGTCTTTTAACCAGTTTGTAATCCACGAAAGGACGTCGCCTCCTATCCCATGACTTTTTAGTTTTCGTAGAAGCCTCTCATGAGGGACTTTGTCAAACGCCTTCTGAAAATCCAAATACACTACATCTACTGGTTCACCTTTATCCTCATGTTTATTAACCCCTTCAAAAAAATGAAGCAGATTTGTTAGGCAAGACTTCCCTTGGGTAAATCCATGTTGACTGTGTTCCATCTAAACCTCAAGCCCATTCCTATAGCCACCCCACCCAGACTAGAAATAGGCCTCTTCAGGTCAGCCACCTTGCAAATCTGTTTGATATACGCACCCCCCACTTACCTAGAAGCTAACCCTTCGCCCCTAATCGAATTCATTGTTGACTGGATAAAACCTGACATCCCCTCCTTCATTCTGGGAGATTTTAACCTCCATGTTGATTCCCTCCTTCACACACCTTCATGCGAATCCTTACTACAGGCTCTACTTGCTCTAGGATTCCGGCAAATCATTACTTCCCCCACCCACAAAGCCGGACACACGTTAGACCTAATGTTTGTCAACTCAGCTGTCCGTGTTACCAACCATCCAACCTCCAACCCCATACCATGGTCTGACCACTTCTTGATAGAAGGCCTTTTCTCTATCAACACCCCTCCCCCCAGCAACAACAACAACAATAAGACCATAACTTTCAGAAAACTCTGCCCTAGTTCCAACCTAGCGAACGCACTAACCTCCTCACTATCCAATCTAAACTGCTTAGATCCGGATAGAGCACTAGCATTCTGGAACAACCTCACAGGAGTCATCGCCAACAAACTCTGCCCAGTCTCCAAAAAAGTTATAAGGAAATCCTCAAAACCCACCAACCCATGGTACACTCCAGAGCTTAGAACCCTAAAAACTACTCTAAGGCAAAAGGAGAGACAATGGCGCAAAGACCAGACCCCCCAAAATTTACAAATCAGCTCTGCACAGCTACAGACTCTCCACCCAAAACCTAAACGAGATTATTACGCCAATAAAATCCATGATTTCAGATTCAACCCCAAAATACTCTTCTCCTACGTTTCAAATCTTACCACTCCTATCCCTCCTACTACTCCTGACTATGATGCCGCCGCCAAATGCGAGGAACTAGCCAACTACTTCGTCAACAAAATTGCAACCCTCCTAAAGAGATTCCCCCCCTTGACGAACAGTCCCTCACCCACCTTGCCTGTTCCTTCCACCTCCACCCAACCCTCAATGCCTGCTCTTGACTTTACCTCCACCATAGAAATCCAATCTATCCTCAAAAAGCTCAAACCTTCTTCCCATCCTGAAGACCTTATACCCTCCAAAGCACTACTAGCCATACCTGACGCAATAGCCAAAGCCATAGCAGACATCATCAACTGCTCTATTGCCCATGGGTCTGTCCCAGATGCTCTCAAGCACGCAGTAGTCAGACCTCTTCTCAAGAAACCCTCACTTGACCCTTAAGATCCCTCTAATTTCCGGCCAATCTCCAACCTCCTCTTCATTGCCAAACTATTAGAAAGAGTTGTCAACTCACAACTCATGGACTATCTTGAAGACCATCTGATCCTCCACCAGTCACAATTTGGATTCCGGAAACACTTCAACACTGAAACCTTACTTCTCTCCCTCTCTGACCATCTCCTTCGGGGCATGGGTCAAGGCCACAGCTACCTCCTTGCCCTCCTCGACATTTCTTCAGCCTTCGACACCATTAGCCACCACCATCTATTAACACGCCTGGAAAATATCGGCATTTCAGATCTGGCTCTTGCCTGGTTTAAATCCTTCCTCTCTAACAGAAAGTTCTCCGTTAAAATCGGGAACTCCACATCCACCCCACAGCCCCTCCAGCAGGGTGTCCCCCAAGGCTCATCACTTTCGTCCACCCTCTTCAACATTTACATCACCCCTCTATGCCAACTCCTCTCTGATCTCAAACAAGTTCTACCTCTACGCTGATGATGTTCAGATCGTCATCCCTATACAGAACTCTATCTCTGACACCCTAGAACATTGGGAGAAATGCCTCGCAGCCATTAACTCCCTCCTCACTAACCTCCATCTTGCCCTCAATACGAACAAAACTGAACTTCTACTCATCTCCCCTCACTCATCTTCATCCCCTTTTCCGTCTAACACCACCAAACTCAACCTCCCCTCAACACAACCCTTTGTGAGGGACCTTGGAGTTCTCCTTGACCATCACTCCATACTCAAAGCCTGCTTTTTCAAACTTAATGTGCTTAAAAAACTCAGACCTCTCCTACACACCCAAGATTTCCTTACAGTTATCCAGGCCACCATCACATCCAAATTAGACTACTGCAATGCTTTACTCATAGGTCTCCCCTACTTCACCATTAAACCTCTACAAATGTTACAACATGCTACAGCAAGACTCATTGCAAATTCCCGCAAATATGACCACATCACTCCCATCCTCAGAGACCTACACTGGCTCCCCATAGCCTCACGTATTATCTACAAAACCCTAACCATAATGCACAAAGCAATTCACACACACAACTCCAATTGGTTAGACTTCCCTTTCACAACTCCTAACTCCAGTCGACCCACCAGAACGGCCAAATCAGGCACCCTTCTGGTACCCTCCCTGAAAACAGTCCACCTCTCCTCTACACGTGACCGTGCCCTTTCGATTGCAGGACCAACGCATTGGAACACACTACCGCCTGACCTACGCCTCGAACCATGCATGAACAACTTCAAAAAGAAATTGAAAACATGGTTGTTCAAACAAGCATACCCAGAATAAAAGGCTTCCTCACGGTCTCAATTAGTAGACCACATTGCGTCTACTCTTTTTTCCTCACATTGAGGAACTATAACTATATTTTGTGATACTCTCTATCCTCATCTTGAGAGACCTCGTTTTTTGTTATCCTGTCTTTTCTTAGCTATATCTTGTTACCCTTCTCCCAGTTCGTTCTCCCTGTTAAAATGTAATTTCCAAGCTTAATCCGTTCATTGTAAACCGGTATGATGTCCACAACTAATGCCGGTATATAAAAATGTTTAAATAAATGTTTAAATAAATTAAACCATGTCTTTCTATATGCTCTATGATTTTGATCTTGAGTATAGTTTCCACTATTTTTCCTGGCACTGAAGTCAGGCTCACTGGTCTATAGTTACCCAGATCGCCTCTGGAGCCTTTTTTAAATATTGGGGTTACATTGGCCACCCTGTAGTCTTCAGGTACAATGGATGATTTTAATGATAGGTTTCAAATTTTAACTAATAGATCAGAAATTTCATTTTTGAGTTCCTTCAGAACCCTAGGATGCATACCATCCGGTCCAGGTGATTTGCTACTCTTTAGTTTGTCAATCTGGCCTACTACATCTTCCAGGTTCACAGTGATTTCGTTCAGTTCGTCTGATTCATCACCCCTGAAAACCATCTCTGGAACTGGTATCGCCCCAACATCCTCATTAGTAAACACGGAGGCAAAGAATTCATTTAGTCTTTCTGCAATGGGCTTATCTTCCCTATGAGCCCCTTTAACCCCTCTGTTATCTAATGGTCCAACCGACTCCCTCACAGGTTTCTTGCTTTGGATATATTTTTAAAAGTTTTTATTCTGAGTTTTTGCCTCTATGGCCAATTTCATTTCAAATTCTCTCTTCGCCTGTCTTATCAATGTTTTACACTTACCTTGACAATGCTTATGTTTTATCCTATTTTCTTAAGATGGATCCTTCTTCCAATTTTTGAAGGATGTTTTTTTGGCTAAAATAGCCTCTTTCACCTCACCTTTTAACCATGATGGTAATCGTTTTGCCTTCCTTCCACCTTTCTTAATGCGCGGAATACATATGGACTGCGTCTCTAGGATTGTATTTTTAAACAATGTCCAAGCCTGTTGAACACTTTTAACCTTTGCAGCTGCACCTTTCAGTTTTTTTCTAAGTATTTTCCTCATTTTATCAAAGTTTCCCTAAATTTAATTATTGTCCCCCTTCCAGTTATTAGTTTAAATGTGATCATGTTATGATCACTGTTGCCAAGTGGCCCCACCATCGTTACTTCTCTCACCAAATCTTGCGTTCCACTAAGAATTAAATCTAAAATAGCTCCCTCTCTTGTTGGTTCCTGAACCAATTGCTCCATGAAGCAATCATTTATTACATCCAGGAACTTTGTCTCTAGCAAGTCCTGATGTTACATTTACCCAGTCAATATTGGGGTAATTGAAATCTCCCATTATTATTGCACTGCCAAATTGGTTTGCTTCCCTGATTTCTCTTAGCATTTAATCATCTGTCTGACCATTTTGTCCAGGTGGACGGTAGTATACTCCTATCACTATACTCTTATCCAACACACATGGGATTTCTACCCATATAGATTCTACTGAGCATTTACTCTCTTATATGATCTTTATCCTGTTGGACTCTATACCCTCCCGGACATAAAGTGCCACACCCCCACCAAGTTGATCCTCCCTATCATTGCGATATAATTTGTACCCTGATATAGCACTGTCCCATTGGTTATCCTCCTTCCACCAAGTCTCTGTGATGCCAATTATGTCAATCTCATCATTTGCTGCTATACACTCTACGATTTTTTATAGATAGGCATATGAACTATGTTTGCTTTTAATGGAACGTCTCTGTTGGGATGCCCTAACTCTCCTGTTTCATTAGTATCCTTCAAGGATACATATCTCCGAACCATGCACTGCTGAGTGACTGTTGGCTTTCCCCCTTGTTCTAGTTTAAAAGCTGCTCTATCTCCTTTTTGAAAGTTAGTGCCAGCAGCTTGGTTCCACTCTGGTTAAGGTGGAGCCCATCCTTTCGGAAAAGTCTCCCCTTTCCCCAAAAGTTTCCCCAGTTCCTTACAAAGCTGAATCACTCTTCCCTGCACCATTGTCTCATCCACACATTGAAACTCTGGAGCTCTGCCTGCCTCTGGGGACCTGCACGTGGAACAGGAAGCATTTCAGAGAATGCCACCCTGGAGGTTCTGGATTTCAGTTTCCTACCTAAAATCCTAAATTTGGCTTCCAGAACCTCTCTCCCACATTTTCCTATGTCGTTAGTGCCCACAGGTACCATGACAGCCGGCTCCTCCCCAGCACTGTCTGTAATCTTATCTAGGTGACGCGTGAGGTCTGCCACCTTCGCACCTTCGTGTACAAGTTGCAGCTCTAGGTGCCTTGCGGGGAAACTTTGACGCCTGTTCGTAGGCAGCGCATCCGGATATTGCTTGGTTTCTTAAGGGGGTCAAACATTTGCACCCTCCCATCTGTTCGGTGTGTCCGGATTGGAGTTTGAATTTAGTCCTGCAAGTTCTATATGGCGCTCCTTTCGAGCCTCTTCGTGGAGTTTCCCTGAAAGATTTGTCTTTGAAAATGGTGTTTTTGGTGGCCATTTGCTCGGCCCGTCGGATCTCAGAGTTGCAGGCGCTGTCTTGTAGGGATCCTTTTCTTCGGATTTACGATGATCGGGTATCGTTACGTACGGTTCTGACCTTTGTCCCTAAGGTGGTTTCAGCCTTTCGCGTCAATCAAATTGTGGAGCTTCCGGGGTTCCCTAACTGGTCCCAGGAGTTTTCTCGGAACAGAGACCTTCATCTTTTGGATGTGCGGCATGTTTTATTGCGTTTTCTGGAGGTTACAAATGACTTCAGACGTTCTGATCATTTGTTCGTTCTCTTTGGTGGCCCAAAGAAGGGGGACAAAGCGTCAAAGGCGACCATATCTCGGTGGCTTAAGGAAGCCATTTGCGCGGCATACATAGCCCGAAGGCATCAGGTGCCTTTGGGTCTCAGAGCTTATTCCAATAGGGCTCAGGCTACCTCCTGGGCAGAGTGTCAGTTACTGTAGCCTCAGGAGATCTATAGGGCGGCGGTGTGGTCGTCTATTCACACTTTTACGAAACATTACTGATTGGACGTTAAGGCTTCTGATGAAACCGTCCTTCGGGGAGAGTGTGCTTCGTGCAGGTCTTTCGGGTTCCCGCCCAGTGTAGGGTGGCTTGGGTACATCCCACTTTTCTGGACTGATCTGGGTATGTTCAGGAAATGAAAATTGATTCTTACCTGCTAATTTTCGTTCCTGTAATACCACATATCAGTCCAGAGGCCCACCCCTTTCTTCAGATACCAAAAGACTGTCTTGGTCAGAACCTGCTTATATTTTTTATTGTTGAAGCTCCTTTTTTGCAGACATGATTCATGGAGCAGTTTTTAGCAGCAGTTCGGTCTGGTTTTTGCCAGCGGCAAAGTGGTAGTCCGGAAATTTGGTTGGGTGCTACCCTTCGTTATTTAGTTCTGTTAGCATGGGCTTGGGTACAGGTCAATACTGAGTGACTGCAGGTGGCTCTCTCGTTATGTAGCAGTGCCCAAAGTTCTAACTGTTCTCTGACTCCACCTGCTGGTAGGGATAAACAACCCACTTTTCTGGACTGATCTGTGGTATTACAGGAACGAAAATTAGCAGGTAAGAACCAATTTTCATTTGTAACTGGTATATATTTCTGGAATATTTTCTGTTTATTATTCAAGCTGTTTCAAGAACCCTAGAGAAAGAGTTATATTAGCAGTTGTTGAAAAGCTGACAGTGTATCTCAGACCTCGCATGTTCCACTCCAAATTAAGTTACAAACCTCCTTTTGTGATTACACCTCTGTGAGAATGTAGGCATGGATCTTGGCTAGCCACTTCTTCCAATAAACTTCAGAGTGTGGCTTCTGCATAACTGCCAGCCTTGGCCAACTGACAGGCGCTCTGAACTTGAGCCCCAGCAAGGATTGAAGCACTATCCCCTGTGTGACAAGAAATATACCTTAAAACCAAATAATCCCCACCCCTTCAACCTGTATTTTTTTTTACCATTTAATCAAAAATAATGAAAGTAGGGAAAGGATGGTTTCATACACCAACTGCAACTTGCTAATCCATTGCCTTGTCTGCAGTGTGCTTGAGTAATTGTAATCATGAACCAGCCTTCCTCCTACCTATTTTTTTATTGATTTTTATGCAAAACTTTTTTTTAAATTTGCATTTTAACCCTTATATTTCCACTCAGGTAATTCTAGACTGTCGATAGCTCATAGGTAACGCTCCTTGTGTTTTTCTCGTGGTATATTGTATCTTTTTTTAGGACCACTTATGTCTTTTTATATCAACCATATCTTGCTCTTCTAAGGACAGAAGAGTAAATTATCATGTTTTTCACTGCCAAACAACCACAGATATTATCTCATTTTGCTCTATTCTCATATAATCGCCTGTTACATGTTTGACTACCAACCTTTACTGTTTCTGTTATTTAAAGGTTCTATGTCATTATGAGTTTAAATGTATAATATCCAAGTTCTGTATTTCCTGTTCTCTGTAAGACTCAAGTCAGTCATTTCAATAGTTGTATGTAAACCGAAGTGCTTAGTGATTTTGTCTCTAGAACCTCGGTATATAAAAAAATGTTAAATAAATAAATAAATAAATATGTATTCTTTGATCCGCAACAGTTAAGATCCTATCTTGATGCACATAACTCTGTAAATTAGGGTGCTAACTAACAGGTCGATACTCTAAGGCCGCGGTAGAAAGAGTGCGGCAGTGCCTGGCGCACCCTCGTTCCCCGCACGCACAGTTCTCTTCACCTACCGCTCGATACTCTCTTCTAAATGCATGCAAATGCATGCCGCGTCTGCGAAGTGTTAGGGAAGCGTTAGGCCCGCGCAACCCATTTTACTGTATAGAGCGCCTATACAGTATCCTGGGTGCGCGGGCCTAACGCTTCACGGCCTGGTATCTGTCATTTCAAATGTCATTTGAAATGACAGATACCAGGAAGTCGGGGTTGCCGTCCCCTCTCCCGAAGCAAAAAAAAAGTGAAAAAAAAAGTTGCGAGAGAGAGAGAGGGGAGAGGACGGCAATCCTACGCTCGGCGACTTACTTTTGCAGCCCCTCTCCGGACATCATGGCTTCCCCCGTGCCAGTTCCCCCTCCCCTCCTCCCGAAGCAGGGCGCGAAAAGCGCGAAGCGACTTACTTTTGCAGCCCCCTCCGGACATCGGACGACCTCTCCTGCCTCCAGCTGGGGGGGGGGGGGGGCTGCGGCGCAAGGAGAGAAGACGCAACTTACTCCAGCCAGCCCCCACTTCGGCAGCTCCCCTTCGGCAGCCCCCCTACGGCGGAGACGGCAGTGTAAAGCGAGACGGACCTTCGGCGGAGACGGCACTGTAAAGGGAGACAGACCGCGGCGCAAGGAGAGGAGGAGAGACGATGCAACTTACTCCAGCCAGCCCTCCTCCGGACAGCGGCTCCTCTGCCTCCCAGCTGCCGGCGAAGATAGACGCCCGAACGGGTAGGCCCCTCGTGCAATTTGACCTCAAGGCGTGACGTCGCATGCCGTGTCGCCAAACGTCGTGACATCACGCCTTGAGGTCAAATTGCACGAGGGGCCTACCCGTTCGGGCGTCTGTCTTCGCCGGCAGCTGGGAGGCAGAGGAGCCGCTGTCCGGAGGAGGGCTGGCTGGCTGGAGTAAGTTGCGTCTTCTCTCTCCTCCTCTCCTTGCGCCGCGGTCTGTCTCGCTTTACAGTGCCGTCTCCGCCGAAGGTCCGTCTCGCTTTACACTGCCGTCTCCGCCGAAGGGGGGCTGCCGAAGGGGAGCTGCCGAAGTGGGGCCGCATTGGATTTTTTTTTTCGCTTTTTTTTTTGCTTCGGGAGGAGGGAGAGGACTGGGGCTACCCCGGAGACCGGCACCCATGGACGCGACCAGGACAGGTGAGCCGGGGCTGGGGGAAAGTTTGCCGCTTACCCGTACTCCTGCCTCTAACATAGGGGTAGGGGTAGGCGGTAAACTAACAGGTTAAACGCGCGGCAAATCGGCAGGGAAAAAAAGCGATAGTCGGAGCGCGCGTCACAGTATCGGAGGGGAATAGCTAATTCCTTCGTTATACAGCTAATTCGTTCATTTACATATCATTTACATGCTGCGTGCGGGAAAGGTTATGCGTCTGTTTTAAGAAGCGCTAAGGACGCGTGAAACTGGAGACTGTATCGCTGGATCGCCTTACGCGTCCGAATTGTGCGCTCCCAGCACGTTACAGACGGGAAATCTTCAACCGCACGTTACAGTATCGACCTGTAAGCCAGTTATGGGATTACATATTAGAGCTCTCCCTCCCTTGAATATGTAAAAGTTTTTTTCTTCTGAGAAAAGCTCCTAGTAAATTGATTCTCCCAATTTCTTTATAATGAACTGGAATTTTTGAATAACCTTATGTGAATTTCTTGTAAATGCTTTGTTTTGTTTTCTTATGGATTATTAGCATTGTAGTATGGAGATAAATATTGCCTAATGGTTCAATTTAAAGATATGCATGTATTGCTATCAAAGATTGTAAAAAATGCATAAAATGCATAAATTAAAAAAAAACAAAACAAAAAACAAGTGAGATACAAGTACAAGATTCAATTAGAAAACAAAATGTTTAAGATTACTAAATGTAGCTATAATAAAAGATTCACAGCTTTTATTCTATTTAAAAAGCAATAAGAATAAAAATATAAATAAAATATATTAGAACAAAAGAAAAGAAAGGAAACATAGGAATAAGACCCATATTTGCATACGGAAGTGTAACTACACCTTTATTTTTATTGATTTTCCTAGACTACTTGCTTTTACCAAGGTGTTATCGCTGATATCCCAAATTCTTTCGTAACGCTTAGAACTTGTTCTGGACTCAGGTAATAACATCTCTCATATGGCTAGCTCATTAAGTTTAGAATTTGCTGTACAAGAACAATATATACTAGTTTTTGCTTCAGACCTGATCAGATGTGCCATAAAAAAAATCTCCACTGCCTGATGCTCATATCCAAGTGTTATGGGTTCATTGTGTGCAAAAAACAAAACATAGAGTCAGGTCCCCTTCCCTGGGCAGATTCTTTACTCTGAAACACAAACAGGGCTAATATTGCCCAAGCACATCACCATTGGGTGAGACCTGCTGCCCTAAACACAAAACCCAGGATCTTCTAAATTCAAAGCAGCATACACTCACTCACATTCTGAATCAGTACGCAGTAGATTCCTGAATAGTAGTGTTTTATTATATACTAAGCAGAAAGCAGCGCAACAAAGATATTTCACACATGTTGAGCAAAGGCAATAGTTGCAGTAATAAAGCAATGCCATACTTCCCTCTCTCGGTTGTCATAAGAGTCCAGAAGAGCAGCACAGCTCTGTTGCTTGTGGTTGTTCAGGACTGCAAAAATCTTCTCTCCCTCAGTTATACCCTCCTTTCTGTCTACACATCTGAAACCATGTTTTGAGGAACTCAAGCGGTTTCGCAAAACATCTGGCTTTCTTGTGATTCTGCACATCTATTGTTTGCCTTTGATGTTCTCGCTGAGGTAGATCTTTAAAAAGTACGCCGGATTTTATAAGATACGCGTGTAGCCACACGTATCTTATAAAATCTGGGGTCAGCGCGCGCAAGGCTGCGCAAAATCGGCAGCCTGCGCGCACCGAGCCGCGCAGTCTGCCTCCATTCCCTCCGAGGCCGCTCCAAAATCAGAGCGGCCTCGGAGGGAACCTTCCTTCCGCGTCCCCCCACCTTCCCCTTCCTTCCCCTACCTAACCCACCCCCCGGCCCTACCTAAATCCCCCCCCCTACCTTGCGCGCGCCGCCTTGCATCAGGCAAGGCAGCAGTGCCGGGGGACTCAGGACCGCCCCCCCCGGCCCGCCCCCGAACCGTCGCCACGCCCCCGGACCCGCCCCTGCGCGCGTAAATCCAAGAGGATTTACGCGCGCAGGGCTTTTAAAATCTAGCCCATAGTTTTTACTCCAGACCTAACCATCCTCATCAAACAGATCGGTAATGGAGGCTTTACAGGCACAAGTTCTGGCGACATCACCGATGCCGGCGATCACGCCGATGCCGGTGATTCCGCTGATGTGGATGACCACACCGATGCCGGCGACCACGCCGATGCTGGTAATCGAGCCGAAATCCTCGATAATATCGATGCCACAAACCACCTCGATGCCGATGCCGTCTTCGACAACGTCATCGGTGCCATTCTCATCCCTATCGGTACCTTTCTCAATGACAGAACTTCCATCGATGCCGAGCTCTTCGGTGCCACCGCCAGCTTCAATTTCTACTCCTGCATCGATGTTTTCATGTCTATCTGCATCAACATCGCCTGTTCCATCGATGTCTGTGTACACTACGGCACCCACCATGCTTCTGCTTAAGAAACCACCGGTATCGAGACCGAAGTCATCGACTCAGCTAAAACCCTCGATGACTCAACGTCTACCATCACTTCCCAAGCTTCTAATGTCAGAAGAAGCGGCACTACATGGTATCCTTACCAAGAGATACCATGCCTTACTATCCTCCTTGCCATCTAACCCAGTAGAAGAGCAGGTAGAGGACCTTTCACCTGATGAACCATTACCGGGACCCTCTGGTGTACCTCCTTCTCACAGGACTACACCTTCCCATCATCAACCAACTCATTATGATACTTGGTCTGACACTGAGTCTGATCCCTCATCAGAGGACTTTATGTCTGATCCGTCCCCACTTCATGCTACAAAACAATCACCTCCAGAGGATTTTTCATTTTCAAATTTTGTTCAAGAAATGGCAGATTCCATCCCTTTCCAGCTACAAGCTGAACAGGACAGTAGGCAACAAACTTTGGAAGTGCTCCAATTTGTAGATCCCCCTAAGCACACACTGGCCATTCCTGTTCATGAAATCCATTTACAACTGCAACAACGCCTTTGGGAGCATCCCTGCACGGTTCCTGTGAATAAACGGGTAGAGTCAACTTATCTTGTACAATCCACTTCAGGATATCAGAAAACACAACTCCCCCACCACTCAGTGGTGGTAGAATCGGCGCAGAAGAGATTCAGAAGAACTAGAGCCCATTCATCAACACCTCCAGGAAAAGATAACAAATTTCTGGATCAAATGGGCCGCAAGGTATTTCAAGGAGCAATGCTGAATTCTAAAATCTCAGCATACCATTTATACATGACTCAATACCAGAGTAACCTCTGGAAACAAATGGAAGAGTTTGTACCATCACTGCCCGCACAATACCAGGAAGCTGCACAGGCTATTATAAACAAGGGGTTAGATGCTAGAAAGCATGAGGTACGAGCCGCCTATGATAGTTATGACACGGCTTCACGAGTTGCTGCATCAGTGCTTGAAGATGGGCCTGGCTCAAGACCTCAGACCTAAGGCCAGAGGTCCAGGATAAGCTAGTCGATCTTCCCTGCCTTGGGGATAATTTATTTGGCTCCAAGGTACAAGAAGCAGTTTCACAGTTGCGAGAACACACAGAAACTTTACGACAGTTATCCTCCCTTCCACATGATTCTTCCACGCATCCTAGCTGCAGGCCCCTACGTAGAGACACCAGACGGCCTGTCTACAGACAACGCAGATATTATCCCCCTGCTTCTAGACCGAGGTCTACAAGATCCCAGCAAAGACCACAACAAAGGCAACAGAAAGCTACTAGGCCCCAACCACCTCCTCAAACTGGGCCCGCTACTGGATTTTGAAAACACATCCAGGGAACAAATCCTTTACTCGAACCCTCAGTCAACACTGCCGGTAGGAGGCAGACTGTCCAGCTTTTACACCAATTGGACATCAATAACATCGGACCAATGTCCTATCAATAATAGACCAAGGGTATCAACTCAATTTCATTTCAATTCCCCACGATTTTCCTCCGAGTCATTCTCATCTCAGCGAAAATCACAAACTTCAACTACAAATAGAATTATCCACCCTTCTGAGAGCCAGGGCTGTAGAACTCGTACCCAGGTCTCAGAATGGAAGAGGATTCTATTCCCGCTATTTCCTCATTCCAAAGAAAACCGGGGGCCTACGTCCCATCCTAGACCTCAGAAATCTCAACAAATTTCTAAAAAAAGAAAAGTTCAGGATGGTTTCTCTGGGCACCATGCTTCCACTTCTTCAAACAGGAGATTGGCTTTGTTCTCTGGACCTTCAAGACGCTTATGCTCACATTCCAATATTTGCCCCTCACCGCAAGTATCTGCGCTTCATGGTAGGTCATCAACATTACCAGTACAAAGTACTGCCATTTGGACTTGCTTCTGCTCCAAGAGTCTTCACAAAATGCCTAGCAGTCATAGCAGCACACTTGCACGAGCAAAGTGTCCATGTCTTTCCATATCTAGACGACTGGCTCATCACAAGTCACTCACAAGAAGGAGCTCTCGTCTCTCTCAATCGAACAATTTCGCTCCTTCACTCTATGGGTTTTCTCATCAGAAATCCCATCTCATTCCATCTCACCTACTTCAATTCATAGGTGCAGACTTGAACACTCTCCTATCAAGAGCCTTTCTACCCGAAGATCGAGCAGAAACAATATCCCTATTGGCAAACTCACTTCGCTCAAGGAAACAAGCAACAGCTCATCAATTTCTAACGTTGTTAGGCCACATGGCCTCCACTGTTCACGTCACTCCCATGGCAAGGCTTGCCATGAGAGTAACCCAATGGACACTAAAATCACAATGGATACAAGCCATTCAACCACTACACTCTTCAATACAAATAACCCACCAGCTACGTTCATCTCTATTTTGGTGGGTGAACAGGGACAATTTGCAAAAAGGCCTATCCTTTCAACAACCGGTCCCGAAGATAACATTAACTACAGATGCATCCACCTTGGGTTGGGGAGCTCATATAGACAATCTCCATACCCAAGGGACTTGGACAAAGCTCGAAGCAACATTTCAAATCAATTTCCTAGAGCTTCGAGCTATACGTTATGCGCTACATGCATTCAAAGACTGCCTCTCACACAAGACTGTTCTCATCCAAACGGACAGCACAGTAGCCATGTGGTACATCAACAAACAGGGAGGTACGGGCTTGTCTCTCCTTTGTCAAGAAGCTGCACAGATTTGGGGCTGGACCCTGACACACTCAATGTTCCTCCGGGCCACTTATCTGGCAGGCATACACAATGTAGTGGTAGATCGACTCAGTCATCAATTCCAACTACACGAATGGTCCCTGGATCCCTCAGTAGCGACCAGGATATTCCAACGTTGGAGACAACCAACGATAGACCTCTTTGCGTCACATCTGAATCACAAAGTGGACAGATACTGTTCTTTATACAAACAGAAGAACCAGCCAGCCAAGGATGCTTTTGCTCGCCCCTGGAACTCAGGCCTACTATATGCATATCCTCTGATACCGCTCATAACCAAAACTCTTGTGAAGATACAACAGGACAAGGGGACCATGATACTCATAGCCCCGTATTGGCCTCGACAAGTATGGTTTCCAATACTCCTCGATCTCTCAGTCAGGGATCCCATTCGTCTGGACACAGCTCCCACTCTCATCACTCAGGATCAGGGTCGGCTGCGCCATCCCAACCTCCAATCCCTATCCCTGACAGCATGGATGTTGAAAGCTTGATTTTACAACCACTCAACCTTTCAACCAATATATCCCAAGTCCTTATAGCTTCACGTAAACCTTCCACATGAAAGAATTATTCTTCCAAATGGAAAAGATTTACTTTGTGGTGCAGACAAAACAATATTGATCCTTTCACCCGCCCCACAACTTCTCTATTAGACTACTTATACCACCTTTCAGACTCTGGTCTCCAGACTTCATCTGTAAGAGTACATTTAAGTGGAATTTCTGCTTACCATGAGAAAATAGGAGATGCACCAGTTTCCACACAACCTCTTGTCAGTAGGTTTATGAGAGGTTTGACTCAACTTAAACCACCAATTCGGCCATCAGTCACAGAATGGGACCTGAATTTAGTATTATCGTGTTCTCCTTTCGAACCCATAGATTCCTGTGATCTTAAATTTCTCACGAAGACTATCTTCCTCATAGCCATTACATCAGCTAGAAGGGTTAGTGAGTTACAAGCTCTTGTAACATACGCACCCTACACAAAATTCCTTCATGATAGGGTAGTTCTCCGCACACATCCAAAATTCCTTCCCAAAGTAGTTATGGAATTCCACTTGAACCAATCCATAGTTTTACCCACATTCTTTCCAAGGCCTCATTCTCACCAAGGAGAACGGGCCTTACAAACCTTGGACTGTAAACGTGCTCTATCCTTTTATTTAAACCACACTGCAGCCCAAAGGAAATCCAATCAGGTTTTTGTTTCTTATGATCCAAGCAAACCAGACAAAGCAGTGGGTAAACATACTCTATCCAATTGGCTAGCAGATTGCATACAGTTTTGCTATGAAAAAGCAGGCCTTCCTCTCCAAGGGCGAGTAAAAACACACTCAGTAAGAGCAATGTCAACTTCAGTAGCACACTGTCGTTCCGTGCCAATCATTGACATATGTAAAGCAGAAACATGGAGTTCTCTTCACACCTTTGCAGCTCATTACTGTTTAGATAAAGAAGGACGACATGATTCAGCCTATGGACAATCTGTCTTAAAGAACTTGTTTCCAGTTTAAACCCAACTCCTTCTGCACCAATCTGCTGTGATTTTCGGCTGACTCATTTCAACAACAAAAGCCTCTAGCTTGCTAATCACCCATATGTGAGGACTAGCATCCTGCTTGTCCTGGGATAAAGCAAAATTGCTTACCTTGTAATAGGTGTTATCCCAGGACAGCAGGATGAAGTCCTCACGAAACCCACCCACCACCCCGCGGAGTTGGGTCTCAGATTTTTTCTTATTTTATTTTTGCTAAAGCTTATTGCTACATACGAGACTGGAGTGAGACCCCTGTGGCAGAGAATATCATGGCAGGCCGGGCATGCTCAGTAGCCTCAGGCTGCCAGTCAAAGGTTTCTAGAAACTTTGACAGAAGTTTTTCCCGCGATAGGGCTCCGTCAGTGACGTCACCCATATGTGAGGACTACATCCTGCTGTCCTGGGATAACACCTATTACAAGGTAAGCAATTTTGCTTTCATTTGAACCAGTCTGTGGAACTCCCTTCGCAGGTTTAAATTCTTTCTCTGCAGAGTCTAAGGATTTGCAGAAGTTGGACATGAAGAGAGTGTTGTTGCGTTACTTGGAGGTGACCAACAGTTTCCGGCTCTCGGATCATCTTTTCGTGCTGTGGAGTGGACCCAGATAGGGGCAGAAGGCTTCCAGGGCCACCATCGCATGCTGGTTGAAGGAGGCTATAGTGTCGGCTTACCTGGTTCAGGGTCACCTGATTCCGTCTGGTCTTAAGGCTCACTCTACTCGGTCACAGGCGGCTTCTTGGGCTGAATGTCAGCAGGTGTCACCACAGGAAATTTGCAGGGCTGCTACCTGGCAGTCTCCGCATACCTTTGCCAGACATTATCGACTGGATGTCCGGGCCCCAGAGCCTGGTTCTTTTGGAGCCAGTGTACTCCGAGCGGGACCCTCTCAGTCCCACCCTGATTAGGAAAGCTTTGGTACATCCCAGCTGTCCTGGACTGATCTGGGTACGTACAGGGAAAGGAAAATTGGTTCTCACCTGCTAATTTTCATTCCTATAGTTCCACGGATCAGTCCAGACACCCGCCTGTGGGGGAAATGGAGAGTCCGATCGGCCAGCAGCTGATCAATTTTTCTGCCAGTGTTTACTGACTGCCCCCCTTTTTAGGGAAAGGATTGGGCATGTTTTCGTTCATTCATGAAGTTTCAGGTGTTTTCATATCCTCTGCTCTTCAGGGGGAAGTGGTTTTCTGGTTGTTATGGTTTATATAATTTCTGCTTGGGTATAGTATAATACTGACAGACACTAGGTGGCACATCAGGGGTATAGGACAGAGTCCGCAAAGTCTTTTTCTGTCTCCATCTGCTGGAGGGGAGGTAAAACCCAGCTGTCCTGGACTGATCCGTGGTACTACAGGAAAGGAAATTAGCAGGTAAGAACCAATTTTCCTATATATGGTGGGGCTTTCACTGCTTCTCTAGCTCTTCTTTTTGCCATTTAAGTTATCTTCATGTCCTCCCTGCCTGCATGGTGGAATTTGGTGTACCACACAACATTTTTATTAATGTGGGTGTGCCTTGGACTTGAAAAGGTTGGGAAATACTGATATATACATATCTTCTATTCAGCTTTTAAGATCTTTATTAGAAGCAAATGTTGAATTTGGTCCTGACAATAGCAAATAACTTTTTTCAAGGAAAGTGAGCATTTTTCCAAACTAATTATTCATCCTGAACACTATCTTCTCCTTCGCCAGTTTCTTCACAGCATTTTCATCTTTTAAATTGTATTGCAAAAACAATCTGCAGAAAGAAGACATCAGCTGCATCTTTTCCTTCACATTTACTGAAAAATGAGTTTTCTGAACATTTCTAGGTGTTAATACTTTGTCTGCTGGACTTTTGAACCTTTACATTGAATGATTGGGTTGGGTTTTCTTTTAATATCCCACCTCACATTTTTGCCTACTTTGTTTGACTTGTTTTTTTAATCCCTTTATTTTATAGTCCTGACTGCTTCTTTTTTGAAAACTAAACCTGCGCATCCTGGTGGAGAGTGGGGATAAGGGTATATGATAGAGATGTAGCCCCTCTTCTAGGTAATACAAAGAAGGTAGGGGCTCTTCGATAGGGGGCCAGGATAGTCCTCCAGAGCCCATGGTGCAGGGTAAAAATCTATGAGTGAATGTTCTCTCCATAATTGTACCTAATGGATAGATATAGGTACCAAATAATGAGATAGGACACTCTGTTCCATTTACTAAGATATTTCATGATGAGCTGGCACCAAACTCATTTTCTGACTGAATCATCCATGTCCAAACTGCAAATCCAGATGTATTTAAACCAGTGCAAGTGTCCCCCAGTATTGCAGGCTCTGAGAGGTCTACTCTTCCAGGGTATGGAAACAAGGGCCCCAAAGTAAAATTGCTTCTCCTGTCTAAAATACAGAAACTATACCTGAAGTTACTGATGGGTCTCTAAAATAATTCTCCCAGTCATTTCTGTCCAAGGATAGAAACTCCTGTGGGGGCGGGGTTTCCAGATAAAATCCTTTTCTTCCAGATTCACTTCTCCAATGTGATTCTAGTTCTTTCATACTAAAAGCCTCAAGAAATCAGCACAGCAGGGAAAAACTACTCCCTTTCCCCACTCCTAGGCAGGAAAGGTGGCAGAAAATTTCCTCCCGAAACCAAAAAGACAAAACACTCAAAAACCCCAAAAAGTATTCAGGAAAGGCAGAGTCACCTCATTCTACATAAACTGGAACAGGGCAACAAGAAAAAATAAATTCTCTCTTC
Organism: Rhinatrema bivittatum; assembly: GCF_901001135.1. Lineage (NCBI taxonomy): Eukaryota > Metazoa > Chordata > Amphibia > Gymnophiona > Rhinatrematidae > Rhinatrema > Rhinatrema bivittatum. Next base: position 270,621,813 of record NC_042619.1, read on the forward strand.
AACTTCCAAACAAAAATGCTATACTGGTCTTATGCCTCACCTGCTCTTGAACAGGCAGGAGCCCATTACTGCAGCAAGCACACGAGGGGTGCTGCAGCCTAGTGGTATGCTCCACCCCTGCTTTCCTCACATGTCCTATACTAGGGCCTAGTTCTGGTGGAGATCTCAGGGGGTCACTACAGAGACATTCAGATACCTCAAAAGTAGAAATAATGTGCAGACCTTTTTCACTGGAAAATAAGTTCTAGAACAAAGGGTCATGATATGAGGCTGAATGAGGGTAGGCTTGGGAGTCCATGAATCTACTACAGCAGAAGAGTAGCGGATGCATGGAGCAGTCTCCCAGTGGAGGTGGTGAGGGAAAAATTATAATTTAAGAAGGTCTGGGAGTAAAAGTGGAGATCAAGTAGAGTCTGCAGTGTTATACTAGAAAGGAAAAGTGGGCAGAGCAATTGGGTCTTGTGGTCATTATCTGCCATCAAGTTCTATGTTTCTATGAAAACTGCAGGGGTCTGCTACAGCTGATGAATGCCAGCTATATCATAAAGCCACTGGAGTCTTCTAGTTCATTCCAGCACTTGATCTACAAAGTTAAGACCAAATTTTCAGAGGAAGAGGTTTCCGAATTACAAGACTTGGACCCAGAGGATGAACAAATAAAACCGCAAAAGTCCATCACCTATATTGAAATTCAAAGGGTAAGTGTGACTTTCATTCTGTTACATGGAGGGAGGGTTGGAGCAAAATATTTGCAGAGCTGCATCTGCTTGTGTGAGTACTTTGTTAAAAACATGTTTTCTTGAACATTTTAAATATAGTAGAGGTAGGAGAAGCTACTTGGAAAGCAGAGATATTTCATCCACCATAATTAATAAAGACTGAAGAGATTCAGCCTGTCGACAGTATTCTAGTGCTATACTACAACAGACCCTGGAGGCTCTGATAAATGTGCTAGTGTTTGCATGCACTGGCGGACCAGCCCACCTCACTCCCACTTTGAAGGGACCACAATGATGGCTCATTTAAAGTGGCAGCTTAGTTTCAAGATGTTTGTGAGGGGTTACACCTACAAGCACTTACAGATGCAGCCAGAAGGGACATCAGCTTGGAAGAAGGGTTTGAAGTCTTAGAAACTGGCCTGGGAAGATGGGCTATACAACCATAAGAAGGAGAAATTGAGAAGACAATTCATGAGTATCATCCTGTATATAAAGTCTAAATTTAAACTGTGTACTGGGCTTCTATTCTCCAGGCAAAAGGATCAGTGCTTGGTTTGCCCAGATTTCTGGAATTATATTTGATTTTAAGCAGGGGAATGGTGAGTATAATCATATTTTATTTTAATTTCCTCTTTCAACCTGTTTAAAAATTATAAAATAGAAAAGAACTTGATATAAAAGAAACTTGTAAAAACCAGCCCTAATTATCCTGTGTGTGAGAACTGTATTGTACATATACTATTTGAACGTTGCATTCATACTAACTTAGTTTAAAGATGAAATTAGTTGAGTGGAGAAAATGTCTTTATGTTCTACACTTCATGCAGACACCGGCGCTCGCATGTTATAAAATCCAGGCCAGTACACGCAAGAGTGGTAGATTTCCGTACTTTACGCGCGGCGATGAGATCAGGCCTCCACCAGTTCCCTCCCAGTCCACTCCAATTAAGGAGCGGACTGGGAGGGAACTTTCCTCCCCCCCCCACCCTATCCTCCCTCTCTCTTCCCCGACCCGTTTGAAGGCCCTACCTTTTGTAAATTTTCTCATTTCAAAACTTACACCAGCAAATGTACTGGTGGCCTCCAGCTCCACCCCACCCCCTGGACTGCCCCTCCCCACCCCCAGGACCGCCCCTCCCCGGGACTGCCCCTTGATAGAGGCCTGGCTTTTGTGCGCGTAACGGGTTATGCATGCGGCTGGCCTCTGCTAAAATGCGCGTAGCGTGCACAAGGCGCAGCCACTCACATAACCCCCGTTTTTTACGCGCGCGCGGGGGGGGAATTTAAAATCAGGCTTATAGGTTCTTGCTCTCAGAGGCTCCCAATCATACACACAGTCTCTCGTCTCTCAAGCCTTGTATCCTATTTTCCAACAGTTGCTAATTCAGCTCACAAGTACATGGCAAGATCGCAAACAATAAATAGAACCCATGGTGCTATCGTGCAGCGATAATGGCTATTTCTACTTGGTTAATAATAGTCTATGGACTTCTCCTCTAGGAATTCATCCAAACCTTTCTTAAACTCAGCTACGCTAACTGCCTTAACCACATCCTCTGGTAATGAATTCCAGAGCTTAATTGTACACTAAATGAAAAAGAATTTTCTCTGATTGGTTTTAAGTGTGCTACTTACTTAATTCATGGAGTGCCCTCTAGTCTTGGTATTTTTTGAAAAAGTAAATAACCAGTTTGCATTTACCTGTTCTATTTCACTTATGATTTTATAGACCTCTATCATATCCCTCCTCAGACGTCTCTTCTCCAAACTGAACAGACCCAACCTCTTTAGCCTTTCCTCATAGTGGAGTCATACCATCCCCTTTATCATTTTGGTCACCTTTCTCTGGACCTTTTCCAATGCAGCTACATCTTTTTTGAGATGTGGTGGACCAGAAATGCACACAGTACTCTAATGGGGTAATTTTCAAAAGTCTGTATATACTTAAAACTGGTTTTACACGTGTAAATGCACTTTATACACACAAATGGTTTTTGAAAATTGCTACAGTAGTATGTAACATTTACTCGCGTAACTTCTTTGAAAATTACCTCCTGAGTGCAGTCTTACCATGGAGCGATAAAGAGGCATTATGACATTTGCCATTTTATTCTCCATTTCTTTCCTAATAATTCCTAACATTCTGTTTGTTTTTTGACTGACGCCACATACTAAACAGAGAATTTCAAAGTATTTTCCACTATGATACCCATGTCCTTTTCCTGGGTGATAACTCCTAATATGGAACCTAACATCTCTCTCTCTCTCTCCCTCTCCCTCTCTCTCACAAACACACAGACACAGGCTCTCACTATAACATGCTTTGCCTAACACACACAAAGGTTCTCACTTTCAGGTTCACATACACACACACACAGGCTCCCCTATGCTCTCTCAAACACACATACCCACCTATACTCTCATAGACACACAAGAAATGAGTTTCACACTCACCCCTTCCTGCTCCCCATCCCATTCGCTCACTGCCATCCTTGTTCCTGCACCTTCCCTCTCACTCACTCCCCTTCCCTTTCCTCCTTCCTTCTCACTCACCCCTTCCCTCTCATTCACTGCCCTTCCCACCTACTCACTCCACCCATTTCCTTTCCTTCTCTCTCAATAATCCCTTCCCCTTTCCCCTAACTCATTCACTCCCTTTTCTTCCCTCTCAATTCTTCTCTCTTTCCTTCCCGCTTACTGCTTTCCCTCTCACTCATTCCTCATTCCCTTCAATTCCTTCCCTCCCTTCTCAGTCACTCCTCTTTCATTCCTTTTCTTTCCCTTCCTTCTCACTCACAACGCCCCTTTCTCTTCCCTTCCACTTACTTAGCTTAGTTTGCTTTTCCTCTCCCTTTTCAGTAAGAAGAAAGGGGAGGGGAGGAGAGGGACTGGAAGCTGAGCAAGTGATGCACATGGAAAGCTAAGCGATGGGAAGAGGAGGCAAAGGAGTGAGTTATTCTCACCTCATCCCTTCCCCTTTCACAGTCTGCCTTCCTCACCACTTGTGGCCTGTCACATCGCTGTGGTCGTCTTCAGCTTACTGGAGGTACTCTTGGGCTGGTCTCTGCCAAGTTGTCAGTTTCCTCTGTAGCTCATGGGGAGTGGAACCCCTGCGGGCAGATCTTCAAAGCTCTGTTTGGGTGGGCCTAAGCTCAAAATTGGTGGGCCATGCCCACCCAGACCCACCCATGGCTGCACCACTGCTTAAAATCAGATTTTTTAGTTTTATAACATATTCGTCATCCATAGCAGTAGTAAAGTTACATGGCTGGGGACCCCTGCGAGTGCCAGCCCGCATAAGTACTTACATGCACATCTCTTGGCCAGGCCTTAACGTGCCCAAGCTCCACCCAGAGCATGCCCATGCCCTGCCCCTTGTTGAAAACATTTTACTTGTGCACACAAGAGGGAGATACGCGTGTATTCGGGTGGCTTTTAAAATCCACTCGGCGCGCAGCAACCTGACTTGTGCTTGTATCTCCTAATTGATGCGTGCACTGGGCTTTTAAAATACACCTGTTAGATTGTAAGCCCTCTGGGGCAGGGAAATGTTTATTGTTCCTAAATGTAACTTTCCTTAAGCTACTAAAAAAAGGTGTGAGCTACATAACATAAATTATATATTTTTATTTATTTATGTCATGAATGTTTTAACAGTTATGCATGTTATTTACAATCTGCATTGAACAATTTTGATTGGAATCGGCAGACAATAAGATGTATAATTCCCTGTACGTACCTGGATCAGTCCAGACCGTGGGTTATGTCCCCAATCCAGCAGATGGAGTCAGACCAAAACTCTGAGGGGGCGTCACCATAAGTACTACTACCCCCTCTGCAGGAGTTCAGTATCTTCTGACTCCAGCAGATGCGAGTAGGGGAATCTGGGCTTGCTCCCGATTGCCAGTAACCTTCTTTTGTTCCTCTTGTTTGAGGCTTTCTTCTCTGTGTTGTTAGCTTTGGATCAAGTTGTATTTCTTTCAAAAAAAAAAAAAAAAAAGTTAATTAGTTAATTGGGGAGGCGTGGCTTCTTTCCTGTGCTCTCTGCCTCCTTTGCTTCTCTCCCGGCTCTAGTCTGCGTCCGTACCGAGGGTAAGTCGCATTGCCGTGTTTTTCTTGGTTGTAGTTTCTCTTGCAGCTCGGCTGGACGCGACGGCTGGTGGGACCGGCCTTCTTGGCGTTTTTTTTTTTTTTCTCTCCCTCCCGCGGCCATTTTGCCGGCACCTCGTGAGCGGCAGGGAGCAGGGAGATCCTCTTTAGCGGGTTGTGAGGCCAGGACGGCCCCCCCGCGGCGCCGCTTTACCTTCGGCGGGTAGTGCAGGCCATCCGGGCCCCCCCGCAGCGGCGCGCCGTCTCGCGGCCCCCCCCCCCCTCCCCCGAGGCTACTCGACTGTTTTGGACTGCCGGGTGTGTTTTTTACTCGCGCCTGTCATGCCACGGCCGTCGCGTTGCTCGGCCTGCGGCGAGCCAGGATCGCGTATTTCAAGGGAGGGCATCTGTGCTAGATGCCTCCCAGGGGGGGAAGGTTCGTCCGGGCTCCTAACACATTTTTCAACGTTGGCTTTGCCCGGGCGGCGTGGGCCGGCCCCTCCCCCATTCTTGGCGGGAACGGCGGCCATTTTGCATGCGCTGCGTCCCGAAGGAGCTCCGACAGCGCTGGGGGATGGGGAGGCCTCGGAGGGCTCTCCCCCGAATTTACTACCGGAGTCAGATCCGGAGGCGGACCCGCAGGGGCGGGGTCCCCCGGGGTCCCCACCTGCGGAGGTCCCCCCGAGTAGACCGGGGTTTTCCCCGGAGTTTATCCGGCTGATGCACACGGCATACCTGCAGGAACTGGCTGCTCCTGCGGGACCTCCACCACCCAAGCTACCACGACCTTCGTCCCTCTCTCCGGCCCCCCCCGCTCCGGCGGGCGTGGGGGCCCCACAGCTCCCCGTCCACGCCCGGATCCCGGTGGGCTCGGGGGGGACTGGGTCGGCCCCAGTTTCCCCTGGATCGGACCCTGCGGCTTCGGGACAAGGGGACTCTACGTCAGAGGGAGAGGATCCACGCACGCTGCGCCTCTTCCAGCGGGAAGAGCTGGATGACCTAATCCCGCAAATCATTCAGGGGTTGGATCTCGATCCCCCGCCAGACCCGCCAGCTCCCGTCGCGCCCGCTGTTGTCACTTCTTCCAAGAAGGGGGATCCGGTCTTGGCAGCCCTTCGTCCGCGGGCGCGGGCTTTTCCCATTCACGAGTCTTTTCTGCAACTCCTCACCAGGGAATGGGATTTCCCGGAAGCTGCTCTAAAGGGCAGCCGCGCCATGGAGAGGCTGTACCCGCTGCCGGAAGATTTTCTGAATCTCATCAAGGTACCCAGGGTGGACTCCGCGGTGTCGGCGGTCACGAAGAGGACGACCATACCAGTGACAGGTGGAGCGGCGTTAAGGGATACGCAGGATCGCAAGTTGGAAGTCTTCCTCAAGCGAGTCTTCGAGGTCTCCGCAGTGGGGCTGCGGGCGGCGATGTGCAGCTCGCTTGCACAGCGGGCTAGTCTTCTCTGGGTGCAGCTACTGCTCACTTCTCAGGTGTTGCCACCCGAGGAGGCCGCCCAGGCGGATAGGCTGGAAGCCGCGGTGGCATACGGGGCTGACGCCTCCTATGATCTTTTTAGGGTCCTCGCCCGCTCCATGGCCTCGGTGGTGGCGGCGCGTCGGCTCCTATGGCTACGCAACTGGGCGGCGGACACGTCCTCCAAGTCGAGTCTGGGTTCCCTGCCTTTCAGGGGTAAATTCCTGTTCGGAGAGGATCTGGACCAGATCATCAAGTCTCTGGGGGAAAACGCGGTCCATCGCCTGCCGGAAGACAGATATCGCTCCACCAGGGCATTTTCGTCCTCCCGGACCAGAGCCAGAGCGCAAAGACGCTACAGGAATTACAGACCGGCGGCGTCTCGGCCCTCTACCTCCAGGTCTCAGCCCTGGTCACGCTCCTTTCGCGGGCGCCGCCCCGCGCGTCCCGCTTCCACGGCGGGACAACCTTCTCCCAAGTCCTCTCAATGATGTTCAGCTCGCCCACTCCGCCGTCCCCAAGATTGGGGGGCGGCTGGCGTTCTTCTACAAGGAGTGGGCGCGGATCACCTCGGATCAGTGGGTCTTGGACACCATAGGACACGGCTACGCGTTGGAGTTTGTCCGCGCTCCCAAGGGATGGTTCGTCTTCTCCCCCTGCGGCTCGGCCATCAAACGAGGGGCGGTGCAGCTGACGTTGGACAGACTGTGGGAGATAGGCGCCATTGTGCCCGTACCCTCCGGAGAGGTGGGCTCGGGCCATTATTCCATCTACTTCGTGGTACCGAAGAAAGACGGTTCCTTCCGTCCCATACTGGACTTGAAGGAAGTCAACAAGTCCCTTCGGGTGGTCCGGTTCCGCATGGAAACGCTGCGGTCGGTGATTGCGGCGGTGCATCGGGGGGAGTTCCTGGCCTCCTTGGACCTGACGGAGGCCTACCTTCACATTCCCATCCGACGGGAGCATCATTGTCTTCTACGTTTCAAGATTCTGGATCAGCATTTCCAGTTTGTGGCGCTTCCGTTCGGTTTGGCAACGGCCCCGCGCACCTTTACCAAGATCATGGTAGTCGTGGCGGCTGCCCTTCGGAAGGAGGGCATCCTAGTCCACCCTTATTTGGACGATTGGCTCATCCGAGCGAAGTCTTTTCAGCATGGACAGGCGGCTGTGGCCAGGGTGATAGAGTTTCTGCAGTCCCTGGGATGGGTGGTGAACTTCTCCAAGAGCTCCCTCGTGCCCTCGCAGCGCTTGGACTTCTTGGGGGCGACCTTCGACACACGTCTGGGCGCGGTTTTTCTACGTCGGGACAAGGCGCAAGCCCTGCGGGATCACATACAGCGGTTCTCTGCATTACCAGCTCCCACCTCCTGGGACTATCTGCAGCTCCTGGGGGTCATGGGTTCCACCATCGACATGGTTCCTTGGGCATTTGCGCACCTCCGGCCCCTGCAACGAGCACTGCTATCCCGTTGGAAACCACTTTCGCAGGACTACCAGGTGATACTGCCACTGCCCCAGTTTGCCAGGGACAGTCTGGCCTGGTGGATGGTCCCGGAGCACCTGGCTCGCGGCGTGTCCCTCGACCTACCGAATTGGGTAGTGGTCACCACCGACGCCAGTCTCTTAGGCTGGGGAGCAGTCTGCGACTGCAGCGCCACGCAGGGGACGTGGTCCGCGGAGGAGGCGAAGTGGTCCATCAATCGTCTGGAGACCAGAGCGGTCAGGCTGGCGCTTCTCCACTTCCTGCCACTCCTTCGGAATCGGGAAGTCAGAATCTTATCGGACAACGCGACTACGGTGGCCTACATCAACCAACAGGGCGGCACTCGCAGCCCGCAGGTCGCGCTCGAGGCGGCGATGCTGATGCAGTGGGCGGAACGACATCTGGCCCGTCTGGCGGCCTCGCACATCGCGGGCGTGGACAACGTCCAGGCGGATTTCCTCAGTCGCCAGCTTCTGGATCCCGGAGAGTGGTCCCTCTCCGACGAGGCCATGCAGCTGCTTGTTCGACGGTGGGGCTCCCCCCACCTGGATCTCATGGCGTCCGCCCAAAACACCAAGGCTCCTCGGTTCTTCAGTCGCCGAAGAGAACGGGGGGCGGAGGGCGTCGATGCTCTCGCGCTCCCGTGGCCGGCCGATCTGCTTCTATACGCGTTCCCCCCGTGGCCACTGGTGGGAAGGCTACTGCGACGGATAGAGGCTCATCGAGGGACTGTCATCCTGGTCGCGCCAGAGTGGCCAAGACGACCTTGGTTTGCGGACCTCCTTCACCTAGTAATCGACGGACCCATCCGGCTGGGACATCTGCCCCGCCTTCTCCACCAGGGACCGGTATTTTTCGACCAGGCAGAACTCTTCTCTCTTGCGGCCTGGCTTTTGAGAGGCGTCGACTTCGACGACGGGGATACCCGGAGGCGGTAGTGTCCACGCTGCTGCGTTCTCGGAAGACTTCGACGTCGGTGGCCTATGTGCGAGTCTGGAAGGTGTTCGAGCTGTGGTGTACCGGCCTGAACACAAGACCCTCGGAGGCGTCTGTCCCGCAGATCCTCCAGTTCCTACAAGCGGGGGTGGACAAGGGGCTCGCTTACAACTCCCTTCGGGTTCAAGTGGCCGCTCTTGGCTCCCTCCTGCGCGACGGAGGATCACTGTGTCAACACCCGGACATCGCCCGTTTTCTCAAGGGGGTCAAGCATTTGCGTCCTCCTTTGCGGGACCCTTGTCCCTCCTGGAGTCTCAACCTGGTATTACGGTCCATGTCAGGACCACCGTTTGAACCGCTGCGGAATGCGTCGATCAAGGATCTCACTCTCAAGACTGTGTTCCTGGTGGCCATCTGCTCTGCTCGGCGGATTTCGGAGCTCCAGGCTCTGTCGTGTAGAGAACCCTATCTCCGGTTCTCCGATTCGGGAGTTTCTCTCCGTACTGTGCCCTCCTTCCTTCCGAAGGTGGTGTCTGCGTTCCATGTGAATCAGACGGTGGAACTTCCATCTTTCTCTTCGTCTGAGCCGAGATCTCTTCGTCTTCTTGATGTTAAGCGCACCCTGCGTATCTACCTGGAGGCTACGAATGATTTCCGGACTTCTGACCATCTCTTCGTCCTTTGGTCCGGTCCCCGGAAGGGATCTCAGGCCTCGAAGACGACCATTGCCAGATGGCTGAAGGCCGGCGTTGCTGCTGCCTACATTGGCGCGGGGCGGATTCCTCTGCCCGGCATTGTAGCGCATTCTACACGGTCTCAGTCAGCCTCTTGGGCGGAGACCCGCTCGGTCTCTTCGCAAGAAATCTGCAGAGCGGCTACCTGGAAATCGTTGCACACGTTCTCAAGACACTATCGACTACACCTCGCCTCTTCCGTCCATGGACACTTTGGCGAACAGGTTCTACGAGCGGGCCTCGCAGGACCCCACCCGGTTTAGGGACGCTTGGGTACATCCCACGGTCTGGACTGATCCAGGTACGTACAGGGAAAAGAAAATTATTACTTACCTGCTAATTTTCGTTCCTGTAGTACCATGGATCAGTCCAGACGCCCACCGCATTTGGGTCTTTCTCATCCTGCTCAGCTGTCTCTTTTGGGCGCTGATTCGGCTCGGCTCAGCTGGTATATGGTAGTGTCTTTTCTGCTGTTTCTTTCACGTGTTCCCTGTTTCACTGTTTATCACTGTTTTCTTGGGGGTTGACACGCGATGTGACCTCCCACCCATTGGTGGGACGGTACAGTTTTTCTCTATTTAAATTCAGCGGCTTCATGTTGCCGTCTTGTTTAAACTTGATCCAATGCAGGGGTTTTCTGTTTATTCGGGCTTTGATATACTCGATACTGAACTCCTGCAGAGGGGGTAGTAGTACTTATGGTGACGCCCCCTCAGAGTTTTGGTCTGACTCCATCTGCTGGATTGGGGACATAACCCACGGTCTGGACTGATCCATGGTACTACAGGAACGAAAATTAGCAGGTAAGTAATAATTTTCTTATAAATACAACCACTAAACCTCAAATAATCGCAAAAGCAGGTTATAGTCAAGAAAGCAGACGACGTTGGCAGATAAGAACCTCTTAGTCCATCCACTCTGTTCATTTGAGCCTGCCTTCTGTGCTATCACAGGACTTACTCATTTGTAGACTTTAGTCTTTCAGATCTCCTTCATTACTATGGTAAGTGTGGCATGGCACCCCTCATGGCTAGCGCTCCGAGCGGCTTCCTGACATATTGGGTCATCTGTGTATGGCTTATACCAATTCAGAGTAGAAAATTAAAGAAAACCACTTAAGAACATAAGAACTTGCCATGCTGGGTCAGACCAAGGGTCCATCAAGCCCAGCATCCTGTTTCCAACAGAGGCCAAACCAGGCCACAAGAACCTGGCAATTACCCAAACACTAAGAAGAACCCATGCCACTGATGCAATTAATAGCAGTGGCTATTCCCTAAATAAATTTGATTAATAGCCTTTAATGGACTTCTCCTCCAAGAATTTATCCAAACCTTTTTTGAACCCAGCTACACTAACTGCACTAACCACATCCTCTGGCAACAATATTTTAAAATTTCAAACATCGTTCAATGTAACACGTTGTTCTGTATGTAAACCGGAGTGAAGGCAACTCTGCTATACCTCGGTATATAAAAAAAAAAAAAAGCTAAATAAATAAATAAATAAACAAATTCCAGAGCTTTATTGTGCGTTGAGTGAAAAAGAATTTTCTCTGATTAGTCTTAAATGTGCTACTTGCTAACTTCATGGAATGCCCCCTAGTCCTTCTATTATTTGAAAGTGTAAATGTGATTTCTGATCATTTGCATTCTAAGCTTTTGATCTGGTGGAGGTGAGAATTCCAAGTTCAGTTCCAACATTTAAATCCCAAGCATTGGTATGGATGCCATTCCCTTAAACCCTGCTTTGCCTTCTGGTTGGCTCCAGTGGCTAGGTCGGCGGCTCTCTTACTCTAACCAAAATAATTGTTAATTAGTCTCCTCACCGGTCAGCCCATTCCCCATTAAAAAAAAAAAAATCCAGTTATCAGAGGTACTCCTTCAACTGCTTTTATTTTTATGCTTCATATGTCCAATTTCAGAAAAACAACTTTATTCTTCGTGTAGAAATGCAATTCTCCAGTAACTAATCACAGTCTGCACTACTAGGTTTGCAAACAAAACAGTTGCAACTCCCACAAATAAGCTATAAGACTCTAGTTAATTAGGTTTTACAAGATAGCAATTCTAAGTCTGCTAGTACTGCTCTTAGGTGATTTCACAGTCCTGATACAGTTTGGGATTCTGGATAGCAAGTGGTTTCCTTTTTTTCAGCTATAAAAGTTCACTTTCACACAGACAATTAGCTTTCAATTAGGGGAAGTTCCCATTCTGTATGGCTCACTCTCTTACTGTGGATTCAATTATATGGCCAATAGATGAGTTTCACGTCTGTATAATCCTAATTCATTGATTTACCAGTCAGTATATATAGTTATATTCACCAATGCCCAAAGTTCAAAACCACCTGCTATAGTCTACCCATCTCGCAACCCCAACGCTCATTATGCCTGGTATAATTATTGTTACTGTTGTTTTAGATACCACTAACAGTTTGTAATAGATACTGTTTTAGATACTGTTAAATCATTTTCAATGTACTATATAAATATTATAGTTTATTGTATCACGTTGTAAGTTACATAATTTACACATGTATATATTATAGTTCATAGTTTACTGTATTATGTTGTTATAACTTAAACCGGAGTGAAGGACCCTCCAAACCGGTATATAAAAACACCCAAATAAAATAAATAAATAAAACGTACTCATATGCAGATCCAAAGCCTGGCTAATCATTTAGCCAGAGCTTTTAGTTCTATAAAACGTATTTTTGATTAATAACTGGAAGGGGGACAGTATGTAAATCCACAACTCTAGTGCTAAACTTTCAAAAGGGGAACTTTGACAAAATGAGAAAAATAGAAAAAAACTGAAAGGTGAAGCTACAAAGGTAAAAAGTGTGCAACAGGGGTGGACATTGTTAAAACAATACCACCTTAGAAGCACAGTCCAGATGTATTCCATGCATTAAGAAAGGTGGAAGGAAGACAAAACGATTACCGGCATGGTTAAAAGGTGAGGTGAAATAGGATATTTTAGCCAAAACATCTTCATTCAAAAATTGGAAGACGGATCCATCAGAAGAAAATAGGATAAGAACATAAGAAAATGCCATACTGGGTCAGACCAAGGGTCCATCAAGCCCAGCATCTTGTTTCCAAAAGTGGCCAATCCAGGCCATAAGAACCTGGCAAGTACCCAAAAACTAAGTCTATTCCATGTAACCATTGCTAATGGCAGTGGCTATTCTCTAAGTGAACTTAATAGCAGGTAATGGACTTCTCCTCCAAGAACTTATCCAATCCTTTTTTAAACACCGCTATACTAACTGCACTAACCACATCCTCTGGCAACAAATTCCAGAGTTTAATTGTGCGTTGAGTAAAAAAGAACTTTCTCCAGTTAGTTTTAAATGTGCCCCATGCTAACTTCATGGAGTGCCCCCTAGTCTTTCTACTATCTGAAAGAGTAAATAACCGATTCACATCTACCCGTTCTAGACCTCTCATGATTTTAAACATCTCTATCATATCCCCCCTCAGCCGTCTCTTCTCCAAGCTGAAAAGTCCTAACTTCTTTAGTCTTTCCTCATAGGGGAGCTGTTCCATTCCCTTTATCATTTTGGTAGCCCTTCTCTGTACCTGCTCCATTGCAATTATATATTTTTTGAGATGCGGCGACCAGAATTGTACACAGTATTCAAGGTGCGGTTTCACCATGGAGTGATACAGAGGCATTATGACATTTTCTGTTTTATTTACCAATCCCTTTCTAATAATTCCCAACATACTGTTTGCTTTTTTGACTGCCGCAGCACACTGAACCGATGATTTCAATGTGTTATCCACTATGACACCTAGATCTCTTTCTTTGGTGGTACCTCATAGTATGGAGCCTAACATTTTGTAACTATAGCATGGGTTATTTTTCCCTATATGCATCACTTTGCACTTATCCACATTAAATTTCATCTGCCATTTGGATGCCCAATTTTCCAGTTTCACAAGGTCTTCCTGCAATTTATCACAATCTGCTTGTGATTTAACTACTCTGAACAATTTTGTATCATCTGCAAATCTGATTACCTCACTTGCCGTATTTCTTTCCAGATCATCTATATAAATAAAAATGTAAATGTTCGTTTGTTCAAAATCTTAAATCTATAAAAGTTCTTCACCGATTACTTTGAAATTTTGACACAACGTTGCATTTGAATACACAGTGTTTTTATATACCTATATCATAAAGATGTCACACCTGTAACAGGTAAAAACATGCTTTTTGGGAAAAACAGTGCCATCTGTTGGACATAAAGGCAACACACACTATCAACTAGATAAATGAGGCTTGACTGATGTACCGCAAATGCGCAGTAGAGAGCAGCTCTACTGCGCACGCGCGGCACAAAGAACTCTGCCTGACGTGCCGCGAGAGAGCATGTTGTCAGAGCGGCGGACACAGCGTTTTGCGGCAGTGGCGGTGGTATGTGAGCATCGGTTGGGCCAGCAATAGAGAGCGGCGGATGCGGTGTGGAGGAGCCGCGGCGGTGAAAGCTGAGCGATGGGCGGGCAAGCAATGAGCGCGGTGGTGAGGCACGCGCGAGATCACTGCTCCAAGAAAAGGCTCCTCAGACATGTTAACAGCCGGAGCCTGGCCCTCCGTTGCCGGGGAAGGGGGGAGGGAGTAGGGACGGCGAAGGAGGGCCAGGCTCAGGCTGTTAACATGCTGCAGTTCTGTTAGCAAATGCCTCCACCTTTAGCCTGTTCCCTCTCAGCTGGCCCTGTGTAGAAGAGGGAATGGAGGAGGGGAGTGACTGAGGAAAGGGGAGGGAGAATGAGGGGGGAGGTGAGAGTGAGGGAAGGGGAGTGAAAATGAGGGGGGAGGTTATAGTGAGGAAAAGGGAGGGAGTGGGAAGGAAAATGAGGGGGGAGGTGAGAGTAAGGGGAGGGAGAATGAGGGGGGAGGTGAGAGTGAGGGGAGGGAGTTTGATTTGGGGCAGGAGAGGGAAGTGGGGGTGAGTGACCGAGGGGGAGGCGGATGAGTGACTGAGGTGAATGAGCGAAGGGGAGTGAGGGAACAGAAGTGTAGACGGGGAGCAGTGTCCGAAAACAGACCAAAATTTTTTTTTAATGTAGCCCAACGGACTGCAAATGCAGAGTAGAGAGCAGCTCTACCACGCATGTGCGGACCATAGAGCTCTGCGCTACGTGCTGAGTGTCACAGAGGGGAGGAGGAAAGGTCAGACGAGTCGCCGCTCCGAGAAACGGCTCAGCCCATTCCTCCGCTGCCGGGGAAGGGGGGACGGAGTAGGGACTGCCGGACAGTTACACACACAAGAAGAGGAAAGGGTAGAAGAGTCACCGAGCCAGTCCGTTCACCGCTGGGGAAGGGGGGGGGGGGGGGAGTTGGGACGGCCAGAGCAGAGCTAATGCGCATTGTGAAATTAAACCAGACTGAGCCACGGCAACGCGTGGCCGGGTACAGCTAGTTTATAAATATATTGAAAAGTACGGGTCCCAATACAGATCCCTGAGTCACTTCACTGCCCACTCCCTTCCACTGAGAAAATTGTCCATTTAATCCTACTCTCTGTTTCCTGTCTTTTAGGCAGTTTGTAATCCACAAAAGGACATCACCTCCTATCCCATGACTTTTTAGTTTTCTTAGAAGCCTCTCATGAGGGACTTTGTCAAACACCTTCTGAAAATCCAAATACACTACATCTACTGGTTCACCTTTATCCACATGTTTATTAACCCCTCAAAAAAATGAAGCAGATTTGTTAGGCAAGACTTTCCATGAGTAAATCCATGTTGACTGTTTTCCATTAAACCATGTCTTTCTATATGCTCTACGATTTTGATCTTTAGAATAGTGGTTTGTAGTTTCCAGCATGCAGTATAAATTGTTTAAAAAAAAAAAAAGGATGGGAATGGGAGAACCTGGGAGCAAAACTATTTACAGAAAAAAAAACCTTCTGGTAAATTAGGGAAGTAGGGACAAGGGAGGATGGTCAGGACCGATGCATGAGAACCCCCAGGGCCCTTACAGCTGTGCCAAGCAGCTGTACGGCCCTGAGGATTGCATCCGTGTTCCTGACCATCCTCTCCTGGAAGGCATGCACGGCCCTCAGTTTGTCTCGCACCCCCCTCACGAAAGTGCGGAACTTACGCCTACTCAGAGGCTCATACGGGAGAAGCTGCTCCCGATGATGAGCCTCTGCGCTGCTGACGTGAGGGAGGCGTAGAGGAACCAGAGGGCTGTGCATGCCTTCCTGGACCAGCAAAGGCTGGCCCATGGGTGCCCCCGCTTTCCTAACTCCCCAGGCAAAACGGGGAGGACACCCTATGTAGGGGGTTCTAGGGAGAGGCCCTGGGTGCGCCTCTTCATGGGGAGGTGGCTGCCGCCTTGGATGTTGCCTCGCGGTGGGGAGAATCCAGCTCCCCCCGGAGTGGCTGCAGCTGTTCCCTGTGCCGGAGCTGGGCCTGGCCTTTCCTCTTCAGGTTCTGCAGCATTGTAAAACAAAAGGAGGAGTCAGAATAAACTGTACATTCATGTGGAAAAACATGTTAGAACATTCCATTAGCGTGGAAAGATCAATTACCACCAGGCTCAGTCCACTCTGCCCGCAGCCACTCCAGCCACCACCTCCTCTTTAGGCACAGCCACCGGGCCTTCTTCTTCAGGTCCTCTGTCTATTAGAAAATGGAAAGAGTACCATGCGTGTACTCTGTAGGTGCTAATAGGAGTTGCATACTGGAATGTGACAATGAGTGCAATAACAACATTTAGCTACCATGAAGAACCATGAGATTGAGGTTCAAAGGTCATGTTGGTAATAAGCTATGCCAATAATCTTTGGGTTTTACATTACATTCTCCATCCAAAAGCCTATACTATAACACTCTGTTTTTTACTACGTTTCCTCCTCCCCGGCCTAACTCGACCTTCACACTTCCACAGTGCCCCCATCTGCAGTAGATTACATAACTGTTAAAACTGTCTACTTATGCTACGTGAGTGTGAGGCCCTCTCATTGAATCGGGCCTGCACTTCCCACAGGCCCTCCTTAGGCGGGGGTAGTGAGTCCTCTGTCCCCTGATTGGAAAGAGTCGCCTTTCTTTCTCCACCACCAGGGACGCAAGCAAAGCTACGTCTCTGGTGGTGAAATTGGGCTGCCTCCCCCTGCCAGCCATTTCGCACGCACTGGCGAAGCAGAAAGTCCCGCATTCACGTTCGTATGCACACGGGCGCCCACTCGAATGCATGGCATGCAGAAGTATATGTGCACGCGCTGCAGCGTGCACAAATATGCGCGCTACGTACAACGGACGCGCACAAGTCGCGGACGAAACATACACGTATTTTGCATAGTGCACGCACTATGTAAAATACATGCTGGCCACAATGCATACAGCCGTGCGCGCCATTAATATAGGCGCGCTTGCATCTTTGAAAATCTACCCCTTAGTCTTTCCACTTTGGCCTTGTCTTCCCTAAGTGCCCCTTTAACCCTTCATAGGCCGCCTCCTTTAGATATTTAAAAACTTTTTATTATGAGTTTTGCCTCTACAGCCAGCTTCTTTTCAAATTCTCTTTTTTGGTTGCCTTATCAATGTTTACCAACTAATTTGCCAATGCTTATCTTTTCCTTGTTTTCTTCAGTTGGATCCTTTTTCCAATTTTTGATTTAAGATACAAAAGGAGCAGATAGCTTGCTGATAACCTTTTTCAACTGAAAATCCCTCCAAGCAATAAACTGTTCCAGGCTGTTTTGGATCAAAGAGACAAATAGAAAAGGGAGAGACACACTGATAAAGAAAAAGCAGAAAGACAATGTCCAATCAAGAAGTTCAGAACAATCAAACAGCAGCTCTAATGATCTATTAGAGTAAAGATTGTATGCCCTGCAAAGAATCTAAGCTAAACAATATTACAAGAGTGCACAGAGTGGCAATTGTTGTAATAAGGGAATCATATCAAATAAACTGTAAAGACAGAACAAGATCTCATAATCATATCATATCCTCAAGTATCGAATTACTCTTAGCAGTATTGTCTGATTTTTTTTTTTTTTTTGGTTTATTTTTCATTTTGTAAGTCACATCCTCTCTGAGAAGGGGCTCCAAATTTCCTCCAGTTTCTGATTTTCCCATTTCTGGCATCAATCATCTTATTCAAGATGGCTTTTTATGAAATCCAAGTAGCTATAAGTGGAAGAATCTCAACTAGACAGATTGGATGGGCCAATTTGGTTTTTATCTGCCATCACCTACTATGTTACAGTATTAATGTTTATGTAATATAGGTTTTTTTTTTTCATAGTTCCAAGTTATGGGTCAGGATACAAATGGAATAACAACCAAAATAGTTCAGATGATCAGTTACCTCAACGCGGTAAGGCTGATTTCTCCCTTTTTCAAAATTAACCAAAATTTGTAAATACCATAGATGGGGTTATAAACCATGAAGTTTTTCATGGTTACTTGGTTTAGTCCTAAGTTTTTACATAATATGATGTTCTTAGGTGATTCAGCTGCTATAATTTTTGTCAGTTTTGGCATGTGTATTTAAAGTGATTTTGTGTTTCTGTAGGTGCTGGTACATTATTCATGACTTCCTGTCTGAATCTGAGCAAGGCATTTGATTTCCATGTCTCCATGAAACCCACCTATAGAGATTTATCTTACTCTGACTTTTCTAATAAACAACATAATATGCTTACCTACATTTTGTAGGTTCCCCATTCATTTAATGCCCAACCTGAATCACTCCGAGGAACTTCCTTTTTTTTTTTATGAAATCTCCTGTCCATCTTTACATTGAATATGACATTTTCAACATTCATTAGAGTTTTGCTGAAGAATTCCTGGAAACTTGAGTTGATTATTTCAGGTATATTCTATTTGCAGATGTACACCCCATTTAATCTGCACATCATACTACGTGGATTGGAGATCTGGACAAGCCAGGACAAAGTGTCCACAGAAGGGTCAATGGATGATATGCTAATCAGATTTATAAAGTGGAAAGAGCAGAGTCTTATCCCACGTCAAAAACATGACATTGCTTATCTTATAATGTAAGAATGCTGATTTATTTACAGATCATGAAAAGTAGGTTCCTTGTGCTTAATGACCAGGTAGGGAGACTTGGAAATCTCTTAACTTACCAAGGCATCACCAGCAGGTGTATGCCCAACCTGACAGTCATTTCCACTGTTTTTACAGCAAAATAAACCCTTTTTCATTTGATTTATTTGTTCCATAGTGTATGGTATATGTGACTGGGATTTTTCTCTGACTTAGTTCTAGAACAGATGTCAAATCTGCAGGGACAACAACTTTTGGAAAAGTGTGTTCCGATTCCAGTGGAGCCATAATCGTGGTATGTTAGAAGAACTTTCACTTGTCACTTCATTTTTAATAATTTCCATGAATTGATACATGCTTTGTTTACAGAAGAATCTAAGTTAAAAATAAAGTGTAAATAATTTGGGGGTATAATTAGCAGACATAATGGCTGAAACCAAGTGCAGTTCTGTCCTTTTAATTAACTAGTGATGCTAAAGTGATATGTTAGCATGTGGTAGATACTGTTTTTTAGGGACCTGTGAGAAGAAGATGCTCCCACCTTGTTCTGGACCATTATCCGATAGCCCGGAATAACTAAGCAACCAGGCAAACTTGCAGAAATAATGTTTTGTATTTCTTTATAGGTCTGTTTACTTCACAGATAATGACACAGTTCTTTACTTGAAACACTTGCTTTCTATATATGGACAGCAGGCATTTATATACTCTTTACAGATGTAAACTTCCACTCAGTAAGCCAGCCCACACACATAACACACACCTTCATATCACTCACACCAACCCATCACTTAATCCTGCCACCCCTCTACCCCTACACACACAGGGGCGGATTTTAAAAGGCGCGCGAATAGCCTACTTTTGTTTGCACTCCAGGCGCAAACAAAAGTACGCTGGATTTTAGTAGATACGCGCGGAGCCGCGCGTATCTGCTAAAATCCTGGATCGGCGCGCGCAAGGCTATGGATTTTGTATAGCCGGCGCGCGCCGAGCCGCGCAGCCTACCCCCGTTCCCTCCAAGGCCGCTCCGAAATCGGAGCGGCCTCGGAGGGAACTTTCCTTTGCCCTCCCCTCACCTTCCCCTCCCTTCCCCTCCCTAACCCACCCGCCCGGCCCTGTCTAAACCCCCCCCTTACCTTTGTCGGGGGATTTACGCCTCCCAGAGGGAGGCGTAAATCCCCGCGCGCCAGCGGGCCTCCTGCGCGCCGGGCCGCGACCTGGGGGCGGGTACGGAGGGCGCGGCCACGCCCCCGGACCGCCCCGGGCCGTAGCCACGCCCCCGTACCCGCCCCCAAAACGCTGCCGACACGCCCCCGAAACGCTGCGACGACCAGGCCCGCCCCCGACACGCCCCCCTCGGAGAACCCCGGGACTTACGCGAGTCCCGGGGCTCTGCGCGCGCCGGGAGGCCTATGTAAAATAGGCTTCCCGGCGCGCAGGGCCCTGCTCGCGTAAATCCGCCCAAAACCGGGCGGATTTACGCGAGCAGGGCTCTGAAAATCCGCCCCACAGTGGGGAGGAGAGGGAAAATAGGGATGAGGACAAAGTAGAGAAGAGAAACAATGCTTATACATACACAAAACTCATCCCCAAACAAATCCTGACTCACCCCATACCACTCTTAGCACTTACACCACTTGTACCAACCCCATAACACATACAACCCCACAACACATGCACAGGAGGGTGGGAATAACGTGAAGAATGCAAGGGAGAAAGAATGCACCCTTCTCAAGGCACACATCCCTCCTCACTTCCTGACAACATACTCTCCCCCCTGCACACACACATGGAGGGGTAGAGTATGATGGAGAAAGAGGGTATCTTTCCAACTCACACACACCCTGTTACCAGGTTACTGTTTGGATGTGGTAAAATATAGGACTGGTATCACCCAGACCCCCTTCCCTAGTGAGACCCATTACCTAAAACATAAGACCGGTATCCTACAAGCTCCCTTCCTAACAGGATTTACCATACAAAATACCTCATCTGCACTCACACACTGAGTCAACACAATTGTAGATGCCAGGATAAGCAGTATTTTTATTATTAATGCTAATTTATGCTCCAGAAAGCAATGCAGCAGAGGTAATATATAGATATAGCAAAGATATAGTTGAAATAATGTAGTACTAATACTTTTCTTATGGTTATTAGGAAGGTGGCTAAAGATTCAAGATTCTTTCTCTCTGTCATAAGAACATAAGAAATTGCCATGCTGGGTCAGACTAAGGGTCTATCAAGCCCAGCATCCTGTTTCCAACAGAGGCCAAAACCAGGCCACAAGAACCTGGCAATTACCCAAACACTAAGAAGAACCCATGCTACTGATGCAATTAATAGTAGTGGCTATTCCCTAAGTATAATTGATTAATAGCCATTAATGGACTCCTCCAAGAATTTATCCAAACCTTTTTTGAACCCAGCTACACTAACTGCACTAACCACATCCTCTGGCAACAAATTCCAGAGCTTTATTGTGCGTTGAGTGAAAAATAATTTTCTCCGATTAGTCTTAAATGTGCTACTTGCTAACTTCATGGAATGCCCCCTAGTCCTTCTATTATTCGAAAGTGTATTATTCGAAAGTGTAAACGTGCGCTTTCCCTAGCTGGACCCTCCTTATGGAACTCTATCCCTACCTATCTACGCCACGAAACCTGCCCCAAAAAATTCAGACAAAACCTCAAGACGTGGCTTTTCGCACGAGCATACACTTGAACCCCCCGCCTTTCACTCCTCCACTCCTCCTCTCCAAACCGCTCCCCTGCCCCTCTCCCCTCCCCCTTACCCAAATCATCTTCATTGTAAAAAATTTACTTGTATATAATTTCTGTATATAATTTTATTGCCTATATATAATCATGCTCCCACGTTTATAATCACATTACCTCGCTTATATCTTTCTTGTACAATAATTTCCCTCCAGGTTTCCCCCCCTTACCACCCCCCAGTTCTTCTATCAGTTTCATTGTAAAGCCCTGTTGGCCAGTTTTATGTTACATGGAAACCGATGTGATGTTTGCATAACGAACGTCGGTATACAAAATTTTTTTAAAATAAATAAATAAATAAATAAATAACTAACTGAGTCACATCTACTCATTCAAGACCTCTCATGATATTAAAGACCTCTATCATATCCCCCCTCAGCCGTCTCTTCTCCAAGCTGAACAGCCCTAACCTCTTCAGCCTTTCCTCATAGGGGACCTGTTCCATCCCCTTTATCATTTTGGTTACCCTTCTCTGTACCTTCTCCATCGCAACTATATCTTTTTTGTGATGTGGCGACCAGAATAGTACACAGTATTCAAGGTGCGGTCTCACCATGGAGCGATACAGAGGCATTATGACATTTTCCATTCTATTAACCATTCCCTTCCTAATAATTCCTAACATTCTATTTGCTTTTTTAACTGCTGCAGCACACTGAGCTGACGATTTTAAAGTATTATCCACTATGATGCCTAGATCTTTTTCCTGGGTGGTAGCTCCTAATATGGAACCTAACATCGTGGAGCCCATCCTTTCGGAAAAGTCTCCCCTTTCCCCAAAAGTTTCCCCAGTACCTTACAAAGCTGAATCCCTCTTCCCTGCACCATCGTCTCATCCACGCATTGAAACTCTGGAGCTCTGCCTGCCTCTGGGGACCTGCACGTGGAACAGGAAGGATTTCAGAGAATGCCACCCTGGAGGTTCTGGATTTCAGCTTCCTACCTAAAATCCTAAATTTGGCTTCCAGAACCTCTCTCCCACATTTTCCTTATTCAGAGTAGTTAAATCACAAGCAGACTGTTATACATTACAGGAGGACCTTGCAAGACTGGAAGATTGGGCATCCAAATGGCAGATGAAATTTAATGTGGACAAGTGCAAGCTGTTGCATATAGGGAAAAATAACCCTTGCTGTAGTTACACAATGTTAGGTTCCATATAGGGAAAAATAACCCTTGCTGTAGTTACACGATGTTAGGTTCCATATTAGGAGCTACCACCCAGGAAAAAGATCTAGGCATCATAGTGGATAATACTTTAAAATCGTCAGCTCAGTGTGCTGCAGCAGTTAAAAAAGAGTGAGGTTGAGAGATTTTTTTGCAGCTATGAGGAGACCTCCCCCTTTTCTCTTTTTTCTGGGTAGGGAGAAGATATCATATATCTGTGTAGGAAGTGGATTAATTAAGACTGTGTCTGTTGGCTTCAGCCAGGTCTCCGTGATGGCACAAATGTCAGGTTTAGCATCGAGCAGATAGTCATGAAGGATGTGAGTTTTTTTGGTGATTGACTGAGCATTGAAAAGTGTTAAGGTGAAGAGGGCCAGACCCATCAATTGTGTAAAGGGAGAGATCATCACCGGAGTGAGATTTCTGCGAGTTATTGGTTGATAACGTAGCAAAGGCTTCGTCTTGAAGCAGATGTTGTGGTGCAATGTGTGTATCGGGTATGCAGACAACATGTTGGGCATAAAGAGAACACTTTGATGGGATTTGCCAGCAGATGATATTCTAAGGCGTAAAGGAATTGAGGACTTAAGGAGGAATCTTAGAGGGAAAAATGATTAAGTAGTATGGCAGTGCTGGCTTTTTGCTGAATGAGTGATGGGGAGACTGGAATGTACAGTTTGGCTAATTGAAATCGTGGGATGAATGGATGAAAGCTGGTGGTGGCTGGGTGAATGCTGAGGATCCTGGATAATGGTGTGGATCCTGGATGAATGCTGTGGATCCTGGATGAATGCTGGAAGAATGCTGGAAGAAAGCTGAGGATCCTGGATGAATGCTGAGGATCTTGGATGAATGCTGAGGATCCTGGAAGAAAGCCGAGGATCCTGGATGAATGCTGAGGATCCTGGATGAATGCTGAGGATCCTGGAAGAATGCTGTGGATCCTGGATGAATGCTGGAAGAATGCTGGAAGAATGCTGTGGATCCTGGAAGAATGCTGTGGATCCTGGAAGAATGCTGAGGATCCTGGATGAATGCTGAGGATCTTGGAAGAAAGCTGGGGATCCTGGATTAATGCTGAGGATCCTGGAAGAAAGCTGGGGATCCTGGATGAATGCTGTGGATCCTGGATAAATACTAGGGTGTCTGGAGAATGCTTGGGAGGGCCTGTGTTAGATGTGTGTGGTGTGCTCTGGTGCGCACGAAGGGGCGCACAAAGGGGCTGGCCCCTTTGTCGCGCTCCTTAGGCGCGCGACGCCTGGAGTCATTTCAGCCCTTTAAAGGGCTCTGGGGAGGCGTCGGGGCTTCCGGGGAGGGCTTACCGGTTCCCTTCCTTTTTTTCCTTTCGCTTTGTTCTGCTGCAGCCGTCCGGGTTTAAAGGGCGCTTTTTAATTTTTTTTTTCTTTGACTGAAATCGCCTGCCTCGAAGCCTCACGAGAGGCTAGTCACGGTCCACCTCCCCTGGCCCCGATGGGCCGACGCCGACCGCACGGGGAGGGCCGACCAGAGCCGAGGGGGACGTGCAGGATGGCGGCGCCGGAGGGAAAAATCACAATCCGCTTGTGATTTAACTAATCTGAATAATTTTGTGTTATCTGCAAATGTGATCACTTCACTTGTCATACCCCTTTGCCATATCATGCAATGGTTTTTTTTTTTTCTCTTTTCTGGTAACACTTCAATGTTTTTCTCTAGAACTTCTTCATTTATTTATATAGGGAAGGCTTTTTGTTCTTGTTGCACTTGATACTGTGTATGTCTCCATGTCACAGGTCTAATTCTGCCAGAGCCTACTGTAATCCTGGTTTTTAATGAATTCCTTAATGACCTGTTTGAGTGGGGGGGGTGTACTTGTTGACTGCCCATCTGTCAAGAATGGGTGACTGTGGGATACGTGTTATTCTACCCGAGCCTACTGTATTTCTTTTTATTGACTCCTGGTTATTCTGTGGTATTGGGGAATTATTTTCTGAGTAATGCAATGTGGGTGTAATACTTTTAATTGAAGCTAATTGAGCTTTAACCTCAGTCAGCTCCTTTTTCAAAGAAGAGAGTTGTGCACAGATTGGGCAAGCTCTAAGTTTCCAGATGCTTTCCCTCAGAATAAAGGCTCCACAGCAGTTACATTGGATAGTGCTCATTTTGGTAAATTTTTGATTGGTGTTAACAATCTACTAATGTATCTTGTTGCTAATGTTAAGTTAGGCAGTCTATATTAGAAAACAAACCCCAGGGGTAGGGTGGGAGGGAATCAAACAGTTTAACCTGGATGAGCAGGGTAGAGCAGGACACTTTCTGGAACTTTATTAGTCCTTTAGCTATTAAATGATCCCTCAGCACTAATGTGCCAATATTAAACAGATTATTATAGAATAGCTATACAATAAGAAAAATGCAGGTATACTGAATCTTTAAACAAACAATTAGCAAGGACCAAAACAACTAATATACAATACCAGACCTAGAGAAGGTAAAAAAGAGCAGTTCTACTTCAAAGAGAGCCCAGAGCACTTTTAGAAGGAATAGAGAAAGAAAACACAGGAGGTTTGTTTTTGGGTTTTTTTGTTTTTTTCCCTCAGAGAGATCACCACAGAAATTGAGTCAGAGCTCTAGAAAGAAGGCATAAAGAGAGAATGTTTCCTATTACACAGATTTCAGAGACTAAGAATCAGAGCATCAATAGACATTGAAGTGTTACCAGAAAAGAGAAAAAAACCCCATTGCATACAGAATTTCAAAATCCATAACCAAAGGATAAAGCTAATTGAGATGGATGACTCCATCATCAGTGGCAAAACTGCAAAAGGAAAGCGTGAAGTGAATAACAAATCTCAACTAAAGTCTCATAAGGAGTCCAGGAAAAGCAATAACCTTAAAGAGAGAACCTGGAAATCTATGACCACAAATGCTCATAGTTTGGGAAATAAATTCCCAGATCTGCAGGCCCTAATGACAGAGGCAAATTTGGACATTGTTGCTATCACAGAAACATGGTTCACAGAATCTCATGATTGGGATACAGCAATACCAGGCTACAACTTGTTAAGGAAGGACAGAGTGGATAGAAAAGGGGGTGGTGTGGCTCTTTATGTCAGAAACAATATCCAAGCATCTGAGCTGCAAGGAAGCTGGGGCAATGAAGAAGCACTATGGGTCGACCTAAAAAAAGATGACGGAGCATCCATTCATATTGGAGTGGTTTACAGGCCTCCAAACCAAAAGGAAGAGCTGGACAGAGACCTGGTTGAAGACATCCATAAGATAGGTAAGAAGGGAGAAGTGGCGATCGTTGGTGACTTTAATATGCCAGATGTAGACTGGAAAATCCCATCTGCAGAATCTAAAAATAGTAGAGCGATAGTGGATGCCATGCAAGTAACTTTGTTCAAACAAATGGTAATGGAACCCACGAGAGAAGGAGCTATACTCGACTTAGTGCTCACTAATGGAAATAATGTCTCTGATGTCCAGGTGGGCGCCCACCTCAGCACCAGTGATCATCAAAAGGTATGGTTTAATATCACTAAAAGAATATGGAAAAGAAGCACAAAGACCCAAGTTTTACAGTTCAAAATCACAGACTTTGAAGAAATGGGGAAATACCTAGAGGAAGAACTAAAAGGCTGGGAGAACGAGAGAGATGTGGAACAACAGTGGACCAAACTAAAAGGAGCAATTACCAAGGCAACTACTCTATATGTTAGAAGTGTAAAGAAAAGAAAAAGAAAAATGAAACCTATCTGGTTCTCAAAGGAGGTGGCTGACAAAATTAAGGCTAAAAGAACAGCATTCAAGAATGATAAAAGATCCCACAGGAAGAAGCACAAAGAACAATATTTGATTCAATTGAGGGAGACAAAGAAATTAATCAAGTCGGAAAAAAGTCAAGCGGAAGAGAAGATTGCCAAGGAGATAAAGAATGGTAACAAAACATTTTTCAGATACATCAGTGAAAAGAGAAAAGTTCAAAGTGGTATAGTGAAATTGAAAGGTGGAAATGATCAATGCGTGGAGAAAGACGAAGAAATGGCAGATATATTAAATGAATACTTCAGTTCTGTGTTCACTAAAGAAGACCCTGGAGAAGGACCATCTCTACACAACAAGAAACTGGAAGGAAGTGGAACAGACGAAAACCCTTTTACAGTAGAAAATGTATGGGAAGAGCTAAAGAATCTGAAAGTGGACAAAGCCATGGGACCTGATGGGATTCATCCAAGGATACTGAGGGAGCTCAGAGATGTGCTGGCGGGTCCGATGTGTGACCTGTTCAATAGATCCCTAGAAACGGGAGTGGTGCCGAGTGATTGGAGAAGAGCGGTGGTGGTTCCGCTTCACAAGAGTGGGAACAGAGAGAAGGCTGGTAACTACAGACCGGTTAGCCTCACTTCGGTGGTGGGAAAAGTAATGGAGTCACTGTTGAAAGAGAGAATAGTGAACTATCTACAGTCCGGAGAATTGATGGACCAGAGGCAGCATGGATTCACCAGGGGAAGATCCTGTCAGACAAATCTGATTGACTTTTTTGACTGGGTAACCAAGGAATTGGATCGTGGAAGAGCGCTCGGTGTCATCTACTTAGATTTCAGCAAAGCTTTTGATACGGTTTCGCATAGGAGACTGGTGAATAAAACGAGAAGCTTAGGAGTGAGTGCCAAGTTGGTGACCTGGATTGCAAACTGGTTGACGGACAGAAGACAATGTGTGATGGTAAATGGAACTTTCTCTGAAGAGAGAGCGGTTTTAAGTGGTGTACCGCAAGGATCGGTGTTGGGACCAGTCCTGTTCAATATCTTTGTGAGCGACATTGCGGACGGGATAGAAGGTAAGGTTTGTCTTTTTGCGGACGACACTAAGATCTGCAACAGAGTGGACACGCCAGAAGGAGTGGAGAGAATGAGACGGGATTTAAGGAAACTGGAAGAGTGGTCGAAGATATGGCAGCTGAGATTCAATGCCAAGAAGTGCAAAGTCATGCATATGGGGAGTGGAAATCCGAATGAACTGTATTCGATGGGGGGTGGGGGGGGGGGAAAGGCTGATCTGCACGGAGCAGGAGAGAGACCTTTGGGTTATAGTGTCTAATGATATGAAGTGTGCGAAGCAATGCGACAAGGCGATAGCAAAAGCCAGAAGAATGCTGGGCTGCATAGAGAGAGAGGCATATTGAGTAAGAAAAGGGAAGTGATTATCCCCTTGTACACATCCTTGGTAAGACCTCACCTGGAGTACTGTGTTCAGTTCTGGAGACCGTATCTTCAAAGAGACAGAGACTAGATTGAAGCGGTACAGAGAAGGGCGACCAGAAAGGTGGAGGGTCTTCATCGGATGTCATACGAGGAGAGATTGAAGAATCTAAATATGTACACCCTGGAGGAAGGAGGAGCAGGGGTGATATGATTCAGACTTTCAGATACTTGAAAAACTTTAACGATCCAAAGACAACGACAAACCTTTTCAGTCAGAAAAAAATCAGTAGAACCAGAGGTCACGAGCTGAGGCTCCAAGGAGGAAGACTAAGAACCAATGTCAGGAAGTATTTCTTCACGGAGAGAGTGGTGGATGCCTGGAATGCCCTTCCGGAGGAAGTGGTGAAGTCCAAAACTGTGAAGCACTTCAAAGGGGCATGGGATAAACACTGTGGATCCATCAGGTCTAGAGGACGCGTATAAAGAGCAGGCAGCAAAACACTGCATGGAGCGGCAGTAGCCACAGAGGCATTCACGGAGCGGGATGCCGGTGGCCAGTGGTTGGTGTTCCACCTTCACGGAGCGGAAGGATGGAGGGCTGCCATCTCCCAATTAAAAAAAGAAAACAAACAAAAAAAACCAAAACAAAAAACAGGGATGGGTTCATGGGCTATAGGTATTACCAATTATTAGGCTTATTCAATTACCGATTATTAGGCTTTTCTATATTTGATGATAGTTAATGTGACTTTCAAGGCATACTTCACTTTCAATGCATATCCAGCATAGCTCCCTGCTTCAATGGCAGGGGAGAAGAAAAACTAATACTTCACGCATATCCAGCATTGCTCTCTGCTTCAACGGCAGAGAGCTATGCTGCCGCTTACCCAACTAATCAAACTTAATATTTCACTTGGAAGCAGCTCCATCACTGCGCGCGTAAATCCAGCAGGATTTACGCGTGCAGGGCCCTCGCGCGCCGGCGCACCTATTTTGCATAGGCCGCCGGCGCGCATAAAGCCCCGGGATGCGCGTAAGTTCCGGTGCTTTCGAAATGGGGAGGGAGGGGGCGTGTCCGGGGGCGTTCCTGAAACGACGCGGCGTTTCGGGGACGTGCCGCGGCGTTTTGGGGGCGGGCCCGGGGGGCATGGTGCCGGCCCGGGGGCGTGGTCGAGGCCTCCGGACCACGCCCCCGGGACCAGAGGACGGAGCGGGGCTGCTGGCGACGCGCGCAAAGTTTCAGCAGGCGTAACTTTGCCGACAAAGGTAAGGGGGGGTTTAGATAGGGCCGGGGGGGGTGGTTTAGGTGGGGGGAGGGCGAAGAAAAGTTCCCTCCGAGGCCGCTCCGAAATCGGAGCGGCCTCGGAGGGAACAGGCAGGCCGCGCTGGGCTCTGTGCGCGCAGGTTGCACAAATGTGCACCCTCTTGCGCGCGCCGACCCCGGATTTTATAAGATACGCGCGGCTACGTTCGTATCTTATAAAATCTGGTGTACTTTTGTTCGCGCCGGTTGCGTGAACAAAAGTACCGGCGCGCGTATTGTTTTAAAATCCGCCCCTATGGTTACTAAGAGCCAAGAGAAACATAAGTATGAGAAAAAAGAAGTGTGAAGCTTGCTGGGCAGACTGGATGGACCGATTGGTCTTCTTCTGCCGTCATTTCTATGTTTCTATGTTTCTATATCATTTATAAATATATTAAAGTCCACTGTCCAAGTACAGATCCCTGAGGCACTCCACTGTTTACCTTTCTCCACTGTGAAATCAGACCATTTAATCCTACTCTCTGTTTCCTGTCTTTTAACCAGTTTGCAATCCAGAAAAAGACATCTCCTCCTATCCATTGCTCCCTCCAAGCAGTGACTAGGTGTGTGAAAATTTCTTTTTGTGTGTGCAGCAATATTTTTAAACCAGCAATTTTTGAGCGCCAGTGTTAATGTTGAATTTCTGTATATAGCACAAAGAAAAATTTATATGAGCGACTATGTTAATCCTGTGAGCAATGCTCCAGAAGAATGTGCTATCGCTCACGTGCTCAGCTTAGAGAGAACTATGCTCTTATCCCATGACTTTTTAGTTTTTTTAGAAGTCTCCCATGAGGGATTTTGTCAAATGCCTTCTGAAATTCAAATACACCACATTTACCGGTTCACCTTTATCCAGATGTTTATTCAACCCTTCAAAAAAATGTAGCAGTTTTGTGAGGCAAGACTTACCGTGGGTAAATCCATCCTGGCTGTGTCCCATTAGATCATGTCTATCTATATGTTCTCTGATTTTATTCTTTATCACAGTTTCCACAATTTTTCCCGGCACTGACGTCAGGCTCACCGGTCTATAGTTTCCCGGATCAACTCTGGAGCCCTTTTTATATATCGGGGTTACATTGGCCACCTTCTAGTCTTCAGGTACAATGCATAATTTTAATGATAGGTTAAAAATTACTCATAATAGGTCTGAAAATTCATTTTTTAGTTCTTTGTGAACCCTGGGATGTATACCATCCTGTCCAGGTGATTTGCTGTTCTTCAGTTTGTCAATCTGACCTACTACATCTTTCAGGTTTACCGTGATTCTGATCAGTTCTGTTGAATCGTCACCCTTGAAAACAGTCTCCAGAATGAGTATTTCCTCTACATCCTCTTCGGTAAACACTGAAGCAAAAAATTAATTTACTGTTTCCACAATGGCCTTATCTTCCTTAAGTGCCCCTTTAACCATCTGATCATCTAATAGTCCAACCGACTTCCTCTCAGGTTTCCTGCTTCAGATATATTTTTAAAAGTTAATATGAGTTTTTGCCTCTAAGGCCAACTTCTTTTCAAATTTTATTTTAGCCTGTCTTATTGTTTTACATTTAAATTGCCAATGTTTATGCTTTTTCTTATTTTCTTCAGATTGATCCTTCTTCCAGTTTTTGAAAGATCTTTTAGCTAAAATAGCCTCTTTCACCTCACCTTTTAACCATGCTGGCAATCATTTGGCCTTCCTTCCACTTTTCTTAATGCGTAGAATACATCTGGACTGCGCTTCTAAGATGGTATTTTTTAACAATGTCCATGCCTGTTGTAAACTCTTAACCTTTGTAGCTGCTCCTTTCAGTTTTTCTCTATTTTTCTCATTTCATGGAAGTTTCCATTTTTTCAGGGTTGTAATATGAAGGTAGTGCTCAGATACCATCTATCAATATGGATGAGACAGAAGCACCTACATTATTTAAAGTTTGATCATTTGCTAGAAAGGGCTTTTCCGGACACTTAAAAACATTTTCAAAAACTGCAAGTTAAGTATTCAAGTAGTGTTAGATGGCTAAAAGTGGTTGGCTTGAAATTGGCAACACTCTGCTAATGTAAGGTATGTTAGATATCTACATTGGCTATGTGTTACTGCACCATCTATGTAAGCTTCTACCTGGCCACCCAATTTGGAGGAATCTAGTCCAGTATTCAGATGGTATTTTTGATATGTAATGTCCATTTGAATAATGATCCTATTTTCTGTGTGGTATGCTTAGTCCCCTAAAATCCCATTTAGGAATCAAACTGCTTATCTTTTAAAAATGTTTTTCTCAATTATTTACCATCAAAAATGCCCTGGTTTGCTGATGTTGGGGCCGATGTAATAAAGTGTGCTGAAGCTGCTGCAGGTTCACACACAAAGTCCCATACAAAGTCCCATACAGGTATGTAATAAGAGTTTTGTGCACATGGAAAAAGCGTGTACAAATGCGCTTACTGATCTGCAATTTTTTTTCTGCGTGAGTGCCTGCTAATGGCATGCAAAGGAGGCGATTATCTATTTACAGGCAATGCAGGGAGCCATGCTAGCTGGAAGAAATGCTAGTGTGGGTTTTTTAAAGTGGGTTTTTTTGCGCCATGGTCAGGGCATGAGTTATGTGACAGCACCAACTCGGGGGCCTTTTTATTCCCTTGTTTGCATTGGTATGGTGTGGTTGTGTGTCTGTGCAGCTCTGGTGTTATTACTATGGGGACATTTGTTTTCCAGCTGTTCCTGATGCTGTGGTATATCTTGTGGCTTCGCCAAAGGATGACAGCAGCAGAAGGTTTGGCAGGTGACGGAGGTCATGGCTGCCACGTGGTGTGAATTGTCACCCATTAATATATTTTTCATGTTTTCTGCAGCCCACAGTTTTTAGAAATATATGTATTCCTATTTCTGGGCCATAAATTTGCTAAAAAGGGAGACCCGGTCGCTCACCACATTTGCATTTATGCGTGTATTTTTGGAGCAGATTATCGGCACGGATGCAGCCACTTATTACCTAGGGCCTTACTGCATGTATGTTCACATATTTCTTCATGCGTGCATGGATTTGTGTGTGCAAATCATTTGCATAATTTTTTTTTTACATCCCGTGGAGGCTGC
The DNA here is from genome assembly GCF_901001135.1 of Rhinatrema bivittatum. Taxonomy (NCBI): domain Eukaryota; kingdom Metazoa; phylum Chordata; class Amphibia; order Gymnophiona; family Rhinatrematidae; genus Rhinatrema; species Rhinatrema bivittatum. The sequence goes on from NC_042619.1 coordinate 270,653,794, forward strand.
AGCTTCAGCCACACGTGGTGATTAACCCCCCTGCTCACAACTAGCGCCTGTTTTGCCATGGATATTATTACATCGGCCCCATAGACTTCAGAATTTCATGCAGTCTGCTTGAGGGGAGGAGTTGTTTTTGATCTCACGGAAAAAAAATCCTTAAATCAAGTCTAGTTTATAATAAATGATGATCCATTCTGGACATGACATTTCATTCCTGTGATATGTCCCATATTGGCTGAGAATCCATGGTAGATCTCCTGTATGGACAAAATGTTAATATCCAGCAGGGGCCCCGTCTACCTGAACCTATTGCTTGTTTCTGTTGTGTTTTACATTTCTGGTTTGATGTCAGAATCGACAGTTATTATCCTTAGTAACCTCTTATATCCTTTTTTGATTTAGTATGCGCCATCAAGGACCATTGAAACATTCACACCAATCTTTGCACACTTCCTCGCTCACAATCTGGGTATCCACCACGATGACGCTAAGATGTGCCCATGTGCATCAAGCATATGCATAATGGATACCAGGGTAATGTAAGTTGTGTGGGGGGAGTTTGGTATTGCCTGCTCCTTTTCACAGCATAGTAGAATTCTTTGTTGTCTGTGCAAGGATTTTATTTTCATGCCCACTCCCACAAGCCCATCATTTTAAATAGTACAGACTAATTTGAATAAACATCTAAAACAGATAGAAGAAGTTAGGAGTGTGTGCGAGTTCTTCAATAGAAGTCTGGATTATTTCGCATTATAGGGTACATATAATACTCTCAGTCAGTTGGAGAGTGGAAAATGTTCACACAGGCCTGGATTTAGTAATAGTCAATGTAGGTAACTGCCTCTAATTCCAAATTATCCCAGGACAGGCAGGATGCTAGTCCTCACATATGGATGAAGTCATTGATGGAGCCCTATTGCGGAAAACTTTCTGTCAAAGTTTCTAGAAACTTTTGACTGGCACTTTGAGCCCACTGAGCATGCCCAGCATGCCATGATATTCTCAGCCACAGAGGTCTCCCTTCAGTCTTCGTTTTTCCACGCTGCTTTTGGCATCACGGAGCAGGAGCCTGTGTGAGTTTTCTCACACAATTCTGACTAAAAATCAGATTTAAAATTGATAATTTCTCTCCCATATAGGGGTCTCCCTTGTTACCACCGGCCGGTGAGTAAGATATTCTCATTCCGACTCATTTTGAGTAAATATTTTTCAAAAAATGTCCCAATTGTAATCGGACCATGTCGATTACGGACCCACACCTCGAGTGTGTACTTTGCTTGGGCCAATCGCATGATGTAACATCTTGCCCAAAATGTGCGGAAATGACCGCTAAAGGTCGGAAGGCACGACAAGTAAAGATGGAACACTTGTTCCATCTTCAACTTTTACCTTCTCCATCGACATCCACTCAGTCATCTCCGGCCGGAGTTTCCAAACATCTGATCCTTAAAAAACGTCGTCCGGAAGGTTCAGGGGACCGTTTATCGCTGTCTCCATCCGTGGCATCGACGAAATCAGTGTTGGAACATCGACCAAAACATCGGCATTGACATCGCCATCCATCGATTCCAGAAAATCTGCTATCCCCGGAGAAGTCGACAGCCAAGCAGTCTCGCCTGCAGGAAACACCAAGGCCTTCGGCACCGAGGCGTTCACATTCTGTTAAGGTGCCAACCATCAAACTTCCATAGGGCCCTGTGGTAGGACCGATAACGCCCCCACTGCAACCACGTGTAGCTGTTCTGCCTGCATCAGCTATCACGGAGGAATTGAGCAGATTTATCCGTCATGCGGTGCTACAAGCGCTACAGGAGCATCGACCATCAAAGCCGACACGATGCCCTCACCGACACCATCATCGATACCAGTGCCCGCACTGATGCCAGTGCTTCCACCGATGCCGGTCCCCGCACCGATACCGACGCCTCTGCCGATGCCGGTACCAGTACCAAAGTCAGGACCACCCCCGTTGACACCGATGCTACTACTTGGGGCTCCAGGTCAACCAGAATTGGTGTTATTCCAACTATTAATGGATAGATTCGACGCCATCGTCGATGCTCTTCCACCGAAGTCTATCCCTACTACACTGATCGGGGATGCTCCTGGACACAGACCTGTCGATGATCCTCAGCCAGGGCCCTCAGGAATTTTTCGACCACCGAGATCTTCTCCCAGTTCCCCTTCCAGGGAAGAGCCATATGACTCATGGGAAGACAAGCATACCGATACTTCATCGGAAAGCTTCATGTCGGTCCCTTCTCCTCCAGAAGGCAGGAAGAAATCTCCACCAGAGGACTTGTCCTTCACAAATTTCATAAAGGACATGGCAGACACAATACCATTCAATCTAGTGTCGGAGGAAGACACGAGGCAGCAGACTTTAGAAGTCTTACAATTCGTGGACCCTCCAAAAGAGGTCCTGGCCATTCCTGTCCATGAGGTACTTTTGGAGTTGCAACATAGGCTCTGGGAACATCCATGTTCGGTTCCACCTATTAATAAAAGAGTGGATACCACATATCTTGTCCAACATGTTCCTGGTTACCAGAAGTCACAGTTACTGCATCAATCTGTTGTAGCTGAGTCAGCTCAAAAGAAGTCCAAAAGAGTATGACCTCACTTCTCCACTCCACCTGGAAAGGACCATAGATTCCTAGACTCCTTAGGCAGAAAAATATTCCAAGGAGCTATGCTCAATTCAAGGATTGTGTCCTATCAACTTTATATGACGCAATACCAAAGGAGTCTATGGAAACAGATGCAGGAACTTTCCAACTCCCTACCTCAGCAGTACCAGGAGGCAGCTCAGGCTATAATTCACAAGGGACTTGAAGCTGGAAAGCATGAAGTCCGGGCCGCCTATGATAACGTTGAAACAGCTTCAAGGGTGGCAGCCTCAGGAATAAGTGCACGTCGCTGGGCATGGTTAAAAGCCTCTGACCTCAGGCCTGAGATACAAGAGAAGCTAGTGGATCTACCCTGCATAGGTGACAACCTTTTTGGGTCGAAAGTCCAGGATGCAGTGGCCCAATTAAAAGAACACACGGAGACATTGCGCCAACTGTCGTCAGTTCTGCAAGACTCTTCTTCATCACTGTTTTGCTATCCTCCAAGGAGGGAATCTAGAAAACCTTCACGCAGAGACAATATTATCCACCAGCATCCAGGGGTAGATCTTCTTGTCCGCAACAGAGATCTCAACCCAGACAGCCTAGAGCTGCAAGGCCTCAACCACCACCACAGGTGGGACCGGCTGCAGGTTTTTGAGGCCACCACCAGAGACCAAAGCCATCTCCACAATCCATCACCAAACCTGCCAGTAGGAGGCCGAGTTTCCTCCTTCTAAACTCATTGGTTACAGATAACAACAGACCAATGGGTACTCTCGGTAATATCTCGAAATTACCAACTCAATTTTCTTTCAACTCCAAGAGACTCACCGCCAAAACCTCTTTCGTTACACGAATCTCACATAATTCATCTACAAGAAGAATTATCCACCCTTCTGAGAGCTAGAGCTGTAGTGCTGGTGCCCCGGACTAGCAGGGCAGAGGATTCTACTCCCATTATTTCCTCATTCCAAAGAAAGCCGGAGGCCTACGGCCCATCCTAGACCTCAGAAATCTCAACAAATTTCTAAAGAAAGAAAAGTTCAGGATGGTTTCTCTAGGCACCATGCTTCCCCTTCTTCAAACAGGAGATTGGCTTTGTTCTCTGGATCTACAAGACACGCTCACATTCCAATATTCCCTCCTCATCGCAAGTATCTGCACTTCCTGGTGGGTCATCAACATTTCCAATACAGAGTACTACCATTCGGCCTTGCCTCAGCTCCCAGAGTATTCACAAAATGCCTGGCAGTAATAGCAGCACACTTACACAAGGAAAGTGTCCACGTTTCCCCCTATCTAGACGACTGCCTCATCAGAAGTCAAACTCAACAAGGAGCATTAACTTCTCTCAACCGAACAATTACTCTACTTCACTCTATGGGGTTTCTCATCAATTATCAAAAGTCCCATCTCATTCCGTCTCACCTGCTTCAATTCATCAGAGCAGAATTGAACACCATATTCTCAAGAGCCTTTCTACCCAAAGATCGGGCAGAAACACTCTCCCTGTTGGCAAATTCCTTACACTCGAAGAAACAAGCAACAGCTCATCAGTTTCTAACTTTACTGGGCCACATGGCCTCCACAGCTCATGTCACTCCTATGGCCATTATGGTCACAATGGATCCAAGTCATTCAACCACTGTCCTCTACAATTCAAGTAACCCACCAACTACGCTCATCTCTACTTTGGTGGGCAAACAAGGACAATTTGCACAAGGGCCTACCCTTCCAACAACCAGTTCCACAGATAACTTTAACTACAGATGCATCCACCTTGGGTTGGGGAGCTCACATAGACAATCTCCAAACCCAGGGTACTTGGACAAAACTCGAAGCCACATTTCAAATCAATTTCCTGGAACTTCGAGCTATACGTTATGCTCTGCATGTGTTCAAGGACTGCCTTTCACACAAGACTATTCTTATACAGACAGACAGACAACATGGTAGCCATGTGGTACCTGAACAAACGAGGTACGGGCTCGTATCTCCTTTGTCAAGAAGCCACACAAATTTGGGACTGGGCCCTCACACATTCCATATTTCTCTGGGCCACTTATCTAGCGGGCATCCACAACGTAGTTGCAGATCGCCTCAGTCGACAGTTGCAACCACACGAGTGGTCCCTGGATCCCTTAGTAGCGACCAGGATATTCCAGCGGTGGGGGCAACTAACAGTAGACCTCTTTGCATCACAACTGAATCACAAAGTGGACAGATTCTGCTCTTTACACGGGCAGAAACAACAGCCAGCCAAGGACACCTTTGCTCGCCCTTGGAACTCAGGCCTTCTATACGTGTATCCTCCGATACCACTCATAACCAAAACTTTAGTGAAGCTACAACAGGCCTAGGGGTCCATGATACTCATAGCCCCATATTGGCCTCGACAAGTATGGTTTCCTATACTTCTAGACCTCTCGATCAGAGAACCAATTCACCTGGGTGTAGCTCCCACTCTCATAACTCAGGATCAGGGTCGGTTGCGCCATCCCAACCTTCAATCCCTATCTCTGACAGCATGGATGTTGAAAGCTTGATCTTACAACCACTCAATCTTTCAACCAATGTCTCTCAAGTGCTTATAGCCTCACGTAAACCTTCCATGCGGAAGAACTACTCTTTGAAATGGAAAAGATTTACTTTGTGGTACACGCAAAAGAACATTGACCCTTTCTCCTGCCCCACACCTTCTCTGCTAGACTATTTATGCCATCTTTCAGACTCTGGTCTCCAGACCTCATCTGTAAGAGTACACTTAAGTGCATTCTCTGCTTACCATAACAAGATGGGAGATGCACCGATATCCATACAACCTCTTGTCAGTAGGTTTATGAGAAGTTTAACTCACCTTAAACCACCAATTCGGCCACCTGTCATCGAATGGGACCTGAATCTGGCCTTAAAACGGCTCATGCATTCTCCTTTTGAACCCATGACTTCCTGTGATCTTAAATTTCTCACATGGAAAACTATCTTCCTCATAGCCGTTACATCGGCTAGAAGGGTTAGTGAATTACAAGCACTTGTCACGTACTCACCCTACACAAAATTCCTACATGATAGAGTGGTTCTCCATACACATCCAAAATTCCTTCCCAAGGTAGTTATGGAATTCCACTTGAACCAATCCATAGTTTTGCCCACATTCTTCGCAAGGCCTCATTCTCACCAATGTGAATGAGCCTTACATACCTTAGACTGTAAACGTGCACTAGCATATTACTTAGACCGCACTGCAGTCCACAGGAAATCCACTCAACTCTTTGTATCTTTTCATCCAAACAAACCAGGTAATCCAATGGGCAAACACGCTCTCTCCAACTGGCTAGTAGATTTCATAGAATTCTGTTATGAAAAAGCAGGCCTTCCTCTCCAAGGGCGAGAAAAGGCGCATTCAGTAAGAGCAATGTCAACCTCAGTAGCACACTATCGTTCAGTGCCAATCCTCGACATATGCAAAGCTGTAACATGGAGTTCTCTTCACACCTTTGCAGCTCATTACTGTTTGGACAAAGAAAGGCGACATGATTCAGCCTACGGACAATCTGTCTTAAAGAACTTGTTTCCAGTATAACCCCAACTCCTTCTACATCCAACCTGCTGTGATCTTCTGCTGCCTCATTTTCACCAACAATACTTCAGTGTTGCTTCACTACAAAGTGACTCAGCCTCTAGCTTGCTAGTCACCCATATGTGAGGACTAGCATCCTGCTTGTCCTGGGATAAAGCAAAATTGCTTACCTTGATATAGGTGCTATCCCAGGACAGCAGGCTGTAGTCCTCACGAAACCCACCCACCACCCCGCAGAGTTGGGTCCGATATGTTTTATTATTTTATTGTTTGCTAAAGCTTATTGCTACATACGAGACTGAAGGGAGACCCTTGTGGCTGAGAGTATCATGGCATGCTGGGCATGCTCAGTGGGCTCACAGTGCCAGTCAAAAGTTTCTAGAAACTTTGACAGAAAGATTTCCGCAGTAGGGCTCTGTCAATGGCGTCACCCATATGTGAGGACTACATCCTGCTGTCCTGGGATAACACCTATTACAAGGTAAGTAATTTTGCTTTTTCATAGGTTACCAAGGTCTACCAATGAGTCCCTTTCATCTTGAAAAATTGGATGAAAACTCAGTGCTGTGCCTGCAAGGCCTCATGCTGTCATAGGTTCAGCGGCCATTCTGTCCTTGCATGGGTTTCCATGGTAAGAGGAAGCCAATGCCTGGGGAAAGAAAGAGATGAGGCTCCTGCAGGAACTGAGAGCATGTGAGATCTCACAGGCCTTGCTCTGTTTTCATCCAGGAGTTGCTGTTGACTTGCAGGGACTCCAAGATGAGGGGGAAATGCAGGAAGAGGCCCAGGGAAAGGGTAGGATCTGCTTAGGGGTTATATGATGTGGAGAGTGATCACCCTTCAATAATTTGTGGGAGAGGACTCCCCTAACCTGTTGCATATGTTTGCCCCAATTTTAAATCCAGACCTGCATTTGTCTACAACTGAATACTTTTTGGTTTAATATGAGCCTGTGGAAGGGAGTATAGGCAGCTAGAAAAGTTATTCTATTGGTTAGAGGCTATGAAGGAAGCACAGATGCTGGGAGAGCTCATTGGTTGGTTGAAGGTGATAGAAGAGAACATAGGCAGCTGGGAGAACTCTTGTATTGGTGAGATGTTGTAGAAGGAAGCACAGGCACCTGGGAGAACTCTTGTATTAGTGAGGCTGTGGAAAAAAGTACAAGCAACTGAAGAGCTCTTTCATTGGGTAGAAGCTGTACAAGGGACCCCAAGCAGCTGGGAGAGCTCTTCTTTTAGCTGACAATTAGCCATTTAGTAAATCAGACCCTAAGACAAGCTTGCCTTTCACTACAAATGAAAGTCTACATAGAAATAATGCATGGATAAACACAGCTTTAAAAAATATTTCTTTTTATTAATGTGATGCTATAATCTATTTTTTTAAGTGAAACAGATACAAAGAGTTTTAGTAACTGCAGTATCGAGTACTATAAGGAGTTCCTGTGGCGTGAGGGGGCAAGCTGCCTGTTGGACCTTCCCATGCTCCGTGAACCCTACAGGCAGAGTTACTGTGGCGATGGAGTTGTGGCCAGTGGAGAAGAGTGTGACTGTGGTGCACAGAAAGTTAGTAATTTATGTTCTACATTTTGTATAAAATTACTAAACAACATCTTTCTTGAGTCAATTGACCCATTGTAGGAAGTCTAGCTCTTGAATGCCTTCACACCATCTACCGCACCTAAACCATCTGAGGATGACATTTATTTAATCTGCTCTTAAAAACTCACAGTGAAGGAGATTCCTCCATGGATTTTCCTAACTTCTTCCAGTGTTTGAACTGCCCTTACAGTTAGAAAGTTAAATATTTCACCCAGGCTTTTAACTGTTTATTGGTATTTAGCAGGGGATGTTATTATCTGTTGATATTTTGTTTATAAATGAGATTTTATTAGTTTTATGTTTTTGCCATTTGATCATTGTATGTTGTTTGTGTATGTTTATTTTATCCTATGTATTATGTTTTATTTTATCTATACACTGCTTTGATTGTTTAGAAAAGCAGTACATCAAAATAAATTCAAAACTAGAGGTCAATATTCAAAGCCATTTATTAAAATTTATATATCGCTAGGGGCACATGGCTCTTAGCGATTTACAATAAAAACATACATATTAATAATAAAACAACTGAATAAAACTTGACACAAACAAAGCTTGATGGAGTGAGAAAGTATATACATAAAAACTTGAAATAAAGCCAAACTAAACAAATGTCTTCAAACCAGCTTAACATTTTTTGGTATCTGTGTCAAGGTGCAAATTGATGGGGAGAGAGTTCCAGAAGTCAGGAGCTACAATAGAAAATGTTCTCTTCCTAATTTCTTGGAAAACTTCTTTCTCAAAAGTTATCTGTCTAAATGGCAAGTTTTGAAATATTCAGCCATTTATCTGACTAAACTAGAGCCAGATAAGTGATTATCTGGCTATAATTAGCCAGATAAAAAAGAGGGTTCTAGGATGGTCCAAAGTTATCCAGCCAACTTTGCCAGTTTGGAATTGTAATCATTTAAGTTAGCTAAATAACTTTAGACCTGCTTTTGACCTGGTCTAATTTTATCCAGCCTTATATGACTGGATAACTCTCTACTTAACCTGATATCTTCAAAGATATCCAGTTAAATAGCACAGTGAAAAATATTTTAAGTTAATTGTGGGCCAATGGCCCGATGCGCATCCCCCCCCACCCCATTATGTTCAAATTGGCCCCAATAGACTGAACCATTTTTCTCCCCCAACCCTCCGCTCCTATAGTAAAATTTGCCAGGGGTTCTAAGATCACCCTGACCTCGTAAGAGCTGGTGCCATTGACCTCTCGCCAGCACTGGGATACCGCTGCTGTTTTAATTATGAATTTGCAATACAATATCAAGCAAAGCTTGAAAGCAATATAACAGATTTGTATAAAGAAGACAAGAGACATCCTAATAGGAAAATACATGATTAGCACTGTAACTCAAGTCTCTACATGTAGGATTCCAATATCCATTACTACCTAAAATTATTTAAAAAGGAAAGAAAAAAGCAGGAAAAGAAGATTCCACTATCAAGACACATATATACTTGGCAGCATTATGCTAATTTTATAGTAGATGATTCAGCCAACAGAAGGCAGTGAGCTGAGGGGGATAAAAATAAAATGTATTTACTAGACTGAAATTTAAAAATGCTCTTACAAGGATATCTAAGAAAACATAAAGCCCCTTTCTCACAGGACAAGCAGGATGGTAGTCCTCACATATGGGTGGCATCATCAGGATGGAGCCCAATCATGGAACACTTTTGTCAACGTTTTAGAACTTTGACTGGCACCTAATGGGCATGCCCAGCAATGCACTGACCCTGCATCCAGCAGGGGCCCCCCTTCAGTCTTCTTTTTTCCGCAAAGCATTAGCCACGTGGGTTAAGGAGCTCTCTGGAGATTCCTGACAGGAATTTTCTTCACGGAACTTCATTCAAAAATTTTCAAAAAATTCTACCCCATAGGGGTCCCCCTATCGATATCCATACTCCGCGGTCAAAAGGTAATATTTTACCCTTGTTGCTGTCGATTCCCGTTGAGTTATCCCTTCAGAGCCTACCGGCCATCGACTGCACCGCAGCTAAATTTTTGTCGGAGTCATGGTGTCGAGTTTTCGTCGGTGCCCCGACTGTACTTGGTCAGTGTCCATCACTGACCCGCATGGGGTCTGTGTCATGTGTTTGGGGTCCGACCACGATGTCCTAACTTGCACCAAATGTGCCCAAATGATACCGAAGGGCCGTAAGGCCCGTTTAGAGAAAATGGACTTTCTTTTTCAGTTAAAAACCCATCCGACTCCATCGATAGCTTCGACATCGTAAGAGCTGGTGCCATTGACCTCTCGCCAGCACTGGGATACCGCTGCTGTACGACCGGCGTCGACAATTCCAAAAGTGTCGATAGCATCCTTGCCTCCTCAGGAAAAGGACCGAGAAGAATATCAGGAAAAGCATCGACACCGGCATCGGAAGGCTCAGTTCGTCGATCCAGGCAAGTCCTCGGTATCGACGTCGATAGAGCCACCGACAAAGAAGACCAGCCCAGAAAAGACCCCATCCTCTTCTGTGACCAGGTCACCGAGGCATTCCCCACCTTCAGTGGTATGGGGTATTCCACTTTCACCGGTGGACCCTCCGGCTATGCCAGTGCTGCCTCCTACTCCGGTGCCAGTGTTCCATGCCCCAGGCTTCTGCGAGGAATTGGATTGGATGATCCAAGAGGCCATCGGTAAAGCACTTCAGGGCTTCCATTCTCCATCAATGCCAGTACCGGTCCCCAAGCTGGTCACTGATCCAATTCCCGTAGTGCTCGCACCGCTACTGGGCAGACTGGATGCGTTGATTGGTGCCCTGCCTCCATTGGAAACGAGAGCACCGGTGGGTCCAGTGCCTTCTACACCAATTCCATTATCATCGGATGATGAAGAAACACCGATTCCCATCCTACCGTCTGGAATTTTACCACCAACTCGTCCTTCAGTGCCTCCATCAATGCCATCGGTTCCTCCATTGATGCCGTTGGTGCCGCTTCTGATGCTATCGATGCCTAGGCCTGGTCCTTCAGGATTAGCACCCTTTCTCCCTGTTGGAGACCCACTAGGTGCTGGAGATCAGCCCTATGATCCTTGGACCGATGATACATCCCAAGATACAGATGATCTACCATCAGAGCCCTCTCCCCCAGATGAAAGATGACGTTCTTCACCAGAAGATCTGTCTTTTATCAATTTCATCAAGGAAATGTCTGAAACCATTCCTTTCCAACTTCAGACAGAAGAGGACTCTAGGCAAAAGATGCTGGAAGTACTCCAATTTCTTGATGCTCCTAAGGAAATCATGTCCATACCTATTCATGAAATCCTGCTTGATCTCCTGAAAAGAAACTGGGAACACCCATGTTCAGTTCCACCTGTCAACCGTAAGACAGATGCCATCTATCTGGTACAGTCAGCTTCTGGGTTCCAGAAGTCTCAGTTGGATCATCATTCTGTGGTTGTTGAGTCAGCCCAGAAGAAGGCACGACGTTCAAAACCTCATTCCTCCATACCTCCAGGGAAAGAGCAAAAATCCGTGGATGCTTTTGGCAGGTGTGTCTTCCATGGCTCTATGCTCATATCTCGCATAGCCTCTTACCAGTTATACATGACCCAGTATAACAGAGACCTCTTTAAAAGGATCCAGGACTTCTCTGATTCATTACCAGAGCAACTCCAGACTCAACTTCATACTCTAGCTCAGAAAGGTCTAGATGCTGGAAAACACGAGGTCCACGCTGCTTATGATATCTTCGACACTGCCTCTAGAGTGTCTGCAGCGGGGATTAGTGCACGAAGATGGGCCTGGCTCAAATCCTCGGACTTAAGACAAGAAGTCCAAGACAGGTTAGCAGACCTACCCTGTGTGGGAGATAATCTCTTCAGGGAAAAGATCCGAGAGACGGTGGCGCAGTTGGACCACCATGAAACGCTGCACCAGCTTTCTTCTGTGCCATCTGAGTTCCCTTCCGCCCCTAAGAGGACTTTCAGATGAGACTCTAAGCGGCCAACCTACAAGCCAAGGAAATGTTATCCTCCGGCTTCTAGAGGACGCCCTTCCAGACCTTACCAGAAAGGTCAATCCAGGCAGACTCGGCCTTAAAAGTCTCAGCCAGCTTCTCAGCCTGGACCAGCGTCAGGGTTTTGACTCCTTCCTAGAGAGTGTAAGCCAACTTCCTCTTCTATCCATACCAGTCGGAGGTCGACTATGTCACTTCAACAGCGCTTGGCACACAGTCACCACAGACCAGTGGGTACTTGCAGTAGTCACCCAAGGTTACCACCTAAATTTCCTGACTGTTCCAGCTGACTCTCCACCTCGGCCGATGTGGGGGAAGTCCAATCACTCTCCCTTGCTTGAGCAGGAGGTCTCATCCCACCTCCAATCCCGAGCAATAGAACCGGTACCCCTCTCCCAGCGCAGGGGCAGGGATTTTATTCCCGGTATTTTCTAATACCAAAAAAGTCAGATGGCGAACGCCTGATACTGGACCTCTGTGCACTAAACAAATTTATGCACAGAGAAAAATTCAAGATGGTAACTTTGGGCTCTCTACTTCCTCTTCTGCAAAGTGGAGATTGGCTATGCTGTCTAGATCTTCAGGACGCATACACACACATCTCAATCACGCCACCTCATCGCAAATTCCTGCAATTCCTGGTCAGCCCTCGTCATTTTCAGTACCGTGTACTTCCATTTGGCCTGGCATCTGCTCCATGAGTATTCACCAAGTGCCTGGTGGTGGTCGTGGCCTTCCTTAGGAATCAGGGTGTTCATGTCTACCCTTATCTCAACGATTGGTTGATAAGGTCTCACTATCAACACCCTGATCTCCTTAGAAGAAAAGATGATTTTATATTCTTAGAAGAAAAGACGATTTTATATTCTGACAACAACCAACAAGGACTTATTTTCACAGTCTGGATAAACAAATGAGCATGGGGGAGCTTGCTTGCTACGGCGGTTACTACCCCGAATCAATTAAGCCTGATACTTCACTTTCAATACATATCCAGAGAAGCTCTCTGCTTCAATGGCAGGGGGAAATGAAGAAAAGTGGATTTATATTCATATAACAACTAACAAGGACTGAATTACACAGGCTGGGTAAACAAATAAGTGTGGGAGTAGCTTGCTTATTGTGCCTGTTACTACCCCTAACCAATTAAGCTAGATACTTCACTTAGAAGCAGTCAAGCACTGCTCTCTACATTAATTAATTAATTAATTAATTTTTAATTTCTTATATACCGGTGATCCTGTATACAATACATATCGCACCGGTTTACATGGAACTAAACAATCACCTCATGGGTGAAATACATTAAAACAAGTTAACAGGAAAACATTTTGGGGACGTTCATAAACAGGCTAAACTGTAACAGGGAATAAACTAAGGAACATATGTACAGTGGAAAAGATATCGATTATCGCTTCATCCGGTTTTTAGCTCTCAGAGAAAGCTTGGGAGAATAGCCAAGTCTTTAGCTTCTTTTTAAATGTCAGAAGGCAGTGTTCTTGGCGGAGGTCCGGTGGGAGCTGGTTCCAGAGAGGGGGACCTGCGGTGGACAGAGCTCGTTTCCTTAGAAGTGTTTTAGCCGGCTGTGTGTGAAGCATGTTCTGGTAAGCACTTCTGATCGGTCTCTTGGAAGTGTGCTGATGCAGTTGAAAAGATAAGTTGAGGGGGGAAATGTTGTGAAGAGCCTTGTGAATCATCATGAGGGATTTAAATTGTATCCTGAATTTTATAGGCAGCCAGTGCAGGTTCTGGAGGATAGGGGTAATGTGTTCCCTTTTTTTGGAGTTGGTGAGGATTCTGGCCGTCGCATTCAGGACCATCTGAAGTGGTTTGATGGTGTTGGTGGGCAGGCCCAGGAGGAGAGAGTTGTAATAATCCAGTTTAGGGAGAATGATAGATTGAAGTACCAGACGGAAGTTTTTTCAAGACTTGCAATTTGAAGAAGCAATCTCTGGTTGTATTGTTTACGAACTTGCTAAAGTTGAGTTGGTTATCTACAAGCACACCAAGGTCTCTTACTTGTGGAGAGTGGTCGATCGAAGTGGACGAGTGTTGGGCGGAACTTGGCTGGTTCAGCAGGGTGCAATTATCTGGAGCAATTAAGAGGATTTCTGTTTTGCTAGTGTGTAACACGAGGTTGAGGCTGGTGAGCAGGTTGTTGATTGCTGCGAGGCAGCTGTTCCAGTAGGACCATGTTTTGTGAAGAGATTCAGCTATCGGGATTAGGATCTGAATGTCATCCGCGTATAGGAAGTGAGTTAGCTTGAGGTTGGATAGTAGCTGGCAGAGTGGGAGTAGATAAATGTTGAATAATGTAGGAGAAAGGGATGATCCTTGGGGTACCCCCAGCTTTGATCTGATAGGGAGTGACTCTTTGTTGTTAATCCTGACCTTGTAGTGCCTGTTTTCAAGGAAGGATTTGAACCAGTTGAGCGCTGAGCCTGTTATGCCGGTGTCTGCTAGACGCTGGAGAAGGCATGAGTGGTTAACGGTGTCGAACGCAGATGAGAGGTCCAGTAGAATGAGAAGGAAGGGTTGGCCTTTTTCCAGATTGATGAGGATTGTATCCGTGAGTGAGGCTAGTAGTGATTCAGTGTTCAGTGACTTTCGGAATCCGAATTGGTTCGAGGTGAGGATGTCATTTTCTTCTAAGAAGTCAGATAGTTGTCTGTTTACCACCTTCTCCATGATTTTAGCGATCATTGGGAGGTTGGCAATGGGTCTGAAATTAGCTGGGTCAAAGGGTGGTAGGTTAGGTTTTTTGAGGAGGGGTTTGAGTATAGCAAGCTTGAATTGGTCAGGGACTTGGCCTTGAGACAGCGAGCAATTTATGATGTCTGCTATTGGTTTGGCGATGATGTTGGGAATGGAGAGCAGCAAATTGGATGGGATGTGGTCTAGTGGATGGGACGATGGCTTCATCTTCTTGAGGATGTTTTCTATTTCTAGAGCGGACATCAGCTCGAAGGTGGTAAGTGAAACTGTGGTTGATTTATGTTGCTGTGGGGTTGGGTGCGAGCATAGTGAGCCGGTTGTGTGTGAGTGGATCGGTTGAGGAGAGGGCCCCTTGATTGGTGCGAGGAGGGTGTCTATTTTTTTCTCAAAATAGACTGCCAGTTCATTGGCTTTGTTGGACGCTTGAGTGTCTGGTATGAGAGGTGTAGTTGGTTTTGTGAGGGCTGATACATAGGAAAATAGAGCTCTAGAGTCGAAAATAAAGTGGTGGATCTTTTTAGAGAAGAATTCTTTCTTGGTTCTGTTGATGGCATTTCTGTATGAATTTAGGCAAGATTTATAAACCAAGAGGGATGTTGTGGACGGGTTTTTACGCCACCTGTGTTCCTTGCTTCTGAGCTCTTGTTTGAGCGACTTCAGCTCGGGTCTAAACCAGGGTTTCTTATTGTCCTTGTCCGGATGGAGTGTTTTCGTGGTCATGGGGCATACTTGTTCAGCCACCCTGTTGGTGATGTTGGACCGTGAGGTAGTGGCCGTGTTGACATCTGATAGGTTTAGATGAGCTAGTTCTTTGGATAGATGAGAACTGAGGAGCTCTCCGGAGCAGGGTTTCCTGATAGAGATGGAGGTTACATGAGATGCTTGAGGAGGGTGCTCCATGATCTCTAGTGCCGTAGAGATGATTCAGTGGTCGGTCCACGGGACTGGTAAGCATGATGGATTGTTAGTGGGCGATATTCCTTCGTTTATGAATATGAGGTCTAACGTATGACCTGCCTTGTGGGTGGGATCTTTGACAATTTGTCTGAATCCCATGTGGCCAAGTGAGGAGAGTAGGGTTTCGCAGTTAGAGGAGTGAGGTTGGACGTCCACGTGAAGATTGAAGTCTCCCATAAGGATCGCTGGTTTTCCTGTATTAAGATGTTTGGCGACTAGTTCTATGATGGGGGATGGGTCAGCTTCGAGTATTCCTGGGGGGGGGCGTAGATTAATCCAATTAGGAGATGTTTAGATTTGAAAAGGGCAAATTCCAGGTTGGATGCTGTATTTGTGGCCTGTAGGGCCAAGCCTAGACCTTTTTTGGCTGCTAGGAGCAGCCCTCCACCTCTTTTTTTGATCCTGGGAATAGAGATGAGGTCGTAAGCCTGGGTGGGGAGCTGGTTTAGAATTACTGTGTCTGTGGTTTTTAACCAGGATTCTGTGATAGCACAGATGTCCGGTTTGGTTTCGTTGAGGAGGTCGTTGAGGATGTGCGATTTTTTGGATATGGATTGCGCATTGAGTAAGGTCACTGAGAAAAGTGTCAGGCCAAGTAATTGTGTGAAGGGCGATATAGAGATAGGGATGATCCTTTGTAGGTGAGTGTGTGGGTGAGAGTAGGGCTTAGGTGGTCTCCTCATTTGGTTAAATAGAATAGGGATGTTGAAGGCACGCATGGTGGCTGGAACTGGCTGTACACGGTGGGTGGGTCGAATAGGGCTTAATAGGGAGGAGCTTGAGGCTATGATAGCTGGAAGAGCTCAAGCTTAAGGAGCCACCCGGAGGTTGGGGAAGCCAGAAGAGGGCAGAATTGAATGTGAAGGCAAAAGAAGAACCGGACTGAAGGCAGAGGCTCCACTCAGGGCTCCACTCAGGGCTGCACGAAGGGGCGCACAAAGGGGCCTGCCCCTTTGTTGTGCGTGGCGCCTGAACGAGGCTCCCAAGTTTAAATCCCCTTCGGTCGCGGTAGGGTGACGTCACCGGCGCGTCCCTCGGAGGAGGGGTCTGCTGGCGGTGGTGAGCAGCTTCTGCGGGCGAAGATCGGCGGCGTTGTGAGTTTCGGCGGGCAGAAAGGAGCTTCCAGATGGCCCGTGGTTGGTGCGGGTGCCCTCGGAGGTAAGAGCGAGAATGGGAGGGCCTTACCCCGACGGGCTCAAGTGCCAACCGTGCTTGAGCCCATCGAGGTAAGGCCCTCCCATTCTCCCATCCACCCACGCAATTAGGTAAGGCGCTAATTGCGTGGGTGGATGGGAAATAGAACCAAAAGGTTACATTAATGGCGGGGGTGGAAGGGAAATAGAACCAAAAGGTTACATTAATAGCAGGGGTGGAAGGAAAATAGAACCAAAAGGTTACTAAAGGCCAAGAGTAACAAATAAGTATGAGAGAGAAAGAGAGAAAAAAAAAGTGTGGAAGCTTGCTGGGCAGACTGGATGGGCCATTTGGTCTTCTGCCGTCATTTCTATGTTTCTATGTTTCTTAGGGTTTCTAATCATCTATCCCAAATCCAAGATAATTCCATCCCAAACCCTATCCTTTATAGGGGCCGACCTAAACACTATGTTGGCGAAAGCCTTCCTCCCCCAGGATCTTGCTTTCACCATTGCATCTCTGGCGCATCAACTACAGTCTCGAGTATCTTCAACTGCTCGGCACTTCCTCATACTGTTGGATCACATGGCGTCCTTGGTGCATATCACTCCGATGGCTCGCCTAGCCATGAGAGTGATGCAGTGGACCCTAAAATTCCAGTGGATTCAAGCTTGTCAGCCAATGTCCAGCAGTATCCAGGTTACCAAACAGTTCCATCTGTCACTAGCCTGTTGGATGCGCCACTCCAATCTCATTCAAGGCCTTCCATTTCAGGATCCAGATCCTCAAATCACCTTAACAGACGCATCCAACCTTGGGGTGGGGTGCACATGTAGGCAACCTGCAGACTTAGGGAACCTGGTCTCCAGAGGAAGCCAAACACCAAATAAATTTCCTGGAGCTACAGGCGATCAGATATGTCCTCAAGGCCTTTCAGGATTGCCTATCAAACAAAGCCATCCTGATTCAAACCGACAATCAAGTTGCGATGTGGTACATCAACAAACAAGGGGGAATGGGCTCCTACCTTCTGTGTCAGGAAGCTGCACAGATATGGGCATGGGCCCTTTCCCGCTTGATGAACCTCAAAGCAACCTACTTGCCGGGAGTGGACAATGTGTTAGCGGACAAGCTGAGTCACACTTTCCATCCGCACAAGTGGTCTGTCAACCCCACGGTAACAGATGCGATATTCCAACTTTGGGGCTACCCTCGCATAGACCTCTTTGCGTCAGTACACAACCACAAAGTAAACAACTTCTGCTCTCTCATTCGCAGTCACCACTTGCAGCCAAGAGATGCTTTCACCCTCTCCTGGGCCAGCGGTCTCCTTTATGCGTACCCTCCACTTCCTCTCATTTCAAAGACTCTCGTGAATCTCCGGCAGGACAAAGGATTAGTGATTCTGATAGCTCCCCATTGGCCAAGCCAGGTGTGGTTTCCAATCTTCCAGGACCTATCGGTACGCCGACACATTCCTCTGGGGAAGGATCCTCTTGTAATCACTCAGAACGAGGGGTATCTCCGTCACCCCAACCTCCAAGCTCTGTCTCTGACGGCCTGGATGTTGAAAGGTTAATATTCCAACCTCTTAACCTTTCAGAGTCGGTATCCCGAGTCCTGGTGGCTTCACGAAAGCCTTCAACGAGAAGGTCTTATCGCTCTAAATGGAAGAGGTTTATGGTCTGGTGCACTTCCATGTCTATAGACCCCTTCACTTGTTCCACTGCAAGGATCCTGGACTACCTCTGGCACCTGTCAGTTAGGCCTAAAAACTTCCTCTCTCAGGGTGCATATTAGTGCAGTGTTTGCGTACCATAAGGGTGTAGGTAATATCTCCATTTCAACCCAACCCTTAGTATCTCGGTTCATGAGAGGCTTGCTCCATTTAAAACCTCCACTGCGCCTGTTGCGATCCCGGTCACTGGCTCAGTGACCGGGCTTTTACCTTCTCCTGGAAGGACACGCCCCCTGATGATGTCAGAAGCTGGTAGGCAGGATCGGATGCGAGGACACGCCCCCTGATGACGTCAGAAGCTGGTAGGGGTTTAAAACAAGTCAGGACAGGCAGCTGGCAGGCGGAAGATGGAGTCACGGACCGGAGTCAGAACAGGTGGCAAGCAGGCTGAAGATGGAGTCACGGACCGGAGTCAGAACAGGTGGCAAGCAGGCTGAAGATGGAGTCACGGACCGGAGTCAGGATAGGTGGCAGGCAGGCTGAAGATGGAGTCACGGACCGGAGTCAGGATAGGTGGCAGGTAGGCTGAAGATGGAGTCACGGACCGGAGTTAGGACAGGTAGCAATCAGACGGATGGAGAATCACAATGACAAGCAGGAACTCAAGACCCAGATATCAGGCAGGAATCAGGACCAGGCAGGCAGGCAGGCAGAAATCTGACGACAGACAGCAGGGATCAGAAACCGGACGACAAATGGCAACAAGCTATTCAATGAAAGAATCTCGTTGCAAGGCAACGTACAGTTTCCCGGAGCTTGTTTTAAACCCCTACCAGCTTCTGACGTCATCAGGGGGCGTGTACTCGCATCCGATCCTGCCTACCAGCTTCTGACGTCATCAGGGGCGTGTCCTTCCAGGAGAAGGTAAAAGCCCGGTCACTGAGCCAGTGACCGGGATCGCAACAGTACAATACCGGTTCAATAGAATTAACGTTCTTTCCCGACCGGCGTGAACTCCCGTGAGGGAGTCATGGGCCCACTCTAACACCTTCCTGCGGTCACGCCGGGACACCACCACTCGACCTTGCGGGGAAACAGTAGTGCTGGCGAGAATATTAGAACATCGTCAAGATATACAATGACACAAGAGTACAATAATTCTCTGAGTATCTCATTCATGAGATGTTGGAATACCGCTGGGGCGTTGCATAAGCCAAATGGCATGACTAGGTACTCATAATGCCCGTCCCAGGTATTGAACGCGGTCTTCCATTCATCCCCGGGACGGATACGGACCAAGTTGTAAGCGCCCCTTAAGTCCAGTTTAGTAAATTCTCGTGCCCCTTGGAGTTTGTCAAGTAGTTCTGGGATTAAGGGCAATGGGTATCGATTCTTCTTTGTAATGGTATTCAAACCCCTGTAATCAATGCATGGCCTCAGGGATCCATCTTTTTTAGACACAAAAAAGAATCCTGTCCCCGCAGGCGACTTAGACTGATGTATGAACCCTTTGGCAAGGTTCTCCTTGATATACTCCGACATAGCTCTAGTTTCTGGTAGAGAGAGCGGATACACTCTACCCCTTGGAGGGGTTGTCCCAGGAAGCAAATCTATGGCACAGTCAAAGGGACGATGTTGAGGTAGAATCTCCACCTTCTCTTTGGAAAATACGTCAGCAAAGTCTGCGTAGGGTGCTGGAAGTAAAACCCCAACGTGGGCCAAGGGAATAGGAGGAACCACAGTGTTTTTAATGCAGGACTGAAAACAGTGAGAACTCCACTGAGTAATTTGAAGATCTTCCCAGCAAATCACCGGTGAATGTTGTCGCAACCAAGGCAAGCCGAGGACTACCGGGTACACTGACCTCTCCAAGACCAGGAACGAGATTGTTTCCTGATGTAACAGCCCGGTTTGAAGTATAATCGGCGTTGTGGAAACAGAAATGCTCCCAGGCAAGGGAGTACCTTGGATGGAAGTAACCCGTAGTGGTGGCTCACGGGGTCGCGTGGCTAACTGAAGTTGTTGAACAACTGTCTGAGTGATAAAATTCCCTCCGGCTCCGGAGTCAATAAGAGCCCGTGTTTCGAAGGAACCCCCGGGAAACTTTAAAGTTATAGGAACTGTACATTGAGGAGTTGCGTTTAAACAGCCCAGGAGACACTCCTCCAAATCCCCTAGGCGTGAGCGTTTTCCGCCCGTTCCTTACATTGTGACAGGAAGTGACCCTTCCCACCACAATACAAGCAGAGTCCCAGAGACCGGCGATGGCGTTTCTCCTCTTCTGACAAAGCGGTTCTTCCTATCTGCATGGGCTCCTCGGAGGAAGGTTCAGCTGACGTCCCCGGGGATCGAGAACTCGGCATGAGTGGTCTCGAAAAGGCAGGTGCCAGAGGGTTCATGCGTCGCGGAGGGCGTACCTCCTTGGCCCTCTGTTGCAGACGTTGATCAATGCGTCCGGCGAGTTCAATGAGAGCGTTAAGTTCCTCGGGAATATCTCTGGCAGCCAGGACGTCCTTGATTCGACCCGCCAGACCTTCTAGGAAAATTCCCCGGAGGGCATCATCCCGCCAGCCCACTTCCAGAGCCAAACAGTTTCGGCTCCCGTTCCTCTGGCCGCACCGGTCGTCACTCTTCAGACGCCTACCCAGCTTCCTGCTCCTTCCCGATATGCGGGGGATTCTAAGGCGTGTCGTGGTTTTCTAAACCAGTGTTTTGTGCGGTTTGCCTTACTCCCGAATCAATTTCCCACTGACTCTGTCAAAGTAGCTTACATTTTCTCCTTACTGGATGGTAAGGCCCTGAACTGGGCGTCACCGATGTGGGAGAAAAATGATGATACCCTCGCTAACTTGGATCTGTTTGTGGCCAACTTCAGGGCAGCCTTTGATGAGCCCGCTCGTCAGACTTCAGCAACTTCAGAGTTATTGCAACTCCGGCAAGGAGCGCGTACCTTGGCCGAATATGCCTTGGACCCACATAGCCACGGATTTCGTGGTGGATTTACCTCCGTCTGAAGGTAACACGGTAATCTGGGTCACCGTGGACCGGTTCTCGAAAATGGCCCATTTGGTTCCTCTGCCCAAGCTTCCTTCGGCTCCTGAGATGGCGGGGCTCTTCATTCAGCATATATTCTGGGCTCATGGTCTTCCGCAGAGTATTGTCTCTGATCGCGGTCCACAATTTACAGCCCGCTACTGGCGTGCTCTCTGTAAGAAATTCGGAGTACAATTGAATTTATCCACTGCATTCCATCCACAGAGCAATGGACAGACTGAACGGATGAATCGCTCTCTCAAGACATTCCTTCGTAGCTTCATTTCTGAGCGTAAGGATAACTGGGTTTCTCTGTTGCCTTGGGCTGAATTCGCTTACAATAATCACACACATTCGGTTACAGGACAGTCTCCATTCCAAACTGTCTTTGGACGTCATCTCAGACCTCCAATTCCAGTTCCTGTAGAGATTCAGTCACCTGCGGCTCAGACCGTGGCTATGCGGCTACATCAACTATGGGAAGTGCTACAGAAACGACTTTCTACTGCAGCTCAGAGAGCACAGAAAACCACAAATCGTCATCGTCGCCCAGCTCCTGTATTGTTGCCGGGATCCAAGGTATGGTTAAGCACCAAGAACCTTCACTTCCCAGGCCGTTCCCGCAAGTTGGCTCCCAGGTTTTGTGGTCTGTTTCCCGTGGTCGAACGGATAGGACTGGTTTCTTACAGGCTTCGTCTACCTTCAACCCTACGCATCCACAACGTGTTTCACGTATCTCTCTTGAAACCTGTAATGTACTCTCGTTTTCACCGACTTACTCAAGATACAGTTTCAGCCACATCTTCTGAAGAACCTGTTTATCAAGTACAGGAAATAAAGGATGTGCGCTTCAGTAATCATCGATGGGAATACTTACTAGCCTGGGAGGGTTGTGGTCCTGAAGAGGACTCCTGGGAACCGGCACGGAATATCCTAGACAAGTCTCTGCTGGCCCAATACCATCTGGATAATCCTGGAAAACCCGGTCCTCTACGGAGGGGGCGTAAAAGGGGGGGTACTGTTGCGATCCCGGTCACTGGCTCAGTGACCGGGCTTTTACCTTCTCCTGGAAGGACACGCCCCCTGATGACGTCAGAAGCTGGTAGGCAGGATCGGATGCGAGGACATGCCCCCTGATGACGTCAGAAGCTGGTAGGGGTTTAAAACAAGCTCCGGGAAACTGTACGTTGCCTTGCAACGAGATTCTTTCATTGAATAGCTTGTTGCTGTTTGTCGTCCGGTTTCTGATCCCTGCTGTCTGTCGTCAGATTTCTGCCTGCCTGCCTGCCTGGTCCTGATTCCTGCCTGATATCTGGGTCTTGAGTTCCTGCTTGTCATTGTGATTCTCCATCCGTCTGATTGCTACCTGTCCTAACTCCGGTCCGTGACTCCATCTTCAGCCTACCTGCCACCTATCCTGACTCCGGTCCGTGACTCCATCTTCAGCCTGCCTGCCACCTATCCTGACTCCGGTCCGTGACTCCATCTTCCGCCTGCCAGCTGCCTGTCCTGACTCCGGTTCGTATTCCTTACTGGGTTTTTGCTTCTCTTCGCCTAAGTCCCAGCGGTCCGGGTCCCTACGGGCTTCTCCTGGGGGGACCTCGGGCTTCCAGGGTGAAGACTCCTAAGTCCTGGCGATCCGGTCTCCCACAGCTCCTCTGGAGGGGTCGCGGGTTTTCAGGTGAAGCCCATCCGCCCAGTGTGATTCTGCCTCCCGGCCGTTCCTCCGAGTCGGTCGACCTAAGGATCCACTTCTGGATTTGGACAGTCATAACAGCGCCCTCCTGCCCCTGCATGGGACCTTAATGTGGTTTTGGGATGGCTCATGAAACCTCCGTTTGAGCCTCTCCATTCCTGTGATCTCCGCTATGTCACCTGGAAGGTAGTTTTTCTTTTGGCGATCATGTCCGTTCGCAGAGTTAGTGAATTACGGGCATTAGTTACCTACCCGCCTTACACTAAAATTCTGCATGACAGGGTAGTGCTCCGCACTCACCCTAAATTTTTGCCTACCTTTTTTCCCAGGCCCCAGTTGAACCCAGGAGAACAGGCTCTACATTCTTTGGACCTCAAACGTGCTCTAGCTTTCTATCTAGACCGCACGTCGGCCCACAGGAAATCCACTCAATTGTTTCTTTTGATACCATCAAATTGGGAAATCCTGTGGGAAAACAGACCCTCTCCTCCTGGTTAACGGAATGCATTTCCTTTTGCTACCAGCAAGCAGGCATTCCGCTACAAGACTGTGTAAAAGCACTCTCAGTCAGGGCCATGGCAACATCAATAGCACACCTCCATTCGGTGCCGCTTCCTGATATTTGTAAGACTGCTACCTGGAGCTCTCTCCATACTTTCAAAGCCCATTATTGCTTAGATAAGGCTGGCACACAGGATTTCATCTTTGGCCATTCTGTTCTACACAATTTGTTTTCTGTTTAACTTCCCAACATCCTTCCACCAAACCATTCAGGGTTTCAGGATGCCCTCCTAACCAAATTTCCACCCCTGTTGTTGTGCCTGTTGCACAACTTTGGGTGCATTTGGTGTATTGCTCGGGCATCCTCAGCTCGGTACTCACACATATGTGAGTACTACCATCCTGCTTGTCCTGTGAGAAAGCAGAGTTGCTTACCTGTAGCAGGTGTTCTCACAAGACAGCAGGATGTTAGTCCTCACGAAATCCACCCGCCACCCTGCGGAGTTGGGTTCGTTTACATTTTCTTATTTTATTTTTCGCACGTACTTTTTGCTATATAAACAGACTGGATGCAGGGTCAGTGCATTGCTGGGCATGCCCAGTAGGTGCCAGTCAAAGTTCTAGAAACTTTGACAAAAGTGTTCTGTGATTGGGCTCCATCCTGATGATGTCACCCATATGTGAGGACTAACATCCTGCTGTCCTGTGAGAACACCTGCTACAGGTAAGCAACTCTGCTAACTGCAAAACTGCAGGGTGCATCAGCAAAAACTGTTTCCCTGTACGTACCCCGATCAGTCCAGACTCCTAGGTTCATTCCACCTCGCCAGCAGATGGAGACAGAGTAAAGCTTTGCTGACACTGCATCATAACCCCCAGTGCCCCCTGCAGTTCCTCAGTATTTCTCTGTCTCCAGCAGATGCCAGAGGGTGTGAATCCTGCATTCTGCAGTGGGCTAAATTTTTTTACAGCTCATTCTTCCTTTTGAGCCTTCCTCCAGGGAGTTTCTTTTGTTTTTTTAAGAATCCCAGTGGTTCTGCCCTGTCCGGTTGAGGTGGCCGAGCCGGGGGTTGGTGCCCTTATGTGTGCTCGGTCTGTGCACCCATGGGGTGTAAATCTGGCTGTCCAGATCCCTCCCCTTCATGAAACTGCTGAGGTGGCTGCAGGCTCTATTTCATGATGTTATAGTCCTTTTTGAGACTTTTGCCTGTTTCTTTAAGGGCAATTTGTCTCTTTGGGGATAAAGTAAAAAAAAAAAGTCTTGTTTTTGCACCAGAGCACAGCTTGCCTATGCGGGCGGCTTCCTCTCCTTAGGTGGGAGCTCTTTAGAGTTCCTAGTGTCTTTGGGGGGATCTTTCTGTGTTTTTGGAGGTGAGTGTGCTTTTTTTCTTTCTTGGACATCTTCCTGTGCAATGGCTCACAGCAGGGCATGCCATTCGTGCGGCTCAATTTTCTCCCATTTGAATCAATCGGGGCTGTGCACGACATGTGCTGATGGAGGGGAGGGTTCTTCTGATGCCCACCATCAGCTAAACAGCATTGCGTTTCAGCTGTTTTCGGGCCAGCTGCGAGCAAGTTTTCTGCTTTCCCTCACCCGGTAGACGCGGGGATGGTGGCCATTTTGGATTTCTCCGTGGCAGTTCCCGTGTCGTCGGAGGGGGTGGGGGAGGGTTCCCCATGTTTGTCTCCGGCCGTCCTAACATGGGGAATGGACAGGGAGGGCAGGAGGGGGAGGAAAGTCCGATGCTGCCAGTTTTCCAGCCAGGCCCTGCAGGGGTTGCTGCACGGAGGTTATTTTCCATGGATTTTGTTTTATTGCTTCATGATGCTTATTTAGCCAGACAGGTGGCTTGAGGTGCTACTCAGCCACAACCGATGCCAGTTCTGCCCACTGAGGGAGCTACAGGTGGCAGTCTGCCCTCTATGCCCAGAGGGCGAGTTCCCTCAGGACAAGGCTTGATGCTGCACCCATGGGGAGATTCGTCTAGGGGTGCTGAGGTCAAGGACTCTAGTGGGGCCACTGAGTCTGTGTCTGGCCACAGTGTACCAGTAGGTCCAGTTCTTCCGGCAACCGGGGATTCGGGTCTAGGGGATGACCCAGTATCTACCATTCATGAGGCGGAGGACCCTAAAGTGGTGCGCCTTTTTAAAAGGGAGGAGCTGGATGTTTTGCTTCCTTTGGCTTTTCAGATCCTTGGAGTGAAAAAGTCACAAGAGGACCAGGAGTTGGAGGGAGAGGACCTGGTCCTGGATGGCATGCGGGATCCCCTGACTTCTTTTCCATACCAGAAGTCAGTTAGGAAATTAGTGGAGGTGGAATGGGGGACACCTGATTCTGGCTTAAAGGTAGGCAGATCCATGGGGAAGCTTTATCCTTTACCAGAACAGGATTTGGAGTTTTTTTCTCTTCCGAAGGTAGATGCGGCAGTTTCCGCTGTTACTAAACGGACCACAATTCCTGTGATTGGTTCAGCCGCTTTGAAGGATGTTCAAGATCGTAGGAGGATTTTTTGAGGTTGTGTCCTTGGGCTTGCGTGCAGCTGTTTGTTCCAGCTTTTTACACCATGCTTGTCTTCGCTGGGTACAGCAGCTCCAGGAAAACTTACTGCAGTTGAGTGTGGACATGGACATGGCTGAGAGGGTGGAAGCAGCTGTGGCTTATGAGGCGGATGCCCTCTATGATTTGGTGCGTACCTCCTCGAGGGTTATGCCATCAGCCATGACCGCCAGAAGGTTGTTCTGGCTCCACAATTGGGCAGCGGATGTTTACTCCAAAGTGCAGTTGGCTTCGTTGTCTTTTAAAGGTAAGTTCTTATTTGGGGAGGTTCTCAAGCAGTTAATGCAGTCCCTTGGAGACAATTAGGCCCTCAGGTTGCCCAAGGATAAAGGCTAAGGCTAAGAAATTTTTTCAATCAAGGTCTCGTTTTTGGTCCGACAGAAGGACATGGCCTACGTGTGGGGTGTCGGGGCATCAGAGGCAATTTTTTTCACGAGGGCAGGCATGGGCAGTCCTTTCGTGCAGCCCAAAGGTCTTTCCAGGGTGCCCCTGGTGGCTCCTCGACAGGGGCACCGACAGGTGGTCGGTTGCGGCAGTATTACAACGAGTAGGCCAGGATCACTCAGGACAGTGGGTTCTCAGCGTGGTAAGAAACAGCTAAGCTTTAGAATTTGCTCGTCCTCTGAGAGAACTTTTTCTGATTTCCCCATGTGGCTACCCGGACAACAGGTCTGCAGTTGAAGACTCTAGATCGCCTATATTGCTTAGGGGCTATGATGCTGGTTCTCCAGGCAGAGCTCCGCCAGGGGAGATATTCCATTTATTTTCTTGTCCCCAAGAAGGAGGGCTCTTTCCAGCCAATACTCGATTTAAAGAAGGTCAATGTGGCGCTCAAGATGCCACGCTTCAGGATGGAGACCCTGAGATCGGTCATAGTGGCGGTTCGCAAAGGAGAGTTCCTGGCTTCTCTAGATCTCACGGAGGCTTATCTGCACATTCCCACCCATCAGGACTCTAAGTGTTTTCTTCGCTTCATGATTCTAGGGCAGCATTTTCAGTTCCAGGCCCTTCCGTTTGGGCTTGCCACAGCTCTGCAGACTTTCACCAAGGTAATGGTGGTGGTGGCAGCATTCCTTTGAAAGGAGGGTATTCTAATGCACCTATATCTGGACGACTGGCTGGTCAGGCAAAGTTGGAGCTTCTATGCCACAAATCTGTTCATCGGGTACTCGAGGTTCTCCAGTCTCTCGGTTGGGTGGTGAATCACGCCAAGGGTCAGTTGTCGCCAATGCAGCCCTTGGAGTATTTGGGGGCTCGATTTGATACTTGGGTAGGCAGGGTATACCTCTCTCAAGACCAAGTCCTGAAACTTCAGACTCAGATTTGGCTGTTATTGCAGTTGTGCATACCCAAGGTCTGGGACTATTTGCAGGTTCTCAGCTCGATGGCCTCCACACTGGACTTAGGTCCGTGGGCGTTTTCCCATATGACACCTCTCAGACTGCATTATTGGCTCACTTGAAGTCGGTGTCAGAGGAGCATCATCTCCAGTTGCCTCTCGAAGGCTTCGCGAGAGAGAGTCTCATGGTGGCTTCAGATCCCCAACCTCATTCGTGGAGTGGACCTCGAAGTTCCGGATAGGATGGTGGTCACTACCAATGCCAGTCTCTCTGGATGGGGAGCAGTTTGTCATTCTCGTTCGGTTCAAGGGTCCTGGTCCAAGAGAGAGTCTGCGAGGTCTATCAACCGGCTAGAGGCTAGGGCGGTTTGCTTGGCCTTGCAAGAGTTTCTGCCTCTGCTACGGAATCGAACGGTGTGAGTGCTGTCAGACAACACAACAAGTGGCATATTTCAATCGACAGGGCGGAACCAAGAGCCAGGCAGTTGCTTGGGAAGTGCAGAGGTTGGTGCTCTGGGTGGAACAACATCTGGAGCGATTAGCAGCGTCCCACATAGCCGGAGTCGAGAATGTTCCAGCGGATTTTTTGGGCCAGATACGCTTGGATCCGGGCAAGTGGGAATTGTCAGAGACCGCCATGCAGCTGATTTGAGATCGTTGGGGATCTCCTCATGTGGATCTAATGGCGACTTCTCAGAATGCCAAGGCGTTTCAGTTCTTTAGTCGCCGAAGGTAGCACGGGATTGAAGGGGTCGATGCTCTAGTCCTGCCGTGGCCTCAGGGGGTTCTACTTTGTTTTCACCCCCTAGCCACTGGTGGGCAAAGTTCTGCGTCGCATAGAGAAGCATTGCGGCGAGGTGATTCTGGTGGCTCCAGAGTAGCCTTGGCATCCATGGTTTGCAGATCTAGTCAGCCTGGAGGTGGATGGGCCACTTCACTTCGGCCACCTAACGGGTCTACTTCGACAGGGTCCAATATTTTCAGACCAGGCTACTCACTATTGTCTAGTGGCATGGCTTTTGAGAGGAGGTGTTATCTGGAATCGGTGGTCAATACATTGTTACAGTCTAGAAGGAAGTCTACTATCCTGTCTTACATTAGGATATGGAACGTTTTTGAGTCCTGGTGTTCCGTCAAGGGCGTAAATCCACTCAGGGCGTTAATCCCTGACATTCTATTTTTCTTGCAAGATGGATTCGCCAAGGACTTGTCTTTCAGTTCCCTTAAGGCATTGGTGGCAGTGCTGGGCTCTCTTCGTGGCATGATTGATGGTTCCTCTATTTCGGCTCATCTGGATGACATTCGGTTTCTCAGAGGGACAATGAATCTATGACCTCCGGTTCGGAGGTCCTGCCTGTCTTGGAATCTTAATCTCATCCTTAGAGGTTTGTGTGAAGCTCCTTTCGAACCGCTCCGGAGGTCTACATTGAAGGATTTAACGCTTAAGGTTGTTTTTCTTGTGGCCATCTGTTCGGCTAGAAGGATTTCTGAGTTGCAGGCTCTATCTTGCCATGATCCTTTCCTTCAGATTTCAGATGCAAGAGTTTCTTTACGGATAGTACCTTCTTTTTTACCAAAGGCGGTTTTGGCGTTTCATGTCAATCAGTAAGTGGAGCTTCCGGCCTTTCCTGCCTTATCGGCATCTGATCCTCATGCGAGGGAGCTCAGACGTTTGGATGTACGGAGAGCTTTGTTGCGTTACCTTGAGGTTACAAATGACTTTAGGAGGTCAGATCATCTCTTTATGCTCTAGAGTGGTGCGAACAGAGGTTCCAAGGCTTCTAAAGCCTCTATTGCGCGTTGGTTGAAGAGGCGATTTCTTCTGCATATATCACACCTGGTCGTCCAGTTCCAGAAGGGTTGTCTACTCATTCCACATGTTCGCAAGCAACCTTATGGGTAGAATCACAACTTGTTTCTCCACAGGAAATTTGCAGGGCTGCAACTTGGAAGTCGCTGCATACCTTTGCAAGGCACTATTAATTATTTATTTATTTATTTTTAACTTTTATATACCGATATTCCTGTATAAAATACAAATCACACCGGTTTACAATAAAACATAACTTCGCCTGTGAGCGTTACATAGAACAATCAACAAATTATACTAAAAAGCATACGTTACCTTTGTCAGAAATGTAAAACAATTATAAAGAAGAAATTGTTAACAAGGGGAATATTTAAAACTAGGGGATGCATGAAGGGGTGCACAAAGGGGAATGCCCCTTTGTCGCGCCCCTTCAGCATGTGACGCATAGCACGCGGTGCCTGCTGGCTTGGCGCTTTTAACGGATCAGTTCCGTGAGCGATGACATCGGGGGAGGGGCGGGTCCCTCAGACCTTTTATTCTTTTCAAATTCATCATCTCTTCCCAGTTTCAGCGCTGCTTTTTTTCTTTTTTCAATTTTTTTTGTCTTTTTTACCTCAGATGTAATCAGCCGTTTTCCAGATAGTGGCCAGCTCTCCCCCTCAGCGGCACCTGCTGGCTTGGCGCTTTTAACGGATCAGTTCCGTGAGCGATGACATCGGGGGAGGGGCGGGTCCCTCAGACCTTTTATTCTTTTCAAATTCATCATCTCTTCCCAGTTTCAGCGCTGCCTTTTTTCTTTTTTCAATTTTTTTTGTCTTTTTTACCTCAGATGTAATCAGGTGTTTTCCAAATAGTGGCCAGCTCTCTCCCTCAACGGCGCCTATTGTCTAGATGTGAGGGATTTGGCATTCCCTTCTTTTGGTGAGAGTGTTCTGTGAGCGGGACACTCCAGGTTCCACCTGGATAAGGGCTTTGGTACATCCCAAGAGTCTGGACTCATCCGGGTACATACAGGGAAAGGAAAATTGGTTCTTACCTGCTAATTTTCGTTCCTGTAGTACCACTGATCAGTCCAGATCCTGCCCAGTTAGGGAAGGGGAATATTTAGGGGAGAGTCGTCCGCTCAGCTGTAAGATTGTTCTCTGATGCATTCCGTGTTGTTGGTTTTCATTTAATTATTCACAGTTTTTTTTGCTATTTTCTGCTTTGATATAGATATATACTGAGGAACTGCAGGGGGCACTGGGGGTTCTGATGCAGTGTCAGTGAAGCTTTTCTCTGTCTCCATCTGCTGGCAGGGGGGAATGAACCCAGGAGTCTGGACTGATCCATGATACTACAGGAACTAGCAGGTAAGAACCAGTTTTCCTTTACATCTCTTTTGAGTGCTCCTGGAATATCTGAGAACATTCTCACATTACAATTCAAAAAGGAACATTTCTTACTTTAAGGAAAAGTCATAGTAGTGATTCCCTATCTAAGTCAAGGGCTAAAGAAACCAACAAAGTGGCAGAAGAAGATTCTTCTTCAGATCTTTCCAAATACTCCTGTTTGGTAATTTTTTTAATCCAAGTCTCCCTGTTGGACACCCTTCCCACCTGCACTCACAATACTGATTACACCCCACCTTCCACATCCTCCCCCCCCCCCCTTGGATTACCAGAAATACTGCTGGGAGCTAAGTAACTTCTTACATACTCCTGGCGAACCCAGAGCTGTTCTGCTCTGACAAATGCTAGAAGTGTAAGATGGGAAGGAGGAGATAGGGGTGATCTGAGACCCTCCCCGACAAATTTTACTATATGGGGGGATGCGGGGGGTGGCATGGCTTGGCTCATTGGGGCCAATTTGAGCATAATGGGATGGGGGGTGGGCATTAAGCCACTAGCCCACAGTTGACTTTAAAAAAAATGTTTACTGTGCTAAGTAACTGGATATCTTTGAAGACATCTGGTTAAGTAAAGAGTTAGCCAGCCACACAAGGCCGTATAACTTAAAAACCTCACTGGCTATATTCAAACTTAGCCAGTTAAGTTTTAAGGTTATCCGGCTACATGCAGCCAGATAACTTTAGGAAAATGTATTCAGTGGCGTGTTTGTTGCATCGGAGGTGGACCCTTGGGCTGAGGTGGGGTTGATGCAACCCGTAGGTGAGAACCTATGGGTCCTCACCGTCGGCAGGTGGAGTGGGCTGAAGGTTGAGGCCGCTGGAGCTTCACCTATACCAGCCCTCGTTCCCCGCAAGTTGAGCCTTTGGGTGCCGGGGCCGGCAGAACTTAGATGGGCCTCGAGGTTGGTTTGTGAGAGTAGTTGGTTCAACCCAGAGACAGCAGTCGATAGATGGCATAGTCCTACCCTGGACTGTGTATGATACTAGAACTCGGGCACCAATGGAACAGAGAGTAACTGGAGGCACTCGAGCAAAGATAGGCCAGAGCCTGGCAAGTCCACATCCAGGGAATAGGTTAAGAGAGGTGTCAAGGACAAGCTTGGATCTGGGCCGGCGGCAAGCAGAGGTCGTGGCAAGCAATGAAGAATTCTGAACACGGAGAAGTCTATAGCGTAGTCAATCAAGGTGATGGTCTGATCATGGAGAAGTCTGGTGTAGTCAGGCGTAGCAGAGGTCTGGGTCTGGAAATAGGCAATAGAGTAGTCAGACGTAGCAGAGGTCTGGGTCTGGAGATAGGCTGTAGCATAGTCAGGCTTAGCGGAGGTCTGGGTCTGGAGATAAGCTGTAGCGTAGTCAGGCTTAGCGGAGGTCTGGGTCTGGAGATAGGCAGTAGAGTAGTCAGGCATATTGGAGGTCCGGATCTGGAGATAGGCTGTAGCACAGTCCAACGAAGCAAAGTGAATATCGTAGAGTCAGTCCAAAACATAGACAGGGCAGGAACGTTGAAGACAGGAACCAGGAACAACGAAGGTCAGGAACAAGGAATAGAGAGGATTCTCTATCAGCAACGAGTACTCAGAGTACGAGGAGACCTGTTGCAAAGGCAACGCTATGGAGCGAGGCCTGAGCTTAAATACACTGGAGAGTCTGATGTCAACATTCGGGGCCGCGGCCAAGTTCCCACTGCGGGTCCTTTAAAAGGATTAGCGATGCTTGCGCATGCCTAGGGAGGGGCGCGGCGCTGTGTGGGTGGTGGCATCTCTCCGCGAACCATGCAGTGGCATCTTGACTGGCAACACTGGGGACCATGGCAGAGCTGGAGGCACTGGGGGTGACCCGAGGTTGGAGCAAGCGACCCACTGCCGCCAGTGAGGAGGAACCAAGAGTTGGAGTCCATGCAAGAAGGTGAGGGGGTCGTGGACTGCATGTGTAACAGTACTCCCCATTTTATGCCCCCCTCTTGGAGGTCGGGGTTTGCCTGGATGGACACGATGGTAATTCAATAGGATAACTTTGTCCAGGATGTTTTGAGCTGGTTCCCACGAATTCTCTTCGGGTCCGTAACCCTCCCAGGAAAGGAGGAATTCCCACCGGCGGCCCCTACGGTGGACGTCTAGGACTTCATGGACCTTGTACGTCGTTTTGGTTTCTGCCAGCAATGAAGGTGGCTCAGGGGCTCTCCGGGCAGGCCAAGACAGAATCACAGGTTTTAGGAGCGCTACATGGAATGTGATATGTATTCCCAGCGAAGGAGGCAGCCGTAGCTGATATGTAACGAGTCCAATGTGTCGAGTAACAGAGAAGGGACCAATATATCTAGGAGCGAATCTCTGAGATGGAATTCGAAGTCGGATATACCGAGTACTTAACCAGACTTTCTGGCCAGGAAGGAATTCAGGAGCCGAGCAACGTCTACTGTCAGCAGTTCTCTTGGCCCGGGAAGAGGCCTGACGCAAGCTGAGATTTGTCTGTTCCTGCCAAGTCTATAAGGTCCTCCAGAGAGGAAGGGAGCTCCCGTGCAGCCAGCTCAACTTTCAGCTGCGGGGAGAGTCCATCCAGGTAGATAGCTCGGAGGCAGTCAAAGTCCGAAACTCAATGGTATAGTCGAAAAGACTTCTTTGATCTTGATGGTGCTTGCCATGGCATGTTGCCCAGGATCATCGACGGTCCGTCTGAATACAGCCACAAACTGAGCCAATTCTTTCAGCAAGGAGTCCAAGCGTTCCCATAGGAGGGAAGCCGAAGCCAGCGCCTTCCCTTCAAGGCGGGATAGAATGAAGGTGACTTTCGTCAACTTGTCCTGGAACACGAAGGGCTGCAGAGCGAATTGCATATAACATTGGTTAATAAACCCTCTGCAGAATCTGGAGTCACCATTGAAGCATTGGGGCACTGGAAGTGCCAACAAGGCTTGAGGTATCGATGGAGATGGCTGTGGATGAGGAGGAACCGGATTATTGGTAAGGGCATCAAGCCGGGCGTGAAGACGATCCATGGAGGCCAGTGTCTCAAGAAACTGCTGCTGTTTTTGTACCTTGGGTCTGGAGATAGGCAGTAGAATAGTCAGGCTTAGCGGAGATCTGGGTCTGGAGATAGGCAGTAGAGTAGTCCAATGAAGCAAAGTCAATATCCGTAGAGTCAGTCCAAAACATAGGGCAGGAACGATGAAGACAGAAAACCGGGAACAACAAAGGTCAGGAACAAGGAATAGAGAGGATTCTCTATCAGCAACGAGTACTTGGAGTACTTGGAGACTTGTTGCAAAGGCAATGCTATGGAGCGAGGCCTGAGCTTAAATACACTGGAGAGTCTGACGTCAACATCCGGGGCCGTGGCCAAGTTCCTGCCGCGGGCCCTTTAAAAGGATTAGCGATGCGTGCGCGTGCCTAGGGAGGGGCGCAGCGCGGGTGGCGGCGTCTCTCTGCGGACCATGCAGAGAGGCCCGACGAGCAATGGCATCTTGACTGGCAACCCTGGAGACCATGGCAGAGCCGGAGGCACCGGGGGCGGCCCGAGGTCGGAGCCGGCGGCCCACCGCCGCCAGTGAGGAGGAACCAGGAGCTGGAGTCTGTGTAAGAAGGTGAGGGGACCACGCTGCGGGTCGGCTGCGGACGGCTAATTTTAGCCGGATAACTTGTCCTCTAAACAGCTTACTGAATATTGGCCTCGTAGAGGTCCATATTCAAATCCATTTAGATGGCTAACATAATAGTTAAATCAAAAATAATTTCTATATGCAGGCTTCTAAGTCCTCTCTGTATAACTATACAACATTAACCAACACTTATGAGGAACCTAATCTTTTACACTGAATTCATTTAAATAATGTATTCTTAGGGAAAT
The DNA here is from genome assembly GCF_901001135.1 of Rhinatrema bivittatum. NCBI lineage: Eukaryota > Metazoa > Chordata > Amphibia > Gymnophiona > Rhinatrematidae > Rhinatrema > Rhinatrema bivittatum. The sequence continues at coordinate 270,688,207 of NC_042619.1, forward strand.
CGTATCAGAAAATAATGTGCACTTACAGTCGTCTGGCTCTTGCCCACAAAGGGCTGCAACCAGTATCATGTATATGGCACTTAAGATCACCTCATTTACTTTTTCCCAATAATTTTTTGTTTTTCTAAAATTGCTTCAATCGTGCATAGTGTGTCACCAACTTTAAAAACCCTTGTAAAAAGCGTTCAAATTTCCAAATCACTTATAACCACTTATCTTGAGTTTTATCCGACACCACGGTGTTCCAATCTTTCATCCGCTCTATTTTTTACTCTGCTGTTTTCCCTTTATGATGAATGCTGTCCGCCGCGTTTCACATGCTGTTCAGATCCCAAAAAACAGTTTAACTTTTTTCTTTTTTCTGTCAGTGCTGCCTTCCACTTTATACACACTGCACAACTCCCAACATTAGCAGTGTTTCAGCGTCTGCTATCGCCTTCTTCAGGGGATTCACCTATTATAAGAGGCACATTATATAACTACTCACAACTTCTTACAATTTTTTTTTATTTTTTTATATAATAAATTTCAAAAACGCAACCATTCATACAATTGGACTTACTTCAGTTCTTCGGCTGCAACTGGCTCCGTCCCGCAGCACACTTTCAAACAATGGTGCTTCTTGCTCAGGCACTCCCTGGTGGAAGTGAGTCTCTTAAAGGAACCATCCTCCTTCACTTCGTACCAATCAGCTTTTTTATGTCAAATACACCGACCAATCAACCTCTTTGTTGAGTCCTTCAGGGTGTACAGACTGCAATTTAAAGATCCACTTTTGCTTTTTCTGCAGCAATCTTTGGTTAGTGTTACCTCCTCACTGGTCTTTCTTCAAAACTTCAAGCACCGTGCACTTTAGGTCTTCAAAAAGATGCCCCTTCTCGACACAATGTTGCACCAAAGGTGCTTCCATTTTTAAACATTTTAGAGCACTTTTGTGCTCAATGAGGTGAGTTTTTAATTTCCTCAAGGTTTTTACCCATATACAGGAGTTTACATGTGCACCAGATCACATAAACTAGAGCACTAGTGGTGCAAGGTGTTCTTGTGACAGGGACACAGCTCTTCAGCTTTTCTATTGGGATCTGGATATTGGTGTTTGCAACTATACACATGGCACATGAGTTACATGGGTAATGACCCACCTCTTCCAAGGTTATATCCTCTGCTGGCTTAAAGAAAGAGTGAACTACTCTATCCTTGATGTTACTTCCTCGTTTATAAGCCACCATTGGCTGATCTCTCAACACAGGGTGTAATTGTAGGATGTGCCAGTTCTTCTTTACGCTAGATGCCACCTCTTGTGTGCCCTCTGAAAAAGGTAGAACACATGTTAATTGTTTAGTTTTTTCTTTTCTCTGTGGATTTAACAGAAGATCTCTGTTATTCCACCTGGCCCGTTTTAAAGCCCGCCACACAACATTAACTGGGTAACCTCTTTCCAGGAACCTCTGACCCATCTCCTTGGACCATTCTTTATATTCCTCCGTGGTTGAGCAAAGCCTTCTCAACCTTAGGAATTGTCCAAAGGGTATGCTGTTAATTAGTTTTTGAGGATGGCAACTTGAATAACTTAATAATGGTTTCCTGTCAGTGGGTTTTTTATAGATTGTAAAGAAAAACTTTCCTGCCTCAATAGAGATCTGAATATCTAGAAATGGAACCTTTTGACCCCCGAAGGTGTAAGTAAATTGTATCGAGGAATCACATGTATTCAACCAACTTACAAATTGTGCAAACAATTCCTGCCCTCCTGACCAAAGGATGATGATAACGTCTATGAAACAATGCCAAAATAATATATGCTGTTTGTATGGAGAGACGTCCAACCATTTCTTCTCGAACCACCCTACTTACAGACTTGCTACACTGGGGGCCATCCTGGCCCCCATCGCCGTTCCACCTACCTGTTGGTAGAATATCCCATCAAACAAAAAGAAATTCTGCTTTAAAGCTAAAGTAGCTAGAGTGACTATGAAATGTACTGGAGTTCATTCCCTAATCCCTCTTTCTGTTAATATCTCATTTATTACTCGTAACGCAGCATCTTGGGGGATATTGGTGTATAATGACACCACATCAATGGTGGCCAGAGCAACTCCTTCCAATGAAATATGAAGTTCTTCCAACAGTTTAATCAGGTCACTAGAATCCCTAATGTATGAGGAGAGACTTGGAACTACAGGTCTCAAAAAGACATCTACAGACTGGGATAATGGTTCAAGTAAAGACCCTCGCGCTGATATGATAGGGTGCCCAGGCGGATTTACTAGACTCTTATGTATTTTAGGCAAGTGGTAAAACACTGGAATTTTGGGGTGATCCACTTTCAAAAAGCGATATTCTCTGGGAGTGATTTAATCCCTAAATAATGCTTCCATTTTGTATAAGATGTTATATTTGTATAAGTTACCAATTGGTCACCACTATGTATAAGTTGTTATCCTGTAAACCGGAGTGAAGGCATCCCGCTATACTTCGGTATAAAAAGCCTCGAAATAAATAAATAAATAAATACTTGATGTTTTACTGCATTGTCGGATCACCCTCCAATTTTTTATAGAATTTCTCATCAGTGAGTTATCTTAGTGCTTCCCCTTTATATTCAGATCAATTCATTACCACTATGGCTCCTCCCTTACTGCTGCCTTCACAATAAGATCAGAATCTCTACTTAGGTCTTGCAAAGCCTTATTCTTCTTATTGTCTCAAATTGTATTTCCCTTTTGGGCATCGAGTCTGCACCCTACCTATATCAGCTTGTACCAACTTTGCAAAGGTATGAATCATCGGGTCAACATTTCCAGGTGGGCACCATGCCGAGCGTGGTGTTACTAAAGATTCATCTGATCTATCTCCTGCAGGATGGTTCTCAAAAAATAATTTCAAACACAAGGATCTCAGAAATTGTTGGAAAAATTTGCATACTTCAAAATGGTCAAACTTAACTGTCGGGACATAGGATAAACCTTTATTAAGTGCCTGTAAATATTCTGCTGGCAATTCTTTTTTAGAGAGATTTATTACTGTGTTTCCTTTGTTGTCCAGTTGCGCCCCTGGGAGCGTGTCCATCGCTTCTGGTGCTTCTGTCCGACTTGGCCATCTTGGGTATTTGGCTGAAAACGAACCCGACTATTTTGCCTGGGTTCTAAAAAAGCAGGTACCTGTCCTCCACCACCTCCTACGAAGTGAAGGAGGTTGGTTCCTTAAAGAGACTCACTTCCATCAGGGAGTGCCTGAGCGAGAAGCGCCATTGTTTGAAAGTGTGCTGGGGGACGGAGCCGGTTGCGGCCGAAGAACTGAAGTAAGTCCAATTGTATGAATGGTCGCGTTTTTGAAATTTATTATATAAAAAAATAATAAATTTTTGTAAGAAGTTGTGAGTAGTTAAATAATGTGCCTCTTATAATAGGTTAATCCCCTGAAGAAGGCGATAGCAGATGCCGAAACATTGCCAATGTTGGGAGTTGTGCAGCGTGTATGAAGTGGAAGGCAGTACTGACAGAAAAAAGAAAAGAGTTAAACTGTTTTTTGGGATCTGAACAGCATGTGAAACGCGGCGGACAGCATTCATCACAAAGGGAAAACAGCAGAGTAAAAAACAGAGCGGATGAAAGATTGAAAGATTGGAACACCGCGGTGTCGGATAAAACTCAAGATAAGTGGTTATAAGTGATTTGGAAATTTGAGCACTTTTTACAAGGGTTTTTAAAGTTGGTGACACACTATGCATGATTGAAGCAATATTAAAAAAACAAAAAAATATTGGGAAAGAGTAAATGAGGTGATCTTAAGTGCCATATACACGGTACTGGTTGCAGCCCTTTGTGGGCAAGAGCCAGACGACTGTAAGTGCACATTATTTTCTGATACGATTTCCCTAAGAATACATTATTTAAATGAACTGAGTGTAAAGATTAGGTTCCTCATAATGTTGGTTAATGTAACATAATAGTTATCCATCTGAATGGCTTACCTGGCTAAATTTAGCCCTTATTTGGCTAAATTCTAGCCAGGTAACTAGTTATAATTTAGCTAGATAAGAAGGGGGACTTCTGTGGGCAGGTAAGAGGCATTATCCCAGGACAAGCAGGATGGTTGTCCTCACATATGGGTGACATCATCGATGGAGCCCTATCACAGAAAACTATCAAAGTTTCTAGAAATTATTGACTGGCACACTGAGCCCTCTGAGCATGCCCAGCATGCCATGATCCCTGTAGCCACAGGTGTCTCCCTTCAGTCTCTTTTTTCCGCGTTGCTGTTAGCCTCGCATTTCAGGAGCTCTGTGAGTTTCTCACAAACTTTTCCTCACGGAAAAAAATTAATATTTCTGTCAAAAAATACCCTACATGGGTCTCCCTTCGACATCCCGTTCTGTGAGTACCATTTTTTGGTCATTTTTCGTCAGTCCCTGTTACCTCACCTCGGTATCCGCAGGCCACCGACCATTACCCGGCCTTATTTTTTACTATGGCTGCAAGATTTAAGAAATGTCCAAGTTGCCCCCGAACGATGTTGATAACAGACCCACACGACATCTGTGTACTTTGCCTGGGATCAGGCCACGATGCCCGTGCATGTTCCACCTGCGCTTGGACTACTCCGAAGGGCAGGCGTGCCCGGCTGGACAAGATGGAGGAACTTTTAAAAAAAACCACTCCATCGATGTCTTCGCAGTCGTTACCGAAGAAAATTCCTTCCTCCACTGAAAAACATCGAGGAAAAAAAAAGTCCGGTGACTGTCCGTCTCCGTCCCCATCCGGATCTTCGATAGCATCATCCTCGATATCTTCTAAAGAGCATGGAGAGAAGCGACACCATCGTCATCAACCATCAGGAGAATCTGTTACCGCATTGTTGGCCATCGAGCCGATGGCGAAGCAGGTCCGGGAACAAGAGCCGTTATGCCCCTCTGTACCTGAGACACCGAGGCACTCTCCACCAGGATCGGTGTCAGAGTCTGTGACACCACATTCAAATGTGCTAGGGCCGCTAACGCCAGTCTTGCCTTCTCCTGTAACAGCAGACCCAGTCCCAGTCTCCATGGAAGAAGTAACTTCCATGATTCAACAGGCAGTCATCAAGGTTTTTCAAAAATTGCAACCTCCACCAACGCCAGTCCTGCCATCAGCACCGACACCGGAGCCGTTAGTACTGGCACCTCTGCTCAGCAGACTCTGTCTTAATTGGTGCCTTCCCACAGCATGCACCGTCGATGGATCCTCCGATGACTCTAGCTATACCCATTCCAGGTTCATCGGAAGAAGAAGATGAAGGGAACTCCGATCCCTTGCCAGGTCCATTGGGTTTACAAAAACCCCACAGGCCTTCAATGCCGCTTCCTGGTCCGTCGATGCCCTCTCAGCCTGGTCCATCGGGCGATGCCGGCCGTAGATTCCCATCAGTGCTGTCGATGCCATTTCATTCGCCATCAAATGCCTTTTTTACCTCCATTGATGCCAAAGCATATTCCTGGAAAACCATCCAAAACTGCATCAATGCCAAAGCATTCTTCTCCACAGCACACTCTAGATCCATTGGGGTCCTATTTCCACCCCACCACATTCCTTGGGAGACATGGATACAGACGACCTTATCTGAACCTTCTCCACCAGAAGAAAGAAGGAAGTCACCACCAGAGGACCTTTCTTTTGCAAATTTCATCAAGGAGATGGCGGATACCATTCCTTTTGAGCTGGTCACAGAAGAGGACACCAGACATAAAACGCTGGAGGTCCTTCAGTTTGTAGATGTACCCAAGGAAGTCATGGCTATACCAATCCATGAAGTGCTCCTAGATCTCCAGCACCGCCTTTGGGAGCATCCCTGTTCCGTACCACCTGTTAACAGAAGGACAGATGCAACATACCTGGTCCAACACACACCAGGTTTTCAGAAACCACAACTGCCATACCAGTCAGTTGTGGTGGAATCAGAAGAGAAAAGAGCAAGGAAACAAAAGCCTCATTCATCTGCCCCTCCAGGAAAAGAGCAAACGTTTCTGGATGGGTTAGGAAGAAAAGTCTTCTAAGGGTCCATGCTCATATCCCGTATTGCGGCATATCAATTATATATGATGCAATATCAAAGAAATTTGTGGAAACAAGTACAGGACATAGCTGATAAGCTTAATAGCAGCAAGTACCACTCATCGCCCTTATACAAAAGGTCTGGAGTCAGGCAAGCATGAAGTATGATCAGCATATGACTCTTTTGAAACATCTGCCCGTATGTCAGCTGCTGGGATCAGCGCACGAAGATGGGCTTGGCTAAAGGCTTCAGATTTAAGGTCAGAAGTCCAGGAAAGACTAGCAGATCTCCCATGCACTGGAGACAATCTTTTCGGAGAGTAGATTCAAGATAATGTCTCCCAATTGAAAGATCACCATGAGACACTCCGCCAGCTTTCCAAGTTGCCATCTGACCAGCCATCCTCGGCGCGAAAGCCTGCAAGAAGGGATACCAGAAGACCCTTCTATCGGCCTCGAAGGTACTATCCATCTGCATCCAGTTCACGTTCTTTCCGACCACCTCAAAGAGGACATCCACGTCAGCCAAAACTGACAAAACTTCAACAACCCCTGCAAACAGGATCAGCATCCGATTTTTGAAAAATTTCCAGAGAGCAGAAGCTTCTCCATCAGTCCCAGACCCAACTTGCCTGTGGTAGGTCGGCTCCATTACTTCATACACCACTGGAGCCTCATTACCACAGATCAATGGGTGTTAGCCATCCTGAACCGGGGATACCATCTCAAATTCACCACGATACCCCTGGATTCCCCACCCATTCCACTGTGGACGGCCAACTTTGTAACATTTCAACTTCGGCTAGAAATCTCCACCCTACTGATTACCAGGGCTGTCAAACCCGTTGCCCGGTCTCAACAAGGCAGAGGGCTCTACTCTCGCTATTTCCTAATTCCAAAGAAAACAGGAGGTCTCCGCCCCATACTAGACCTCCGCAATCTCAACAAATTTCTTCAAAAAGAAAAGTTCCGGATGATCTCCCTTGGGACCATCTTTCCCTTACTACAAGGAAATTGGCTCTGTTCTCTGGATCTTCAAGATACCCATGCTCACATACCCATTTCCCCACATCATTGAAAATATCTAAGATTCGAGGTGGGACAACAAAATTTCCAATACCGAGTTCTACCATTCGGACTGGCTTCAGCACCTCGGGTATTCACCAAATGCCTGGCAGTGGTTGCTGCACATCTAAGAAAAAACAGCATTCAAGTTTTTCCCTACCTAGATGATTGGCTCATCAGGAGCCCATCCAGGCAAGGAACTCTCGCTGCCTTGAAAAGCACCATAAGCCTGTTGCATTCCCTGGGATTACTGATCAACTATCAAAAATCACATATGGACCCGTCTCAGCTCCTCACTTTCATCGGAGCAGACCTTGACACCGTAGTCGCAAAAGCTTTTCTTCCAAGTGACCGTGCGAACAATCTAGCGAATCTGGCAAACTCTCTGGCCAGCTGCAAGTTCGCCTCTGCCCATCAATTTCTTACACTACTGGGCCACATGGCGTCTACAGTCCACTTGACCTCTATGGAAAGGTTAGCCATGGGAAGGACTCAATGGACTTTGAAATCTCAGTGGATCCAAGCTGTTCAGCCACTATCGTCCCTAATATCGGTCACCCACCAGTTACATCTCTTGCTTCACTGGTGGACAAACCTGCCTGCCTTACAGACTGGTCTACCGTTCCAGCAACTGGCTCCTCAAGTAACCTTGACCACGGATGCATCCAACTTGGGATAGGGAGCTCACATCAACAACCTTCAGACACAAGGTACGTGGACTCCGCTCGAAAAAAAGTGTCAACTTTTTAAAACTTCGAGTGATACGATATTCCATTTATGCCTTCAAAGACTGCCTCTCACACAAATCTGTGCTGATACAAATGGACAACACAGTAGCAATGTGGTACATAAAAAACAGGGAGGCACAGGTTCCTATCTGCTGTGTCAAGAAACAGTGCAGATTTGGGCCTGGGCCCTGGTACACTTGAATGCATCTCAGGGCCACTTATCTAGCAGGCATACAAAATGTCCTGGCGAACAGTCTCAGTTGATGTTTCCATCCCCATGAATGGTCTCTGGATCCCTGTGTAGCGAGTACAATCTTTCAATGCTGGGGTCAACCAACCATCGATCTCTTTGTGTCCAAGCTAAACCACAAAGTAGAAAGGTTCTGCTCCCTCCACAGCCATCGACAGACGTTCAACAGGGACGCCTTTGCTCAACCCTGGAACAAAGGCCTTCTATATGCGTATCCTCTAATTCCGCTAATAGCCAAAACTCTCATGAAGCTACAACAGGACAGAGGGTCATTTATCCTCCTAGCCCCATACTGGCCCCGACAAGTATGGTTTCCCATACTTCTCGACCTATAGATCAGAGACCCAATTCTCCTGGGCACAGCGCCCACACTCATAACTCAGAACCAAGACATGTTACACCATCCCAATCTATAAACCCTTGCCCTAACAGCTTGGATGTTGAAAGCTTGATCCTACAACCACTCAGTCTTTCAACTCAAGTCTCTCAAGTTCTCGTAGCTTCACGAAAGCCTTCCACACGTAAATCTTACCATTCCAAGTGGACTAGATTTACCAAGTGGTGTACTCAAAAATGTATTGACCATTTCTCCTGTCCCACTCCATCTCTATTAGATTATCTATGGCACCTTTCAGATTCTGGTCTCCAGACTTTTTCTGTGCGTGTACACTTGAATGCCATTGTGGCTTACCACAAAGGAATATGGGATGCCCCAATAACAGCACAACCCCTAGTGAGTCGGTTTATGAGGGGTTTACTTCAACTTAAGCCTCCCATTCGACCACCGGTTACAGAATGGGACCTGAACGTAGTGCTTGCAAGGCTCATGCAGTCCCTGTTTGAGCCTTTGCATTCCTGTGATGTAAAATTTCCTACATGGAAAGTCCTTTTCCTAATAGCCATTACATCTGCTAGAAGGGTCAGTGAGTTACAAGCTCTTGTTACATTCTCACCCTACACAAGGTTCCTGCATGACGGAGTGGTCCTCCGCACTCACCCCAAATTTCTTCCTAAGATGGTAACGGATTTTCACCTTAACCAATCCATAGTCTTGCCCACTTTCTTCCCAAGGCCCTACTCTCACCAGGGCGAGAGGGTTTTGCACACCTTGGACTGTAAACGTGCACTTACATTTTATCTCGACCGCACTGCAGTCCATAGGAGGTCCACCCAACTCTTCGTTTCTTTTGACAAAAACAAGCCAGGAGTTGCAGTGGGCAAACAAACTCTCTCCAACTGGCTAGCAGATTGTATCGAATTCTGCTATGAGACTGCAGGCCTTCCTCTCCAAGGGCGAGTAAAAGCGCACTTAGTAAGGGCTATGTCAACATCCATAGCACACTACCGTTCAGTATCTATTGTTGACATCTGCAAAGCTGCGACTTGGTATTCTCTGCATACATTTGCAGCTCATTACGGCTTGGATATGAAAGGAAAGCAAGACTCTGCCTTTGGAAATCTATCTTGAAAAACCTATTTGCAGTGTAATACCCAACTCCTTCCACAACTGCCTGCTGTGATTCAGGCTGCCTCATCTTATTCAATGGCACCCCAGTTGTTGTGCCTGATGCACTTGTTGGGTGCCATTGACCTGTTAAATCTTGAGTCAGCCTGTAGCTTGCTAATCACCCATATGTGAGGACTACCATCCTGCTTGTCCTGGGATAAAGCAGAGTTGCTTACCTGTAACAGGTGTTATCCCAGGACAGCAGGATGTAGTCCTCATAAAACCCACCCGCCACCTCGCGGATTGGGGCCGCATACGTTTCTTATTTTATTTTATTTTCCGCTCACACTTTTTGCTACAAACGAGACTGAAGGGAGACCCCTGTGGCTGCAGGGATCATGGCATGCTGGGCATGCTCAGAGGGCTCAGTGTGCCAGTCAAAAGTTTCTAGAAACTTTGACAGAGTTTTTCCGTGATAGGGCTCCATCGATGATGTCACCCATATGTGAGGACTACATCCTGCTGTCCTGGGATAACACCTGTCACAGGTAAGCAACTCTGCTTTCCCAGAAGGAGCAGAGTTAACCATATAAGTTAAGCAGATAACTCTGATATTCAGAATTAGCTACTTAACTTATGTGACTAATTCTGGTTGGACCATAGGGCTGTCCTAAAGTTAGCCGGTTAGACATAACTGGCTAATTTTAAGATAGCCAGGTATATTCAGCAGCGCAATTGCGTCATTGAATATGCCCTGCTAGTTAGCTGGATATGCTTATCCGGCTAACCAGCCAAGCTGCGCAGTGGTTTAAAATGGATCCCGTAATGTCTAACCCATCATCTCTAGTGCTGTAATTGATGCTACCTGGTTTTCAGTCAGTGGAGATAGAGAAAAACTGATCACTCTCCTCATTACAGTAACCTCTGTATAGTAGAATACTACTATCAAGTCCACCTGTCAGCCGTGATGTGGTGGAGGAGATGCGTAAGAACCTCTTTTTAAATTATTGTATGACAGCAAAGAGCAAGTGTCTGACAGGTTCTACTGTGCACCTTTAATGTGGAAAAGAATAAGAAATTGTTAGCAGGTCACTGCCCCTTGCTTTCCCTTCTGTAGGATAGACAAGCTTGCCTCCTTATAACATCTTCTTAGGTCAAAAGGTATAACCTGCAACTGAAGTGGAGTGGATGAGTAGCCTAGAGGTTAGAAAAGCATGCTGCAAAGCAAGGAAGGCAGCTGCTGCTGCTTTGTGGCCTTTGGCAAGTCACTTTATATTCCCTTGCTTCAGGTATAAACTTAGTTTATAAGCCCTTTGGGGTCAGGGAAAATACCTACAGTACCTGAATGTAATCTGCTTTGAATTGGCTAACCAGCCACAAAAGGCAAACTATAAATACATAAAAAATGGTTCAGAGATTTTAATTTCTATGTAAGGAAGGATCTATTATATAGTCATTGGGTTTCATAAGAAAATGCATTCCCTTTTTCTTTAGGACTGTCCCTGCTGTAATAGTGCAACTTGTACTTTCAAAAAAGGGGCAGCTTGTGCTACTGGAGACTGCTGTTTGCACTGTCAGGTAATTGCACAGTATATGTATGTACTTTAAGGAGCAAATCCTAACAGAAACTTGACAGGATTTTGTAGCAAAGGTTTACCAGAAACAGATGGGAAAAGGATTGTAATTCACCTTGTGCTTGAATTTGGAAAAATCTAAAATCCACATGCATATAATTGTTTCTTTTTTAGTTAAAAATACTAAAATAAGTCAATATGATAGGGGTTGTTTTTTCTTTTATTACCTTTATTTTTTCAGTAATAGGAATGCAGGCATCCCAAAAGTTTGGAGAGTGTGTAAAGTCCAATCAGAAGAAAGGAAGAAGCAAACTTGTCTGTCTTTCATTCTCCATGCCAAATGATCCCTAGCTAGTTGTGGTGTCCAGAAATCCTCAGTTTATTAGTCCTATGACCTATATGTATAAGGGGAGCATCAGCTATTGACCAGACTGGTACTTTGCACAAAAATCCCTGGAGTGCTGGTAGAAGGTCATTGTTTGTACTTGCTTTACTGCTCAGTTCCAAGTAATCTGATTTCTGTCTCCTTGCACTAGTTCGCTCCACAGGGAACAGTCTGCAGAAACATAATGAGAGAATGTGACCTGCCCGAATACTGCAATGGAACGTCGACAACATGCCCATCTGACTTCTATATCCAGAATGGGTACCCCTGCTCGTTAGAGGAACATTACTGTTACAATGGATTTTGTCTTACCCACAACACTCAGTGCCAAAATTTGTTGGGTCCAGGTAACCGTGAGTCCTGTTTTTTTGAAGTGGATTACTATGTCTGGTGTAATGCACTAGAATGCACAAGAGCAGTGTGAAGGTGGCATACTCTAGTAGTAACCGTACAAGGTATAAACACTGGGTGAATAGAACTAATTCCTCTATAGATACAATATCATTTAATTCAAAAAGAGGATAGCATACATCTTTTAATCATTTATTAATACAAAACTTTATTAACAAAAATGTGTCCAATTTAAAACAACACACATCCATACATACACACTCACACCTTAAAAATGTACATTTCAAGGAAGGTACACGTAAAAGCCCACTTATTACCCGTATTTACTTAATTCAAAAATTATTATTCCCTGTGGGAAAATCCCACTTACAATCTATCTTCACACTTTATATTTTTATACAATATTCATCTACGACGGGCTGACTTCTCCCATGTGTCCTCCCTTCTTGCCGCTTGTTCTTAAATTTATGTCTGGCTTGTCTCGCGAGACAAGCCAGACATAAATTTAAGAACAAGCGTCAAGAAGGGAGGACACATGGGAGAAGTCAGCCCGTCGTAGATGAATATTGTATAAAAATATAAAGTGTGAAGATAGATTGTAAGTGGGATTTTCCCACAGGGAATAATAATTTTTGAATTAAGTAAATACGGGTAATAAGTGGGCTTTTACGTGTACCTTCCTTGAAATGTACATTTTTAAGGTGTGAGTGTGTATGTATGGATGTGTGTTGTTTTAAATTGGACACATTTTTGTTAATAAAGTTTTGTATTAATAAATGATTAAAAGATGTATGCTATCCTCTTTTTGAATTAAATGATACTCTAGTAGTAAACCATTCTGCTGTGAGGCAGGAGGAGTCCTAGGATTCATTGTGAGTTTAAATCCTGTTCCCTTGCTAATATTGAAGGAAACCTAAGCTGGACCCCACCGACCTTTCCAACTACCGCCCCATCTCAAACCTTCCATTTATCTCAAAACTACTCGAAAAAACAATCAACAAACAGCTCACAGAATATCTTGAGGACAATCAACTCCTTGCCCCATCACAGTATGGTTTCTGGAAATTCCATAGCACAGAGACCCTCCTCCTTTCCCTCTCTGACCAACTTATTAAAAGCATTGACAAAGGGCAATCCTATATCCTGGCCTTTCTAGACATCTCAGCAGCATTTGATACCATCAGCCATAATATCCTTCTACAACATTTAACTGAAATTGGAATCACTGGTGTCGCCCTTGACTGGTTTAAGTCCTATCTCACCAATCGAAACTTTAAAATCAAACTAGGTAACCACGAGTCCAAAGTTGTTCCCCTTGATAAGGAGTTCCTCAAGGCTCCTCCCTGTCCTCCACCCTCTTTAACATTTACATCCTTCCCCTCTGTCACCTCCTATCCAGCCTCAAGCTTCCCCACTATATATATGCTGATGACGTGCAGATACTTATTCCCATATCTGATATGCTCCCAAATGCCATGAACATCTGGTCTTCCACACTCCTATCAATCAACAAACTCCTAACCACTATCCACCTTGCCCTGAACACTGCGAAAACCGAAATCATGCTTATCTCACCCCAAAGTCATCCCAACACTATCCCCCTGCCTCTCCCCCATTCAATCCCATTCACCCAACAGGTACGAGACCTTAGGGTCATCCTGGATAATCACATCAACCTTAAGAAATTCATAAGCAACACACTGAAAGACTGTTTCTTTTTTTTTTTTTTTTTTTTAAATCTTTTTATTGAATTTCAAAACACCAACATTTGCATGTACATGTCCATAAATAAGCAAGTGAAGAAATAAACAAACATAGGTTAGCCTTAACCCTATAAATTCCAATCTGTAAATGCATTGGCTAACCATCAGTATACCATAACCATGAACATAATACCACAACATATACCTTATTAGTAAAAGGTTTGAAACCAACCGGTGATTGGTTTTGTCTGTTCAACACAGGGTCAAAAACAAGTACATAATATGGGTGATTCGTGCCATCTTGGTGTTTATACCTCCCTCCTATCCCCCCTCCCTTCCCAAGACTGTTTCTTTAAACTACACACACTAAAAAAAAACAAACTGAAACCCTTACTCCACCCCCCAGACTTTCGTTCAGTACTTCAAACGACTATATTCTCCAAACTTGATTACTGTAACTCACTCCTCCTAGGTTTACCTAAAAATTCTATCCATCCTTTACAAATACTACAAAACACAGCCACCCGAATCCTCACCAACACGCACAGAAACGAACACATAACGCCCGTATTAAAGGAACTGCACTGGCTCCCAATTGCATCCCGCATTCAATACAAGACTCCAGGGAGGAAGCCTCAGAACCAATGTCAGGAAGTATTTCTTCACGGAGAGGGTGGTGGATGCCTGGAATGCCCTTCCGGAGGAAGTGGTGAAGACCAAAACTGTGAAGGATTTCAAAGGGGCGTGGGATAAACACTGTGGATCCATAAAGTCTAGAGGATGTGAATGAAGAGAAGAGGCAAGGGGTGGCTTGCTTGCGGGAATGACGGCTACTACCTGGAGATTAATATCCTTATTCAATAAACATACACACAGTTAATGCGACTCCAATATTGCTCTATGCTTCAACGGCAAGAGGAAATGTGGAAAAAAAAGATTTGCATCAACAAAAAAGCAGGGGAGTAGCTTGCTTGTTACGGCAGTTACTACCCCAAATCAAATAAGCCTGATACTTCACTTTCAATGCACATCCAGCATAGCTCTCTCCTTCAACGGCAGGGAAAATGAAGAAAAGATGATTTATATTCAGCATCAACCAACAAGAAATGAATTACATAGTCTGGGTAAACAGATAAGCATAGGAGTAGCTGGCTTGTTACGGCGCTTACTACCCCCGAATCAATTAAGCCTGATACTTCACTTGCAATGCACATCCAACATAGCTCTCTGCTTCAACGGCAGAGAGAATGAAGAAAATATGATTTATATCAGCATCAACCAACAAGGAATGAATTACATAGTCTGGGTAAACAAATAAGCATGGGTGTAGCTTACTTGTTACGGTGGCTACTACCCCGAATCAATTAAGCATGATACTTGACTTGGAATAAGTATCCAGCGCAGCTCACTGCTTCAGCAACAGAGGGAATTAAGAAAAGAGGATTTTTATTCAGACAACCAACAATGGCTGAATTGCACATGCAGGGTAAACAAACGGGAGTAGCTTGCTTATTACAGCGGTTACTACCCCAAACCAATTAGCTAGATACTTCACTTAGATGCAGCTCCAGCACTGCTGTCTGCATCGATGGTGGGGGTGGAAGGGAATTGGAACCATAAAGTTACCAATAAAGGCCCTGACCTCAGCGGTCAGAGTAACAGATTATGAAAACAAATAGGTGTGAAAGCTTGCTGGGCAGATTGGATGGGCCGTTTGGTCTTCTTCTGCCGTCACTTCTATAAGACCCTCTCTCTCATTCACAAAGCACTGTACAATCCTGAGATGAACTGGCATAAAGATTCCCTTAGCTTCCGCCAAGCTACCAAAGCCACTAGACAACAATACCTCACCACCATTCAGACCCCCTCACCCAAAATCACCAGCCTAGCCTCCACTAGAGCACGTGCGCTGTCGGTAGCCAGTCCTGCCCTTTGGAACACAATGCCAGTAGAGCTACGCCAGGAGGACTGCCAAAAAACATTCAAACAAAAACTAAAGACTTGGCTGTTCACAAAAGCCTACACCTAACCCCAATTAGCATGCACTTCCGCCCAGTCACACCATCCGTCCCCCAATAGCTCTCTTCCCGATCAATTCAGACCTCCACAGCCTACTCAACCGAACCCTCCATATCCTTTTCTTATTTTTGCTATGGATACGCTTTCTTTCCTTCGGATATACTATCAGCAATTCATACCACACTTAGCTTTAGCATTCCACTTTTGTCGCATATGCAACCTTTGTACTGTCCGTTATGTATATGATTTCACAGTTCAATGCATTTATTCCCTATACATAGTTCTTCTGTATATAGTTCTCCTCCCTCCCCCAGTTGCCGTTTATAGTTGCCATTTATGATGTCCATTCTACCCATGCCTATTCTATGTAAAACGCCCTACATGCGTAAGTTTTTGTTATGCTGTGAACCGATGTGACATCTTGGATGAATGTCGGTATATAAAAACCAATAAATAAATAAATAAATAAATAAAATAACTAAGATTGTGGGATTATAACTGAATGCCTCCAAGTAAAAATCACCCTTAGACAGAATAATGCCAGAGCACCATGGAGCCCTCAGTTGGCCTGGGATAACAGGCCACTCAGTCAGTGAGTAGAGCTACTGGCCTTGAGACTGAAGCATGTTCAGAATGGGGATGTCTCTTGCTCCCATCTTTTGTTTAAATAATGTATAGATGACCTGATTCTGGCTCAGTCAAGTTCCCTTATCTCCTTATTCCTCTGTTTCTTCCCTCCTGCATCTATTTGAAGGCTTGAATGCAGTCAAGTGCTACCAGGCTAATCACCCCAGAGATGATCACATATGTGTTTCCAATACACTGTACTGTAAAGCATGTTGGGATCCTGTTTGTTTGAATGAAAAAAGTTTTAAGTACAATTATTATTATCCCAGGACAAGCAGGATGCTAGTCCTCACATATGGGTGACATCAGTAATGGAGCCCTATGTACGGAAAACTTCTGTAAAAGTTTCTATGAAACTTTTGACTGGCACCAGAGTGCCTACTGAGCATGCCCAGCATGCTATGATATTCCCTGCCACAGGGGTCTCCCTTTAGTCTTCTTTTTTCCGCGAAGCAGTTAGCCTCGCGGTTATTAGGAGTCCTGTGGGATTCTCCACACCTTTTCCTCACGGAAAACTTTCAAAAAACTTCAACCGCAAAGGGTCTCCCTTAGTATAGTCATCGCGGTGAGTTTTTACCGTTCTCGCGGTTCCGTTCCGTTTTTTGGTTAAAAAACATTTTTACCTGAGTCTTAGGCCGTCGACGGCTGTCCGGCCACAGAATGACTACAGGTTTTAAAAAATGCCCAAAATGCGCGAGAAACATGTCTATCACAGACCCTCACCAGGACTGTGTCCTTTGCCTTGGTGAAGGGCATGATGTAAAAAATTGTCCCTTATGCGCTACGATGACCTCGAAAGGTCGACGTCTACGACTGGACAAAATGGAGCAGCTATTCAAGATACAGCTGGTTACTGCTCCGTCTACTTCCACACAATCGTCTCCGGCTGGGTCGATTAGGAAAGTAGTATTGAAAAAACGTCACTCAGGTGAGTCGGGAGATGCTCCATTTTCCTCCCCCTCACCATTGTCCAAGGCGTCAACATCGGGCAGTGAGAAAGCCTGCGAAAAAGACAAACATCGCCATCGGCATCGTAGGCCGCATACGGCATCACCTACCCCGATAGCCGGTGAGCCATCGACAGATGACGGGGCACCAGCTAAGAAACCCCGTCTCCAAGGTAAGGCTTCCGAGCCATCGACAAGGCGATCCTCGCCGATTCCGGCGGAAGGAACCGTACCTCCTCAGGGCTCTGAGGTTATACTGATGTCGCCACCACCGCCTCCCCCCATGGGTGCTCTGTTCACACCATCCATGCGGGCGGAACTTGACGTTTACATACGCCAAGCGGTTAAGGATGCCTTTGTGGAAGCGATGCCACGACCTACTACTCCTCTCCTGCCATCGACACCGGCCTTAATACCATCGCCGATTCCATCGCCAGTACACGCGATGCCGAGGAAATCACCACAATCAACGATGCCGTCGGTTCCAGGACCGGTACCATCCAGGCCGCAACCAGCGATACCTTTGAGGCCGATGCCCCAGATTCCATTGATGCCAATGCGGCCATCGACCCCAATGGCACAGTCGGTACCACCTCATGATACGTCCATTTTTCAACCTTTGATGGACAAATTGGACTCACTTATACATGCTTTTTCCTCTTCACCTCAACATCCAGGTTCTGATCTCCATCAGGAACCGTTACCAGGCCCCTCAGGTGTCATACCACCCATCAGGCCACAAACACCACTCTCTGACACCCCTTTTAAGCCTTCTAGGCCTACAGAACATCCTCTGGACTCTAGTGACTCAGAATTTTCATCTGGGGAAGATATCCTCTCTGAGCCCTCACCACCAGAGGATAGAAGAAAATCACCACCGGAGGATCTTTCCTTCTCGAATTTTATAAAGGAAATGTCTGAAACAATCCCCTTCTCCCTCCTTTCAGAGATAGACAGCAGACAAAAAACTTTGGAAGTTCTCCAATTCGTAGATCCTCCTAAGGAAATTCTTGCCATTCCAGTCCATGAGGTCTTACAAGAATTGATGTACAGAATGTGGGAGCACCCTGGGTCTGTGGCGGCGGTCAATAAGCGTGCTGATGCCACTTATCTGGTACAGCCCATCCCAGGGTTTCAAAAAACACAATTACCGCATCAGTCAGTGGTGGTCGAGTCGGCCCAAAAGAAGGCCAAGAGGTTAAAACAGCATGCCTCCACACCTCCTGGTAAGGATAACCGGTTCCTGGACAATCTAGGAAGAAAAATATTCCAAGCTGCCATGCTGGTATCTAGAATAAATTCTTACCAGCTCTTTATGAATCAGTACCAGCGAGACCTGTGGAAACAGGTAGAAACACTGTCACACCAGCTACCTGACCAGCTTCAGGACGGATTGCTAAGACTCGTGCACAAAGGCCTGGAGGCGGGTAAACACGAGGTTAGAGCAACATATGATTCCTTTGAAACAGCCTCCCGATTGTCAGCGTCAGGAATCACAGCCAGAAGATGGGCCTGGTTGAAATCATCGGAGCTGAGACCAGAGGTACAAGAGCGCTTGGCAGACTTGCCCTGCCTTGGAGAAAACCTCTTTGGGGATAAAGTTAAAGAGGCGGTGGCGACGATTAAGGATCACACTGAGACCCTTAAACAACTATCTCAGCTGCCGCAAGAGGTACACCAACCTTCTAGGAGGCTTCCAAGAAGGGAACCAAGAAAACCATATTACCGCCCTCGGCGGTATTATCCCCCAACAGCCAGACCCAGACAGCAAAGGCCTACTCAAAGGTCACAACCTCGCCAGAGACCTGCTAGGCCTCAACAGCCTCCGCCTGCGGCGTCCACGTCTGGATTTTGAAATCCAACCGGAGAGCATGAGTCATTCCAAAAATCCTTGCCCACAATTACCTGTCGGAGGCCGGATTTCTCATTACCATCAAATTTGGAACTCCATCACGACAGATCAATGGGTACTCTCAATTATATCTCAAGGGTACCACTTGGATTTCCTCACTGTACCAAACGGCAATCCTCCTATTCCATCTTGGACAGTGTCTCATCACTACACAATTCTACAAGCAGAATTATCCACCCTACTGACTGCCAGGGCCATAGAAAAAGTTCCCAGGCCTCAGTGGGGCAGAGGATTCTACTCCCGATATTTCCTCATTCCAAAGAAAACCGGGGGCCTACGTCCAATCCTGGATCTCAGAAATCTCAACAAATTTCTAAAGAAAGAAAAATTCAGGATGGTGTCATTAGGCACCATGCTACCTCTTCTTCAAAAAGGAGATTGGCTCTGCTCTCTGGATCTTCAAGACGCTTACGCTCACATTCCCATTTTTCCTCCTCATCGACAGTACCTGCGATTTCTGGTGGAAGGTCAGCACTTCCAATACCGAGTACTGCCTTTCGGCCTAGCCTCAGCACCTCGAGTGTTCACAAAGTGTCTTGCAGTAGCGGTGGCACATCTTCACAAGCAAAGAGTACATGTGTTTCCCTACTTGGACGATTGGCTAATCAGAAGTCAAACACAAAACGGTGCTCTCACTTCTCTCCATCTCACAATACAGTTGCTTCACTCCTTGGGGTTTCTCATCAACTACGAG
This sequence comes from Rhinatrema bivittatum, assembly GCF_901001135.1. Taxonomy (NCBI): domain Eukaryota; kingdom Metazoa; phylum Chordata; class Amphibia; order Gymnophiona; family Rhinatrematidae; genus Rhinatrema; species Rhinatrema bivittatum. The sequence continues at coordinate 270,707,938 of NC_042619.1, forward strand.
AAATCCCATCTCACACCATCTCACCAGTTACAGTTCATAGGTGCAGATCTCAACACTATCACAGCAAAAGCTTTTCTTCCAAGAGACCGTGCTCAGGCGCTCGTCCTCTTAGCACAATCAGTTCGCAATCAGTCTCGAGTTACAGCTCATCAGTGCCTCACCCTACTCGGACACATGGCCTCAACAGTTCATGTAACTCCCATGGCCAGGCTGACCATGCGACTAACGCAATGGACACTCAAATCTCAATGGATTCAAGCCATTCAGCCATTGTCCACTCCCATTCATATCACACCAGATCTAAGATCATCTCTTCTCTGGTGGACATCCGTAATCAACTTGCTCAAAGGCCTGCCTTTTCAGCAACCAGTTCCACAAGTGACTTTAACAACAGATGCGTCCACCTTAGGGTGGGGTGCGCACATTGCTCACTTAAAGACGCAAGGCACGTGGACAAAACAAGAAGCCTCCTTTCAAATAAACTTCCTGGAGCTTCGAGCTATACGCTATGCTCTACATGCGTTCAAGGACTGCCTTTCACACAAAACTGTTCTGATCCAAACGGACAACACAGTAGCCATGTGGTACATCAACAAGCAGGGAGGCACAGGATCGTACCTCCTTTGTCAGGAAGCAGCTCAGATTTGGGACTGGGCCCTGGCACACTCAATTCTTCTACGGGCCACCTACCTAGCAGGCATCCACAACACAGTAGCGGATCGCCTCAGTCGTCACTTCCAACCACACGAGTGGTTTCTGAACCCATCGCTAGCAACCAAGATATTTCAACGCTGGGGCCAACCAACAATAGATCTCTTTGCATCCCACCTGAACTACAAAGTGAACAATTACTGCTCCCTCCTCTGGCGGTCCAACAGCCTACCAAGGGACGCCTTTGCTCGCCATTGGAATTCAGGCCTGTTATACGCGTATCCTCCGATACCACTCATAACCAAAACACTAGTGAAGCTACAACAGGACAAGGGGACAATGATACTCATAGCCCCATATTGGCCTCGACAAGTATGGTTTCCCACACTGCTAGATCTCTCAGTCAGGGATCCAATTCGCCTGGGAGTAGCTCCCAATCTGATAACTCAGGAACAGGGTCAGTTGCGCCATCCCAACCTTCAATCCCTGTCCCTGACAGCATGGATGTTGAAAGCTTGATTTTACAACCTCTCAACCTACCAGCCACTATATCTCAAGTACTTATAGCTTCACGTAAACCTTCCACTAGAAAGAATTATTCCTACAAATGGAAAAGGTTTACATTGTGGTGCACTAACAAAGATTTAGATCCTTTCACTTGCCCCACTACCTCACTACTAGATTACCTTTACCATCTCTCAGACTCTGGTCTTAAGACATCATCGGTAAGAGTGCACTTAAGTGCAATCTCAGCTTACCATAATAAACTGGGTGATGCACCCATTTCTACACAGCCTCTCGTGAGTAGATTCATGAGAGGCCTAACTCTCATTAAACCTCCAGTTCATTCCCCAAGCATACAATGGGATCTGAACGTAGTATTAACTAGACTTATGCGTTCTCCATTTGAACCCATAAATAACTGTGACCTTAAATACCTTACTTGGAAAACGGTATTCCTCATAGCCATTACATCAGCTAGAAGGGTCAGTGAATTACAAGCATTAGTCACATACGAACCTTTTACAAAGTTCCTACATGACAGGGTAGTCCTCCGGACACATCCAAAGTTCCTTCCTAAGGTTGTCACGGAATTTCACTTGAACCAATCCATAGTTTTACCAACATTCTTTCCTAGGCCTCATTCCCATCAAGGTGAAAGAGCCTTACACACTTTGGACTGTAAGCGTGCGTTATCTTTCTATTTAAACCGCACAACAGCCCAAAGAAAATCCAGTCAGCTGTTTGTATCCTATGATCCAAACAAACCAGGTAAAGCAGTGAGTAAGCATACTCTGTCAAACTGGCTTGCAGATTGCATACAATTTTGTTATGAAAAAGCAGACCTTACTCTTCAAGGGCGAGTAAAAGCACATTCAGTCAGAGCAATGTCAACCTCAGTAGCACACCTTCGCTCTGTACCTATTCTGGACATTTGTAAAGCAGCAACATGGAGTTCTCTTCACACCTTTGCAGCTCACTACTGTTTAGATAAAGAAGGAAGACAAGATTCAGCCTATGGACAATCTGTCTTAAAGAACTTGTTTCCAGTGTGATCCCAACTCCTTCTACATCCAACCTGCTGTGATTTCGGCTGATTCATTTCGACAACAATACTTCACTGTTGCTCGCATCAAAATGACTCAGCCTCTAGCTTGCTAATCACCCATATGTGAGGACTAGCATCCTGCTTGTCCTGGGATAAAGCAAAATTGCTTACCTTGTAATAGGTGTTATCCCAGGACAGCAGGATGTAGTCCTCACGAAACCCACCCGCCACCCCGCGGAGTTGGTTCCGATACGTTTTATTATTTTATTTTTGGCTAACGCTATTGCTACAAACCAAGACTAAAGGGAGACCCCTGTGGCAGGGAATATCATATCATGCTGGGCATGCTCAGTAGGCACTCTGGTGCCAGTCAAAAGTTTCATAGAAACGTTTACAGAAGTTTTCCGTACATAGGGCTCCATTACTGATGTCACCCATATGTGAGGACTACATCCTGCTGTCCTGGGATAACACCTATTACAAGGTAAGCAATTTTGCTTTATTTCAGTGGCTTTCAACAATTTGATGAGCAATTTAAACAATATATATATATATATATATTTTTTTTTTTTTTAAGTATTTTTTGTAAGCATTCCACATACAAACCCCTGATAAACAGACCACTTAAACAAGGTCATCAGCTCATAATATACAGAATTAGACAAACATGAACATTATCCAGATGAATCCCTAGCGTCACCCACCAACTATCCATTTACAGTAGTATATTTTTTTACCTAGTAATACAATAATATATCCCTTCTGTTACCAGAAGCCCCACCCCAAGTGAGAAGGGAAAGTAGTAAATTCCACATATTTCTTTGCAAGAGAGGTTCACATAGATTAACTAACAGGAGAATAATGTAAATCACAGCATAGTTCCTAACATAAAAAGCAGACACCTGGGAAAGAGAGACCCCCTTAAAGCATGATCAGGTGAAGAAAACCCCAGTGGGCTCTAGAGCTTAAGTGGGATTCAAGCTCTGCCATTGCCAATAGCATTAACATGATTCCTCAAATCTATGCATTTTATCCTTCTTCAATCAGTCAGGTTTTCCATATAATAAATCCACTTCAGCCTGAGAAGTACACTATCGAAGGTGGGTGCTTTAACATTTTTCCACACCTTCACTTTTGCTTCTCTCACAGCGTGAACTACAGCCCGAATAAAGAGTCTTTGCTGCGTCGAAGCATTATCAATTGGGAAATTTAAAAGAGTAATCCTAGGGGACAGTGTTAAGGTATTTTCAATCATTCTTTCAACCAACCCTCCACCTGAGACCAAAGCGGTTATAAAACTGGACAGGACCACCATGTACGCATGTAAGAAATCTCCTGTCATACCACATTCCCCCAACACTTGTTGCTGGCATTAGGAAACATCTTATTCAGCCTAGTCGGAGTTGTATACCACCTAAATAAAACTTTATAACTGTTTTCCAACAGAGAAGAAGAGATGGAACTACAGCAGGTCTGCAAAAAACAAAAGTCCCAGTCTTCCTCAATGAATACTAATGCCAAGTCTCATTCACAAGCAAGCATATATCTTGCTTTTTGTCCACTAACTCTGTTTAACACATTTAATTTCGATATCACCCCTTTCATTGTTAGGGCTTTATCACAGATGCCTTCAAACAGCGATTTTCCCTTGCATAAAACCTCCTATACTTTCTTAGTGAACAGGAAATGTCTCGATTGCAAGTAGGCAAAATAGTCCAGGTGTGATAAATGAATCCTATCTTTAAGCACCTGAAAGGGTGTTATGGTCTGCCCCGCCACACTTGACCTATTGTAATCAACCCTTTTTCTGCCCATTCTCGAAAAGGCTTGTTCTCTCTCCTGCAGGGAAAGCTTCACATTGCCCTATTGCTATTGAGAAAGTATACTGCCGTTTGCCCAAAAAGGGGGGGGGGGGGGGGGTGCCAAGTTCTCCAGATCAGCAAGGTGCATATCTCAGCAAAATTATACAAGATTTTACCTAGCATCCAAAAACTATCCCCAATGTTTCTATCAGCCAGCATACCTTCTTCTATTACCACCCATTGTTTAGGTCGACCCAATTGTGGAATTCAACAACAGCTTTCAGCTGAGGTGCTACATAATATTTGGTGATATTAGGGACTCCCAGACCCCCACTTGATTTAGGTTGAAATAATACTGATCTTGAGATTTGTGGTGGCCTTCTTTTCCATATAAAGGAAAAGATCTTCCTTTGAAGTGCTTTAAGATATCCCGCTGGCACCCTACATGGCAGCGTTTGAAAGAAGTAACCTACTTGTTATGTTCAGTGTGTCTTGAACTAAAGTGGGCCCCTGGGTTGAGGCAGTGTAGGCTCCATCCACAGGGAGGAGTCCTGTGGCCACTTGCCTCAACAGGCAAGGTCTCAGCAGTAATGAGAACAAGACAGAGTTTACTTTATTATACTGCAATAAATGATCCAAGGAGAGCTGATCATGAAGTAGTCCAGAGGAGAAGATCCAAACGTTGGTCAGCCATGGAAGAGTCCGCAGTGTAGAGATGAACGGTGTCTATCTTATCTAGGCTTGGCTTGTGCAGGTGGCTCCGGTAGTGGTCCGCAGAGCGGGATAGGCTGGAGGTGATGGTATACAGCCCAAGACTGGATGGTCCTGGTAGTGGCCCGCAAGCGGGGTATGCCAAGGATCCATGCCACAAAGGTAGAGGAGTGTAGGTAATCACACCGAGAGCAGTGGAAGATGTAGGCCAGGCTCTGGAGAAATCCCGGAACTGGCATAGCAGATAGGTTCAAGGTGACAACAGGAACTTCTCTGGAACGAGAGTAGAGAGAAGAGAATGGCTCTCCGAGGAGTGGATAGCCTTGAGTGCAGAAGGCCCCCGAGGAGCGGGTAGCCAGGTCACTCAGCTGGAACAGCGGAACGAAGTCCCAGGAGGTTGGAATAGCAGGATGGGAATCATTGCTAACTCGTATTGGAAGAAGTCAGCTGGGTTTAAATACGGTAAGCGTGTGACATCATGCGGTGGGGACGCCCCCGAGCTTCCCGCCATGATGCATTCAAAAAGGGGGCAGGCACACGCGCCTTAGGTAACCCCAGATGTAAGATGGCTGCTGGGAGTGCCCACGCCGTCCTGGGCACGCCATGAGGGTCGGAATGTGGAAGCGGAGGCCGCCATACTCCCGAGATTCGGATCAGATTTGAAAAAGGAGGTGAGCAGCAAAGGTCGCAGCCGCCTGCGACCAATGGGCGCAACAGTACCCCCCTTCTTAGGGCCCCTCCCAGGGGGTTTCGGCTTCCTAGGATGAGCATGATGGAAGCACTGTAGCATCTCTTTGTCCAATATGTTGACAGCAGGCTCTCAACTGTTTTCCTCCTGTCCGTGTCCCTCCCAAGAGATGAGGTACTCCTAATGTTTTCCTCTCTTCCGTACATCTAGTTTGTCATCTACTTTGTTCACGATGTAATCGTCCACATCCAGAGGCTGAGGATCTGGATTCTTTTGAGAGAACTTAGAGAGGATCAGCGGTTTCAGGAGGGAGACGTGGAAGGCATTGTGTATCTAGGACAGTGAAAGGTCCGACATATCGTGGTGCAAAACAAACCGAAGGCAACTTGAGACGAAGATATATTAGTGCTAAGCCATACTTTATCTCCTGGTTTAAACTGAGGAGCCAGTTGATGATGAGCATCATAGAATCTCTTTGCTCGTTGTCCAGCTTTGTGAAGAAGCTCCTTGGTCTGCATCCAGAGTTGATGGATTTTGTCTGCAGTAGCTTGAGCGGCAGGTGAAGTACCAGTTAAGGGAATAGGTAGAGGTGGAAGTGGTTGACGACCATACACAACCTGAAATGGAGTAGATCCGGTGGCGGACGCAGGATGCGAATTCAAGGCAAATTCAGCCCACAGCAACAATTCTGCCCAATCATTCTGTCTTAAATTGACGTAGGCACATATGAACTGTTTAAGGGTTCTGTTCATTCTTTCCATCTGGCCATTAGATTGAGGGTGATATGCAGAAGTCAAGTCCAGAGAAATGTCAAACTTCCGACACAGAGCTCTCCAGAACTTGGCAATGAATTGGACTTCTCTGTCAGGTACTATATATTTAGGCATCTCGTGTAATTGAAAGATGTGTCACACAAATAATTTGGCAAGCTCAGGGACAGATGGCAGTCCAGGAAGAGCAACAAAGTGTGCCATCTTCGAGAACCTATCCACAGTAACCCATATAGTATTGTTTCCATCTGAGGGGCTGTAAGTCAATCACGAAGTCATTAGCGATGTGCGTCCATGGGTCCTCCGGAATGGGCAATGGTTGAAATAGACCCCAGGGACGACCAACAGGAGGCTTTTGTCTAGCACAGGAAGTGCAGGATTTCATGTAAGTTTGTACATCTCTTTTCATAGATGGCCACCAATAATACCATTGAAGGGTGGCAAGAGTACGAGCTTGTCTTGGGTGACCTGCCAACTTATAGTTGTGAGCCCAATTCAACAATTTCTTTCTCAGTAGAGGAGGAACCACTGTCTTGCTGGTGGGGACCGAATGAGTGACAGCTAACATTATTTTCTGAAGATCGATAATGTGGCGTGGTTCATCTGGAACATCATCAGGAGTGAAGGACCGTGAGAAAGCATCAGCTCGGACATTTTTCTCGGCGGGATGATATTTCAGCAGAATATCGAATCTGTTGAAAAACAGGGACCATCTAGCTTGGCAGTGGTTAAGCCTTTGAGCATTCAAAGATATTCTAAATTCTTATGATCCGTGTGTTGCGGTCCCGACTGCTTCCCTTCTGATAGGGCTCAGGCCTGCCTACCTCCGCCTCAGTGGCCGCCGCATTCCACCCGCTCCGGACTCCGGGGGCTTCTCTCACTCCACGTGGTGGTCGCCATTACGGGCCTGCTTCCCTCCGGTCTCGCGCGCCCAGCTCCCGGAAGCCCGGCCCCGTCCTCGCGACTGACGTCACGCCCGATTCCCGATATAACCGGCGTTCAGACTCTCTCTCAACGCCTTGCAACGAGGTTCACAACTTCTTAGTTGCTTCCAGTTGCGTTCCTGTTGATCTCCACGTTGCCTGCTTCTGACTCCGGTTTGCTTCTTACTCTGCTTCAGCCCGCTGCCTGCCTCTGACTCCGGTTTTCTCCTGACTCCGCTTCAGCCTGCAGCCTGCTTCAGACTCCGGTTTGCTACAGACTCCGCAGCCGCCCGCTGCCCTGCCTTCAGCCGGCCCTTGGCTCTGCGCAGCCGGCCTCCAGCCTTCCGGGTACCTTGGACTTCCTATTCACTCTGCCTGTTCCGGTCCCGGCCTACACCCCACCACAGCCTTCTGGACATTCTGCAAACAGTACTCAGTCCCAAGGACCCGGGACCCTACAGGCTCCTCCCGGGGGGTCCCTGGTTTCCGGGTGAACCCTTCTAGCTTGTGGCTCCGCCTCCAGGCCTACCCTATCTCCCTAGGTAGGTCGGCCCAAGGGTCCACTATCCTCTCCAGCAGCATCAAACTGCAACAGTTTGCAAGGCCATGGACTCAGCGGAGGCCCCAAGCCTGCAGGCCATCCCGGGGATGGCACAACGCCTCCAGCAGCAACAGCACTGTATCGACACGCTTGCTGCTACCGTGGAACAGCTGGTCTCCCGCCTGGAGGCCGCTCCTCCGGACCCGCCTTTGGTCCCTCCTCCGGCTCCAGTACCCAGTTCGGCATCAGTGACTCAGTTACCCACACCGACCCGCTATGCCGGGGATATCAAGACTTGCCGTGGCTTTTTGAATCAATGCTACGTGCGCTTTGCCCTTTTGCCTGCGCAATTCCCCTTAGACGCAGTTAAAGTGGCAAACATATTTTCGCTACTGGATGGTAAAGCACTTGACTGGGCTTCTCCCATGTGGGAGCGTCAGGACCCCTTGTTACAGAATCTGCAGGAATTCGTTCTCAACTTTCGCCTTGCTTTTGATGATCCTGCACGCCAGACCACCGCAGCCTCGGAGCTCTTGCACCTCAGGCAAGGGACACGCTCGGTGGCAGATTACACTATAGACTTTCGTACACTGGCCATGGAAGTTGGCTGGTGGGATGATTGCCTTAGGGGGATCTTCCTGGAGGGGCTTGCCAGCCGCATCAAGGATGAGTTAGCAGGCCGAGATCTCCCGGAGGACTTAAATGACTTAATTGACATCGCCGGCAGGGTGGATTGCCGCCTTCAGCAGCGGGATAAGGAGTCCCGTTCCTACCGTAAAACACCACCACTGTCGTCTGCTGCCACCAGAACCCCGGCACCCAAGGGACTTCCTGCTTCTGCCAACAGTGGAGAGAACCCATGCAGTTGGGCAGATCTCCACTAACTCCCGAAGAAAGGAGGAGGCGCCGCTCGCAGGGCCTCTGTCTCTACTGCAGAGGCAAGGGACACTTCCTCGCCAATTGCCCGGAACGTCCGGGAAACGACCGTGCCTAGGTTATTCCGAGGAGCTACACCTAGGCTTTGCAGGATCAGCTCCTCAATGCACTTTACCAGTGACTCTTAAATACCCCGGTGGGGAACTCCAGATCCGAGCTTTCATTGACTCTGGTGCCGAGGGGAATTTCATTGTTGTCGATCTGGTGAACCAGCTGTCTCTTCCCACGCAGCGAAAGCTTCCTCTGCTGCGTATCTCCTCCATCCGGGGCACGCTGCTCCCTGGAACCATCACCTGCTCCACAGTCCCCTTGACTCTCCAGACAGGGCTGTTCCATTCGGAAGAAATCTCCCTGCTAGTTTTGGAATGAGCCGTGCACCCCCTGCTCCTTGGACTTCCGTGGTTACGACGGCATTCACTCGTTATTCAATGGGATACCTTTCAACTAACCCAATGGAGTCCCTTCTGTTTTGAGCATTGTTTACAGCTTCCACGTCCACCGAAAACCTTGCACCTCTGCTCGTCTCTCCTTCTGCCCGAGCCATATCGGGAGTTCGCCGACGTCTTCTCCAAGGAGATGGCTGAAATTCTTCCACAACACCGACCTTTTGATTGCCCAATTGACTTGCTACCAGGCACCACGCCTCCCCGTGGCCGGGTGTATCCTTTGTCCTTGCCAGAGACTGCTGCCATGTCTCAGTACGTGACTGAGAACCTTGCCAAAGGCTTCATTCGCCCCTCTCATTCTCCCGCTGGAGCCGGCTTCTTCTTTGTAGCCAAGAAGGACGGCTCCCTCCGTCCATGTATAGACTATCGTGGCTTGAATGCCATCACCAAGCGGGATCGTTATCCGCTTCCCCTGATTCCTGAGCTTTTGGATCGCCTTCAGGGAGCACGCATCTTCACCAAGCTAGACCTCCGAGGGTCTTATAACCTCGTCTGTATTCGCCCAGGGGATGAGTGGAAGACGGCCTTTAATACCAGGGACGGGCATTACGAGTACCTAGTAATGCCCTTTGGACTCTGCAACGCCCCGGCCATCTTCCAGAATCTCATGAACGAGGTCCTACGCGACATGCTCCACTCTCATGTTATTGTCTATCTTGATGACGTGCTTATCTTCTCCAGGGATCTGGAGACTCACCGCCACCACGTCATCCAAGTTCTGCAGGCTCTCCGAGACAATCATCTCTATGCCAAGTTTGAAAAATGTGTCTTTGAAGCTGAGGCCCTGCCCTTCCTGGGGTACATCATTTCTTCCACAGGCTTCCGGATGGACCCCGAAAAAGTCTCAGCCATAACTGGATGGCCTCAACCCCGGGGTCTCAAGGCTCTTCAAAGATTCCTGGGGTTCTCTAACTTTTATAGACATTTTATTCCACAATACTCGCATCGGGTCGCTCCCCTCACTGCCCTGACCCGCAAGGGAGCTGACGCCAAGAACTGGTCTGACGCTGCGGTCGCAGCCTTCACTGACTTGAAGGAGGCATTCCTCACGGACACCTGTCTCTGCCATCCGGATCCGGCAAAACCTTTCATCGTCTAGGTTGATGCCTCCAGCATAGCCGTCGGGGTGGTCCTCAGCCAACACTCCGATTCTGGTCAGTTATTGCCTTGCTCCTACTTCTCCAGGAAGTTTTCCCCTGCCGAGGCGAATTACTCCATCGGCGACAAAGAGTTGTTGGCAATCAAGCTCACGTTTGAAGAATGGAGACAATGGCTCGAGGGCGCAAGACCCACAACCACCGTATATACGGACCACAAAAACTTAGAGTTTTTGTCCCAGGCCCAACGGTTAAACCCCCGCCAAGCCCAGTGGGCTATGTTCTTTAGCCGCTTTGACTTTACCCTACAATACCGGCTGGCGGCCAAGAATCTCCGAGCTGATGCTCTCTCACGGACCTCCCTATCCGAAGAAGACCAAGAGCCTCCACAGTACATCCTAGACCCTAGTAAGGTTTGCCTGTCCGCCCTGACGGTCCTCTCCCAGGGTAGGACCGTGGTTCCCCGACGAGATCATCTAAAGACATTGCGCTGGGCCCATGAATCCCTCACTGGAGGGCACGCAGGATGAGAGAGAACATTGGAGCTCCTTAATCGTTATTACTGGTGGCCCAACATTCGACAAGATGTTCGCGTCTATGTAAGTTCTTGCCCCACCTGTGCTCGACAAAAGCCCAGTCCTGGACCCCTGTGCGGTCTTCTACAGCCTCTGCCAGTTCCCACAGAGCCCTGGACCCATCTCGCTACAGACTTTATGGTTGACTTGCCTCCGTCTCGCTGTCAGACGGTTATCTGGGTCACCGTCGACCATTTCTCCAAGATGGTGCACCTTGTTCCATTGCCTAAGTTACCCTCTGCACCCGAACTGGCTCTCCTCTTCGCCCAGCATATATTCCGGCTGCACGGCCTCCCGCAAGTCATAGTTTCCGACCGTGGGCCACAGTTCGTCGCACGTTACTGGAGGGCTCTTTGTAAATGCTTCAAGGTGCAGCTCAGCTTTTCTACGGCTTTCCACCCGCAGAGTAATGGGCAGTCCGAAAGGATGAACCGGTCCCTGAAAACCTACCTTCGAGCCTTCACCAATGAGAGGCAAGACAACTGGTCTGAACTGCTGCCCTGGGCCGAGTTTGCCTATAACAACCAAGCTCATGCCGCCACCGGGCTCTCACCTTTCCAGCTAGTATACAGGAAACAGCTGAGACCTCCGCTTCCCATCGCTACACCCAGTGCCTCTCCAGCCGCCCAGCTAACGGCTCAACAGCTGTAGACCCTGTGGCAGAAAACCCAGAACAAATTGACCCGCTCAGCCTCTTCCGCCAAACAGACGGCTGATCGCCACCGACGACCGGCTTCCACCTCTCAGCCAGGAGACCGGGTTTGGCTCAGCACAAAAAACATTCGTCTCCGCCTCCCCTCACGGAGATTTGCACCTAGGTTCTGTGGGCCATTCCGGATCGCAGAGAGAGTGGGCTCGGTCTCGTATCGGCTAAGGTTGCCGTCCTCTCTTCGAGTCCACAATGTTTTCCACGTATCCCTGCTAAAACCCGTAGTTCTTTCTCACTACCACCGAAGACCTCCGGATCCATCACCCACTTCCATCGATGATGATCCCACTTACCAGGTACGCGAAGTCCTAGATGTTCGATTCTACAACCGAAGGTGGGAATACCTTCTCGCATGGGAAGGCTGCGGTGACGAGGACAACACCTGGGAGCCCAGTCGTAACATCCTGGACAAATCTCTATTGCAACAGTTCCACTGTGACCACCCAGAGAAACCCGGTCCTCTCAAGAGGGGCCGTAAAGGGGGGGGGTACTGTTGCGGTCCCGACCGCTTCCCTTCTGATAGGGCTCAGGCCTGCCTACCTCCGCTTCAGTGGCCGCCACATTCCGCCCGCTCCAGACCCCGGGGGCTTCTCTCACTCCACGTGGCGGTCGCCATTACGGGCCTGCTTCCCTCCGGTCTCGCGCGCCCAGCTCCCGGAAGCCCGGCCCCGCCCTCGCGGCTGACGTCACGCCCGATTCCCGATATAACCGGCGTTCAGACTCTCTCTCAACGACTTGCAACGAGGTTCACAACTTCTTAGTTGCTTCCAGTTGCGTTCCTGTTGATCTCCACGTTGCCTGCTTCTGACTCCGGTTTGCTTCTGACTCCGCTGCAGCCCGCTGCCTGCCTCTGAGTCCGGTTTGCTTCTGACTCCGCTTCAGCCTGCAGCCTGCCTCTGACTCGGTTTGCTTCTGACTCCGCTTCAGCCTGCTGCCTGCCTCTGACTCCGGTTTGCTTCTGACTCCACTTCAGCCTGCAGCCTGCCTCTGACTCCGGTTTGCTTCTGACTCCGCTTCAGCCTGCAGCCTGCCTCCGACTCCGGTTTTCTCCTGACTCCGCTTCAGCCTGCAGCCTGCCTCTGACTCCGGTATGCTTCTGACCCCGCTTCAGCCTGCAGCCTGCTTCAGACTCCGGTTTGCTACAGACTCCGCAGCCGCCCGCTGCCCTGCCTTCAACCGGCCCTCGGCTCTGCGCAGCCAGCCTCCAGCCTTCCGGGTACCTTGGACTTCCTATTCACTCTGCCTGTTCCGGTCCCGGCCTACGCCCCACCACAGCCTTCTGGACATTCTGCAAACAGTACCCAGTCCCATGGACCCAGGACCCTACGGGCTCCTCCCGGGGGGTCCCTGGTTCCCGGGTGAACCCTTCTAGCTTGTGGCTCCGCCTCCCGGCCTACCCTGTCTCCCTAGGTATGTCGGCCCAAGGGTCCACTATCCTCTCCAGCAGCATCAAACTGCAACACCGTGTAAATAATTATTTGATGCTGTGCATCTTCTAACCAGGGGCGCCACTCTTCGAAGGCGAGCTTGATGGCAAGCAGTTCCTTATCGCCGATGCTGTAATTTCTCTCTGCTGGTGAGAAACGCCTTGAGAAAAATGAACAGGGATGGAGGACGAGAGTGTCACTGTGTTGGCTAAGCATGGCCCCGACGCCGACATCTGAGGCATCCACCTCGACAATGAATGGTCTGTGAGGATCCAGATGATGTAAACAGGGCTTCTGAAGGACGGCCCTCTTGAGCACTTGGAATGCAGAGATGGCCTCAGGAGACCAGTGGGCAGGATTAGCCCCTTTTTTAGTCATAGCAGTAAGAGGAGCGGACAAGGTAGAATAGTCCTTGATGAAGGTGCAGTAATAGTTGGTAAAGCCTAGGAAGCAGCGTAGAGCCTTGATTCCGGTGAGTTGAGGCCAGTCTTGTATGCTCAGTGTTTTCTGAGGGTCCATCTGGAAACCTTTACTGGACACGATGTACCCAAGGAATGGAACAGACTCTTGGTGAAAGGCACACTTCTCAAACTTGGTGTACAAACGATTCTCCCTGAGGCATTGCAAGATGGTCATAACATCATTCTGATGGGTCTTTATGTCTCTGGAAAAAATGAGAATGTCATCAAAGTAAACGACCACACACTGGTATAGTAGATCACGCAGGATGTCGTTCATCATATTTTGAAATATGGCTGGGGCATTGCAAAGGCCAAAAGGCATTACCAAATATTCGAAGTGGCCATCTCGGGTATTGAAGGCCGTTTTCCATTCATCTCCTTGACGGATGCGGACGAGTTGTAGGTGCCTTTCAGATCCAGTTTTGTAAAAATCTTCACCCCCTGGAGCCGATCAAATAATTCTGCAATTAATAGTAAGGGATATCGATCTTTGATAGTGATCTCGTTTAAGCCTCTTATAATCGATACAAGGGTGAAGGGATCCATCCTTCTTGCCGACAAAAAAGAAGCCCGCTCCGGCTGGTGATTTGGAACGTCTGATAAACCCTTTCTGCAGATTTTCTTGGATGTAGCTTGACATGGCCTCAGTTTCAGAGAGGGAGAGTGGATAAACTCTTCCTCTGGGTGGCTCGGAGTTAGGCTTTAAGTTGATGGCACATTCATAGGACCTATGTGGAGGAAGTGCATCTGCAGCTTGCTTAGAGAATACTTCTTGGAAGGAAGCGTATTGTGGAGGTAGACTAGGAGGAGCGGAAGTAGTAACTGTACAAGGCAATGGAGTTATTGTTTTTAAACACCTGTCATGGCAGCCAGGACCCTACTGAGATAGCTCCATAGATGACCAATCAAATTAAGGAGAGTGGTCTTGTAGCTAGGGTATACCAAGCACTATAGGGTGAATGGCCTTTTCGAGCACCAGAAACAAGATAGTCTCTGTATGTAAGGATCCAGTACGAAGGCACACCGGAAGTGTTGTGAGGGATACCTCTGCAGGCAGAGGCTCACTGTGGATGGACAAGAGGAGCAATGGTGTGGCCGGTTCAGTAGGGAGTCGGATTTGTTCAACTAATCTCTTGAGGATAAAATTCCCACCTGCACCTGAGTCAATCAGAGCTTGAGTGGTTAATTTGAGAGGTCCAGAGATGATGGAGAACAGGGAGTGTTAACGGAGGAGAAGGAGCAGTTAGACCTAGGAAGAGTCCTCTGGCGGATCCTAGGTCTGCAAGTTTCCCGGACAGATAGGGCAAGTTTGAACTGCATGGCCCGTCTTCCCACAACACATGCACAGACCCATCTTCTTACGAAAGCGCCTTTCTTTGGCAGTCAGATGACTACGGCCTAATTGCATTGGTTCGTCTTCCTTTTCAGGACTGGTGATAGTCTGGACCGGTGTGGATGGCTGATTATGCGCTCGGACACTACTAGGAACATGCTTCTTCAGAGGTTTTACCTCAAGTGAGCGTTCCCGAATGTGATGTCAATGCGTACAGCAAGGTCCTTTAATGAGCGTAACATGTCAGGCAATCCCAAGTGACAAGTTCATTTTTTATGTAGGAATTAAATCCACGTAGGAATATGGCTCTTAGGCAATCAGAATCCCAGAGGAATTCGGAAGACAGAGTCTTGAATTTGATCACATAGTCCAGGAGAGGCTTGCTCCCCTGTTGTAGGTCCAAAAGAGCTGAACCAGCTACAGACTGGTGAGCTGGGTCATCAAACACTGACTTAAAGAGAGCCAAAAACCCAGGCAAGTCTTGTAGTACAGGGTCGTTTCGTTTCCAAAGGGGTGAAGCCCAGACCAGGACTTTCCCATCCAATAAGGACAGGATGTAGGTAGTCTTGGTAGCAGCAGTTGGAAAATAAGCTGGTTGCAATGAGAAATGCATACAACGTTGATTGAGGAAGCCCCTGCATAACAGGGAATCGCCTGTGAAGCGCATGGGGGCTGGTAAAGGCACAGTAGTTCTTCCGGTAACCACCGGGGGTGATGCATTCTCGTTGAGAGTAGAAGAATCCTTCAGTCTGGAGTTCAGATGATTAAAGGCGGTAGCCAAATTGTTGAGAAACCTCTGTTGCTTGGAGATCCATTGGGCCAGGCTAGGAATGGCCTGCAAAGCTGAGAGTTGAGCGGGGTCCATGGAGTTAGCAATCTGTTATGTTCAGTGTGTCTTGAACAGAAGTGAGTCCTTGGGTTGAGGCAGTGTAGGCTCCACCCACAGGGAGGAGCTCTGTGGGCACTTGCCTCAGCAGTAACGAGAACAAGAGAGAGTATAATTTATTATACTGCAATAAATGATCCGAGGAGCAGATCATGGAATAGTCCAGAGGAGAAGATCTGAACGTTGGTCAGCCATGGAGGAGTCCGCAGTGTAGAGATGAACGGTGTCTACCTTATCTAGGCTTGGCTTGTGCAGGTGGCTCCAGTAGTGGTCCGCAGAGCAGGGTAGGCCAGAGGTGATGGTATACAGCACAAGATTGGATGGTCCTGGTAGTGGCCCGCAAGCGGGGTACGCCAAGGATCTGTGCCACAAAGGTAGAGGAGCGTAGGTACTCACACCAAGAGCAGTGGAAGATGTAGGTCAGGCTCTGGAGACATCCCAGAACTTGCACAGCAGATAGGTTCGAGGTGACAACAGGATCTTCTCTGGAATGAAAGTAGAGAGAAGACAATGGCTTTCCGAGGAGCGGATAGCCTTGAGTGCGGAAGGCCCCCGAGGAGCGGGAACCCAGGTCACTCAGCTGGAACAACGGAACGAAGTCCCAGGAGGTTGGAATAGCAGGTCAGGAATCCTTGTTAACTCGTATTGGAAGAAGTCAGCTAGGTTTAAATACGGTAAGCGTGTGACGTTATGTGGTGGGGATGCCCCCGAGGTTCCCGCCATGACGCATTCAAAAAGGGGGCAGGCGCGCGCGCATGCCTTAGGTAACCCCGGATGTAAGATGGCTTCCGGGAGGGCCCACGTCATCCCAGGCATGCCATGAAGTTCGGAGTGTGGAAGCGGAGGCCGCCATCCTCCCGAGACTCGGAGCAGATTTGAAAAAGGAGGTGAGCAGCAAAGGTCGCAGTCGCCTATGACTGACGGGCGCAACACTACTCTTGGCAGAAG
Source organism: Rhinatrema bivittatum (assembly GCF_901001135.1). Classification (NCBI taxonomy): domain Eukaryota; kingdom Metazoa; phylum Chordata; class Amphibia; order Gymnophiona; family Rhinatrematidae; genus Rhinatrema; species Rhinatrema bivittatum. Next base: position 270,724,391 of record NC_042619.1, read on the forward strand.
GGAGATTTTCACCGCTGCAATCCTACCCAGCCATGATATAGTTAACCATTCCCTTGATTCTAAATCTTTTCCAAGCTTTTTAGACAATGGTATAAGGTTTAAATGAAATAACTCAGTTAAAAAAAAAGTTATAAATAAATAAATATCCTGACCCTATTATTACCCTTAGATATTTCACGGCTTCTTGTGCCCAATGAAAGAAAAAGAAAATTGCCCCTTAAGCCGCTGTAACAATCTTCCCTGCAGATATATGGGTAACAACTCTGATTTATCAATATTGATTTTAAAACCTGATACCTTCCCATACTCTTCTCCTTCACTACAAAGCGCAAGGATAATTCGGGGTCCGCTAAGGTGAACAATATATCATCTGCATATAGGGAGATTTTATATTCATTTTCCCCAATTTGAATGCCTTTGATGACCACATTTTGCCTAATCTTCTCTGCTAGCAGTTCCACACAGATTGTAAATAATAACGATGACAATGTGCATCCCTGCCTTGTTCCCCGCTGCACCTCAAAATTCCTGGAATACCCACCATTGATCTTAATACAGGCTGTGGGATTTCTATACAGTACTTTGAACCAATTAAGAAAATGACTATCAATCCCCATTTTCCCCATCACTTAGAATAAGAAGGACCAGTGTACTCGGTTGAATGCTTTTTCAGCATCTACCCAAAACAAAACTGAAGAGGTTTTGGTTCCCTTGGCGTGATGAGTAAGATTGATAATCTTCCTATCACCTGCCATCCGTCCGGGCATAAAGCCCCCTTGGTCCTCATGTATCAATAACGAGATAACGAGACTCGATCGTTTGGCCAGAATCCTAGCTAATAATTTAAAATCTATATTTATAAGTGATATTGACTGGTAAGAGCTGCAAAGCGTTGCATCTTTCCCAGGTTTAGAGAATATGGTTGTTCCTGCCACTATAAAGGAGGGTATCAAAAAACCTTCTGTCCTAAGGTAGTTAAACATTTCGACCAATGGACCCACTACCACCTCCTTGAACTTCTTATAGAATAGAAGGGTAAAGCCATCAAGGCTGGGGCTTTTCCAGCTTTTAATTCTGCAATGGCCTCGAGTACCTCAGTAGAGGTAATCGTGCCTCCCAAATTCTTTGCCAACTCCGGGTCTAAACACAGAAGTCTAACACCAGTTAAAAAGGTGTCAATGTTTGAATCCATAATATTAGGGTCTCTAACATATAATTCAGCATAGAACTGATTGAATCGGTCCTGGATTTTGTCATCATCCGTTATCATTGCCCCTTTGCTATCTTTTATTTTTATTATTTGGGACTGGGAGATTTTGGTCTTTAATGCATGAGCTAGTAGCTTGCCAGCTTTATTATATAAGAATATAGGAAATTGCCATGCTGGGTCAGACCAAGGGTCTATCAAGCCCAGCATCCTATTTCCAACGAGGCCAAACCAAGCCACAAGAACCTGGCAAGTACCCAAATACCAAGAAGATCCCATGCTACTGATACCATTAACAGCAGAGGCCATTCCCTAAGTCAACTTGATTAATAGCAGTTAATGGACTTCTCCTCCAAAAACTTATCCAAATCTTTTTTTAAACCCAGCTACACTAACTGCACTAATCACATACACTGGCAACAAATTCCAGAGCTTAATTGTGCGTTGAGTGAAAAATAATTTTCTCCGATTAGTCTTAAATGTGCTGTTGCGTCCATCGGTCTCAGATGGCTTCGACCTCTGTGCCTCACCTTTCTTCCTTCTCTCTCCTCAAGCCTTGGGAAGATGGCTGTTGCCGCGTCTTCATGCCGCTCTCTCCGGCGTCCCCGGAACGGCGACGGTGTTCGCCATGATTTCCTGAGGGCCTCCTAGGGTGCGCGCGCGCGCACACCACCCAAATCTATATCCTCGTCATGGCGGGAACCTCGGGGGTGTCCCCTCCGAGTAACGTCATCACATCCTGGTATTTAGCCTGCCCCACTTTTTCTAACAAACCAAGTTAGCAAGGATTGGATTGGACTGCTCCGGTCTAAGCTGCTCTGCTGCTGGAAGCTCTCTCTGCCCTTCGAAGTATTCTCTCTAACCTGGGTACCCGCTTCTTGGGGGCCCTTCTTATCTATTTCAGGTACTTATCCTGGGACATCAGGTACTCGCTCCTCGAGGGCCTGCTCTCCCTAATCTGGTGCCTGCCACTGATCAACTTCTGCCTGACTGGACCTTCAACTACAGCTTCAGCGTCGGTGAGTACTAACCCTCTCAGTCTGTCTTCAGCTTCAGCACTTCGCTCTACATCCGGGACCAGTTTCTGCTACGCCTACCATTACTCAAAGTGAGAGACTGTCTCCTCTGCTGAGGATTCCTGGACTGCTTCACTGGGGTATCTCCATTCCTGCCCGCTTTCCGGACAGTGCCATCAAGCTGTATAATACAACCAACTTCTCTGCGTGTATAGAGTCTAGCCTAGTACTGCGGTTCCTCACGGGGCTCCTCCCCGTGGGAGTGGCCATCACTGCAGTACCCAAGAATCCACTTCAACACCTCAAAACCATAACAGATAACTAACTCCATGGATTTGGCTCAGCTCACCGCTTTACAGGCCATTCCGGGCCTGGCCCAGCGAATCTCCGAACAACAGAATTCGTTGGACAAGTTGACTGTTGCCTTTAATCAGTTACACGCACAGATGAATACACTGACTGCCACAGGTAAAGAAGTTACACCGCCAGAAGTGACGGTTAAGACTACAGTACCTCTATCTGCTCCAACACGCTTCACGGGTGAAGTTTGGAAATGTAGAGGATTTATTAATCAATGTTGCATGCACTTTTCTCTGCAACCTAACCATTTCCGTACAGTGTATGCCAAGACCACCTATATCCTTTCGTATTTGGACGGAAGAGTGCTGGCTTGGGCCTCACCGCTGTGGGAGCGCAATGACCCTATCCTGAATGATCTTGAACTGTTTAAATCAGTATTTGAGGACCCTGCCCGATACTCGACAGCAGGATCAGCTTTGATTAATCTAAAACAAGGTAACAAACCTTTACCAGACTTCGCCATTGAATTAAAGACGTTGGCTTCTGAATTACATTGGGACCCTAGGTACTTGAAAACCCTATTTTTTGAAGGCCTGAACTCCCGGTTGAAGGATGAACTGGTGACTTGTGAGATGCCTGAGACCTTAGCTGAACTTATAAAGTTGGCAGCAAAGATTGACCGCTGAATTCACGACAAAGTTCAAGAGGTCAAGAGTCCCAGAAGACCACTCCAGGGAGAGGCTCGTGTCAAGTCTGTACCCAGGTCTACAACCCCAGGACCTGCTACTGGCGAAGAAGAACCAATGCAATTGGGCCGCAGTCATTTGACTTCTAAAGAGAGACGATTCTGAAAGAGGTCGGGACTATGCATGTATTGTGGACAAGCTGGGCATGCTGTACAAACATGCCCTATATGTCCGGGAAACTGGCAGACCTAAGTCCTGTGGGAGGACTCTTCTTAGGTCTAACTGCACCCTCTCCTCCACTCTCTCTTCCAGTATCTTTAATCTACAGGCCTTTGGAATTTCAAACCCATGCCTTAGTAGATTCTGGGGCAGGGGGGAACTTCATTTTGAAACTTCTAGTGGAACACTTGCAGATCCCTACCACTACTATGACGCCTCCATTACTATTGTCCTCTATTCATGGAGAGCCCTTACCGAGTGAAGTAATTCTGCTTACAGAACCAGTAAGCTGGCGTACCAGGGCTCTTCATACAGAGACTATTTCCTTCTTTGTGCTAGAGAAGGCCATGCACCCTTTTGTACTTGGGCTACCGTGGCTGCAGAAACACATGCACAATTCAACTGGACCACTTTGGAGCTTTCACGTTGGGATCCAGATTGTCATGGCAAATGCTTAATGGAAGTCTCTCCCAATACGCTGCATGCCAACTATCTGTAACCAACTATCTCCGCTAGGAGGAGGAGTTAGCAATCTCTAATGAACTACCTCCACCAGGAGGAGGAGTTAGCAATCTGTAACGAACTACCTCCGCTAGGAGGAGGAGTTAGCAATCTGTTCAATGCTGCTCCTCCGAGGGGAGGAGTTAGCAATTTATAATACTCTGTAGGTGGAGCCAATGGTCTGTAGTGGGTTGGCTCCCACAGAGTGGCGGTCTGTAGGGTATCGCTCTTAGTGGAATTGGTGAATCCCTGGGCCGATGGCAGATGATAGCGCCCCTAGGAGGAGGTCCTGAGAGGGACCACTGGCTAGGCTGGCGTATGAGACAAACACAGATAGATCTTTATTAGACTGGAAGTTGAACCACCAGAGGTGGCGGTAGTGAGTTGATGTGTCCAGCAAGGCTGAAGTCCTTCTGATACTGGAATTATAATCTCAGGGTTGCTGAGCTGTAGAGAGAGACTAGAGTAGTGAGTAGACAGGGTATACTGGATACAAGGTGGTGCACTCACAATAGTAGATATCTGCAATGGTCTCTATACCAAAGAGAGTCTTCAGTACAGTCAGGAACAGGAGCCGTTGGTGAGCACCAGTTCCTATAAACAGTCTGTAATAAGAACTCACAATAGCTGTATATGAAATGGCTTCTAAAGTAGAAGAGAGTCTGTAAAGGATTCTAGGAACATAGGCCTCGTGGAGCGAGTACCGGTTCCTATCTGCAATCTTGCCAATATGACTCACGATCTCCGTACCTGCGATAACGTCTTAAACAATAGGGAGTCTTCAGAGATATAGGAATATAGGCCCTCGTGGAGCGAGTACCGATTCCTATCTGCAATAGAAGTCACTGTGTTCACATCTGCGATCGCTTCCAGTTAATGAGGAGTCTTCCGAGTATTCAGGGACATAGGCCCTTGAGGAGCGAGTACCGGATCCCATCTTGGCAATCTTAAATCAAGAAGAGAGAGCGGAGCCCCCGTGGAGCAGGTACTCCTGGTAAGTTTGAAAAGGCCGAGCAGTGGAGAAGGATTCCCCTGGCTGACTCGGATCGTTGTTGCAAGTAGCGTGGACTGCCGAAGCAAGTCCTGTAGGAGTTCCTTGTTGCAAGTAGCATGGACTGCCGAAGCAAGTCCAGTTGGAGTTCCTTGTTGCAAGTAGCATGGACTGCCGAAGCAAGTCCTGAGAGAGTTCATTGTTGCAAGTAGCGTGGACTGCCAAAGCAAGTCCTGTAGGAGTTCCTTGCTAACTCGTTTGAGGTTAGCAAACAAAGACCTTTTAAATTGAAAATGGATGACATCACTACGGGGGGACGCCCCCGAGGTTCGCGCCCTTGCTGGAATAAAGTCTGGAGCGCGCACGCGTGCGCCCTTACGTCATCAGGAACATGGCGGATCCGTAGCATCAAGCCAACCTGGGGATACCAGGACCAAGAGGCAGAGAGAAGCCATGGCTGCATCTGTCCGTCAGAGCCGAAGGGAGTCGCCACCAAGGTAGAAAAGGTGGAGCGAGGGTGAGAAGAGGCACAAACGCAACACTATCCCGTTGTTGCCTGGGTTGCCACCTCAATACGCATCTTACCAAGATGTATTCTCAAAAGAAGCTGCTGATGTATTACCTCCACACAGATCCTACGACTGCGCAATCAATCTGAAGCCAAATATGGAACCACCCAGAGGAAGGGTCTACCCCCTTTGCGTGGTGGAGAATAAGGCGATGTCGGAATACATCCAGGAGAATCTCCAGAAAGGCTTCATAAGACCTTCTAAGTCTCCTGCCGGCACAGGATTTTTCTTCGTGGGGAAAAAGGACGGAACGTTACATCCGTGCATTGACTACAGAGGTCTGAATGAGATCACCATAAAGGACGGCTACCCACTATCACTCATCTTAGCTCCCTGTAACCTGGTAGGTTACAGGGAGCTAAGATATTCTCCAAGCTTGACCTCAAAGGAGCGTATAATCTAGTTCGCATTCGCGCTGGCGATGAATGGAAGACTGCTTTTAATAACCTGGATGGACACTTTGAATACATGGTGATGCCCTTCGGCTTGTGCAACACCCCGGCTATCTTCCAAAACTTGGTGAACAACATTCTGCAGGATCTACTCTACCAATGTGTCGTTGTCTACTTAGATGACATCTTGATATTTTCTGAGGACCTACAATCTCATCAGGAAGATGTCAAAAGAGTTCTGCAGAGACTTCGCCATAACCGCTTGTACGCCAAGTTGTCTAAATGAAAAATTTCATAAGGAATCCGTACCCTTCTTAGGTTACATTGTCTCAAACAATGGTTTCCAAATGGACCCTCAGAAGCTTGAGAGTATTCAAAAATAGCCACAAACTACGGGCCTAAAACTCTAAGACAATTTTTGGGATTTACCAATTACTACCGGACCTTTATTAAAAATTACACTTCATTGACTGTTCCATTAACAGCTATGACTAAGAAAGGAGCCACACTGCTAATTGGTCTATGGAAGCTGTGACTGCATTCCAGAAGTTAAAAGATGCCTTTCAAAGCAAACCATGTCTTCACCATTTGGACCCTACTCAATCCTTCATTGTGGAAGTCGATACCTCTGATGGAGGTGTAGGGGCCGTGCTAAGCCAGGCCGGTGATTCAAAGATCTTACACACCTGTTCATTTTTTTCCCGATGCTTCTTGCCAGCAGAGAAGAACTACAGTATTGGGGATAAAGAATTGTTGGCAATAAAAATGGCATTCAAAGAATGGCGCCCCTGGCTTGAAGGTGCCCAACATTAGATTACTGTTTTCACTGATCACAAAAATCTGGAGTACCTCCGTCACGCTCAGCGCCTCAACTATAGACAGGCGAGGTGGTCCCTGTTCTTCAACAGGTTTGACTTTCTGCTGAAATACCGCCCTGGTGACAAAATTGTCAGAGCAGATGCATTATCTCGCTCTTTCCTCTCAGAAGACGTGCCTGATGAACCACAGCATATTATTGACCCAAAGAGAGTGATTCTCGCAGCTACACATCCAGTACCCCCGGGCACGACCATTGTTTCCCGCAATCTGAGAAAGAATTTGCTAAGCTGAGCTCATGGCCAGGCACCCTGGTCAACGGCGAACACTGGCCAAGCTACAAGAGTACTATTGGTGGCCCACCATGAAAGAAGACACTCTAGCTTACGTAACCTCCTGTTCCAATTGTGCCAGACAGAAACCTCCGCCCAGACATCCTTGGGGCCTGCTTCAACCCTTGCCAGCACCGGATGAGCCCTGGACCCATATTGAAACAGATTTTGTGGTGGACCTGCCACTTTCAAGAGGTAACAATACCATCTGGGTTACAGTGGATCGATTCTCGAAGATGGCTCACTTCGTGGCTCTCCCTGGCTTGCTTTCAGCTATGGAACTTGCTAAGTTATCACTCACATCTTTCGCCTACATGGCATGCCAAAAGACATTGTTTCTGACAGAGGAGCTCAATTTACAGCCACGTTCTGGAAAGCCTTGTGTAAGAAATTCGACATCACACTTGACTTCACCTCTGCATATCATCCTCAGTCGAATGGCCAAACTGAGAGAATGAATAGAATTCTCAAACAGTTCCTCCGCGCCTATGTCGGTTCACGACAGGATGACTGAGCTGAACTGTTGCCCTGGACTGAATTTGCCATCAATTCACATCCAGCGTCATCTACTGGATCTTCACCATTTGAAGTGGTCTATGGACAACAACCTTTACCACCTTTACTGCCGGGGACTTCCACTTTCTGTGTCATCCCCGGCAGCTCAATCTACTGCCAAAGACATCCAATGGCTCTGGAGAAAGACTAAAGAGATGCTCCAAAAAGCAGAACAAAGAGCAAAGAAAGGCTATGATGCTCACCATAGCAAGGCTCCTGAATTCCACCTGGAGATAAAGTTTGGCTCTCTACCAAACATCTGAGACTGAAGCTTCCATCTGCTCGATTTGCTCCATTCTTTGTCGGACCCTTTCCTATTCTCCGATGATTGGGCTCTCTTACCTACAGTCTGAGACTCCCTCCAGCTATGCAGATTCATAATACATTCCATGTGTCGCTGCTGAAACCGCTTGTTCTTAGCGAGTTTTCCACCAAGACACCTGAAACTACTCCAGTTGATGCAGAAGAAGACAAGAAGACATTGAAAACAAGGTTGATGCCATGCTTGATGTAAGAAAGAGAGGCAGAGTTTGGGTATACCTCCTGTCATGGGAGGGATATGGACCAGAAGAAAACTCTTGGGAGCCTTTGTCTAATATCATGGACAAGGAGATGCTTTGTCAATTTCATCGATCGCATCCTTTAAAACCTAGACCAGGTAGGGGGTCTGGAGGGGGCCCTTTAAAGGGGGGTACTGTTGCGTCCGTCGGTCTCAGATGGCTTCAACCTTTGTGCCTCACCTTTCTTCCTTCTCTCTCCTCAAGCCTTGGGAAGATGGCTGCTGCCGCGTCTTCATGCCACTCTCTCCAGCGTCCCCAGATCGGCAATGGCGACGGTGTTTGCCATGATTTCCTGAGGGCCTCCTAGGGTGCACGTGCGCATGCCACCCATGTCTATATCCACGTCATGGCGGGAACCTCAGGGGCGTCCCCGCAGAGTGATGTCATCACATCCTGGTATTTAGCCTGCCCTTTGTTTGCTAACAAATTGAGTTAGCAAGGATTGGAAAGAATTGGATTGCCTCCAGTCTAAGCTGCTCTGCCGCTGGAAGCTCTCTCTGCCCTTCAGGGTATTTTCTCTAACCTGGGTATCCGCTCCTGGGAGGCCCTTATCTATTTCAGGTACCTATCCTGGGACATCGGGTACTCGCTCCGCGAGGGCCTGCTCCCCCTAATCTGGTGCCTGCCAGTGATCAACTTCTGCCTGACTGGACCTTCAACTACAGCTTCAGCGTCAGTGAGTACTAACCCTCTCAGTCTGTCTTCAGCTTCAGCGCTCCGCTGTACATCCAGAACCTGTTTCTGCTACGCCGTGCTGCCTACCATTACTCGAAGTGAGAGATTGTTTCCTCTGCTGAGGATTCCTGGACTACTTTACTGCTGCCCGCTTCCCCGGCAGTGCCATCAAGCTGTATAATAAAACCAACTTCTCTGTGTTTAGAGTCTAGCCTAGTATTGCGGTTCCTCATGGGGCTCCTCCCTGTGGGAGTGGCCATTACTGCAGTACCCAAGAATCCACTCCAACACCTCAAAACCATAACATGTGCTACTTGTTTACTTCATAGAGTGCCCCCTTGTCCTTCTATTATCCAAAAGTGTAAATAATCGATTCACATCTACTCGTTGAAGACCTCTCATGATTTTAAAGACCTCTATCATATCCCCCTCAGCTCTAACCTCTTCAGCCTTTCCTCATAGAGGAGCTGTTCCATCCCCTTTATCATTTTGGTCGCCCTTTTCTGTATCTTCTCCATCACAACTGTATCTTTTTTGAGATGCAGCGACCAGAATTGTACACTGTATTCATGGTGCGGTCTCACCATGGAGCGATACAGAAGCATTATGACATTTTCCGTTTTATTAACCATTCCCTTCCTAATAATTCTTAACATTCTGTTTGCTTTTTTGACTGCTGCAGCACACTGAGCCAACGGCAGTATTATCCATTATGATGCCTAGATCTTTTTCCTGGGTGGTAGCTCCTAATATAGAACCTAACATTGTGTAAATACAGCAAGGGTTATTATTCCCTATATGCAACATCTTGCACTTGTCCACATTAAATTTCATCTGCCATTTGGATGCACAATCTTCCAGTCTTGCAAGGTCCTCCTATAATGTATCACAATCCGCTTGTGATTTAACTACTCTGAATAATTTTGTATCATCCACAAATTTGATAACTTCACTCTTATTCCTTTCCAGATCATTTAAAAATGTATTGAAAAACACCAGTCCAAGTACAGATCCCTGAGGAACTCCACTGTTTACCCTTTTCCACTGAAAAAATTGACCATTTAATTCTACTTTGTTTCCTGTCTTTTAACCAGTTTGAAATCCACGAAAAGATTACATCCTATCGCATGACATTTTAGTTTTCTTAGAAGCCACTCATAAGAGACTTTGTCAAACGCCTTCTGAAAATCCAAATGCACTACATCTACTGGTTCACCTTTATCCACATGTTTATTAACCCTTCAAAAAAATGAAATAGATTTGTTAGGCAAGACTTCCCTTGGGTAAATCCATGTTGACTGTGTTCCATTTGTTGTACTCACAGCCTGTGTCCTGATGGCCAGGCCTCCCGGTGCCGTTCCCGAGGCTGGAGGGCCTCCCTCGCTGCTGGTGCAGGACGCCACTGGCGCAGCTCCCAGCCAACTCTCTGCTTAGGCGTGCGCCTTCGGCGAAGATTTAAAGGGTCCACGGAGGGAAAACGCCCTCAGCCCCTTCCTGCTGACGTCAGGGCTCTGCCCTTTAAAACCAGGCAGCTGACGTTCCTCCTACGACTTGGCAACGAGTCTGTTCCTGGTGCTCCTAATGTGTTCTTTGCAGTACTCTTGTTCCTGCTTCTGCCTTCCTGTTCTTGCTTCTACCTTCCCGCACCTGTTCCTGCCTTCCTCTGCCTGTTCCGGACCTTGCTCCTGTTACCCTTTGGATGGACCTTCCTGGCTTGACTCTTGCATAGGACTTCACTTCGCCTGCTCAACGTCTGCCCCAACCTTCGGACTGGACCTCTCCTCACTTGCTCGCCTCCTGTCTCGGACCTCTGTCCCACCTACCAGCATCTCCACAGTGTTCCCCGCAGGTTGAGCCCCGACACCCAAGGGCTCAACCTGCGGGGAACAAGGGCTGGTAGTGGTGAAGCTCCAGCTGGCTCCTGCTCGCCTCAGGTCTCGCCTCCTAGCACTGGTGACCAGTGGGGGCTCAACCCTCACGGGTGGTGTTAAGACCAACCTAGGCCAAGGGTCCACAACTACCACCCAGGCGCAACACCATTAAACCATGTCTTTCTATATGCTCTTTGATTTTGATCTTTAGAATAGTTTCCACTATTTTTTCCGGCACTGAAGTCAGGCTTCACGGATCGCCACTGGTGCCCTTTTTAAATATTGGGGTTGCATTGGCCACCCCCAGTCTTCAGGTACAATGGATGATTTTAATGATAGGTAACAAATTTTAGCTAATAGATCAGAAATTTCATTTTTGAGTTCCTTCAGTACCCTAGGATGCATACTTTTGCGTCTGTCGGTCTCAGTCGGCTTCAACCTCTGTGCCTTACCTTTCTTCCTTCTCTCTCCTCAAGCCTTGGGAAGATAGCTGCTGCCGTGTCTTCATGCTGCTCTCTCTGGTGTCCCCGGATCGGCAACGGTGTTCGCCATGATTTTCCTGAGGGCCTCCTAGGGTGCGCGCACGCCATCCGCATCATGGCGGGAACCTCGGGGGCGTCCCCGCCATGTGATGTCATCACATCCTGTTATTTAGCCTGCCCTTCATTTGCTAACAAACTGAGTTAGCAAGGATTGGAAAGGATTGGATTGCCTCCAGTCTAAGCTGCTCTGCCATTTCCCAGCTGCCATAGGAAGCTCTCTCTGCCCTTTGGGGTAATTCTTCACTAAGCTGGGTACCCGGTCCTCGGGAGCCCTTACCTATCTTGGGATACCGGGTACTCGCTCCTCAAGGGCCTCCTCTCCCTAATCTGGTACCTGCCATTGAACAACTTCTGCCTGTCTGGACCTTCAACTATAAAGCTTCTGCTTCAGTGAGTAGAAACCCTTTCAGTCTGTCTCATCTTCAGCTTCAGCGCTCTGTGTCTACTTCCGAGACCTGTCCCTGCTACGCCGTGCTGCCTATCACCTACTTGAGTGTGAGACTGGTCTCTTCTGCTGAGGACCCCTGGACTACTTCACTGGGTTACCTCCACTGCTGCCCGCTCCCCTGGCAGTACCGTTGAGCTGTACAATAAATACAACTTCTCTGTGTCTGCGTGTATAGAGTCTAGCCTAGTACTGTGGCTCCTCATGGGGCTCCTCCCCATGGGAGTGGCCATCACCGCAGTACCCACGAATCCACTCCAACACCTCATAACCATAACTCATACCATCCTGTCCAGGTGATTTACTACTCTTTAGTTTGTCAATCTGGCCTACTACATCTTCCAGGTTCACAGTGATTTGGTTCAGTTCATCTGACTCATCCCCCTTGAAAACCATATCATAATGAGTCTGCTTCAGCAGATCCATTTTAAATACCAGTTCCTCCATCTCAAGACTGCAATTTATAACGAATATGCCATAGCTCTTGCAGCAGCCTGGGGTAGGGATGTATTTTATGTGCCTGTTTCTATTTTTTCAGTTGGGCAACCAGGAGTTATCGCAGTCGCCACTTTTCTTTCTTTTTATAGGAGGCTAAAGAAATCAATCTCCCCTAAGCACCATTTTTAAGCAGTCCTATAATACAACTGGATTCACATCCGGTGATTTATTGAATTGAAGGTACTCTAGAATTACTGCCCTGATTTGTAGTTCTGTATCTCAGTCCTTTACCAGGGAGTCATTTAGTTTTCAAAATCTCTTGCCATTGTCCATAAGGGTTCCATTCATTTCCCAGCACACAGGAGCATGGTCTGACCATGAAATATTCCCTATCCAGGTCTCCTTGGTAACCAATATGAGTGTGCATCCGTTTTCGACGAATTGGCGATCCGCAACGTATTTTGTCCTATCCGTTAAATATGTGGGGAGGCGAAACGCATCGCGACTCCCCACGTATTTAACCTATTATCCGTTTAATTCGGTGTGCCCAGCGGCGCGCGCTTTTCTTCGCCCCATTAGCTACTAGCTACCTATGATTTTCACAAAATGGCAGCGCCCATGCCCTACATTCCGGTATCCATGCCGACCTGTCTGACCCTTTCCTGTGAGTCACAGTGACTCAAGGAAAGGGTCGGACAGGTCGGCATGGATACCGGAATGCAGCGTATCCGCGCTGACATTTTGTGACATGCACTGAATGCAGCCAATCGCGCTGTCATTCAGTGCTCTCTGTCGATTTTACTGATGAGCCAGCACTATATAAACATCAGCACGAGGAGCCATGCACTTATTTCCAGCGATGCTGTGGAGAGGTGGGCTGGGTGTAAGAGAAGGCTGCACTGAGAGATAGGCTAGTTAAGCTAGTTAAGGAAAGAAAAAGCTAATTATTCTTTGTTTTGCTGCAGTGCCAGGGCCAGGCAGCTAGTCCTGTTTCTTTCAAGCTGTTTATTTTGGTGATCTCTGACTGAGAAGAGAAGCTGTGCTAGGTCAGCTAGCACTGACCACCATTTAGGGTGTTGGGCTGGCTTGGAGAGATATATTATTTTCAATTTCATCCATTTTTCTGGAGTGACAAAAATTCCAGCTTTTTTAAACTGATTTTTTTAAATTTAAATTACTTAGTCTCTCTGTGCACTGGGCTTCACTGGGCAGTTTAACAGACTGAACTTAACTATTGGGTGGGTCTGTGCAGTCAAGTGCCCAGGGAGTCTGCCTCTTTTGTGCTTACAAGCAAGCAGCTTCTGTGTGCATGCCACACACATTAGTGCACAGCCAGGCACCGTGACAGTGGGCAGTGGGTAGCTTTAACAGACTGATCCTAACTATTGGGTGGGTCTGTGCAGTCAAGTGCCCAGGGAATCTGCCTCTTTTGTGCTTACAAGCAAGTAGCTTCTGTGTGCACGCCACACACATTAGTGCACAGCCAGGCACCGTGACAGTGGACAGTGGTTAGTTTTAACAGACTGAACCTAACTATTGGGTGGGTCTGTGCAGTCAAGTGCCCAGGGAGTCTGCCTCTTTTGTGCTTGGAAGCAAGCAGCTTGGCTGTGTACACGCCACACACATTAGTGCACAGCCAGGCACCATGACAGTGGGCAGTGGGTAGTTTTAACAGACTGGACCTAACTATTGGGTGGGTCTGTGCAGTCAAGTGCTTAAGGAGTCTGCCTCTTTTGTGCTTACAAGCAAGCAGCTTCTGTGTGCACACCACACACATTAGTGCACAGCCAGGCACCGTGACAGTGGGCAGTGGGTAGTTTTAACAGACTGAACCTAACTATTGGGTGGGTTTGTGCAGTCAAGTGCCCAGGGAGTCTGCCTCTTTTGTGCTTACAAGCAAGCAGCTACTGTGTGCATGCCACACACATTACTGCACAGGCAAGCACTGTGACAGTGGGTAGTTTTAACAGACTGAACCTAACTATTGGGTGGGTCTGTGCAGTCAAGTGCCCAGGGAGTCTGCCTCTTTTGTGCTTACAAGCAAGCAGCTTCTGTGTGCACGCCACACACATTAGTGCACAGCCAGGCACTGTGACAGTGGGCAGTGGGTAGTTTTAACAGACTGGACCTAACTATTGGATGGGTCTGTGCAGTCAAGTACCCAGGGAGTCTGCCTCCTTTGTGATTACAAGCAAGCAGCTTCTGTGTGCATGCCACACACATTAGTGCACAGCCAGGCACTGTGACAGTGGGCAGTGGGTAGTTTTTTTTTTTTTTTTTTTTAATAATTGAAAGTTTTATTGAAATTGTGCATAGAACAAACAACAATGGCTTAAACAAGTAAACAATAAACAATAAAGATATGTCACCAAAACAATATATGTCTTCCAGGCAACAGTCCTTTGAGAAACAATGCACGTATCATGTATAATCCCCTCCCTCCCCTCTCCCTCCCCCCTCCCTCCCACCCTGCCACTTACATAAAAATGCGAAATAAACCTTCTAAAGAAATCACAGGCAATCAAACCTTCAGTGAAAGTGTTATGAGATTGAGGAGTTCGATGCATTTCGAAGGGCCAGCCATTCCCGGTACGGCTGCCACACCCTCCGAGAGGACGCCACCTCACAGGCACGAAAAGTACTCACACTGTCATGTAGTAGACTAAGGGTCTGCAACCTGTCATGTATCTTCTCTACATCTATTGGACCCGACTCCTTCCAGACCCGCGCAATCTGGCATTTGGCAGCTGATATAATACAGTGAACTAATTTCCCCTGTAGTACTGGGAGATCAAACGGGAGATTCAATAATACTTGTTCTGGCGTAAGGACTAACTCAATCCCCAATATAGCTCTAAGTAAAACAGTCAAGTCAGCCCAGAACTGCTTTAAATAGGGACAAACCCACCACATGTGGTAGAACGTACCTTCCTCCCCGCATCCCTTCCAGCACCGGCAATCATAGGTGGATTTGAACTTATGCAACCTAGAAGGCGTGTAATGCCATCGAAATAATACTTTGTATCTATTTTCTATGATTTGGGAATAAGGCAGGCCCTTTTTAGTACTAGCGAATATCAGGTCCCATGTCTCTTCCGACAAGGAGCGAGTCAAATCCCTCTCCCAGGCTTGCATATACGATGGTTTGATTTTAGGGTCCTTATTAATATAATTGTACACCTGGGATATAGCTTTTCTCAAGGTATCCGCTTGTTCACACCAGACTTCAAATTGTGTCTTGCCAAGTGCCATATCCCTCCCCACCCTCTCCGTTTGAAAGAAGTGTCTAATCTGTAAATAGGAAAATACATCCCCCGGTGGGAGATCATAGGTCTCCTGCAATGATTTGAAAGGGAGAAGTCCCTCCAGTCCCCATAGTTTGCCAAAAGTACAAATTCCTTTCGTATACCAGCTCCTAAATGTGGAAGAGGCCATACCCAAAGGAAATGTAGAGTTCGTCCGAAAGCTGGAACTATAGTAATACCGTCTGTCCCCAGTCAGCTGTGTCCTCCACTTATCCCAAACTTGGAAGGAGTGAAGAGTCGGGGCCGTAGCCTGCACTAAAGGGGGACGCGTGATTTTGGGCTGCCATAGCAGGGAGCTAAGCGAAGTCACCCCAGCTAACGCTTGTTCAATTACTGCCCATTGTTTCTGTTCCTTTAGTCTATGCCAATCAAACAGGGCCCGCAATTGGGAAGCAACCAGGTACCATCTCAAATTGGGAACTCCCATGCCCCCCCGGAGCCGAGGGCGGTACAGGACCGCTCTGGAAACCCTCGGGGGTCGTCGTTTCCAAATATATGAAAAAATGCGTTTCTGCCAGCCATTAACTATGGCATCGGGGATAGAGATTGGGAGCGCTTGGAATAAATATCCAAGCCGGGGCAGGATATTCATTTTCACTGAAGCTATTCTCCCCGTCCAGGAAAGATAGAGTTCAGACCATCGATCCAGATCATAAAAAATTCTACGAATAAGGGGTGGATAGTTCAGCTGGTATAACTCCGCTGGATCTTTGCTGATATATACTCCTAGATATTTAATTTTTGAGGACGCCCAGCGGAACTGAAACTGCTGTTTGAGGGCTAGAAGTTCCGAGTTACGCAATGTAACATTAAGAATCTCAGATTTGTCTACGTTGAGCTTAAATCCTGAAACCGCACCAAAGTTACTTAAGGCTTCTAAAGCCCCTTTTAAGGAAGCGGATGGGTTTGTCAGGGTAAACAGAATGTCGTCCGCAAAGAGGGACATTTTATAAGATCTGTCTCCTACCTCCACCCCCCGTATCTGCAATGTGTTCCGTACCGTGGTAGCCAACGGTTCCAGAAACAATGCGAACAATAATGGTGACAGGGGACACCCTTGTCTGGTTCCCCTCTGAATATTAAAGGCGTCTGAGTAAATCCCATTGACCTTTACCCGGGCCGTAGGATTCGTATACAAAAGCTGTAACCAAGTTAAAAATTTATCCCCGAAATTCATGGCCCTCAAAGTCTGAAATAAAAACTGCCAGTGCACCATGTCGAAAGCCTTCTCCGCATCGACTGCGAGTAAGACCATCGGCTCACCCTCTTTTCTGGCCCACCCAATTAAATCAACAATTTTGCGTATGTTGTCCGCTGCCATTCTGCCCGGTATAAACCCTGCTTGATCAGCATGGACCAGCCTGCCCATAACACCATTCAACCGATTTGCCATAATTTTAGCTAACAATTTAAGGTCAATATTGAGAAGCGATATGGGCCGGTAAGATCCACAATGGGCAGGGTCTCTACCTGGTTTCCCCAGAATGGTGATTCCGGCTTCATTAGATCCTAATCTTAAAGGTTCACCATCCCGCAGGGAGTTAAATAGCTCCCGTAGTAACGGATTTAAAGAATCAGAAAATGTTTTGTAAAATTGAGGCGTATAACCGTCCAAGCCAGGAGCCTTATTCGCCTTGAGATCCTTAATAGCCCACTGAATTTCCAAGGGTGAGATCTCATGATCTAATCTACTCCGCTCTTCCGGTGTTAAACCAGGAAGAGATACCCTGCCCAGATATTCCTGGATCTGTGTATCAGTGATATGTGTATCAGCAGTATATAAAATACCATAAAATTCCTGGAACCTCTTACGAATATCTGGGAGGGAAGTTAGCAGATCGCCTCCTGCAGACCGAATCCCTAAAATTTGATTTTGCAGTTGTCTACGTTTTAAGAATCTGGCCAATAGTTTCCCAGACCTATTTCCCCACGCAAATCTTTCTAAATTCATCATTTTTAATTTATCTGTCAGTTCGACAGAAGCCAAGGTTTTCAATTCCTCCCGGGCCTGTTGTAATGAAGCATAAATAGCCGCCGACAGCGTATTTTTGTGTTCCCGTGCTAAGTGCTCAATCTTCTGTAGAAGCGTCTGCCTATGCGCTAATTTAGCACGCTTCACATACGCTCCCTGCGATATACATTGGCCCCTCAAGACTGCCTTAAGGCAATCCCAAATCAGGGTGGGCGCTCCAGAATTATGAGTAATATACTCTTGAATGCCATCAGTGAGCTGCTGGCGAAAACTATCATCGCGAAGCAGAGTGTCATTCAGCTTCCAGGTTTTGATGCCAGTAGTGGCAGGTAGACCCCTCAGCTTTAAAGTTATGGAGGCATGATCGGACCACTGAATAGAGTGTACATCAACATCCCCAATTTTGTCCATCAGTAAAGTATCAACTAAAAAGAAATCTATACGGGAATAGGAATGATGGGGAGCAGAAAAGAACGTATATTCCCTTCCCGTGGGATTCCGCTGCCGCCAGGGGTCCACCAAATTCCATTTATCAATCAGAGATTTAAGACGCTTTCGGTGAGGACGGGAGCCCTCCTGTGCCCCCTTAGAGTTATCTAAAAGGGGATTCAGGGTCAAATTAAAATCACCCACAACTATGATCAATCCCTCCCCTTCCTTGTCTAGAAGCCCATCAATCTGGGAATAAAAGTCCCCCTGCTGAGTATTAGGTGTATATATATTCAATAGGGTATAAGTGGTCCCCTGATAATCAAAGCAGACTAACACATATCGACCATTCTCATCCTCAATATGTTTATGTATAACATAATCTTCCCCCCGACAAAATAGAGTGCAAACCCCCGTGTATTTAGCCTTCGGACGGGCTGCAGAAAAAAACCCTATGAGTGAACTCCGGCCAGTGTAACAGATGCTCATACCTTTTTGTGAGATGGGTTTCTTGCAGGCATAATATCTTAGCACCTATAGATTGCAGATCATGACGTAAGAGATGCCTTTTCCGTGGGGTATGAAGCCCCTTTACATTAAGAGATAGAATATGTAACGCCATGATATAAAGTATTCATGATTGCAGCTGTCACATGTACAACAGAAATACAAATCCTTAAGCCCATAATGACACTAAATACCCCTCCACTCCCACATCCCACACACTTGGTCTCCCTGTATAGCTGGATTAACCTGTAATTGCCATAAATCATGATTGTCTTGTTTTCCCATAATCCCCCCCATCCCTGAGCCCTCCCCCTTCCCCCTACCCCCCTTAAGTATATGCGCCAAACTCTCATGGCGCTTCTGCCTAAGCAGATGAGACAAGTGAAGTCCCTGTAGCGGCCCCCCCACTACTCCAGTGCCTGTTAACTGAAACAATACATGAATCGAGCTGTCCCAAACCAAATATGTTCACAATATCCTAGTCCCATCCTCCGGTGCAACGTGCATCCTGGCATTATCAGTCAAACAAGACGGGTATCTCCGGTTAGGTGTTTCCTCTCCGCCAAACCCCTGAAAAATGCAAACTGCTGGACAATTATCCCACCAGACACACTGAAGGAGCCCCTTCAAGTAGTGCCCTGCTTCTCTCCCATCAAAAGCTGGTTACTTGCATTCCTCCGCAGCCTGCGACCTCCATTCTCTACCCGCTGCCATCTTCTGACCTCAGGTCTCTCCCGCTGTGGCTGTGCCGAAGGGACCTGAACCGGAAAGCCTGCAGTCGTCAAGATGGCCGCCGCATCAGAAATATTAAAGGCCTTAGATGTAATGCCTTGGATGGTGACTGCTATACCCATCGGGAACAACCAGCGATATCGTAGCTTCTTCCGACGGAGCACTGCTGTTATGGGTTGGTATTCCTGCCTCTTTTTTAAAGTGATAGAGGAGATATCAGCATACACCGCTATTTGGTGGGTTTCCCACTGCCAAGATTGCTGCTTTCGCGCCACTGCTAGTATTTTTTCTTTAATGGGAAATCTCAAAAAGCAGGCGATGATATCCCGCGGTTGATTGGCGCCCCGCGGACCCAGGGTACGATGCGCCCTTTCGATCGCAATGTCCGGTATGGCGTCCACTGCTTCCCCCGACGTCTCCTGTGATAGAAAAAATTTGCAGATGGATCTCACCACTGCCTCACAGTCAGCATAGAGTTCGGACTCTGGGATGCCCCGAAATCGTAGATTGCACCTACGACTCCTATTTTCTAGGTCCTCTAATTTCGCAGTAACCTCCACACATTTTTGGCTTAAAGAAGCCTCTTCTTCCTGCATCTTATTCAAGCGTATCTCCTGACCCTCCAAACGTATATCACACTCGTCAACCCGTCGTCCAATGTCCGCCATGTCGTCCCGAAGTTCCGCCATTTTCGCCATCATTTCATGCTTGTTATTTTTCATATCCCGGCGTAGATCTTGGAACCAGCAACGAAATTCATCTCGAGTAGGTATAGTATTATCCCGCTGTCCCTGTTCGGGATCTGAATGTTCGTCCTCCTCCATCGCCGTAAGACTTGCGTCCGGGGTTTCAGGGCCCTCTGTAGGCCCCTCTTCATCTTTCCCCTTCGCGTAAGTAAATTGCCGCAGATCGGGTCCTTTTCGTTTGGAGGTCATGGCTAGATATATAGAGGATCACAAGAGACTCGTCGAGGCGTGTAAAAAGGTGGATGGGGCTCGATTCTCTGCAAAGTTAGCGGTAGGCGCTCTGGAGCTACCGACTCAGGCCGCCATTCAGGTTCGTGACGTCACCCGTCTCCCTGGCAGTGGGTAGTTTTAACAGACTGAACCTAACTATTGGATGGGTCTGTGCAGTCAAGTGCCCAGGGAGTCTGCTGCTTTTGTGCTTACAAGCAAGCAGCTTCTCTGTGTACACGCCACACACATTAGTGCACATCCAGGCACCATGACAGTGGGCAGTGTTACCACTCAGTGATATTAAATCCATAATGTCAGAGAAAGAGAGATGTAGTCGAGTGATTGGGATTGGCAGAGGAGGCACCTCAAAAGACCCTAGTGCAACACCACCAGTACAGCTAAAAAGGCAACTGTCGCAATCTAAACTCTTTGTAGGGGATGGCAGTTCCATGCCAAAAAAAATGAAATCTGACCATGATGCATCGTCATCGCCACCACTTGTTTCTGGCCCTGTAGTTTTGGAGGTGAGGGAAGGGGAGGCAGGGTCATGCCAGACAAAATGTAGACACTCAAAAGCAGCAGGGGGACAGAAGTCTCGACTAACACTTAGTGTTGACAAGGTAGCGCAGTCACTGTTTGCTTCTGATTCAGATGAAGAATCTTCTTGTGTGGGATTCTCATCAGAAACGGAAGAAGTAATAGCTGACGAATCTTCGGTAGAATCAGTTAGTCCTGTCTTAGCCTCCACAAATGTGTAGCAGGGGAGAGATAAAAGTGATAACGAGGAGGAGGAAGAGCAGTAAGCACAGGTACAGAGGGTGACTGAGGCCCCCTCTGGCATTGCTTCTCAGGGTGCACCCACTACCTCAACTCCAGTGCCAGCATCCACCCCCAAGCTGTTAGAGAGGGGAGGATCACGAAAGACATCTGCGATCTGGAGACACTTTAAAGTGACGGAAGACCTGCGTTATGCTCGGTGTAATTACTGTGCCAGGGATATTAGCAGAGGGAAGCAAATGGGACATCTGTCTAATTTTGGCATGAACCATCATATGAAGAGGCAACACCCAACAAGATTACTGCCATCTGGGGATGGTGGCAGTACCAGTCGGGGGACCCCTTCCAACCAGTGTGCAGTGGTAGGAAAGCAGCAGAGTCAGCCCACGCCCTCATCCCCTTCTAGCAGTCAGGTGGCAGGCCAGCAACCCCCTGACATTTGGCAGAAGCGACAATCCACCATGGAGGAAATGGGGTGGAGTGCAGTAACGCTATCCCGGGGTAGGAGGCAGGCAGCCTCAAAAGTTGTAACCAGGACCATTGGGGAAATGATTGCCTTTGATGACCAGCCCTTGCAGTTAGTGGAGAATGTGGGTTTCAAGCATTTTTTGAAGGTCGTACTTCCAAATTACAAAATCCCCTGCAGAACCACATTTAGTAGAAAGGTCATCCCCAGCCTGTACAAGCAGTGTCGCAGTCGCATGCAAGCACTGCTAGCTAAGGCAGAGGGAAGAGTGCATTTCACCCTGGACCGCCATGAATGCTGCACACTCTTACCTCTCTCTGATAGCACACTGGTGGGACATGGCTGAGGCAGGCACAGCCAGCAGCTCTATTACTGAAGAAGTATCAGGGTGGAGGAGGGCTTTACTGCACACCCACCTGACGGACCAGGCCCATACCGTAGCCAATATTCTAGCATGCATCAGACAGATGCTGGAGGGCTGGCAACTACACCAGCGAGACAGGAAAATGCAGGCAGGGTTCTTTGTCACAGACAATGGTGCAAATATGGTTAAGCAATAACCGATGGGCGCTTTAAGAACATCCGATGTTTTGCACACACTCTGCACCTGGTAGTGAAGTCAGCTCTGGGCTTGGAGTCCAATGACAAAGAGAATGAATACCTGCATAGGTTAATACAGAAGTGCAGGAATGTAGCAGCACACTTCCACAGAAGTGTCAAGGCGGGGCAGGTTCTCTGACAAAAGCAGACTGATTCGGATATGCCTCACTAGCGTCTCATTCAAGACATTGCCACCTGGTGGAATTCCACCTTTATGATGCTGGAGAGGTTACTGGAGCTGCAGACACCCCTTCATGAACTTTCTTTCACAATGGACATAGGTGTGCAGAATCCCCTAGGGCATCATCATTGGTTAGTCATGAGTCAGCTGGTAAAAATCCTGCAGCCCTTCAAGGATGTCACGGAGGAGCTGAGTTCCAGAAGTGCCACCTTGGCTGACATCATCCCTATAGTTAATTTTCTGGATGAACATTTGGAGGCCTTTAAACGGGAAGAGGGAATGACAGTTGAGGTGCTGCAGTGTCTGAACGTTTTGCAGCAGCAGGTGAAAGACAGATTAAGGCCTTTAACAGACGACCGCACATACATGCTCGCCTCAGTCTGTGATCCCCGTGTGAAAGGGAAACTCGCCCTACAGTCCAATTGTCTGTCATTTGTGAAGGAGCTGCTGTTAGCAAAGGTCCGTGAACAGGAGCGCCATAGGCGGAGACAGATTAGGCTTGAAGCAGAGGTAGAAACAGCAGGCACATCAGAGAATTGTGCTGCTAGCCCAAGCAGGAGCAGTACTGTGTCAGCGACAGATAGTACCTCCTCCTCCACGTCAGAACGCCCAAGGCATGTTGCCCATAAAGATTCATCAATTGTGCAACGGGCGAGAGAGAAAGCAGCTGGCATGAGTGACTCTGAGCCCGCCCAAGCAAAGGAGACACCAGCACAGCTGTCAGTGACACGATATCTCTCAGAGTCGATAGAGAACATGCAGACAGATCCGCTGGCATATTGGGCACACAAGTCCACTGTCTGGCCACACCTACCAAAGTGGCTCAGCGATATCTGTCATGTCCACCAACCAGTGAGCCCAGTGAAAGTGTCTTTTCAATGACAGGGGATATCATGAGCCCTCATCACTCAAGGCTGGCACCAGAGTTGATGGAAATGCTAGTGTTTTTGAAAGTAAACCTGCCTTTGCTTGGGTTTCCAAATTTTCCCTGTGAATGGCAAGATGAATAAAAGCAATTCAAAGCCTTGCAGCAGCTTCAACTGCCTCCTATGCTCCAGATAATATAATCACTGCAGCACATGTTCCTGACCTCAAACGTTGTGCCTGACCATCCACTGCCCAGTCCGTATGTCCCTACAAGGGCCTGACCTCAAACGCTGTGCCTGACCGTCAACTGTCCAGGCCTTATGTCCCTAGGTGGGATTGACTTCTGTCCTCGACTGCTTTGCCTGTCAGTCCAGGCCTTATGTTCCTACAAGTGTTTGACCTCGATTGCTCTGCCTGTCCGTCCGTCCAGGCCTTATGTTCCTAAAAGTGTTTGACCTCGATTGCTGTGCCTGTCCGTCCAGGCCTTATGTTCCTACAAGTGTTTGACCTCGATTGCTGTGCCTGTCAGTCCAGGCCGTATGTCCAGTCCTAATGGCTGAACCCTCGTTGCAAATGGAACCCTCAGTCTCTGGCAATTAAAACTAGTACTCCTTCACAGCATTGATCCTTAAATAAAATAAAGAGTTTTCTTTAGTTTCAGGGCAGAGAAGAGAACGTTCTTCGACTTGCTTATGAAGTCATGATCTGTTTGCAAATGATTTAATCCTAACAATTTGTACCATTATAGACTCTAGTGGCTAATCCATTCCAAGCGAGCCCTTTCCTGCTCTTAGGAAAGGGAACTCTCCCCGGTGTTACAGCCTATCTCTTAGGACCTGTTGACTCATGTTTAACCGCTGTTCACATGGCACCCTGCTCCCTGTCGCCACGCTTTGAAGGCTCATGCTCCATTCTAGGGGCCAACCCATTCCAAGGAAGTCCTTTCCTGCTCTTGGGAAAGGGAACTCTCCTCGGTGTTGCAGCCTATCTCTTACGACTTGTTGACCCATGTTTAACCGCTGTTCACATGGCACCCTGCTCCCTGTTGCCACGCTTTGAAGGCTCATGCTCCACTCTAGGGGCCAACCCATTCCAAGGAAGTCCTTTCCTGCTCTTGGGAAAGGGAACTCTCCACGGTGTTGCAGCCTATCTCTTAGGACCTGGACCCATGTTGAACTGCTGTTTAGGGGCAAACCCATTCTAGGGAGAACTTTCCTGCTCATAGGAAAGGGAACACTCCCCGGGTGTAGCCTGCCTGTATCTATCTTCTCTCTGACCCATGTAGAACTGCTGTTTGTTTACATGGTAACCTCCTCCGCCTCAACATTGACGATTGTCGTATGTATATTCAAGTTTCATATCACCAAAATGCCAGGAAGAGTGCAGATGATAGCACATATCAAATCTTGATTCTTCTAAAGTATACTTCATCTGTTTGTACTCTCTTCTATCTGTGTTGCTAGTTGCCAAACACACTTTATTAGTACTTCTTCTTAGCTTCGGAATAGTAAAGTTCTTCAAAGTCTCTGTTTCTACTAAAACAACAGCTGGCATTTGGGATTTTACTTCACGTGATGAAGTCCTTTTTTTTAGTGTTTTACCTCCAGTCATTTCTTCCATTTTGAAATCTACCTCTTTCTATGCCAAGCTGTACTCTGACTGCTTTCCGGCCTACCTGTCTTTTGTCAAGGATATTCTCACACTACAGTTCCTCGGGGTCCCGTGTGTAGTCTGCCTGTATCTGCCCTCTGTCCCATGTTGAACCGCTGTTTAGGGGTGAACCCATTCTAGGGAGCCCTTTCCTGCTCATAGGAAAGAGAACTCTCCCGGGGTATAGCCTGCCTTTTTCTCCACTCCGACCTATGTTGAACCGCTGTTTAGGGGCGAACCCATTCTAGGGAGCCCTTTCCTGATCGTAGGAAAGGGAACTCTCCCCGGGGGTAGCCTGCCTGGTTCTACCCTCTGACCCATGTTGAACCGCTGTTCCATTTTGAAATCAGCCTCTTTCTATGCCAAGCTGTACTCTGACTGCTTTCCAGCCTACCTGTCTTTTGTCAAGGATATTCTCACACTACAGTCCCTCGGGGTCCCGTGTGTAGTCTGCCTGTATCTGCCCTCTGTCCCATGTTGAACCGCTGTTTAGGGGTGAACCCATTCTAGGGAGCCCTTTCCTGCTCATAGGAAAGGAAACTCTCCCCGAGTTTAGCCTGCCTGGTTCTACCCTCTGACCCATGTTGAACCGCTGTTCCATTTTGAAATCAGCCTCTTTCTATGTCAAGCTGTACTCTGCTTTCCAGCCTACCTGTCTTTTGTCAAGGATATTCTCACACTATACAGTCCCTGGGAATCCCAGGTGCAGCCAGCCTGATTTTAAAAGACCAGCGAGAGCCCACTGGACCCCAATGGAAATCCCCCACTTTAGGGGCGAACCCATTCTAGGGAGCCCTTTCCTGCTCATAGGAAAGGGAACTCTCCCCGGGTGTAGCCTGCCTGTTTCTACCCTCTGACCCATGTTGCATCGCTGTTCACATTCACCCTCCTCTGTCTCGGCCTTGAAAACTCTCATTTGTATATCAGCTACATCCACCGGATTTTAAAAGACCAGCGAGAGCTCACTGGACGCCAATGGAAACACCCCAGTCTAGGGGCGAACCCATTCTAGGGAGCCCTTTCCTGCTCATAGGAAAGGGAACTCTCCCCCGGGCTCTTGTTTGAATATTTGCTACTACCACCAAAATCGGCACCCGCAGATGCTCCACTCCACCCAGGCATAGTTCATCATGTTTCAGGTCCTAGCACTCGTGTTAGACTCTCTGGTCCCTGTTTCAAGATGGGTTGGGTGCACAGTATGCACAGTTGACAGTTATTTTATTTTTTTTTTTTTAATTTTTATATACCGAGGTTCTTATAGAGACTATAAATCACTCCGGTTTACATATAACGATAAACTGCCCAACAGAGATAAGGGGGCTTTACATAGAACAGTGGTACATATGGAACATTATAACTGGATGACAATTTAACATAATGATAATAAATAATATAGAATAGTTTTACTTGTAATTAATAAAATTATGTAATATAAACTGTATAATTTAAATATTTAACTTGGATATAGTGACATATTAACCATGCCAAATATAAATAATAAGATAAAATGAATTTTGAACTTAGAAATTGTAGTCCAGTTGCAGAGGAAAATATAAATAAGATTAATTTTTAGAACTCAAAGATTGTTGTCCAGTTGCAGAGACCTGAAGGTAGGACTTGGTATGGTGACTATAATTAGGGGATACTTCTTATTTGGAAGACTTTCCGTCTTGGTAGGATTGTGAGTCTGGGAAGGCTTGTTGGAAAAGAAGAGTCTTTAGCCTTTTTTTGAACTCTTGATGATTGGGTTCAAGTCTTAGATTTGGGGGGAGCATGTTCCACTGGTGGGGGCCTGCTAAGGATAGCGCTCTTTTGCTCAGAGATGATTTTACTTGTTGGGCATGCAGTGATCCTTTGTAAGCGCTTCTGATAGGTCTGGAAGATGTGTGCGGTTGGAGTTGAAAGCTTAACGTGATGGGAGCTATTTTGTTTGTCGCTTTGTGGATGATTGTGAGTACCTTATAGAGTATCCTTTGTTTAATGGGAAGCCAATGTAGATTACTAAGGATTGGGGGTGATGTGATCTTTTTTGTTAGTGCTTGTTAGAATTCTGGCAGCAGAATTCTGTACCATCTGTAATGGTTTGATCGTGTTGTTGGGTAGACCTAGTAGCAGGGAGTTGCAATAGTCGAGCTTTGATAATATTATGGATTGAAGTACTAGCCTGAAGTCGGAGAAATAAAGGAGGGGTTTAAGTTTTTTGAGGACTTGCAGTTTGTAAAAGCAGTCCTTCGTGGTATTGTTTACGAACTTTTTTAGGTTAAGATGATTGTCAAGCCATGCTCCAAGGTCTCTGACGTCCGGTGAGAACATGTTATTAGCGTTTGGTAGAGAGAAGCTAGAAGAGATTGTGAGTGGATCCTGAGAGACAATGAGCATTTCGGTTTTATTGGCATTCAATACTAGGTTGAGGCTTGAGAGTAATTCCTTAATGGGCTGTAGGCATTCGTTCCAGTAAGTGATGGTTTTTTGAAGGGATTCTGTAATCGGGAGAAGGATTTGAATGTCGTCTGCATAGAGGTAATGGGTAAGCTTGAGGTTTGAGAGTAGGTGGCAGAGAGGGAGGAGGTAGATATTGAATAGGGTGGGAGAAAGTGAGGATCCTTGCGGGACTCCTTGCTCTGTAAGGATTGGATGCGATTCTTTGTTGTTTATCCTTACTTTGTAGAATCTGTTGTAGAATCAGTCCTTACTTTGTAGAATCCTTACTTTGTAGAATCTTTGTAGAATCAGTCCCACCACATGCTGAGCCTCGTCTTGTCTTGCCTCCTTGTCTTTCCCTTATCAAACCACAGGGAACTGACTACATCGGCTCTGCCAGCCTGTCTTGCCCCTATCAACTTTTTGCCACTCTGCCTTGCTGCCAATCACCAGATGACTCACTCAACTCCTTGTGGTGTTATTGCCACTATCATGGTTCCTCAGTGTGTTGGTGCTAGTCTTTCTGCTTGCTATGTTCCCCCTTCATTGTGCTGTAGGATGTCAATCCACTTGTTTTACCGCTTTGCCTGTCATGCTACCTTCGAGGGTTCATGCATCTGTTATCGGTGCTCTCTATTGAAGCTGTGGTGTGTTTTTGACACTCTTGCTGCACTCTTGCCAGTTCTGGTACCCCTTTGCACCTTTGCAGTGCCTTAGGCTATTCATGCCACTTTGGTGCCACTTTGCCATAGTCTAAGTACCTTGGAGCTCTTTTGTTGTTGTGATGATTGCTCCCCAGAAGTTTCATCAAAATTGATAATAAAACCCCAATTCTGCAGCCAAAAATAGGCTGGAAATCCTTCCCCCATTGACTTCAATGGGAAGCAGAAAACAAATTCACATATCAATGTATCGGGGGCGCCATACGTCCAAATACAACGGAAATGCCCCCCGACGAATACGTATCACGAATGCAACGAAAAATATTTGGCTGCACATCCCTAGTAACCAACACTAGGGATCTATCGACCAGGAAAATAATCAATTCTAGTATATGTGTCATGGGGTTTCGAGTAGAAAGTATAATCCGGCTCTGTGTAATGCCTTTCGCTCCATACATCAATTAAGTTCCACCTAGACATAAAACTATGGAGGGCTTTCCTGGCTTGTGTGGAATGGTGTACAAACCCTTTAGAGAAGTCCATTGAAGGGTTGCAAACTAAATTGAAATCACCCCTCATTATCTTTCCACATTCAGATTGCATAAATTCTTATCTAGCTCTTGAAAAAGCTCTCTTTGAAACACGTCTGGGCAATAAATATTAACCAAGACAAAGAGCTCCTGTTGTGTATGAGAAGGTGCACAATTGAAAAACGCCCCTTCTCATCATGACACACTGATTGCACCTGAGCCCTCTGGTCTTTAGAGATGAGAACCCCAGCTCTAGTGTATTTTTGAGATGGAGAATTGGCTGCAAGAATTATTTTATTATACTATGGGGAGAATAATATTCTCCTAGGACAAGCAGGATGGTAGTCCTCACATATGGGTGACATCATTAGATGGAGCTCTGTCACGGAATACTTTTGTCAAAGTTTCTAGAACTTTGACTGGCACACTGAGCATGCCCAGCATGCCACTAACTCTGTGGCCACACGGGGTCCCTCTTCAGTCTCTTTTTTTCCGTGCAGCAAGTTGCCTCGTGGTTTAGGAGCTCTGTGAGAAATTTCTTACATTTTTCCTCACTGAAAAAATTGAAGTTTATCTTCCTAATTTACCCTCACCAGGGTCTCCCATCACATTCCATTCCCTCCGACACTCGGTATGGGGCGGATTTTAAAAGCCCTGCTCGCGTAAATCCGCCCGGATTTACGCGAGCAGGGCCTTGCGCGCCGGTGCACCAATGTTCCATAGGCCTGCCGGCGCGCGCAGAGCCCCGGGACTCGCGTAAGTCCCGGGGTTTTTCGAGGGGGGCGGGGCCGATTGGCACGGCATTTTGGGGGCGGGACGCGGCGTTTCAGGGGCGGGCCTGGGGGCGTGGTTTCGGCCCGGGGCGGTCCGGGGGCGTGGCCGCGCCCTCCAGAACCGCCCCCAGGTCGCATCTCGGCGCGCTAGCGGCCTGCTGGCGCGCGGGGATTTACTTCTCCCTCCGGGAGGCGTAAATCTCCCGGCAAAGGTGGGGGAGGTTTAGATAGGGCCGGGGGGGTGGGTTAGATAGAGGAAGGGAGGGGAAGGTGAGGGGAGGGCGAAAGCGAGTTCCCTCTGAGGCCGCTCCGATTTCGGAGTGGCCTTGGAGGGAATGGCGGCAGGCTGCGCGGCTCGGCGCGCGCCGGCTACACGAAATCGGCAGCCTTGTGTGCGCCGATCCTGGATTTTAGCAGATACGCGCGGCTACGCGCGTATCTACTAAAATCCAGCGTACTTTTGTTTACGCCTAGTGCGCCAACAAAAGTACGCAAAGGCGCACTTTTAAAAAATCTACCCCTAAGTGTTTTAACCACAGTTGCGGTCGGTTCCCGGCGGCATTCGTTCAGTACCCAATAGTCACTGAATGCTCGCCTGCCAATTTTTCTATATGGCGACTGGTTTTAGAATGTGCCCTGAATGTCCGAGGACCATGTCCATAATGGACCCGCACAATATATGTGTTTTGTGTTTAGGCCCCTCGCATGACGTCCGTCGGTACCCCAGTTGTGCTCAAATGGCTCCAAAAGGCTGCCACGCTGTTTGGGTCAAAACACTCTGCTCCATCGACTCCAGTTCAAGTTGCACCAGCAGGAGGACGTCTATCGACATCGGAGATGCCGCACCAGGAACAGCGGGGAGCGGGTGACGTCTGTCACCGACCTCATCTATGACATCTGCGTTGTTATCCTTGGTGCTGGAGAAGGAGCGGACCGAGCATCAAGGGAAACATTGTCACCAGTACTGACATGCGTCCCCACCCAGTGCCGGCACCGATACCTCAGCGGCATCGACTTCCATCGAGCCGCCTGCAAAGAGGGCCCGGGGAGAGGAGCCCCCATCTTCCTCTGGACCCGGGTCCCTGAGGCATTCCCCACCTACATCGGTGCCGGGTACTGAGCCTCCACAGATCCCTTTGTAGGCTGCAGTAACACCTAACCTGCCTCTTACCCCTGGCACAGTGTTATCCATGTTGCCTTTGCAGCAAATCCGCGGTGCAGGAGACACCGCAAGGCCTTCTACCGCAATGGAGACGCTGCTGCCGCCAAGGCCATACCCCCTGACATCACCTAGAAGCTCGCGGTGACGTCAGTTCCTTAATTAAAGGGCCAATGCGGGAAATACCCGAGGTCAGCATGGAAGTGCCCCAATCCTACGTGGTATTTAAGACTGGTCTTGCATTCAAGATTCGAGTTAACAAGGACTCAAATCTGCTTCCTGTCTGCGCTACTCTGCTGCTTCTCTGCTACCTGCAAGAAGCTCTACCTCTGCCCTTCGTTGTTTCTACTAACTTAGGTACCCGCTCCTCGGGGGCCCTCTATTCTATTTTTCAGGTGCCATTCAGGAAACAGGTACTCGCTCCTCGAGGGCCTGCTCTTCCTGCCTCTGTGCCTGTACTTTCTTCAACTGCCTGGAGGAATCACTTCCATAACAGCTACCATCAAGAGTACTCTAATCTCTCATCTGTCTTATCCACAGTATTCCTTGCTGGATATCTGCTGCGGAACCTCCTGACGTTATCTAGGAGAGAAGGGCTCCATCTGCCGAGGTCCAAACCAACCTTTAAGGAGGAATTGGACAAACTAGTCCAACATGGAGAGCTGAATGCCCTTCAGAGCTTCCAGTCGTCACCGGCACCAGCCCCCACACTTGCACCGGCGCCATTGATGTTCGCCCCGCTCCTCGAGCGCTTAGACACGCTCATCGGTGCCCTCCCGACTCAACCCAGGCCAATGGCTATGCTGGCACCGAGTCGGCCACTGAAACCTCTGCAGGTACTGATCCCCATACCGGATTCCTTGAAGGACGAGGTGACTCCCCGCCTGATGCCGGAACCCGTTCCAGGGCCATCGGAGCTATTGGTGCCTAAGCGCACCTCATCCGCTTCGGTGCCATCGATTCCAGGTCAACCTCCATCGATGCCACCTTGTCATCCATCAATGTCTTCTCGCCCTCTCTGCTTAGGTACTCTTTCTCCTTTAGGAAGTCCACTGGGAGAAGGAGAACCTCCATATGATCTGTGGGAGGATGCTTCTTTGGACCATTCCTCTCAAGCTTCCGAGGACCTGCTCTCAGAGCCTTCTCCCCCAGAGAAAAGACGTCGCTCTCCTCCAGAAGACCTCTCCTTTGCCAGCTTTGTCAAAGAAATGTCTGAAACCATCTCATTTCCATTAGTGACAGAGGAGGACGCTCGACACAAAATGTTGAAGGTCTTACAATTTATAGATGCTCCAAGGAGATAATGGCAATACCAGTCCATGAGGTTCTCCTGGACCTTTTGCACTGCCTATGGGATCATCCAGGTACCGTTCCACCAGTAAATAGAAAAACTGATGTACCTAGTTCAGCAAGCCCCAGGATTTCAAAAAAGCTAACCTCCACACCATTCTGTGGTAGTGGAATCAACCCAAAAGAAGGCTAAAAGATCCCGTCCACACTCCTCTGCTCCTCCTGGTAAGGAACTAAAGGCTTTTAGTTCCTTACCAGGAGACTCTGGTAAGGAACTAAACATGGACTCTTGAAAGACTCTGGTAAGGAACTAACATGGACTCTTGAAAGACTCTGCACTGGGGTGCAGAGTCTTTCAAGGGTCCATGTTAATTGCACAAATAGCTGCATATCAACTATACATGACCCAATATAACAGAAATTTCTGGGAGCAAGTCCAGAATTTCACAGACACCCTACCTCAATAACATCAAGACACCTTAACCTCCATCCTACAAAAAGGATTGGAGGCCAGTAAGCACGAGGTAAGAGCTGCTTACAACTCTTTTAAAACAGCATCTAGAGTCTCAGCAGCAGGCATCAGTGCTAAACGTTGGGCCTGGCTCAAAGCCTTAGACCTACTTCCCGAAGTGCAGGATAAATTAGCTGATCTCCCATGTACATGTGAAAACCTGTTTGGGGATAAAATTCAAGATGCAGTGGCCCAATTGAAAGACCTTCATGAGACCCTATGTCAATTGTCAACGATCAGTTCAGAAACACCCTCTGTAACCCGCAGGGGCACACGAAGGGACACCAGAAAGCAATTTTATAGACCACACAGATATTATCCTCCTGCGTCTCGTGCTCGTTCAGCTTGGGACCCTCAGAGAGGACAAGCACATCAAACAAGAACTCCTAGGGTGCAACCAGCCCCACAGGCTGGTACTGTGACTGGAGTTTGACTTTTTTCCAGAGAACAGCAGCCACCCCACCCTGATTCCATGACCTGACTTATCAGTGAGAGGCCGCCTATGCCACTTTGTAATCAATTGGCACAAAATCACAACGGACCAATGGGTACTTTCCATAATAACCCTACTTTACTGTCTAAATTTATCAGCTATATCCCTGGACTCCCCACCCATTCCAGCCTGGAGCTGGGACGATCATACAGGTCTTCTCGAGTCAGAGCTCTCGACCCTTCTGTCAGCCAGGGCCATAGAACAGGTTCCCTCGATCAACAAGGGAGAGTGTTCTACTCCCGCTATTTTCTAATCCCAAAAAAGACTGGCGGCCTCCGGCCTATTCTAGATCTCCGTGCCTTGAACACATTTCTTCACAAGGAACGATACAGAATGGTATCCCTCGGCATCATGCTCCCCCTCCTACAGCAGGGGGATTGGCTCTGCTCTTTGGACCTTCAAGACGCTTACACCCATATTGCCATCTTCCCTCCTCATTGCAAGTATCTGCAATTTGTAGTGGGTCACAAGCACTATCAATACAAGGAACTGCCATACGGTCTATATTCAGCGCCACGAGTATTCACAAAGAGCCTAGCAGTCATGGCTGCACAGCTGCACCGCAAGGGCATTCACGTCTTTTCATATCTCGATGACTGCCTCATAAAAAGCCAGTCCAGGCAGGGAGCCCTCAACTCCCTCGACCTTACCACAAAACATCTACAATCATTGGATTTCTGATAAACTACTCAAAATCCCACTTGACACTGTTGCACCATCTCTCCTTTATAGGAGCAGATCTAGGCACCAAAGTAACCAAAGGGTTCTTTCCCAATGACTGTGCAACCACACTGTCCAACCTTGCCAGCTTTATCTGCCGTCGACGAATGGCCTCAGCTCGTCAATTGCTAACATAACTTGGCCACCTGGCGTCAACAGTCCATGTCACCCCAATGGCACACCTAGCCATGAGAGTGACACAATGGACTCTAAAATCTCAGTGTCACCAAGCCACTCAGCTGCTTTCGTCCCTTGTCCTCATAACGACCCAGCTTCGTCTGTCTCTTGCCTGGTGGACTTGAAAGGCCAACTTACAGACAGGTCTTCCCTTCCAGCAACCAGCTTCTCAAGTGACCTTAACCATGGATGCCTCCAACCTAGGTTGGGGAGTGCATGTCGAAGGCCTTCAAACCCAAGGGACTTGGACAAAAGCTGAAGCGACTTATCAGATCAACTTCCTGGAGCTTCGAGCGATGCAGTACGCCCTTTATGCATTCATGGACCGCCTCCTGAACAAGGTAGTCTTAATTCAAACAGACAACCAAGTTGCAATGTGGTACCTGAACAAACAGGGGGGGGAGGAATGGGCTCTTACCTGCTCTACCAGGAGGTGGCGCAGATTTGGGCCTGGGCCCTGTCACACTCAATACTGCTGTGAGCCAGTTATCTGGCAGGCACACAGAATGCAGTGGCGGACCGCCTCAGCCGAAGTTTCCAACCCCACGAGTGGTCTCTGGATCCCTCTGTTGTGAGCAGAATCTTCCACCGGTGGGGTCAGCCGAACATCGACCTCTTTGCATCCTATCAGAACCGCAAATTGGAACGCTTCTGCTCCCTGCACAGGGACCGAAGAGCACCAACCATGGATGCCTTCGCCCGCCCCTGGAACGTAGGTCTTCTATATGCGTACCCTCTGATTCCACTAATCAGCAAGACTCTCATGAAGCTACAACAGGACGGGGGTTTAATGATACTCATAGCCCCTTATTGGTCTCGACAAGTCTGGTTTCCCATACTTCTTGACCTCTCTGTCCAGGAACCCATTCGCCTGGGCATAGCGCCCAACCTCATAACACAGAATTACGGCAAGTTGCGCCACCCGAACCTCCAGATCCTATCTCTGACGGCCTGAATGTTGAAAGGTTGATACTACAGCCCCTCAACCTTTCTAATAGCGTCTCTCAAGTCCTTGTAGCTTCATGAAAGCCTTCCATGTGGAAGTCTTACCACTCTAAATGGAAGAGATTTACTGTGTGGTGCACACAGATGGACCTTAACCCCTTTTCCTGCCCCATACCAGCACTCTTGGATTATCTCTGGCACCTCTCGGAATCTGGCCTACAGACTTCCTCCATACGAGTACACCTCAGTGCCATCTCTGCTTACCATCAAGGAGTAGGGGATGCCCCGATAATGGCTCAACCCCTTGTGAGTCGATTCATGAGAGGATTAATACAGCTTAAGCCGCCTCTGCGACCATTGGTTGTGGCATGGGACCTCCACGTGGTACTTGCACGGCTCATGCATCCTCCTTTTGAGCCACTGCACTCCTGCAAACTCCGATATCTTACATGGAAAGTAATTTTCCTGGTAGCAATCACATTGGCTCACAGAGTAAGTGAGTTACAGGCCCTTGTGACCTACTCACCTTACACAAGGTTCCTCCATGACCGATGGTTCTCCGAACTCACACTAAATTCCTTCCTAAGGTAGAAACAGATTTTCACTTAAATCAGTCGATAGTCTTGCCCACTTTTTTTCCAAGGCCTCACGGTCATCCAGGTGAGCAAGCTCTGCACACCGTATTTATTTATTTATTTTATTTGTGGCTTTTTTATACCAATTCTCGCGGGACATCACATCGGTTTACATGTAACAGGTGAAGAAGCAACACGTAAAAATAGAACTGTGTAGTATATAAAACGGAACATAAGACAAATTAACAAAGTAGAACTGGATAAGGAGAAAATAGATATATAACATTATACCATTATGACATAAACTAGGAATTTACAGAGTCAATATATACAGCTTTGTGATTGGTAGGGCAGAGAGCTGGGGGTAGGGGGCTGGGTTATGTGTAAGCTTGTTTGAAAAACCAGGTTTTTAGTTTGTTTTCAAATTTGTGGGAACAGGGTTCTAGCCACAGGTCCGGAGGCATGTCATTCCAGTTCGAGGGTCCTGCTATAGATAGTGCTATTTCTTTTGTGGCGGTGAGGCGGGGGGGGGGGGTTTAGTGAGGGGGATATGGAGTGAGCCATTGTATGTGGATCTGGTGGGTCTAATGGAAGTGTGGAAGTGAAGGGAGTCGTTGAGCCAGTGAACGTCATGGTTATGTAGTGTCTTATGTATGATGGTGAGAATCTTATAGCGGATTCTGAATGAGATAGGGAGCCAGTGGAGGTCTCTAAGAACGGGGGTGATGTGGTCCTTTCTGTGAGTGTTAGTGAGAACTCTGGCAGTGGCATTTTGTAGCATTTGGAGTGGTTTGATGATGGCTGATAGGAGACCTTGCAAGATGGAATTGCAATAGACTAATTTGGAGAATAATATGGCCTGGAGGACAGTGCGGAAGTCATTAAAGTGAAGGAGGGATTTAAGTTTATTGAGGACGTGAAGTTTGTGGTAGCATTCTTTCCTGGTAGAATTTATGAACTTTTTGAGGTTCAGTTGGTTATGTAGAATTACGCCAAGGTCTTGTACGTGTTGGGAGATAGGAATTGAGTGGGGTGGGGAGTTGTCAGTAGATGTCAAGGTGTTGGGATTGCGTGATATGATAATGAGTTCAGTTTTGGAGGCGTTGAGGGAGAGGTTAAAATTAGAGAGGAGATGGGTGATTGAAGCTAGACAGGTTTCCCAGGTTTTAAGGGATTTAGATATGGATTCAGTAATGGGGATAAGGATTTGGACGTCGTCTGCTTAAATGAAATGAGTGAGTCCTAGATCCGATAGAGATGGCAGAGGGGTAGCATGTATATATTAAAAAGGGTGGAGGATAGGTAGGAGCCTTGGGGTACACTACGAGTTAGGTTGATGGGTTCAGATTCGCTGTTACCAATTTTGACTGTGCAGAGTCTATTATCGAGATAAAATTTAAGCCAGAGAAGGGCAGTGCCAGCAATGCCAATTTCAGATTGACGGTTTAGGAGAATCTTGTGGCTGATGGTGTCAAAGGTGGAGGAGATATCTAGCATGGCAAGGATGTAGGAGTGGCCATTATCCAACGTTTAAGGGAGGGTGTTAGTGAGGAGAGATTAGGAAAGTTTCGGTACTGTGGAATTTGCGGAAGCCAAATTGAGAGGGGTGTAATATATTGTATTTTTCAAGGTGATCGGAGAGTTGGATGTTGATAATTTTTTCCATTAGTTTGGCTAGGAAGGGGAGGATTGAAATAGGTCAATAGTTGGACGGTTCGGAGGGGTTGAGATTAGGTTTCTTAAGGATAGGTTTGATGATGGCTTGTTTTAAAGAGGAGGGGATGTAACCAAAAGAGATGGAACAATTGATGATATTGGCTAATGGCTTGGATATCAGGTTGGGGATTGTCAGGAGGTATTTAGGGGGGATGGTATCAGTGGGATGTGAAGTGTGTTTAATTTTCTTAAGGAAGGTTTCTATTTCGGTGGAAGAGGTGGGCTCAAAGGAGTCTAAGGTTGTGTGATGGATTTTAGCAGGGGTGTTTGGGAGGGAGGTGGAGGGAGGAAAGCTGGAAATAAGCTTAGATATTTTGTCCTGAAAAAAGTGGGCAAGGTCATCACACATGGATTTGGTGTCGTTATCAGGGATGGGAGAGGGAGCTGTCTTGGTGAGGTCGGAAACATAGGAGAAGAGGGCTTTGGCGTTGTATTGAAATTTGTGAATTCTGACAGCGTAGAAGTCGCGCTTGTTGTTAAGGATAGAGTTTCTGTATAGGGCAAGGGCTGTTTTGTATGAGGCCTGAAGTGTGGGGGATAGATTAGTACACCATTTCTTTTCAGTGTTTCTTAGATTGCGTTTAAGTTTCTTTAGTTCGGGGGTGTACCATGATTTGTTAGGGGGCAGATTTTGTTGGCAATGTCGTTGGTGATGTTGTTCCAGTTGGAGAGGGCAGATTCAAGGTTGGATAAGTCGAGATTGTTGAGGGTGTCAGTGAAGGATAGAATTAAGTTGTCTTTGGAGCAGGGTTTTCTGAATTGGATGGTAGTGGTGAGTGAGTGTTGGGAGATGGGTGTTTCCAATAAGTAGAGGTTGGTTTTGATGAGGAAATGGTCAGACCAGGGGACAGGGGTGCAGAAAGGTGTATCAGTGGAGAGGATGTGAGAGCTGGTGAAGATTACGTCTAAGGAGTAGCCTGCTTTGTGTATGTCGGGCCGGTTATAATTTGTTTGAAGCCCATGGCATTCATTGAGGCTAGGAAGGCTTCGCAGGAGGGGAATGGGGGAATGGTGTCTACGTGGAGGTTGAAGTCTCCAAAGAGGACGGAGTTTATGTCCATATTGAGATTGTCAGCAATTAATTCAATAAATGGAGAGGTGTTGTTTTCAAGGGGCCTGGGGGGAAGTAAACAAGGCATATTTGGAGTTTTTTATTTATTTTATTTATTTATTTAAGAGATTTTATATACCGTCATTAAGTTATTCACCATCACAACGGATGGTGATTGGATTTGAAAAAGCCAATTTGAAATTTGGGGGAAGTGTGGACAGTTTGGGATAATAGTCTGTTATTTTTTGGCAGCTAATAGGATAAGAATATAAGAAAATGCCATACTGGGTCAGACCAAGGGTCCATCAAGCCCAGCATCCTGTTTCCAACAGTGGCCAATCCAGGCCATAAGAACCTGGCAAGTACCCAAAAACTAAGTATATTCCATGTTACCATTGCTAGTAATAGCAGTGGCTATTCTCTAAGTGAACTTAATAGCAGGTAATGGATTTCTCCTCCAAGAACTTATCCAATCCTTTTTTATTTATTTTATTTTTATTTATTTAGTGATTTTTTTATATACCGCGGCACGTTAAAAACATCACCTCGGTTTACAATAAACAATAATTCAGCAACAGGCTTTACAGAGAAGTTGAAATAACATAGACATGATATATTTTAAACACAGCTATACTAACTGCACTAACCACATCCTCGCAACAAATTCCAGAGTTTAATTGTGCATTGAGTAAAAAAGAACTTTCTCCGATTAGTTTTAAATGTGCCCCATGCTAACTTCATGGAGTGCCCCCTAGTCTTTCTACTATCCGAAAGAGTAAATAACCGATTCACATCTACCCGTTCTAGACCTCTCATGATTTTAAACACCTCTATCATATCCCGCCTTAGCCGTCTCTTCTCTAAGCTGAACAGCCCTAACCTCTTTAGTCTTTCCTCATAGGGGAGCTGTTCCATTCCCTTTATCATTTTGGTAGCCCTTCTCTGTACCTTCTCCATCGCAATTATATCTTTTTTGAGATGCGGCGACCAGAATTGTACACAGTATTCAAGGTGCGGTATCACCATGGAGCGATACAGAGGCATTATGACATTTTCCGTTTTATTCACCATTCCCTTTCTATTAATTCCCAACATTCTGTTTGCTTTTTTGACTGCCACAGCACACTGAACTGACGATTTCAATGTGTTATCCACTATGACGCCTAGATCTCTTTCTTGGGTTGTAGCACCTAATATGGAACCCAACATTGTGTAATTATAGCATGGGTTATTTTTCCCTATAAGCATCACCTTGCAATTATCCACATTAAATTTCATCTGCCATTTGGATGCCCAATTTTCCAGTCTCACAAGGTCTTCCTGCAATTTATCACAATCTGCTTGTGATTTAACTACTCTGAGCAATTTTGTGTCATCTGCAAATTTGATTATCTCACTCGTCGTATTTCTTTCCAGATCATTTATAAATATATTGAAAAGTAAGGGTCCCAATACAGATCCCTGAGGCACTCCACTGCCCACTCCTTTCCACTGAGAAAATTGTCCATTTAATCCTACTCTCTGTTTCCTGTCTTTTAGCCAGTTTGCAATCCACGAAAGGACATCACCACCTATCCCATGACTTTTTACTTTTCCTAGAAGCCTCTCATGAGGAACTTTGTCAAACGCCTTCTGAAAATCCAAGTATACTACATCTACCGGTTCACCTTTATCCACATGTTTATTAACTCCTTCAAAAAAGTGAAGCAGATTTGTGAGGCAAGACTTACCCTGGGTAAAGCCATGCTGACTTTGTTCCATTAAACCATGTCTTTCTATATGTTCTGTGATTTTGATGTTTAGAACACTTTCCACTATTTTTCCTGGCACTGAAGTCAGGCTAACTGGTCTGTAGTTTCCCGGATCAACCCTGGAACCCTTTTTAAATATTGGGGCTACATTTGCTATCCTCCAGTCTTCAGGTACACTGGATGATTTTATTGATAGGTTACAAATTTTTACTAATAGGTCTGAAATTTCATTTTTTAGTTCCTTCAGAACTCTGGGGTGTATACCATCCGGTCCAGGTGATTTACTACTCTTCAATTTGTCAATCAGGCCTACCACATCTTCTAGGTTCACCGTGATTTGGTTCAGTCCATCTGAATCATTACCCATGAAAACCTTCTCCATTACGGGTACCTCCCCAACTTCCTCTTCAGTAAACACCGAAGCAAAAAAATCATTTAATCTTTCCACAATGGCCTTATCTTCTCTAAGTGCCCCTATAACCCAACTGACTCCCTCACATGCTGTTATGACTCAGGTGGTGGACCCTTGGTCCGACGTAGTACTTCAATTCTCTAAGGTCGGAAGGCGAGGCCAACTCGGAAGATCTTGCGAGGTTGCAGAGGAAAATCTGGATGCAGGCGCTTCCTGCCGGTCGTCTGGTCCAGATAGCTGGCGCCTCCAGCAGGTCGTGAGAGGTAGATAACTGGCGCCTCCAGCAGGTCGTGAGGGATAGATAGCTGGCGCCTCCAGCCGGTCGCGAGGTGTAGATAGCTGGTGCCTCCAGCAGGTCATAACCGCTCTGACTCACATACACAGGTAGTCAATAAAAGTCCAGGGGTAAAGAGCCAAAGGATAATCCACAGCCAGTCCATCAGGAACCAAAGGATACTCCACAGCCAGTCCAGGGATCAAGAACCAAAGGATACTCCGCAGCCAGTCCAGGAATCAAGAACCAAAGGATACTCCGCAGCCAGTCCAGGGATCAAGAACCAAACGAAGTCAGCAGCCAGTCCAGGAATCGAGCACGGGAGGACAATCAGCGGAACAGGAACAGAACTCAGGAACAACAAACCACAGGAGCCAAGAAGCCAAGGCAAGGTCTGAGGCGCAGACCTTGCCTTGAATAGTCCCCTGGAGATGGAGCTTACAGGAAGGAGCCCAACCCAATTTCCTGTAGTGGCTCCTTTAAATTCAAGCTACTACCCCTAGGGGAACCCAGCGGGGGTGGAGCAGGACGCGCGTAGGGGAACACCGCGGCCATGATGGTTGGGCAGCAGGCACTGCTGCAGGAAGAACCTGCCGACGCTGAGCCTTCAACGTTGATGGGTCGACCCATCGCGCTGGTGAGTGGCTGGCCCCGGTTGCGGCTTGCCGTGGCCGGTGGCCATAATAGTACCCCCTCCTTTAGGCCTCCCCCTAGAAGGCTTGGGTTTTCCTGGGTGAGTGGAGTGGAAGTTCTGAAGAAGATCTTTATCTAGGATGTTTGCAGCAGACTCCCAAGAATTCTCTTCTGGCCCAAATCCTTCCCAAGCTAGGAGATATTCCCATCTATGACCTCGTCTCCGAACATCGAGAACCTCCCGAACTTGATAAGTAGTCTCCTCCTCAACCCTCAGTTGTGGAGAAACAGGAACCTTCCGAGAGGGCCAATTGAGGAGCACGGGCTTTAAAAGAGACACATGAAAGGAATTGTGGATACGTAGCGTGGCGGGCAGGCGTAGTTGATAGGTCACGGGACCTATTTGTTTTGTCACAGAAAAAGGGCCGATGTAACGAGGGGCCAATCTCATCAAGGGAACCCTTAAACGGATATATCTGGTGCTGAGCCACACCTTTTCTCCTGGACGAAATCGTGGTGCTGGTCTCCGATGTCGATCAGCGAATTTCTTTGCAGCATGTGCCACTTTCCGTAGCATCTGTCGAGTATGTATCCAAAGTTGCTTTAATTGAGTGGTGGTAAGCTGGGCCGCCGGAGAAGAGACAGGCAGAGGTAGCGGCACCGGTGGCGCAGGTTGTTGACCGAAAACAATTTGAAATGGGGAGGCCCCAGTCGAGGTACAAGAAAATTATGGGAAAAGGCCGCCCAATCATCCTGTCGAGCATTAACGTAGGAGTGCAAGAATTGTTTTAGAGCACGATTAGTTCTCTCTGCCTGCCCGTTGGCCTGAGGGTGAAAGGCGGTGGTGAAGTCTAGCGCAATGTGAAACTTGGTGCAGAGGCTCCGCCAGTATCGGGCCATGAATTGCCACCCTTGGTCAGATGTGATGTGCTGGGGTATTCCATGGAGACAAAAAACATGCAACATAAATAATTGAGCCAGACAGGGAGCGGAGGGGAGGGCGGGTAGTGGTGTAAAGTGGGCCATCTTAGAAAATCGATCAACCACTACCCATATCACCGTATGTCCTTCAGAAGCTGGAAGATCGACAATGAAATCGGTGGAGATGTGTGTCCAAGGTCTTGTTGGCGCCGGAAGTGGTTGTAACTGCCCCCAAGGTTTCCCGCAGGATCCTTATGCTGCGCACAAGCAGGACAGGAGTCTACATATGCGCGAATGTCCTTGCGCATCCCAGGCCACCAATAATGTTGTTGAAGAAGATCCTGTGTTCGTCTATGTCCTGGGTGCCCAGCCAACTGGGAATTATGCCCCCGTTTCAGTACCTTATTGCGGAGTCTCCTAGGCACCACTGTCTTACCGACTGGTACCGTGAAAGTCGCCGAGAGAATGATGCGGGCTGGGTCGATAATATTCTGTATAGGCTCCTCCACGTCTTCACTGACAAAAGATCAAGACAATGCATCAGCTTTAACATTCTTACTTGCTGGTCGATATCTTAGCTCGAAATCGAAACTTGTAAAGAATAGTGCCCAACGGGCCTGACGTGGGTTCAGGCATTGAGCTTGTTGTAGATATATTAGATTTTTATGGTCCATAAAAACTGTAATACGGTGTTGGGCTCCCTCCAACCACTGTCGCCACTCCTCAAAGGCAAGTTTGATGGCTAACAATTCTTTGTCGCCAATGGAATAGTTGCGTTCCGCAGATGAAAATTTCTTCGAAAAATAGGAGCACGGATGGGGCGTTCCTGCTGCATCGTTCTGGCTCAGAACTGCTCCCTCCGTGGAGGCGTCAATCTCCACCATGAATGAACGTCTAGGATCAGGGTGGCGGAGGCAGGGTTGCTGTAGGAAGGAGTCTTTGAGAGCTTGGAATGCTTCTATCGCTTCTACTGGCCAGGTTTTCATATTAACTCCTTTTCATGTGAGTGCGGTAAGTGGCGCAGCCAGTTTGGAAAAATTCTTGATGAAATGACGATAGTAATTAGCAAATCCAAGAAACCGTTGGAGTGCACGTAGTC
The DNA here is from genome assembly GCF_901001135.1 of Rhinatrema bivittatum. Lineage (NCBI taxonomy): Eukaryota > Metazoa > Chordata > Amphibia > Gymnophiona > Rhinatrematidae > Rhinatrema > Rhinatrema bivittatum. Next base: position 270,767,061 of record NC_042619.1, read on the forward strand.
CGTTGGGTTGAGGCCATTCTTGTATGCATTTCACTTTGGTCGGGTCCATTTGGAAACCGTGCTTAGAGATAATATATCCCAAAAAAGGTAAGGATTTTGTTTCAAAAATACATTTCTCTGGCTTGGCATATAATCGATGTTCTCTTAAGCGTTGCAAAACATGCATAACATGCTGGCGATGCATCTGTAAATCCTTGGGAAAAATCAAAATATCAAGATAAACAACCACACAGATATATAATAAGTCTCTAAAAATCTCATTAATAAAGTGTTGAAAAACAGCAGGAGCATTAGTTAACCCGAATGGCATAACAAGGTATTCGTAGTGCCATCTCTTGTGTTAAACGCCGTCTTCCACTCATCCCCTTCCCGAATCCGGACCAAGTTATAGGCTCCTCGTAGGTCTAATTTGGAGAATACTTGGGCTCCTTGCAGGTGATCGAACAATTCCGCAATAAGAGGCAGGGGATATCGGTCCTTGATGGTGACAGCATTGAGTCCGCGGAAATCAATGCAAGGGCATAATGTCCCATCTTTTTTCCCGACAAAGAAAAATCCAGCCCCCGCGGGAGAGGTGGATTGTCGAATAAACCCTTTCTGTAGATTGTCCTGGATGTATTCAGACATTGCCCGAGTCTCTGCAGCAGATAAGGGATAAACTCTCCCTCGAGGTGGTGTGGATCCCGGAATCAACCTAATAGCGCAGTCAAAATCTCGATGCGGGGGGTAATGTATCTGCGGCCTCCTTGGAGAATACATCCGCAAATTGTTTGTACTGAGAGGGTAAATTTTGAAATACTGAGGTGCAGATGAGAGTGGAAGTAGTTCCCTTTAAGCAAGTCTCATGGCATTCTGGTCCCCAGCGAGTAAGTCTTAAAGAAGTCCAATCAAATTGTGGATTGTGGCGTTGCAACCAGGGAATGCCGAGAACCACTGGGTGAATGGCTTTCTTGAGGACGTAAAAGGTGATCTGTTCTGTGTGGTCGGCGCAATATGGCAATCTAGAGGTTCCGTGTGGTGAGTTATTCTTCCTGGTAAAGGTTCGCCATGGATGGAAGAGATGATCAATGGCTTTGAATAGAGACGAGTAGGAATCTGGAGTTGATCCACTATTTCTTGTAATATGAAATCTCCACCCACACCGGAGTCTACTAAGGCCAAAGTTGTAAATTCATGTCCTTTAATGTCGAGGGTAACTGGTAAGGTGAGTGGGGGAGCTGGAGATATGAGGCCTAGGGTGACTCCCCCCATAGATCCTAGGCTTTGCAGTTTCCCGGATGGATAGGGCAGGCGGCTATACGATGGCCGGAGCCTCCGCAGTATAGACAAAGGCCTGCCTTGCGGCGTCTCTGACGTTCTTCGGGTGATAAAGGTCCTCGGCCTAATTGCATGGGTTCTGCTACCATCCCTTCGTTGATAGAAGACTCTTGAGAGGTCATGGAGGTGGAAGGTGGAACATAGGAAATAGCCGGGCGTTTCCTTGATCCTGAGGCCTCGCGAGCCCTTTCTTGTAGCCGTCTATCAATTCTGGTTGCTAGTTCAATGAGGGAATTTAAGGAAGACGGAAGTTCCCGAGCGGCCAGCTCATCCTTGATCCTGGCAGGTAATCCCTCCAAGTATATTGTTCTCAGGACGTGTTCCTCCCAATGAAGTTCTGTAGCTAGGGTTCGGAACTCAATAGTGTAATCTGTGAGGGATCGCCCTCCTTGACGGAGGTGAAGAAGGTCGAAACCGGCGGCTGCTTGTTTCCCGGGTTCCTCAAATACTGTCCGAAATATTTCCAGAAATTGTGGAAAGTCTTGCAATACCGTGTCCGAGCGCTGCCACAGCGGAGAAGCCCAGGCCAGAGCTTTGCCTTCAAGTAAGGATAAAATATAAGTGGTCTTGGTTATATCGTCCGGAAACAGGGGCCTTTGCAGATGGAAATGCATACTGCACTGGTCTAGAAATCCCAAACATAAGCGAGGATCCCCGGCGTATCGGGTGGAGCTGGTAATGGAAGAACTGGCGGGCTGTACCCTTGTGTTGCTGGCGGAACTGGTACAGGCGGGGGGGTTTAAGTCGGAGTGCCAGAGTGTGTAGCGACTACTGCGTCCAGCCGAGCATTGAGTTGCTCTATGGAGGCTGCCATAGATTCTAACATACTCTGTTGCTTTATAATCTTTTGAGCCAAGTCAGGAATTGCTCTTAGTGCGGAGGCCTTTGCCGGGTCCATGGCCTTGGCTTACTATTATGACTCAGGCGGTGGACCCTTGGTCCGACGTAGTACTTCAGTCCTCTAACGTCGGAAGGTGAGGCCAACTCGGAAGATCTTGCGAGGTTGCAGACGAAAATCTGGATGCAGGCGCCTCCTGCCGGTCGTGTGGTCCAGATAGCTGGCGCCTCCAGCAGGTCATGAGGGGTAAATAGCTGGCGCCTCCAGCAGGTCGTGAGGGATAGATAGCTGGCGCCTCCAGCAGGTCGTGAGGTGTAGATAGCTGGTGCCTCCAGCAGGTCGTAACCGCTCTGACTCACACACACAGGTAGTCAATAAAAGTCCAGGGGTAAAGAGCCAAAGGATAATCCACAGCCAGTCCAGGGATCAGGAACCAAAGGATACTCCGCAGGCAGTCCAGGGATCAAGAACCAAAGGATATTCCGCAGCCAGTCAGGGAATCAAGAACCAAAGGATATTCCGCAGCCAGTCCAGGGATCAAGAACCAAAGGATACTCCGCAGCCAGTCCAGGAATCAAGAACCAAAGGATATTCCGCAGCCAGTCCAGGGATCAAGAACCAAACGAAGTCAGCAGCCAGTCCAGGAATCGAGCATGGGAGGACAATCAGCGGAACAGGAACAGAACTCAGGAACAACAAACCACAGGAGCCAAGAAGCCAAGGCAAGGTCTGAGGCGCAGACCTTGCCTTAAATAGTCCCCTGGAGATGGAATTTACAGGAAGGAGCCCAACCCAATTTCCTGTAGTGGCTCCTTTAAATTCAAGCTACTGCCGCGCGCGCGGCACTAGGGGAACCCAGCGGGGGCGGAGCAGAATGCGCATAGGGGAATGCCGGGGCTATGATGGTCGGGCAGCAGGCACTGCTGCATGAAGAACCCGCAGACGCCGAGCCTTCAACGTCGACGGGTCGACCCATCGCGCTGGTGAGTGGCTGGCCCCGGTTGTGGCTTGCTGCGGCCAGTGGCTATAACACAGGCTTTCTGCTTCGGATATATTTAAAAAAGTTTTTACTGTGAGCTTTTGCCTCTACAGCCAACTTCTTTTCAAATTCTCTCTTAGCCTGTCTTATCAATGTCTTACATTTAACTTGCCAACGTTTATGCATTATCCTATTTTCTTCTGTTGGATCCTTCTTCCAATTTTTGAATGAAGATCTTTCGGCTAAAATAGCTTCTTTCACCTCCCCTTTTAACCATGCCGGTAATCGTTTTGCCTTCTTTCCACCTTTCTTAATGGGTGGAATACATCTAGACTGTGCTTCTAGAATGGTATTTTTTAACAATGACCACGCCTCTTGGACATTTTTTACTTTTGTAGCTGCTCCTTTCAGTTTTTTTCTAACAATTTTTCTCATTTTATCAGTTTCCCTTTTGAAAGTTTAGCACGAGAGCCTTGGATTTGCACTCTATTCCTCTTCCAGTCATTAAATCAAATTTGATCATATTATGATCACTATTGCCAAGCGGCCCCACCACTGTTACCTCTCTCACCAAGTCCTGTGCTCCACTGAGAATTAGATCTAAAATTGCTCCCTCTCTTGTCGGTTCCTGAACCAATTGCTCCATAAAGCTATCATTTATTCCATCCAGGAACGTTATCTCTCTAGCGTGTCCCGATGATACATTTACCCAGTCAATACTGGGGTAATTGAAGTCTCCCATTATTACCGCACTACCAACTTGGTTAGCTTCCCTACTTTCTCTTAGCATTTCACTGTCCGTCTCACCATCTTGACCAGGTGGACGGTAGTATACCCCTATCACTATAGTCTTCCCTGACACACAAGGGATTTCTACCCATAAAGATTCAATTTTGTATTTAGTCTCATGCAGGATGTTTATCCTGTTGGACACTCTGCCATCCCGGACATAAAGCGCCACACCTCCTCCTGGGTGCTCCTGTCATTGCGATATAATTTGTACCCCGGTATAGCACTGTCCCATTGGTTATCCTCTTTCCACCATGAAGAAAAACAGTGAGCATGAGACCCGCCCCCTTGTGATGTCATCCAGCCCAGCGTCGAGCCGGTAAACGGCGCCATTCCACCTGGCACCCAGGCGGAGGGGGCTGCCCACCAGCACCGGGCACTTTTGAGATGCTTCACTGAAGAGAAAAGCTAAAAAAAAAATGAAAAAAATCAGCTTTAAAATGTGAATGGAGATCGCTATGAAGAAAAACAGTGAGCATGAGGCCCGCCGCCTTGTGATGTCATCCAGCCCAGCGTCGAGCCGGTAAACGGCGCCATTCCACCTGGCACCGAGGTGGAGGGGGCTGCCCACCAGCACCAGGCACTTTTCAGATGCTTCACTGACGAGAAAAGCTCAAAAAAAAAATGAAAAAAATAAGCTTTAAAATGTGAATGGAGATCGCTATGAAGAAAAACAGTGAGCATGAGACCTGCCCCCTTGTGATGTCATCCAGCCCAGCGTCGAGCCGGTAAATGGTGCCATTCCACCTGGCGTCGCGCGCCGAAGGGGCGCGACAAAGGGACACTCCCCTTTGTGCACCCCTTCGTGCAACCCTTGGTGCTACCTTTTTTTGTTTTTTTTCTTTTTAACTTCTGTGTTTCTTCCACTTTTGTTTACCTTTCTCTTTTTTCATAGTTGTTATCCCTTGTTAACAATTTTCATTGTTATAAATGTTAAATGTATTTGACAAAGGTAACTTTTTTCCCTGCATCTCCTGATTTAATGTAAACCGGTATGATTTGTATATTATACAAGAATGTCGGTATATAAAAAATATAAATAAATAAATAAATAAATGTCTCTGAGATGCCAATTAAGTCTATGTCATCATTCACTGCTTTACATTCTAATTCTCCCATCTTACTTCTTAGACTTCTGGCATTAGTATACAAACATTTCAAAGTTTGTTTTTTGTTTGTATTTTCATTCTGCTTTTTAATTGATAGGGATAAGTTAGAATTTTTTAGCTCAGGTGAGTTTTTAGTTACAGGCACTTGGACTATTTTTCTAATTATTGGAACCTCACTGTCGGGATGCCCTAATTCTAATGCATCATTAGTATCCTTTGAAGATACCTCTCTCCGAACCATGCGCTACTGAGCGACTGTCGGCTTTCCCCTTTGTTCTAGTTTAAAAGCTGCTCTTTTTTTGGGCCTGGGTAAGGAGTATATGTCATATATGTGAGTAGGGAGATGGTTTAGAGGGACAAGGTCAGAGGGTTTAAGTTAGGTTTCAGTTATTGCACAGATGACTGGATTGTCATCAAGAAGGAAGTCGTTCAATATGGGTGTTTTCTTAGAGGTTGGGCGTTGAAGAGGATCAAGGAGAGGGCTGTGAGGCCAAGAAGCTGTGTCAGGGGGGATAACATGATGGGGATTAGGGATCTTGAATGAGAGGAAGGATTGTATGGGAGGGGGTTTTTTAAGTTGCATGGGGAGTGTTGGAGAATGGGGATTGGGAGGGTTGACATGGTTGGAGATAGTGGAATAAGGAGATAGGGGTATAAGGATATAGTGGGTGGAGGTGCAGGGGAGAGTTGAGTGAGGGTTGGGTAGTGTGGTAAGTGGGGGGAAAGTAAGGGTGGAGGGGTGTTCTGGGAGAGTGAGAGAAGGGGGTAGTAGGGTTGGAAGGAGAGGAGGAGGAGGGGGAAATGAGGGATAGAGAGAGGTTAGAGAGAGTAGTAGAGAGGATCAGCATCAGTGGCAGCTCAAAGGGGCGCACTAAGGGGCAGGCTCCTTAGTCGCGTCCCTGATCTTGCTCTCTGCCCCCCCCCCCCCCCCCCCCGGTGACGTCAAAGGAAGTCCGTAGGCTGGGTCTGGAGCGTCGATGGAGGCGGCGGGATGGCCTAGAGAGGCCAATGGGCTCTTACCCCGGTGGGTGTGTGCCGATCGCACGAGCCATCCTGTCGAGGGCCGAGGGTCGTAACGCTGGATCGTAGGTCGAGGAGCCGAGTCGAGGCTGTGGGTCGGGGAGCTGGATCGCTGTTTGAGGTGCCGGGACTAGGGCCTCGGGATGAGGTGTCGGAACGCAGGTTGAGGCGCCGGGATGAAGGCTTGTACTTGTACTTGGACTTGGACTGTAAGCGTGCGCTAGCGTTTTATTTAGACCACACTATGGCCCACAGAAAGTCCACCCAACTCTTTATTTCTTTTGACAAAAACAAGCTTGGAGTTGCGGTGGGCAAGCAAACTCTCTCCAACTGGTTGGCAGACTGCATCGAATTCTCCTACCAACAAGCAGGCCTTCCACTTCAGGGATGAATGAAGACGCACTCAGTCAGGGCCATGGCAATGTCAGTAGCACACTACCATTCAGTACCGATTGCCGACATCTGCAGGGCTGCGACATGGAGTTCTCTCCACACTTTCGTAGCTCACTACTGTCTAGACAAGACTGGACGACAAGACTCTGTCTTTGGCCAGTCTGTCCTAAGGAATTTATTCCCAATGTAAAAACCCAACTCGTCCTACCTTGACCCGCTGTGAATTTCAGGCTACTTCATCATTGCCAACAGTACCCCAGTTGTTGTGCCTGTTGCACATGTTGTGTGCTGCTTGGCCTGCTCATTATTAGTCCACCTGTAGCTTGCTATTCACCCATATGTGAGGACTACCATCCTGCTTGTCCTGGGAGAAAGCAGATTTGCTTACCTGTAACAGGTGTTCTCCTAGGACAGCAGGATGTTAGTCCTCATGAAACCCGCCTGCCACCCCGCAGAGTTGGGTTCGATACCGTTTTCTTATTTTATTTTTTCGCTCGTACGTTTTGCTACAAACAAGACTGAAGGGGGACCCAGTATGGCCACAGGGTTAGTGGCATGCTGGGCATGCTCAGTGTGCCAGTCAAAGTTCTAGAAACTTTGACAAAAGTATTCCGTGACAGGGCTCCATCTGATGATGTCACCCATATGTGAGGACTAACATCCTGTTGTCCTGGGAGAACACCTATATCAGGTAAGCAACTCTGCTATCTCTCATCTCTTTTATGCAAATGCGTTTCCTGTATGAACGCTAACGTAGCTGTCAGAGAGAGCAATTCTTTAAACAGAGTATTCATTTTGTAAGGGGAATTTAAATCTTTAACATTTAATGAAACAAACTTAACGATAGCCATTAAGTACCTACATAATTACTCAACCATTCCAAATAATAATAGGACATAAGCCCCCATTCAGAGACAGAATCTTGAAAAAACTTCTGCGTTAGGTAAGAAAACATGTCCCCTGCCATCAATAAAAAACTTTTCCCAACCTCTCGTATCCACCATTGAATTCCCTGCCCCTCCCCCTACTCTCTGTAACTGCCACCACTGTAGCAGTGTCCCTGAGAGGGAGTACATACTCACATCCCCCCACCCCCGATTTCCAATGAGAAAAACTTCATCATAATTCCACAACATCAGCCCCTTAAACAATGCTGAGATTCTCTAATACTACTTTTCAGAAGAAAGAAAATTTACTGTCCCCATAAAGTTACATGAACACCTTAATAAAGATTCACAGCTGCTTCATGTGGCTCCCTCCCGAGGGGAGCGATGATTGTTAGATCTGCATCTGAGTCTGGAGCCATTCTTGCCCACATGCTGCCATCTGGGTCTCTCCACCTCTAGTTTCGAGGGTGCGTTATCAGTCTAGGCTTGTGCAGAGAATCCCAACGGAGCCAATATTTCTTCTTCTGAGTAGATCTTTGAGGTGACCCCGCTTAGAGTGAATGCCAGCCCGCAGGGGAAAAGCCATCGATAACAGACATTCTCCCTACGCAAGAATGATGTTACAGACTGCAGATCTTTCCTTTTCTTTAATCTTATGGGAGCCAGATCATTGTAAATTGCTATAATATGGCTTTCCCAGGAGATATTACCCATGATTCTCACTTGTTGCAGGATTTTTTCTTTGAGGCGATAACTGTGAACACATGCTATTATGTCTCTTGGGACATTCTTTTTTAGCACCCCCAAAGATCGGTGCGCCCGATCTAGTACTATATCATCATCTCCAAGATCATTGTTATTGACTCTCGCATTTAAGATCGCCCGACATATTTTCCGCATTACCAGGCCTGGGTCCTCAAAGGCCTCAGATTCCGGGATGCCTCGGATATGAAGATTGGATCTTCAAGACCTGTTCTCGAGGTCTTCAAGTGCAAACTCCGAATTTGTTTTTTGGAGATCCGCAATCTCTGTTTTTAAATGCGTTATCTCGGAGTTTTGATCTTCCATTGTAGTTTCCACATCCTCGACGCGCATTCCAAAATCCACCAGCTCTGATCGAATCTCACTAAGGGTGCCCTGCATATCCGCCTTAATGGATTTGGTGTCTGTCTGGATCTCTTGAAACCATTTTTTAAAATCTTTCTTGGTAGGTTCTGTATCAGTCATGGGAGATTCTCTACCTTCTAAGGGCCTAGCGGTCGCGTCAGCCATATTGCTTTCTCCGGGTTCTGATGTTTCACTCAAGGCTGTAAACCTCGATCTGCCAGAATGGAGCAGGTGAGATTCCCAATCACTCTTGCCCGATTGGTGCTGTAATTGAAAATGGTGCTGATTGACCAGTGGTTCCCCTTTTGGCATTTAACATGTATTACCATATTATCACAAAGAGTTTCTTTGTGTGGCTAGCTATGGTCTTGAGATCATCCATATTGAAAATGACACAATGGATCAGCCATATTGAAAATGACACAATGGATTAGAGGCTATTGAAAAGCCCTACAACATCTATGCATATGGATGGTTTTGACTATCTTGTTAAAACTGAGGTAATCATGAAAATAAGATTTACCATACTGGATCAGACCAAAGGTCCATCAAGTCCAGTATCCTGTTTCCAGCAGTGGCCAATCCAGGTAACAAGTACATGGCAAGATCCCAAAAGGTTGATATATTCTATGCTACTTATCCCAGGGATAAGCAGTGGATATCCCCAATAATAAGATTTATGGACTTTTCTTCCAGGCACTTGACCAAACATTTTTTAAACCTAACTACACTAACATCTTTCACCACATCCTCTGGCAATGAATTCCAGAGTTTATGTGTTGAGTAAAAACATTTTTCTCTTATTTGTATTAAATGTATCACCTTATAACTTAATTGTATGTCTCCTAGTCTTTGTACATTTTGAAAGAGTAAACAACTGATTTGTGTTTACCAATTCCAGTCCTCTCATTATTTTATAGACCTCTATCATATCTTCCCTCAGCCATTTCTTCTCCAAGCTGAAAAGACCTAACCTCTTTAGCTTTTCATCATAGGGGAATCATTCCATCCCTTTTATCATTTTGGTCGCCCTTCTCTCTACCTTTTCTAATTTCGCTATACCTTTTTTTTTTTAGATGCGTGACCAGAATTGCAATACCAATATAATATTTGACAGAAGTAACAGTCTAAGGAGGGTACAAGGGGGGTGGTCCACCCCGGGTGACAACCAGGAGGGGGTGCCATTGGAATGATTGAAATATGACCCATGACCTGTGGCAAGTCAGGAAACAGCAACCTATGGCTTCCTGCAGGCAGCATTCCTGATTGTAGCAGCACAACAGAGAGGCCAATAAGAAGAAGATTTGTAGTCTGGAGTAAGTAGGTCCCTCATTGATAGGGCCAATCATGGAGGCAGGCAGCTCAAGTGCATTATCATGATGATTGAAAATTAGCAGCACAGTACAGGGTAGAAGGCGGGATCTTGCTTTGGCTGGAAGCAAAGTCCCGCCTTCTATCCTGTCCCCATGCAAAAAGCAGGCCAGCAGGGAGTTTGAGTCTGGGATGGGACTTTAAAGCTAGCTTCTGTGCCCATGCAGATCCGAGAACAGATGAAGGAAGAAGCATGCTGTCTGTGCGGCTATTTCTCTTAGGATCGTGGTGGTGGAGCGGATAAAAGTTCTGTGAGCATGAGCAGTGACAATGAGCGAGTATGGGGAGGAAGAGGGATGGAAAGCAAGACTGATAGAGACTGGGATGTATGGAAGGGGAAAGAGATCTGAGAAGCAAGCCTGCTGGGGATGTGTTTCTCACAGGACAAGCAGGATGGTAGTCCTCACATATGGGTGACATCATCAGGATGGAACCCAATCACGGAAAACTTCTGTCAAAGTTTCCAGAACTTTGACTGGCCCCTACTGGGCATGCCCGCATGGCACTAACCCTGCAGCCAGCAGGGGTCCCCCTTCAGTCTTCTTTTTTCCGCGCAGCAGTAGCCTCGTGGTAAAGGAGCTCTGAAGAGATTCCTGACAGGAATTTTCCTCACGGAATTACTAAAAGTTATTTGCCCCACAGGGATCCCTCCTCTAACTTTTCTCAGTCCGAGGTACTCCGGTAAGTTTTTACCCGTTTTTCCCATCAATTACCGTCGAGTTTGGCCCTTGCGGCCTACTGGCCGTTGACCGTACCACGGCTCAATTTTTTCCATGGCGTCGGGGTTTTGTTGGTGTCTGGACTGTACCCGCACCATGTCTATCACAGACCCCTATAAAGTCTGTGTAATTTATGTATTTATTTATTTAACAGTTTTATATACCGCAGATCAGGTAACAATGTTACTAATCACTTCGGTTCACATTTCAACAATTACAATGACAATATAAAGAATAAATTATAATGTCTTACATAGAACAGGGAAAGTGAACTTGGATATTAACTTACAATGAACATGGACAGTACAATTTATATACAAATGGCTTAGAAGACCAGAATGTGAAATCACTAGAGCTATCTTGGAAAGACCTAGAGTCACTGTCATGAGTGCCTAGGACGCGAGCACGATGTCTTGACCTGCACCAAATGTGCCCTAATGACACCGAAGGGTCGCAAGGCCAAAATGGAGAAGATGGAACTTCTCTTCTTTGCTTAAACCCCGACTCCGTCCATTGCATAGATGTCGTTGGAACCGGCACCGTCAACTTCGCGCAGGCATCGACCACCGACCGGTGACTGACCGCCATCGAAGGCTTCTCGGCCATCGACATCCTCCACTCCCCCTCAGGATTGAGGGGATCGCAGGGAGAAACATCGTCATCGACACCGTAAGACTTGGACCATCGAGGGAGCGAAATCATCGAAATCGCCATCGTCCGAGCTGCTGTCGAAGAGACCCCGTCCATTCCTGCGACCGAGTCACCGATGCAACCCTCACCTGATCGGGGATCGAGAGCCGCAACTCCGCCTTTAACGGTGGTCCCTCCAGCTGTACCTCTGCCTCCTTCTTCTGTCCCGGAGCCGGGGCTGCTTGCTCCAGGTTTCCGAGAAGAACTTGACCGGATGGTTCAGGAGGCCATTGACAAGGCGACGCAACATCTTCAGGTTCCTCCGGCACCAACACCGGCACCGTCTGTGGAACCGATCATCGACCCGATTCTGGCAGCGCTAGCACCGCTGCTTACCAGGATGGAAGCGCTTATGACCGTCTTTCCTCCGATGGTTCCCGGGTCTCTGATGACTCCGATGCCCTCCCCACTCTAATTGCAGACTGAACAGGATAATAGGCACCAGATGATGGAATTGCTCCAATTCCTGGAAGCCCCCAAGGTAATCACCTCTATTCCCATCCAACAGGTCCTTCTTGATCTTCTTAAGAAGAACTGGGAACATGCTGGATCTATTGCTCCAGTACATAGAAAAGCTGACACTAACTATTTGGTACAATCCAGCCCCAGGTTTTCAAAAATCTCAGCTTGATCACCACTCGGTCGTTGTAGAGTCTGCGCAAAAAAGAGCGAAGATGTCAAAACCTCACTCATCTGTTCCTCCTGGAAAGGAATAGAAGTTCCTAGATAACATTGGTCGCCGAGTATTTCAAGGGGCAATGCTCATCTCCCAAATTGCAGCCTACCAGCTTTATATGACCCAATGGGTCATTTTTAAGCAGATACAGGACTTCTCAGACTCCCTGCCTCAGCAATTTCAAGAACAATTACAAACCCTAGTCAACAAGGGTTTTGAGGCAGGCAAGCATGAGATTAGAACATCTTATGACATTTTTGACACTTCTACCAGAGTGTCTGCAGCTGCCATTTAGGCAAGGCGATGGGCCTGGCTCAAGTTTTCTGACCTTCACCCAGAAGTATAAGACCGGTTATCCGACCTGTCTTGTGTCAGAGATAATCTGTTTGGCGAGCAGATTCAACGGACGGTGGCAGAATTAAAAGACCATCATGAGACCTTAAGACAGCTTTCTTTGATGCCTTCTGACTTCTCCTCAAAACAGCCTTTCAGAAAGGACTCTAAGAAGTCATTCTTCCGCCCGAAGAAGTCTTACCCACCACCATCCAGATCCTGTGTCACGAGACCTTATCAAAAACCACAGTCTCGTCAAGCCTGAAAACAAAAACCACAAGCAGCTCCTCAACCAGGACCTGCTTCAGGTTTTTGACTTCCATTTAGAGAGCAGCAGCCAGATTCCTCTGTCACACATACCAGTAGGACGTTGATTGTGCCACTTCCACAACAAGTGGCATTCAATCACATCCGACCAATGGGTATTAGCAATCATTGCTCAGGGTTACTATCTGAACTTTCTCGCCCTACCACCAGACTCCCCAACTCTACTGACATGGAGCACATCCTATCACTCCATCCTTCTGGATCAGGAGGTTTCCCTCCTTCTCCAGTCAAGAGTGATAGAACCCGTTCCATACTCTCAGCAAGGCCTAGGGTTCTATTCCCGGTATTTCTTAATCCCCAAAAAATCGGGAGGTGTCCATCCTATTCTAGACTTACAGGCCCTCAACAAGTACCTTCAACGAGAAAAGTTCAATATGGTCACCTTGGGATCGCTTCTACCTCTTCTACAAAGAGGAGACTGGCTCTGCTCTCTGGGCCTCCAGGATGCATACACCCACATTGTGATAACTCCAGTTCCTCGCAAGTACCTGAGGTTTCTAGTAGGCCCCAAGCACTATCAATATCAAGTGCTCCCGTTCGGCCTAGCGTCTGCGCCACGAGTCTTTACCAAATGCCTAGTAGTTGTCGCAGCCTTCCTCAGAACACAAGGTGTTCACGTCTACCCCTACCTGGATGATTGGTTAATCAGGGCTCCCACTCAGCAAGCTGCTCTGTCGTCCCTCAATCTAACCTTACACACTCTAATTTCGCTAGGATTTCTCGTCAATTACGAAAAATCCTACTTAGTCCCATCTCAAACCTTATCGTTCATCGGGGCAGACTTGGACACCTTATAGGCAAAGGCTTTCTTACCTCAGCAACGAGCACTAACTCTTGCGTCCCTTGCTCACCAGCTGCAGTCTCAGCACTCTGTGACTGCAAACTAATTTCTCGTCCTCCTGGGACACATGACGTCCTCAGTCCATGTCACACCAATGGCCTGCTTGGCCATGAGACTCATGCACTGGACTCTGAGGTCTCAATGGACTCAAGCTATTCAGCCTCTGTTGGCCATTGTCTGCATCACCGACTCACTACGTCTGTCTCTCGCCTGGTGGAAAAATCAGACCAATCTCCTCCAGGGATTGCCCTTCCAGGTTCCAAATCCTCAAATTATTCTCACCACCGACACTTCCAACCTCGGCTGGGGAGCCCATGTAGCCAATCTGCAGACACAAGGCTCTTGGTCTCCAGAGGAAGCCAAACACCAAATAAATTTCCTGGAACTTCGAGCAATCAGATACGCTCTCAGGGCCTTTCAGGATTGCCTCTCAAATCAAGTCATCCTGATTCAGACGGACAACCAGGTGTCGATGTGGTAATCAACAAGCAAGGAGGCACAGGCTCCTTCCTTCTGTGTCAGGAAGCTGCGCAGATTTGGTCTGAAGCTCTCTCCCATTCAATGTGCCTCAGGGCCACCTGGTTGCCGGGAGTGGACAATGTGCTGGCAGACAAGCTAAGTCGCGTCTTTCAACCGCACGAGTGGTCTCTCAACCCCTCGGTAGCGAAATCCATCTTCCAACAATGGGGATCTCCTCGGATAGACCTCTTTGCGTCCCCACAAAACCGCAAAGTGGAGAACTACTGCTCTCTCATTCGCAGCAAACACTCTCAACCCAGAGACGCATTCTCCCTCTCTTGGCAACCGATCTGCTCTACGCATTCGCTCCACTTCCTCTTCTCTCGAAGACTCTCGTGAAGTTAAGTTAGGACAAGGGAACCATGATCCTGATAGCACCTCACTGGCCATGCCAAGTGTGGTTTCCAATACTTCAGGACCTCTCCAAGCCTTGCACCTGACGGCATGGATGTTGAAAGGTTAATCCTTCAGCCACTTAACCTTTCTGAGCCAGTTTCCCGTGTCCTGATTGCTTCATGGAAGCCTTCCACGAGAAAAGCTTACTCTAACAAATGGAAAAGGTTCACGTCATGGTGCTCTTCTCAGTCCCTTGACCCTTTTTCCTGTCCAATCTATCAGAGTCAGGTCTTAAGACTTCCTCCATTAGAATGCATGTCAGTGCAGTAGCCGCCTTCCATAAAGGTGTCGGGGATGTCTCTATATCAGTACACCCCCTTGTAACATGTTTTTTGAAGGGCTTGCTCCACATCAAGCCTCCAGCCCCTTCTTAGGACCTTAATCTAGTTCTAGGTCGGCTCATGAAACCACCTTTCGAGCCTCTCCACTCCTGTGACCTTAGATATCTCACATGGAAAGTGATTTTTCCTTTTGGCTATCACTTCAGCTCGCAGAGTTAGTGAATTGCAAGCTCTAGTTACCTATCCGCCTTACACTAAACTTCTGCAGGACCGGGCGGTACTCCGCACTCACCTGAAATTCTTGCCTAAAGTAGTTTTGGATTTTCATATTAATCATATTAATCAATCCATCATACTACCTACCTTTTTTCCCAGGCCCCATGCCAACCCAGGAGAACAGGCTCTGCATACACTTGACTGTAAACGGGCTCTAGCATTTTACCTAGACCGTACAGCTGCCCACAGGGAAAACACTCAATTGTTTGTCTCTTTCCACCCTAACAAGTTAGGGAAGCCTGTGCGTAAGCAGACTCTCTCCTTGTGGTTGGCGGACTGCATAACCTTCTGCTATCAGCAAGCGGGTATTCCATTCCAAATACCCGTGTTAAAGCACACTCTGTGAGGGCCATGGCGACTTCAGTAGCACACCTACGATCGGTGCCGCTTCCTGACATTTGTAGGGCTGCCACTTGGAGTTCTCTCCACACCTTTGCAGCACAGTATTGCTTGGACAAAACCGGAAGACAAGATTCCATCTTCGGCCAGTCTGTCCTTCATAACCTGTTTATAACATGACGTACCAACACCCTTCCACCTGATCAGTGGGGTTCAGGATCCCCTTGTCCAACTTCTACCCCAGTTGTTGTGCCTGTTGCATGCCTTTGGGTATATTTGGTGCATGTTTGGACATCCTCAGGTCGGTACTCACTCATATGTGAGGACTACCGTCCTGCTTGTCCTGTGAGAAAGCAAATGTTGCTTACCTGTAGCAGGTGTTCTCACAGGACAGCAGGATGTTAGTCCTCACGAAATCTGCCCGCCACACCGCGGTGTTGGGTTCGTAACGTTTTGTTATTTTATTTTTCGCCACTGCCTGTAGCTTTCAAATAAGACTGAAGGGGGACCTCTGCTGGCTGCAGGGTTAGTGCCATACTAGGCATGCCCAGAAGGGGCCAGTCAAAGTTCTGGAAACTTTGACAGAAGTTTTCTGTGATTGGGCTCCATCCTGATGATGTCACCCATATGTGAGGACTAACATCCTGCTGTCCTGTGAGAACACCTGTTACAGGTAAGTAACATTTGCTTTTTGAGAGCCAGAGAGCCTGTGTGTGTATGAGCGAGAGAGAAGCCATGTATGTGAAGCAAGCCTATGTGTGTGTGTGAGAGAGAGGTGGGGGATATGTGTTTAAGTAAGAAAGGGTATGTGTATGAGAGAGCTGTGTGTGTGGTTGAGAGAGAGGGAGAGAGGGATGTGTGTGTGAGCATTTATGTATGTGAATGGAAAAGAGAGGGTGAGCATGTGTGTATATATGTGAAAGAGAGAGAATAAAGTTTGTGTGGCCTAATCCACAACAATTTTAGAATGACTGGAAATAAAAAAAAATCCCAGATTATGGAGGTTAGGAGATTTTTTAATCCTTGTTTGTTTCATTATTGGATGTTATTTGATGCTGTTTTGAAATATTATCTGGGCGACTTTTAAAATCCGTTTGGCATGCGCAAGCCTGACTTATTCGCACATCCCTAATTAATGCACGTGCTGGGCTTTTAAAATTTACCTTCTAATGTTCTGCATTTTTCTTACTTACAGTTTTCTTATGACAGTACTATACTTAGTATACTTTTTAAGAATATATTTGCAAACATAATGGGCCGGATTTTAAAAGCCCTGCGTGCGTAGATCCGGCCGGATTTACGCACGCAGGGCACTCGCGCGCCGGCGCGCCTATTTTGCATAGGCCGCCGGCACGCACAAGTCCCGGGGCTTTGTAAAAGGGGCAGGGAGGGGGCGTGTCCGGGGGCGTGTCCGGGGCAGTTCGGGGCAGGCCTGGGGGCATGGTCAAGGCCCGGGGGCGTGGTCAAGGCCTCCGGACCAGCCCCCAGGTCGGGTGATGGCACGCCAGCAGCCCGCTGGCGCGCACAGATTTACGCCTGCTTTCAGCAGGCGTAAATCTGCCAACAAAGGTAGGGGGGTGTTTAGATAGGGCCGGGGGAGTGGGTAAGGGAGGGGAAGGTGCGGGGGGGGGGGTGGAAAGAAAGTTTCCTCCGAGGCCGCTCCGATTTCGGAGCGGCCTCGGAGGGAACTGGCAGCGCGCGGCGGGCTCGGCACGCAAGTTGCACAAATGTGCACCCCCTTGCGCGCGCCGACCCCGGATTTTATAAGCTACGCGCATATCTTATAAAATCCAGCGTACTTTTGTTCGCGCTCGCGCAAATTTATAAAATCTACCCCAATATATTTCTCAGTATACATTTTAAAATTATATAAGTTCCATATTCAGATGCATTTAGCCATAAAAATAAATATTTCGGCACTTACCTGGCTAAATTCTAGCCGGCTAATAAGTTAGCCGGCTAGAATTTAGCTGTAGATCCTTTTGAAAATTCACCTGTTTATGAGCCAAACCACACATTGAAAACTTAAAGGGATTTCTAGTTTCTTAGCATCATCCTACAATTGTAAAGAAAAATATACTTTTTGATTTCTGCATCTGTGATTAATAGCTTATTTTTTCGCACTTCTTTTCAGCTTCAAAAGCCTGTGATTTGGATAATTTTATAGAAATTAATACACAGAACGATAGATTTGGAAATTGTGGTTTTGACAAAGGACGCTATCTTCCATGTATTGACAAGTATGTATAACCTAGGCCACATAGCATGACACAGAGAAATGTGAACTACTGTATTTGGAGCCCACAGTGATGCTCAGACCGTTGTGGAATTGAGTTCTGTGCATGTTAAGACAATGTGTGCTATGTGTAGCTGTGCCTGAAGGAGGTGAGAGACAGAGACTCATAACAAATGTCAGGCTCCTGATGAAACTGTGAACTCCTGGAAGGAATATACATCCCCGATTTATGAGAAATGTCAAGTCAGGAGACAACATAAAACTGTAATTAATAGAGGAGACTCTCCCTTACACTAAGGGAACTAGACTTGCATTATAAGTGGCTCATGAGAGGGAAAAATGCTAGAATGAAAGAGGAGAGGGATCCATGATCTCAAGAAGGCCAAGAATGAAAATATGCTTTAAAATACTTGTGTTTTTCTATGAGAAGATATTTGGTGATGTATTAAACAAAACCAGTAATTTTCTCATTGGAATTTTAAGCCAAATCCTGAGCACAGAATTTAGGAACTGTATACACTTATTGCTCTGGTATAAACCAGAAAGTAAATAACTTCCTGCTGAAATAAAGACAAGTCAGTGTTGAAATAACACAGTTTAGGAGTTGTCTGCAATTATTCTGGGACCTGATGGCAGTGAAGTTGTGCTGCCACAGAAAGGATCGGTTAATCTTACACTGTCTTTATTATACAGCAAGATGATACCTACAGTCCACTAAAGTACCTGATTGATACTGATGTAAATAACACTCAGACTATTTAGGATAATCCCTTGACTATGGTTACGTATGATTTTGGTGAGCCTCTTCGGGGATAAATAATGCCTTCCTTTTTCACCTATGTTTTACCTTTCTATGTGTTTTCAGTGATATTTTCTGTGGGAAGCTGATATGTGAATACACCAAATGGGTTCCTTTAGTTGACATACAGGGAGATGTTATATACAGTAAATTAAAAAATAGGATATGTGTATCTATAAACGTGAAAAAGGATGAACAGGCAGCGGATCCATTTTATGTGACAGATGGCATAACATGTGACAAAGGAAAGGTAACACTCTCTCCCCATCTTTACTCTACACATAGTGCATGGAAGATGCTAGCCCTGATAACACATGATGTTAAGAAGCTACCTCTGTCTTAGACTGCCCAGCTGTTCATCTTGTCCTCCTAATTCTTCAAACTACATTGCACTGTGTGAACAGTGTTTCATATGCAATGTTAATATTCTGCAGTATCTTAAATCAATAATTATGTCTTGAATTAGAATGAAGAAATCTTTATTGTGTGTCTGACTCATTTTTATGTGCTGTACTGTCTTGTTCTCCTTTATTTGCGCATGTACTCCTTCATATTTTTTTTAGTTCGCTTACCCCTAGATTCATCAAAATATTATAATAAGATGGTACTTTATTGTGTTATCCCAGGACAAGCAGGATGGTAGTCCTCACATATGGGTGACATCATCGATGGAGCCCTATCACGGAAAACTTCTGTCAAAGTTTCTAGAAACATTTGACCTGCACACTGAGCATGCTCAGCATGCCTATTATGGTTTTGAGGTGTTGGAGTGGATTCTTGGGTACTGCGATGATTGCCAGTCCCACGGGGAGGAGCCCTGTGAGGAAC
Organism: Rhinatrema bivittatum; assembly: GCF_901001135.1. Lineage (NCBI taxonomy): Eukaryota > Metazoa > Chordata > Amphibia > Gymnophiona > Rhinatrematidae > Rhinatrema > Rhinatrema bivittatum. The sequence goes on from NC_042619.1 coordinate 270,786,131, forward strand.
TGCAGTACTAGGCTAGACTCGGGAGACGTAAACACAGAAAATTTGTCTTTATTATACAGCAAGATGATACCACCAGAGGTGGCAGTAGTGAGATGATCCAGTAGAGCAGTCCAGGGGCCCTCAGCAGAGGAGAACCGTCCCACAATGGTAGATGTTATCAGCTCTTGGTAGTATGGGGAGTCCCGGATGTAGGTTCCCAGTGCAGAGCTGTAGATGAGATAGACTGACAAAGGTAGATTACTCACTAAGTTGGTAGCTGTATTGATGAAGATCCCAGCAGGCAGAACATAAGAACATGCCATACTGGGTCAGAGCAAGGGTCCATCAAACCCAGCATCCTGTTTCCAACAGTGGCCAATCTAGGCCATAAGAACCTGGCAAGTACCCAAAATCTAAGTCTATTCCATGTTACTTTGCTAGTAATAGTGGTGGTTATTATCTAAGTCAACTTAATTAATATCAGGTAATGGACTTCTCCTCCAAGAACTTGTCCAATCCTTTTTTAAACACAGCTATACTAACTGCACTAACCACATCTTCTGGCAACAAATTCCAGAGTTTAATTGTGCACTGAGTGAAAAAGAACTTTCTCCGAATAGTTTTAAATGTGCCACATACTAACTTCATGGAGTGCCCTCTAGTCTTTCTATTATCCGAAAGAGTAAAAAACCGATTCACATCTACCCGTTCTAGACCTCTCATGATTTTAAACACTCTATCATATCCCCCCCTCAGCCGTCTCTTTTCCAAGCTGAAAAGTCCTAACCTCTTTGGTCTTTCCTCATAGGGGAGCTGTTCCATTCCCTTTATCATTTTGGTCGCCCTTTTCTGTACCTTCTCCATCGCAATTATATCTTTTTTGAGATGTGGCAACCAGAATTGTATACAGTATTCAAGGTGCGGTCTCACCATGGAGCGATACAGAGGCATTATGACATTTTCCGTTTATTCACCATTCCCTTTCTAATAATTCCCATTTTTGACTGCCACAGCACACTGAACCGACGATTTCATTGTGTTATCCACTATGACGCCTAGATCTCTTTCTTAGGTAGTAGCACCTAATATGGAACCTAACATTGTGTAACTAGAGCATGGGTTATTTTTCCCTATATGCATCACCTTGCACTTGTTCACATTAAATTTCATCTGCCATTTTGATGCCCAATTTTCCAGCCTTACAAGGTCTTCCTGCAATTTATCACAATCTGCTTGTGATTTAACTACTCTGAACAATTTTGTATCATCTGCAAATTTGATTACCTCACTTGTCGTATTTCTTTCCAGATCATTTATAAAAATATTGAAAAGTAAGGGCCCCAATACAGATCCCTGAGGCATTCCATTGCCCACACCCTTCCACTGACAAAATTGTCCATTTAATTCTACTCTCTGTTTCCTGTCTTTTAGCCAGTTTGTAATCCACGAAAGGACATCGCCACCTATCCCATGACTTTTTATTTTTCCTAGAAGCCTCTCATGAGGATCTTTGTCAAATGCCTTCTGAAAATCCAAGTACACTACATCTACTGGTTCACCTTTATCCACATGTTTATTAACTCCTTCAAAAAGTGAAGCAGATTTGTGAGGCTAGACTTGCCTTGGGTAAAGCCATGCTGACTTTGTTCCATTAAACCATGTCTTTCTATATGTTCTGTGATTTTGATGTTTAGAACACTTTCCACTATTTTTCCTGGCACTGAAGTCAGGTTAACCGGTCTGTAGTTTCCTGGATCGCCCCTGGAGCCCTTTTTAAATATGGGGATTACATTAGCTATCCTCCAGTCTTCAGATACAATGGATGATTTTAATGATAGGTTACAAATTTTTACTAATAGGTCTGAAATTTCATTTTTTAGTTCCTTCAGAACTCTGGGGTGTATACCATCTGGTCCAGGTGATTTACTACTCTTAAGTTTGTCAATCAGGTCTACCACATCTTCTAGGTTCACCGTGATTTGGTTCAGTCCATCTGAATCATTACCCATGAAAACCTTCTCCTGTACGGGTACCTCCCCAACATCTTCAGTAAACACCAAAGCAAAGAAATCATTTTAATCTTTCCACGATGGCCTTATCTTCTCTAAGTGCCCCTTTAAACCCTCGATCATCTAATGGTCCAACTGACTCCCTCACAGGCTTTCTGCTTCGGATGTATTTTAAAAAGTTTTTACCGTGAGTTTTTGCCTCTACGGCCAACTTCTTTTCAAATTCTCTCTTAGCCTGTCTTATAAATGTCTTACATTTAACTTGCCAACGTATATGCATTATCTTATTTTCTTCTGTTGGATCCTTTTTCCAATTTTTGAATGAAGATCTTTTGGCTAAAATAGCTTATTTCACCTCCCCTTTTAATCATGCCGGTAATCGTTTTGCCTTCTTTCCACCTTTCTTAATCTGTGGAATACATCTGGATTGTGCTTCTAGGATGGTATTTTTTAACAGTGACCATGCCTCTTGCACACTTTTTACTTTTGTAGCTGCTCCTTTCAGTTTTTTTCTAACTATTTTTCTCATTTTATCAAAGTTTCCCTTTTGAAAGTTTAGCACGAGAGCCGTGGATTTGCTTACTGTCCCCCTTCCAGTCATTAAATCAAATTTGATCATATTATGATCACTATTGCCAAGCGGCCCCACCTCTCACCAAATCCTGTTCTTTACTGAGAATTAGATCTAAAATTGCTCCCTCTCTTGTCTGTTCCTGAACCAATTGCTCCATAAAGCTATCATTTATTCCATCCAGGAACTTTATCTCTCTACCGTGTCCCGATGATACATTTACCCAGTCAATATTGGGGTAATTGAAGTCTCCCATTATTACTGCACTACCAATTTGGTTAGCTTCCCTAATTTCTCTTAGTATTTCACTGTCAGTCTCACCATCTTGACCAGGTGGACGATAGTATACTCCTATCACTATAGTCTTCCCTGACACACAAGGGATTTCTACCCATAAAGATTCAGTTGTGCATTTAGTCTCGTGCAGGATGTTTATCCTGTTGGACTCTATGCCATCCCGGATTGCAGGCACCAAGGTAGGGAGAGCAGGCCCTTGAGCAGCGAGTACCTGGTATCCCAGATAGGCACCTGAAAAAAAGCATAGGGCCCTCGAGGAGCAGGTACCCAGGTTAGATGAAATACCCTGAAGGGCAGAGAGAGAGTCCAGCGGCAGCAAGGAAGCGGCACAGTAGCTTAGACCGGAGGCATTCCAACCCTTGCTAACTTGATTTGTTAGCAAACGAAGGGCAGGCTAAATACCCGGATGGCATGACATCACTCAAGGAGGACGGCCCCAAGGTTCCCGCCATGATGTGGATAAAGACATGGGTGGCTTGTGCGCGTGCACCCTAGAAGGCCCTTAGGAGAAACATGGCAGATAGCCTTGCCATTGTCGTTCTGGGGACGCCGGAGAGAGCGGCATGAAGATGCGGTGGTAGCTATCTTCCCAAGACTAGTGGGGAGAGCAGAAAGAAAGGTGAGGCACAGAGGTTGAAGCCATCTGAGACCGACGGACGCACAATGCCTTGATCCCTGCAGCCACAGGGGTCTCACTTCAGTCTCTTTTTTTTCGTGTTGCTGTTAGCCTCGCGCTTCAGGAGCTCTGTGAGTTTTCTCAGTATTTTTTCTCACGGAAAAAATTAATATTTCTGTCATAAAATACCGTACACGGGTCTCCCTTTGACATCTCGTTCAGTGAATACCATTTTTTTTGTCTTTTTCGTCGGTTCCTGTTACCCCACTCGGTATCCGCAGGCCACCAACCGTTACCCGGCTTTAATTTTTTACCATAGCCACTAGTTTTAAAAAATGTCTGAGTTGCCCCCGAACAATGTCGATAACAGATCCGCACGACATCTGCGTACTTTGCCTGGGATCAGGCCACGATGTCCGCGCATGTTCTACCTGCGCTCAGATGACTCTGAAGGGCAGGCGTGCCCGACTGGACAAAATGGAGGAACTTTTTAAGAAAACTACTCCATCGACATCGTCACTGAAAAAAATTCCTTCCTCCACTGAAAAACATTGAGGAAAGAAAATGTCCGGTGACCGTCCGTCTCCATTCCCATCGGGATCATCAATCGCATCATCCTCGATATCGACCAAGGAGCATCGAGAGAAGCGACACCATTGTCATCGTCCATCAGGAGAACCGGTTACCATATCAGCATTGATAGACATCGACCTGATGGCAAAGCAGGTCCAGGTATAAGAGCCGTCATGCCCCTCTGTACCTGAGACACGGAGGCGCTCGTCACCGGGATCGGTGTTAGTCTGTGCCACCACATCCAAATGTGGAAGAGACATTAGCGCCAGTCTTTCCTTCTCCTTTGACAGTGGACCCAGTCCCAGCCTCCAGGGAAGAAGTGACTTCCATGATTCAACAGGCGGTCATTGAGGTTTTTCAAAAATTGCAGCCTCCACCGTCACAGACGCCAATCCCGACATTGATACCGACATCAGAGCCGTTAGTATTGGCACCTCACCTCAGTAGCCTCGATGCCTTAATTGGTGCTTTCCCACAGCCTGCACCGAAACCATTGATGGATCCTCTGATGATTCCATCCATACCATTGATGCCAAAGGATCCTCCAATGACTCATACTTGTTGCGACCGTCGGTCTATGACGGCTTCACCCCACCTACCTCTCACTTCTTGCGGCTCCTCCCGCTCACCTTGGACTAATAGCCTCCACGCATATGTCTGCCGTCCTCTCCAGCGTCCCCAGACCGGGTGCTGCCTTTGGTGCTGCCTTACACCATGCTCATCCAAGATCCTTAGGGCATGCGCGCTCTCTCCGCCCTCATCTTTATTCTCACGTTGGCGCGAACCTCAGGGGCGTCCCCCTGATTTGACGTCACGCCTCCCGGATATTTGAGCCTACAGCATTTGCTAGCCCATCGAGTTAGCAACGGATACTTTACAGATGGGATTCACTCTCCGTACCAAAGCTACTCTTCCACTCCAGCGCTTCTGGAACTCTTACACCCGTCGGGGTCACTAACGGGGTACCCGCTCCTCGGGGGGGGGGGGGGGCCTCTTCTGCTTCTTTCAGGTGCCATCAGGAAACCAGTACTTGCTCCTCGAGGGCCCATGTTCCCTGAGTCACTGTCTGCATCTTCAAACCCTTCTACTTGGAAGACTTCACTAACAGTTTCCATCAGTGAGTACAGCTACCATCTATTCCACTGTACTGCTTCACTGGAATCAGGTACTCGCTCCTCGAGGGCCTGCCCTCTGTTCTGGTGCCAGACCTCTCGTCTAGTGGAATCTCTGTTACTGCTTCGTGAGTACAATACAACTGAGTCTCTCTGCTCTAAGGGATCAGGTACTCGCTCCTCGAAGGCCTGCTCTCCCTGTCTTGGAGCTTCTCCTAATTCTACCTGGGACTTTGAATGCTTCTCATTCTGTACTCATAACTCTGTCTCTTTCCACTACAGCACAGCCTTGCAGAGGATTCGCTGTTCCAGCGTTCTGTGGGAGACGCGCCCTGCAGGGCTTTACATCTACTACTCACTACTGCCACCTTTGGTGGTTTCCAAGACTGTTTAATAAAAGATTCAAATTTGTGTTTGTGTGTCCAGAGTCTAGCCTGACACCGTGGTCCCTCACGGGACTGTCCCCCTTGGGTGTGGTCAGCTGCCACAGTGTCCAAGGATCCACCCAAACATCACTAACCATAACAGATTGCTAACTCCATGGATCCGGCTCAGCTCAATGCCTTGCAGGCCATTCCAGGCCTGGACTGGCGCATAGCTGAACAACAAGATGCATTGGAGAAATTAACTACTGCGTTTCATCAGCTGCATGCACAGAAGAATCAAGGTTCTATGAAGGTCAGTTACCTGTAGTAACTGTAAAGACTATTGTGCCTCTTGCTGCTCCAGTATGGTTCTCTGGGGAGATTCAGAGAACTAGAGGCTTCTTAAACCAGTGTTGTATGAATTTTGCATTACAACCCTCTCACTTCCCTACAGCCAACGCCAAGACTACTTATATTCTATCCTATCTGGGTGGAAGGGCTTTAACTTGGGCTTCCTCGCTGTGGGAACACAAAGACCCCATACTTCAGGATATTGACGGATTTATGGACTTGTTCAAATCCGTTTTCGATGATCCTGCCAGACATACTGTTGCTGATTCTGCATTGGTGAACCTGAAGCAAAGCAACCAACCACTGGCTGATTTCGCTATAGAGTTCAAGACTCTTGCGACAGAACTACATCGGGACCCTAGATGCCTGAAAACTCTCTTCTTCAAAGGTCTGGATCCCACCTGAAGGACAAGCTGGCCGCTCGTGAGACACCTGACTCGCTGGATGAACTAGAGGCCTTAGCTACTAGAATTGATCACCGGCTTCGTAACAAGGTGCAAGAACTCAAGCTTTGTAAACGACCTGTTCAGAAGGAAGACTGTGCTAAGCCTGTATTCAGGATGTTTCTGTGATGCCCGTTGCCAGTGGTGAAGAACCGATGCAACTTGGTCGCAGTCATCTGACATCCAAAGAGAGAAGACTTCGGAAGAGGAATGGATTGTGCATGTTCTCTGGACAAGCTGGTCATACAGTCCAAACATGCCCCATATGTCTGGGAAACGGACCGGCCTAAGTCCTGTGGGAGGATTCTTCTTAGGCCTTACTACGCCCTCTACTCCACTCTCTTTCCCTGTCTCTATAATCTGCGGACCTGTGGAATTTCAGACTCTTGCCTTGGTGGACTCAGGGACAGGAGGTAATTTTATTCTTCGATGACTAGTGGAACATTTGAGGATTCCCATCACCACTTTGAAGACTCCACTACTCTTATCGTCGATACACGTGAGCCCTTACCGGGTGATGTTACCTGTTGTACCGAACTGGTAACCCTCCGCACTGGAGCTCTCCATACAGAGTCAATTACCTTCTTTGTGTTGGAGAAGGCCATGCACTCTATCGTTCTGGGGTTACCCTGGTTGCAGCTGCACATGCTGCAATTCAATTGGGCTACATTGGAACTCTTCTGTTGGGGCCCAGAATGCCATGGCAAATGCTTAAAGGAGGTCTCTCCTATCCACTGCATGCCTACAACTCCAGTGATGCCAGGACTGCTGCCTCAGTTTGCATCATTTTCTGATGTTTTCTCCAAAGAAGCTGCTGACATCCTTCCGCCACATAGATCTTATGACGGCGCCATAAGTCTGAAACCTAATGCTGAACCTCCTAAGGGACTTGTCTACCCATTGTCGGTAGTAGAGAACAAGGCCATGTCCGAGTACATTGAGGAAAACTTGCAAAAAGGTTTCATTAGACCTTCTAAGTCTCCTGCGGGTGTAGGCTTCTTCTTCGTGGGGAAGAAGGACAGCACTCTGTGTCCTTGTATCGACTATCGAGGTCTGAACGAGATCACGATTAAAGACCGATACCCCTTACCTCTGATCTCAGAGCTTTTTGATCAACTCCAAGGAGCCAAGATATTCTCAAAACTCGACCTAATGGGAGCCTATAACTTGGTTTGCATTTGCAACGGCGACGAGTGGAAAACAGCTTTCAACATTCAAAATGGCCATTTCGAATATTTGGTAATGTCTTTCAGCCTGTTCAACGCTCTTGCTATGTTTCAGAACATGATGAATGACATTCTACGGGATCTTCTGTACAAAAGTGTCATAGTCTACCTAGATGACATCTTGATATTCTTACAAGATATGTCTAGTCATGTAGCAGATGTCAAACAAGTATTACTGGTACTTCGAGAACACCGCTTCTACGCCAAGTTGTCTAAGTGCGAATTTCACAAAGAATCTGTGCCTTTTGTTGGCTATATTTTTTCGAAGCAAGGCTTCTGGATGGATCCCCAAAAATTAGAGAGTATTAAGAATTGGTCTCAACCTACCAGTCTGAAGGCCCTGAGATAATTTTTGGGGTTCACAAACTACTATAGAAGCTTTATAAAGAACTATTCTTCTTTGACAGTGCCCTTAACTGCGATGACACAGAAAGGGGCCAACGCTTCTAAATGGTCTGCAGAGGCCATTTCTGCATTCGAGAAATTAAAGACTGCCTTTTCCACTGAGCCATGCCTTCGTCACCCGACCCCAATAGACCCTTCATCGTGGAGGTTGACGCTTCAGATGTTGGAGTAGGGGCCGTGTTAAGCCAAACTAGAGATTCTAAAGCCTTATATACCTGCTTCTTTTTCTCGCAATGCTTTTCTCCTGCAGAGAAGAACTATGGGATCGGAGATAAAGAGCTCCTAGCTATTAAGTTGGCATTCGAGGAATGGCGGCCTTGGCTCGAAGGCGCCCAACATCAAATTACCGTATTCTCGGACCACAAGAATCTAGAGTATCTCCGTCATACGCAACATCTTAATCACAGACAAGCCCGATGGTCCTTGTTTTTTAATCGCTTTGATTTCATGCTCAATTATCGCTCCGGAGACAAGAATACCAAAGCCGATGACCTGTCACGCTCTTTCCTCTCTGAGGATGTTCCTGAAGAACCTCAGCACATCATCGACCCGAAGAAAGTCATCTTGACAGCTACCCATTCTGTGCCTGCCGGTAAAACAATTGTGCCCGAGAACCTCAGAAAGAAACTTCTACACTGGGCTCATGATTCCAAATTGGCTGGCCCTCTTGGTCAACGCCGTACCCTGCTGAAATTAGAGAAGTACTATTCGTGGCCTACTATCAAGGAAGACACATACTCCTATGTAGCATCATGCTTCAACTGTGCAAAACATAAGCCTACTTCTGGTCAGCCTTGGGGATTGCTGCAACTGCTACCAGTTCCGGAACAGCCATGGACTCACATCGCTACAGACTTTGTAGTTGGTCTACCTCTTTCTGGAGAAATGAATACTATCTGGGTGACGGTTGACTGTTTCAACAAGATGGCTCAATTCGTGGCGCTTATCCATAGCCTTGGAGCTTGCGAAGCTCTTCATCGCCCACATCTTTCGCCTTCATGGCCTACCGAAGCACATAGTCTCGGATAGAGGATCTCAATTCATGGCAAAATTCTGGAAGGCTTTGTGCAAGCTATTTGACATCTCTCTGGATTATACATCTGCCTATCATCCACAATCTATTGGCCAAACTGAAAGGATGAATAGGACCCTGAAACAGTTCATTCGGGCCTATGTGAGTTGCTGTCAGAATGTTGAGACCATCAGTCTTCAACGGCTTTGCCCTGCCTACCTCTCACTACTTGCAGCTTCTCCCGCTCACCTCGGACTACTAGCTCCTGCGGCATCTGTTTGCTGTCCTTTCCGGCGTCCCCAGACCAGCTTTGGTGCTGCCTCCTGCCATGATCCTCCAAGGTACCTTAGGGCGCGCGCGCGCACACCGCCCTCATCTTTATTTCCACCTTGGTGCGAACCTCAGGGGCGTCCTCCTGATATGACGTCACGCTGCCCAGATATTTAAGCCTACAATATTTGCTAGCTCATTGAGTTAGGAACAGTAATTCTACGGATGGGATTCGCTCTCCGTACCGAAGCTGCTCTACCACTCCAGTACTATCTGGAACTCTTACACCCTTCGGGATTTGCTAATGGGGTACCCGCTCCTCGGGGCCTCTCTTCTTCTTTCAGGTACTATCAGGAAACCGGTACTCGCTCCTCGAGGGCCCATGTTCCATGAGTTGCTGCTTGCATCTTCAAACTTTTCTACTTGGAAGACCTCACTAACAGTTTCCATCTGTGAGTACAACTACCATTTATTCCATAGTACTGCTTCGCTGGAACCAGGTACTCGCTCCTCGAGGGCCTGCCCTCTGTTCTGGTGCCAGACCTCTCGTCTAGTGGAATCTCTGTTACTGCTATGTGAGTACAATACCACTGAGAGGCTCTGGGTTCTTGCTCCTCGAGGGCCTACTCTCCCTGTCTCGGAGCTTCTCCTAATTCTACCTGGGACTCTGAATGCTTATTATCATGTACTAATAACTTTCAGTCTCTTTCCACTACAGCACAGCCTAGCAGAGGATCCACTGTTCCAGCATTCTGTGGGAGACCTGCCCAGCCGTGCTCAACATCCACTACTCACTACTGCCACCTCTGGTGGTTTCCAAAACTGTCTAATAAAAGAATCAAATCTGTGTTTGTGTGTCCAGAGTCTAGCCTGACACTGTGGTCCCTCACGGGACTGCCCCCTGTGGGCGTGGTCAGCTGCCACAATGTCCAAGGATCCACCCAAATACCACTAACCATAGCACAGCTATACCCATTCCAGGTTCAGTGAAAGAAGATGAAGGGGACTCCGATCCCTTGGCAGGTCCATCGGGTTTACAAAAACCCCACAGGCCATCGATGCCTTCGATACCGCTTCCTGGTCCGTCGATGCTCTCTCATCCTGATCCATTGGGTGATGCGGGCCGTCGATTCCCATCTGTGCCATCGATACCATTCGATTCCCCATTGATGGCTTTTTTACCTCCATCGATGCCAAAACATATTCCAGGGAAATCATTGAGATCTACATCAATGCCAAAGCATCCTCTTCCACAGGACACTCTGGATCTACCGGGGTCACATTTCCAACCCCACTACAGCCCTTGGGAGAACATTGACACAGACACGGATACAGAAGACCTTGTATCTGAGCCTTCTCCACCAGAAGAAAGAAGGAAGTGCCTACCAGAGGACCTTTCTTTTGCAAATTTCATCAGAGATGGTGGATACCATTCCTTTTGAGTTGGTGACTGAAGAGGACACCAGGCATAAGACACTAGAGGTCCTCCAGTTTGTAGATGCACCCAAGGAAGTCATGGCCATCCCAATCCATGAAGTGCTTCTAGATCTCCAGCACCGCCTATGGGAGCATCCCTGTTCTGTGCCACCTGTTAACAGATGGACGGACACAACGTACCTTGTCCAACATACACCAGGTTTTCAGAAACCACAACTGCCCCACTAGTCAGTTGTGGTGGAATCAGCACAGAAAGAGGCAAGGAAGCAAAAGCCTCACTCTTCTGCCCCTCCAGCAAAAGATACAAAATTTCTGGATGGATTAGGAAGAAATATCTTCCAGGGTCCATGCTCGTGTCCCGTATTGTGGCATAACAATTATGTATGATGCAGTATCAAAGAAATTTGTGGAAGCAAGTTCAGGACATAGCTGATAATCTTCCTCAGCAGCAGCAAGTAGCACTCAATGCCCTTGTTCAAAAAGGTCTGGAGTCAGGCAATTCCAACTCCCTTAGTATCCTAAACTTAACTAGGAACTCAATAAAAATTAAGATGAAGGCAGCAGTCCAGCAGCAAGAGGGGGGCTTTCCAGTCTTTTGCATTGAGTGTCACATGTATGATTTTTTACCTGCCGGTGAGAGATTGTATGTGTGCACTCGGTGCAATCAGCTCCTGGATCTCAGGGAACGAGTTCGATCTCTGGAGGCTAGAGTAGCAGACTTGGAGGAGCTGAGGCAGACAGAGAGGTACATTGATGAGACCTACAGGGACATAGTAGCCAAGTCCCAAATCCAGTCTGGCAGCCCCAGTGCTGCCTTGGATCAGAAAGGTCTCCCAATAGGAGAACATCACCCTGGTGTAGCAGGAAGTGATCCTGTAGCAAGGACCTGCTCTCCAGGTTATGTATTGTCCTCTCGCACTGAGAACAAGTCTCCCAGGGCTACTGCCCAGGAGGGAAGGGTTAGGCCGGCCATCATAGTTGGTGATTCAATTATTAGAAATGTAGATAGCAGGGTGGCTGGAGGACGTGAGGACAGCCTGGTAACTTGGTTGCCTGGTGCGAAGGTGGGAGACCTCACACGTTACCTAGATAGGATTATAGACAGTGCTGGGGAGGAGCTGGCTGTCGTGGTACATGTGGGTATCAACGACATAGGAAAATGTGGGAGAGAGGTTCTGGAAGCCAAATTTAGGATTTTAGATAGAAAGCTGAAATCCAGAACCTCCAGGGTGGCATTCTCTGAAATGCTTCCAGTTCCACGTGCAGGTCTCCAGAGGCAGACATAGCTCCAGAGTTTCAATGAGTGGATAAGATGATGGTGCATGGAAGAGGGATTCCATTTTGTAAGGAACTGGGGAAATTTTGGGGGAAGGGGGAGACTTTTCTGAAAGGATGGGCTCCACCTTAATCAGAGTGGAACCGAGCTGCTAGCACTAACTTTTAAAAAGTAGATAGAGCAGCTTTTAAACTAGAACAAGGGGAAAAGCCGACAGTCAGTGCATGGATCGGAGAAATGTATCCTTGAAGGATACTAATGAAACAGGTGAGTTAGGGCATCCCAACAGAGAGGTTCCAATAAAAGCAAACGTAGTCCATGTGCCTATATGTAAAAAATCACCTGAGCTAAAGATTTCCAACTTATGGGGTAGATTTTCAAAGGGGTACGTGCATAAGATGCGCGCGCAAGCCCCGGGGCTTGCAAAAAGGGGCAGTTGGGACGCGAGTAAGTCCCGGGGCTTGCAAAAAGGGGCGGTCGATGGCATGGCCAGGGGGCGTGTGGGCGATCCGGGGGTGTGGCCGGCGCACGTAAGTTACTACTGCCCGGAGGCAGTAGTAACTTTTCCGATAAAGGTAGGGGGGGGGGTCTAGATAGGGCCGGGAGGGTGGGTTAGGTAGGGGAAGGGAAGGGAATATGCGGGGGGGTAGAAAGAAAGTTCCCTCCAAGGCCGCTCCGATTTCGAAGCGGCCTCGGAGGGAACAGGCAGCGCGCGCAGGGCTCAGTGCGCGCAAGTTGCACACATGTGCACCCACTTGCGCGTGCCGACCCCAGATTTTATAAGATACGCGCAGCTACGCACGTATCTTATAAAATCCGGTGTACTTTTGTTCGCGCGTGCATATGTTTTTAAAATCTACCTCTATCTCTAAGAACTGAAAAGCAGGTTGTTAATACAAAGAAAAAATACACTTTGAAATGTCTGTATGCCAATGCTAGAAGTCTAAGAAGTAAGATGGGAGAGTTAGAGTGTCTAGCAGTAAATGATGAGATTGACATAATTGGCATTACAGAGAACTGGTGGAAGGAGGATAACCAATGGGACAGTGCTATAACAGGGTACAAATTATATTGCAATGATAGGGAGGTTCAACTTGGTGGGGGTGTGGCACTTTATGTCCGGGAGGGTATAGAGTCCAACAGGATAAAGATCATACAAGAGACTAAATGTTCAGTAGAATCTATATGGGTAGAAATTCCTTATGTGTTGGGCAAGAGTATAGTGATAGGAGTATACTAACGTCCACCTGGACAAAATGGTCAGACAGATGATGAAATGCTAAGAGAAATCAGGGAAGCTAACCAATTTGGCAGTGCAATAATAATGGGAGATTTTAATTACCCAACTTAAACAAAGAGAGTCAGCAGTTAACCACAACAAACAAAGTCAAGTCCAAACAATGTGGAACCCAAAATATTTTAAATAATAGCCTAAGAAGGTGTCAACAAGCCTGACGTTGTGTGACTTATAAAAAAAATACACCAACCGGTCTTCTCAATCATTCACCTTCATCATCTTTTAATACTTCAAAAATTATTTTTATATAGCTTTTTTCTTTTTTATTTAAAATAGTCCTCCATCCATAGAGATTAAGATGACCCAGACTCTTGAAAGTAATTTGTTTACATAGCCCAACACGGCCAGTGTTTCGCTTGTCAGCTTCCTCAGGGGCATGCGAAAAACATTTAAACAAGAGTCATTAACCTGGAGAGAATAATAATATCACTGTTTTAGAATAGTAACATCATGATAAAGATGAAAAAGTACTTATCTTAAAACGATAGGGCTACCCATTTAAACGGGACGTAGCATCTCAATCATCTCATCAGGAACACAGAGGAGGAACTGAAGCCGAGGCTCGCATCTCTTTAAATCCTCAACTGCTATATGATGTCGTCAAATATGTAAAACATCCATGATGTATCTTTCCTGTATTGATCTGACAAACATAATGAAAAATTATGATCATCCGAGAAAGGCATGTAAATCCAACTCAGTATTTAAACCCGATGGTGCGACTGTATTTAATCTATAAATCCAGCGCTTTTCTGACTGCAATAATAAAAGTTCTCGATCCCCGCCACGCCAATGTGGTAGGACATGATCGATCGCACAAAAAAGTAGATCATCAAAACAGTGTCCCAATTCAGTACAATGCAGAACCAGAGGTTCGTCTTCCCTGACATTCTTTATGTTGGACCGATGCTCAATCATTCTTGACTTTAGATGACGTTTTGTTTTGCCGATGTAAAGCAGTAAACAAGGGCATTGAATTAGGTACCACAACCATTGAAGAATTACAGGTGGTGTTATATTTGAGATTAATACTATAACCAGATTTCCCAGTCAGAGAATCTTGAATAGACATTGAGGAAGTGCAGACTGAACAATTATAACATGGATGATGTGATCCAATCAGGATGTCCTGTGATTAATAGAACTGTCTGATCTCACTAGCAAGTTTTTCAGGTTTGTAGCACGCGAAAAAGTAATGCGTGGAGGTAACTTAAAAATGTCGTGCATCTGTAAAATATGCCAGTACTTCAAAATAGATTGGCGAATCATTGGAGCGGCTGATGAATAGGATAGAACACAAATATGTCGCAAGGAATCCTCTGCCGAACGTTGGAGAAAAAGCCATTCACGTTGAGAATATTTTGTTCGTAGGTAGGCCTTGCGAATGCTCGAGTGTGGATATCCTCGAGCCAAAAACTGTTCACGCAAAATTTTTGAATGATTCTCAAAGTCAGCTGTGGTTGTACACAAATGTCTCAATCTAATGTACTGACTTACAGGTAAATTCCTTTTCAAATTCCTTGGATGCGCACTTGAGTAGTGTAAATAAGTATTTGAACTGACTGGTTTACGCAAAAGAGAAACCACAAATTTCCCATTAACCATGGTAATTTGTATGTCCAAAAATGTGATAGAATCTGACTCAATATTGGCAGTAAACTTCAAATGTGAATTACAAGAATTTAACCATAACAAAAATGATTTAAAAGTGTCTTCATCTCCTCTCCACAAAACAAAAACATCATCGATGTATCGTTTCCAAGTGATAAGATGTTTCTCAAAAGGATGATGGATCAGCCAACGAACTTCAAAACTGTGTATATAAAGGTTTGCAAGATCAGGGGCCATGGTTGCCCCCATGGCAGTCCCACAGATTTGTAGAAAAAAATCATGATTGAAAGCAAAACATTTTTTCTTCAAAGCTATTTGTAATAGTTGAGATAAAAAATCACTGGGAATCCGATGTGGTCTTGGATGTTTGTATAAAAAAGCCTCTGCTTTTTTTTTTTTTTTCAACTATTACAAATAGCTTTGAAGAAAAATATTTTGCTTTCAATCAGGGAAGACGAACCTCTGGTTCTGCATTGTACTGAATTGGGACACTGTTTTGATGATCTACTTTTTTGTGCGATCGATCATGTCCTACCACATTGGGGGCTTGCAATGTGCCTTGTATGCGCTTCTAATTGGTCTGGATGAAGTATGAGGTTGGAGTTGGGTGCTTAATGTGATCGGAGCAAGATTGTATGTTGCTTTGTGAATAATTGTGAGCACTTTATAGAGGATCCTGTGGTTAATAGGAAGCCAATGTAGGTTACGAAGGATTGGAGTGATGTGATCTCTTTTATTAGAGTTTGTAAGTATTCTGGCAGCGGCGTTTTGAACCATTTGTAAGGGTTTGATGGTATTTGAGGGTAGACCGAGAAGGAGGGAGTTGCAATAATCGAGCTTAGATAGTATGATGGATTGAAGTACTAGCCGGAAGTCAGAGAAGTGAAGGAGGGGTTTTAGCTTTCTGAGGACTTGCAGTTTGTAAAAGCAGTCCTTTGCGGTATTGTTTACAAACTTTTTTAGGTTTAGATTGTTGTCTAGCCAGGCTCCAAGATCCCTGACGTCTGGTGAGAACTTGCTAATTGAGTTTGGGTGAGAGGAGCTTGAAGAGATGGTGAGGGGATCTTGGGATCTTGCTCCAGTACACAGAAAGGCTGACACTACGTATTTAGTGCAGTCAGCCCCTGGCTTTCAAAATTCTCAGCTCGACCATAAGAACATAAGAAACATAAGAAAATGCCATACTGGGTCAGACCAAGGGTTCATCAAGCCCAGCATCCTGCTTCCAACAGTGGCCAATCCAGGCAACAAGAACCTGGCAAGTACCCAAAAACTAAGTATATTCCATGTTACCATTGCTAATGGCAGTGGCTATTCTCTAGGTGAACTTAAGGTAATGGACTTCTTCTCCAAGAATTATCCAATCCTTTTTTATGTTTAATATATTTTTATTGAGTGATTACGTAGAAAGAAAACACAATCAAGTCGTCAGTGAAACAACAGAACAGGAAACAGAGCAAAACAAGGTGGCCCCACTTGGAGGCTAGTAGCAGTACACTCTTTTCACATTACACAAAAGATACCAGCTGCAGCCCCACCCAACCCTACCCCACCCAACCCCCCGGAGACATAGTCCCAAACATCATAAGCCAGACATTGCCCAAAGTGGACATTCAATCATTAAGAGCCAAACTACGCGCTCTATGGGGCAAGGACTGTAAATAGAGGTCCCATGTGTCCAAAAAAGCCTTACGCCGTTTGGGTGAAGTGCGAGCATAAACGGCTTCCATCTGCATCAATTTGTGAAAATGAGTTCTCCACACCCAAAAGGACGGCGGATTCGTATCGCGCCAATGGAGGAGGATAGTCTTCTTCCCCACCAATCCAGCTTTTTGCAGTAACAGCCGGGACCCCAACTGCGCCACTAAGTGGCGTGTGATACACTGAAACAGCCAGAGATATGGGGACATCGGTAGACACACTCCGACCAGCTTCCCTAAGTACCCAACAATACTGCCCCAGTAGTTCACCAGCCTAGGACAGTCCCAAAAGACGTGGGTCATACTGCCCAACCGCGCCCCGCAGCGCATACAATTAGCGGTGGGGGCTATACCTGCTTTATACGCCATCTGAGGGGCTATATACGCCCGATACAAAAATTTAAAATGCATTTCTCGGAGATACATATTACCGGTAAGAGGCAAGGTACTCCGCAAGCTATAAGAAAGTATGCGGGAGTTAAGCTGAAACGAACCATCCCTGTTCCAACGATGAACCAATGTTTGGCATAACTCCCCATGAGAGCCGCGCGCCAGCTTCTTATAATAACTGGAAAGGGATGGCTCGTTGGTGTGGTCAAAACGCAACACCCCATTCAAAGCCTTGAACTCTGCCAGGTGTTGGGCAGGGGGACCCAAGCTCTTAATGTAATGAACCAGCTGGAAGTAACCTAAGAAATGTGTCCCCGGCAGCCCATATAATTCCTGCAGCCGAATATAAGAGATAGGACACCCGTCTTCATCTATAGCATGCCCCAAATACCGTACCTCTTTACTCTCCCAAATCTTAAAATATTTTGTTGTGGACCCTGGGGAGAACTCTAAATTACCCCTAATGGGGGTTAAATATACGCATTGTCTAGAGAGTCCTAAAAATTTAGTAAAGCACAACCACGTTTTCCGCAAGGGGCGTATCAAAGGATGATTAGCCAACAAGGGCGAGAGCTTGGCGTCAGCACACATCAAAACATAACTCAAAGCAAGCGGTCTCGTAAATGAGGCCTCAGCTGTAAGATTGGCAAAAGGGGACTGGCCCAAAAACCAGCCACGAATCAACCTAAGATTCGCAGCAAGCCCATATCTAAACAGGCAAGGTACTCCCATTCCACCGCGACCCCATGGGTTTTGCAGGGAGCGCAAGGATATCCTGGCTTTCTTACCACGCCAGATAAAGTGACGCACCATCCGTTCCACGCGGGAGATATCAGGGGTCGCTACCAGTAGTGGGAAATTTTGGAAAATATACAACCATTTGGGCAAAATGACCATTTTAAACAAATTGATCCTACCCCCAAGGGAAAGCGGTAAGTTGTGCCAGGCCTGCAACTTCAATTGAGTCGCCCGTAACAACCCTGAAATGTTGCGTTGATAGCAAAGGCCCAAATCCGTGGTAATAAAAATCCCCAAGTACTTAAGAGCAGCGGTCGCCCACTGTAAAGGGAAGTCACCATCCCAGCCCTCCCGAAGTGAGTTAGGGAATGCCAACGCTTCCGATTTGTCCCAGTTAATTCGCATACCAGAAAAGAGGGCATAGTGTTGGTAAACCTCCAGAAGCGCTGCCACTGATCGCTGCGGTGTGGTAAGGAAAAGCAAAACATCATCGGCAAAGGCCGCATATTTAAAAACTTCAGACGTTCCCCCACCCTGGAATTGGATACCTCTGATAGTAGGACAAGCTTGAATGGCCAGCAGGAAAGGCTCTATACTTAACAAGAAGAGGAGTGGGGATAACGGACAACCCTGCCGAGTACCGCGGCCCACCTCAAAGCTATCAGTCAGGCCCCCGTTAACCCAGAGCCTAGCCGTCGGGGCAGCGTACAAGAGTTCAATCGCTTGATAAAAAAAACCCCGTGATACCCAGCTGCTGTAATAGCGGAAACAAATAACCCCACTCCACTCTGTCAAATGCTTTTTCAGCATCTAAACTGGCCACCAAGTACGGAACGTTCGCCCTCTGACAGAGCGCCATCGCTGTGACCACCTGTCGAATATTACGCAGGGCGTACCGCTTTTTAACAAACCCTACTTGCCCAGGCTGTATAACAGAAGGCAAGATCTCTCCCAGACGATCTGCCAGGATCTTAGCCAAAATTTTGTGATCCACATTCAGGAGGGAAATGGGACGATAGGACTCCGGCTTTAGGGGATCTTTACCAGGCTTTGGGATGAGCGTAACATAGGCCAAATTCCCCCCAACCGGAAATGTACCCCTTTCAATTAAAGCGTGGTAAACTCGGGGTAACAATTTTGATAGAGGAGCCTGCAAACATTTGTAAAACTCCGAGCTGTACCCATCGGGTCCGGGGGCCTTCAGGCCCCGGAGGCCTTGTATAACCCGACTAACTTCTTCCTCGGAGATCGGTGCACTTAAATACCGGTTCTGAGCCAACGTAAGGCCAGGGAGTTGTATCCGATCACCAAAGGTCTCCCACTGTGAGGCATCCCCACCGTCAGATTTGTACAGCTGGGAATAATAAGTGTGAAACGCTGCCCTAATGCCTTTGACATCAGTCACAACCTGGTGTCGAGCATTTTTAATTGCTGGGATGTGCCGCGTCCCCCGAGCAGATTTAATAAGGTTAGACATCAACTTGCCCGATTTTTGCCCGAATTGGAAAAGCTGGTACTGATAAAAGAACAAGCTTTTCTTGGCCCGTTGGTGAATTAGGGAGTTAATGGCCGATTGCAGAGCCAGATAACTCTCCCTGTGAGCCAGGGAATTACAGCGTAATAAGGCCCGTTTGGCTTGTTGAAGTCGCGTACTTAGATCAAGGAGTCATTTATCTATGGACCGTTTCCGGTGGGCTACATAAGATATGATGTCACCCCTTAAAACAGCCTTGGCTGTATGCCAGAAAAGGATTGGATCCTCCCTGTGTATCCCATTCAGGTCATCAAATTTAACCCAACAATCTTTTATGTAAGTTTGGAAAGCCACATTGTCTGCAAGAAAATAGGGGTACCTCCACACATAGGTGGATGTGGGGGACAGAGGGTTGTGCAACTCAAGCCAAATCGGAGCATGGTCCGAGATCACGATCTCCTCAATCCCCGCCCCCACCACCTTGGAGAAACAATGGGTACTCAGCAAGAGATAATCCAAACGGGCATGAGCAACGTGGGCCCTAGATACATGTGTGAATTCTCTGTCCTGAGGATGTAAGGTACGCCAGACATCTGTAAGGTGAAGGGTGCTCTCCAATAACGCTAGCCCCTTACTGGGTGAACTTTGAGTTTTAGCAACCGAAGATTTATCCAAAATGGGGTCTCTGACTGCATTAAAGTCTCCCCCCACCACCATTAAAGCATCAATACAGGGGATTAACGGCACAGAGCTCCTGAAAAAAGGATGCCCGATAGACATTCGGGGCATATAGATTACATAAAACGATGGGAGCCTGATCATATTCCCCAACCAGTATAAGATAGCGGCCATTCGGGTCTTTAATTGCTTTAGTAATCGTAATTGGGAAGGACTTTCGGATCAGTACGGCCACCCCCGCCGACCTAGTGCCGGCCGAAGCATAGTGTACCTCTCCAACCCACCGGCTACGTAATTTTTCATGTTCTACATTAGACAAGTGTGTTTCCTGCAAAAAGGCTACATCCGCCCTCTTCTTCTGCAATACTTGTAAGATCTTAGTACGTTTGATAGGGGAATTAATACCCCCAACATTCCAGGAGAAGTAGTGAAAATTGCTGGTACTCATGGTGGCTCAAAGAATGAACAGTGAATGCTACAATGTTCAAGCCAAATCAGGTGAGCTCTGGGGCCTCCCAGCCAAACCCCAGCCCTCTGCACTATGAGACTAAAATGACTGGCACTAAAATAGGGTCCCCCGTGAACCCAAACTAGTCTCCGGCAACCTCCCACTTCCCCCCCTTCCCTCCCCCTTAGCCCATCCCCACCCTCATCATCCCCTTCCCCACCCCAACATACAAAACCCCCAATCCTCACCATCCAAATGATAGCGAGTAGAGATCTCAGTGACCCAACACACGTCCCCGGCCCCTCCCCAAATAACAAAAACAGAACATGTTAAACAAAATAACCATACAAATAGGCAACCGGCCCATCCCCCAAAAGTTTTGCCCGCCATGCGGAACAAAGCAGGGCATCCCACAAGAGCGATATTGTCTTATGCAGTCCAAAGGTCGTCCCCGGCACACTCCTAGGTGAACAGAGGCAAGCTTGAAATTGTAATCCAAAGACAGGACCGCTGGTCATAGAAGCGTAGCCAGATTATCGCAGGTCTTGATTATCGAAGGGGGTGGTCACTCCTCGCAGGCCACGAAAAGGCACTCCATCAAAGTGCAGGGACCGCAAACCAAACGTAGCTCCCCCAAACAGTCTTTCATCTCCTCCCTACATTCAGGGCTATGGGGCACCGCAACCCACCTGCATGCAACAACACTGCCAGTCTACGAGACAGCAGGTGCCCCAACGTCCGCAAGCCCGGCAACCAGAGAGAAAAGTAAACATCACCAGAATCCAGCCATCTCAGGGGGTGATTGGAGCCTGAGGGGGCAAGGACTGTAGATACTGCTTCACTTCTGCCACTTCAGTAAACCACCGTACTCCTTGTGCTGTCTGAACCTGCATCCTCGCTGGGTAAACCAGCACTGCACGAATGCCCCGCTGAAATAGCTGCGTGCAGTATGGCGCCAAAGCTCTACGTTGTTGCGAGACAGCTTGGGAGAAGTCCTGAAATATTAAAATGGGCTGGTTTTCATAGCTCGGCTTGGGCCCCTTCTGGAATGCACGGATAATCGCCTCTTTGTGGGAGTAATTGAGAATTTTAGCGATGACAACCCTGGGTTTTGCCTGCCCCTCACGCTTAGGGCCCAGCCGGCGTGCCCGCTCCACGCGGAGGGGGCCCGCGAGCCCAGCCAGCTGCAGGGCCTGCGGTATCCAGCCTTCCAGGAAGCCCGAAAGCTGCATGTCGGCTAAGCTTTCCGGTAACCCCACGAACCTTAAATTCGCTCTCCTCGAGCGATTTTCCAGATCCTCGATTTTAAGGGCTTGCTGCGCCACTGCGGCTTTAAGCTGTACAATATCGGCTTGCGCTTCTTGGAGGCCATCTTGATTCCCAGACACCCTCGTTTCAAGATCAACGAAACGGCGCTCAAAAGCCCCCATCCCCGTATTTAAGTCGTGCAATTGGTCTGATATTTTTTTCAGTTCAGGGGTGATGGCAGCAAGGACGGCCGCTGTTAATTCCGCTGTACCCTGCGAAGCTAGCGGGCCCGGCTCCGCCATCTCCGCCCCCGCTTCCGGGCTGATCTCAGTCGCACGGGCCCTCTCACGCTCTTTATCTTTCTCCTTGTCTTTTCTCCCAGCGCGCGTCGCCATCAGGGGTTCAATCCGTTACCCGGTTTCTCCGGCAGCCCGCCAGCCACAATTCCGGAGCCAGTGCCGTATTTGATGGGGTTGGATGGGTTAGGAAGCCGGGATCCGAGCTCCACGACGAGGGATCACATCCTCTCTCGTCAAGGTGTCACGTGATCTCCTCCAATCCTTTTTTAAACACAGCTATACTAACTGCACTAACCACATCCTCTGGCAACAAATTCCAGAGTTTAATTGTGCGTTGAGTAAAAAAGAACTTTCTCCGATTAGTTTTAAATGTGCCCCATGCTAACTTCATGGAGTGCCCGCTAGTCTTTCTATTATCCAAAAGAGTAAATATCTGATTCACATCTACCCGTTCTAGACCTCTCATGATTTTAAACACCTCTATCATATCCCCCCTCAGTCGTCTCTTCTCCAAGCTGAAAAGTCCTAACCTCTTTAGTCTCTCCTCATAGGGGAGTTGTTCCATTCCCCTTATCATTTTGGTAGCCCTTCTCTGTACCTTCTCCATCGCAATTATATCTTTTTTGAGATGCGGCGACCAGAATTGTACACAGTATTCAAGGTGCGGTCTCACCATGGAGCGATACAGAGGCATTATGACATTTTCCGTTTTATTCACCATTCCCTTTCTAATAATTCCCAACATTCTTTAGCTTTTTTGACTGCCGCAGCACACTGAACCGACGATTTCAATGTGTTATCCACTATGACACCTGGATCTCTATCTTGGGTTGTAGCACCTAATATGGAACCCAACATTGTGTAACTATTGCATGGGTTATTTTTCCCTATATGCATCACCTTGCACTTATCCACATTAAATTTCATCTGCCATTTGGATGCCCAATTTTCCAGTCTTACAAGGTCTTCCTGCAATTTATCACAAACTGCTTGTGATTTAACTACTCTGAACAATTTTGTGTCATCTGCAAATTTGATTATCTCACTCGTCGTATTTCTTTCCAGATCATTTATAAATATATTGAAAAGTAAGGGTCCCAATACAGATCCCTGAGGCACTCCACTGTCTACTCCCTTCCACGGAGAAAATTGTCCATTTAATCCTGCTCTCTGTTTCCTTTCTTTTAGCCAGTTTGCAGTCCATGAAAGGACATCGCCACCTTTCCCATGACTTTTTACTTTTCCTAGAAGCCTCTCATGAGGAACTTTGTCAAACGCCTTCTAAAAATCCAAGTATACTATATCTACCAGTTTACCTTTATCCACATGTTTATTAACTCCTTCAAAAAAGTGAAGCAGATTTGTGAGACAAGACTTGCCTTGGGTAAAGCCATGCTGACTTTGTTCCATTAAACCATGTCTTTCTATATGTTCTGTGATTTTGATGTTTAGAACACTTTCCACTATTTTTCCTGGCACTGAAGTCAGGCTGCCCGGTCTGTAGTTTCCCGGATCGCCCCTGGAGCCCTTTTTAAATATTGGGGTTACATTTGCTATCCTCCAGTCTTCAGGTACAATGGATGATTTTAATGATAAGTTACAAATTTTTACTAATAGGTCTGAAATTTCATTTTTTAGTTCCTTCAGAACTATGGGGTGTATACCATCTGGTCCGGGTGATTTACTACTCTTCAGTTTGTCAATCAGGCCTACCACATCTTCTAGGTTCACTGTGATTTAATTCAGTTCATCTGAATCATTACCCATGAAAACCTTCTCCATTACGGGTACCTCCCCAACATCCTCTTCAGTAAACACCGAAGCAAAGAAATCATTTAATCTTTCCGCGATGACCTTATCTTCTCTAAGTGCCCCTTTAACCCCTCGATCATCTAACGGTCCAACTGACTCCCTCACAGGCTTTCTGCTTCAGATATATTTTAAAAAGTTTTTACTGTGAGTTTTTGCCTCTACTGCCAACTTCTTTTCAAATTCTCTCTTAGCCTGTCTTATCAATGTCTTACATTTAACTTGCCAACGTTTATGCTTTATCCTATTTTCTTCTGTTGGATCCTTCTTCCAATTTTTGAATGAAGATCTTTTGGCTAAAATAACTTCTTTCACCTCCCCTTTTAACCATGCCGGTAATCGTTTTGCCTTCTTTACACCTTTCTTAATGTGTGAAATACATCTGGAATGTGCTTCTAGAATGGTATTTTTTAACAATGACCACGCCTCTTGGACATTTTTTACTTTTGTAGCTGCTCCTTTCAGTTTTTTTCTAACAATTTTTCTCATTTTATCAAAGTTTCCCTTTGAAAGTTTAGCACGAGAGCCTTGGATTTGCACTCTGTTCCTCTTCCAGTCATTAAATCAAACTTGATCATATTATGATCACTATTGCCAAGCGGCCCCACCACCGTTACCTCTCTCACCAAGTCCTGTACTCCACTGAGAATTAGATCTAAAATTGCTCCCTCTCTCGTCGGTTCCTGAACCAATTGCTCCATAAAGCTATCATTTATTCCATCCAGGAACGTTATCTCTCTAGCGTGACCCGATGATACATTTACCCAGTCAATATTGGGGTAATTGAAGTCTCATAGTACACTGGTGCAGGGTAAATGTTTATTCACCATCAATTTCTATGGTATGCTTAACTTGAAGAATTCAGAACATCAAGAATATATATAATTCAAACAGGCAACTCCATGAATTCCAAATAATGCTTTAAACTCGGTCCCCCGACACGGTCCCGTGTTTCGCTTAGGCTGCGTCGGGGGGGAACCAGGGGTACATTCAAATCTAAAGTGTAAAAGCAAACAAAAGTCAACTCAAGAAAATGGTGAGAACGGCTACATTGTAACATCCGTTAAGCAAAGGTACATACCTCTAAAATGTCACCCGGAGCGCGCAGGCTCTCGCAGGTGTCAGCCATTTAAACACAGGAAAGAGCGCGAACGTGACAGCTTTCGCGAGAGCTGTCAAAGTTTTGACGGCTCTCGCGAGAGCCGTCAAAAGCCAGCTAATCTCGATGAATCCGTCCTAATAAAACAGGTACCACTCAATTTCTCTGTTTAGACCCTGGGGGGCAACCGTATTAAGCGTAAAGATCCACCTCTGCTCCCTCCGACCCAGAGCCTCGGGGAAGTCCCCACCCCGAAGGGGGGGACGTACTACCTCGATAACTGAAAAGGAGAGATCAGAGACGGTGTGACCAGAGTCAATCCAGTGCGAAACCAGGGGCTCATCTACTCTATGAAGGCGAATGTTTGAACAATGCTCAATCATGCGGGTCTTTAGCATGCGCATGGTTTTGCCAACATAGAGTAGAGAGCAAGGACATTTTACAATATACACTACACCCTTTGTAAGGCAGTCTGATGTGGAGCGGAGTTTAAAAACTCGCCCCGTGCTGGGGTGTGTAAACTCAGAGGACGATGTCGTATGGCTGCACATGGTGCAGTGGCCGCATGGACCGTGTATTCCAAAATTGTCAAGACTGTCATCTGAAGGGGAAGTATGGACCAGCCGGTCCCGCAGATTTTTCCCCCGTCTAAAGGTAAAACGAAGCGAACTGTCTAACAATTCAGACATATCCAAAGCTGCCCAATGTCTCCTGATCATCGTGTTCTACCCGTTCAGAATTTTTAGTACAAGCGCGCTTGATGAGTGAACGCTTTATAGAGCGCGGTTATCCGCACAGAGTGGTTAAACGAGCTTTCAAAAGGGCGTAGTACTCTAACCGGGAATGGCTATTTCTACAGTCCACTCACTTAGAAGACGACACTAACAACTGTATTTTACCATTTTCTATTAAGGGGAGAGCCATTGCCACGATGATCTAAAATCCTATCTAGGTGATGCGTGAGGTCCGCCACCTTCGCACCAGGTAGGCATGTTACCAGGCGATCCTCACGCCCACCAGCCACCCAGCTATCTACATTCTTAATAATCGAATCACCAACTATGACGGCCGAGCTAACCCTTCCCTCCTGGACAGTAGGCCTTGGGGAGATATCCTCAGTGCGAAAGGACAATGCATCACCTGGAGAGCAGGTCCTTGCTACAGGATCCTTTCCTGCTGCACCTGGTTGGTGCTCTCCCATCATGAGACCTTCTTCCTCCAAGGCAGCACCAGGGCTGCCAGTCTGAAGTTGGGACTTGACTACTATGTCCCTGAAGGTCTTATCTATATACCTCTCTGTCTGCCTCAGCTCCTCCAGGTCTGCTACTCTAGCCTCCAGAGATCAGACTCGTTCTCTGAGAGCCAGGAGCTCTTTGCATCGCATGCACATGTACAACTTCTCACCGGTGGGTAAAAAATCATACATGTGACACTCGATGCAAAAGACTGGGAAGCCCCCCTCTTGCTGCTGGACTGCTGCCTTCATCTCAATTTTGATCAGTTCCTAGTTATGTTTTAGGTTGCTATGGGAGTAGGAATGTGTCTAAAGTCCTTTAAATGTATTAATGAATTCACTATGTGTCTGGTAGTGGCCTTCCGAGGTCTGATCGAATTCTCAATAAAGTTTTTGTTGATGTTTTTTTTTTTTTTTTGTGAAAGTGGCACCTGCCTATAAATTAAGGGATGAGCTAGGGGTGGGTGGGTGAGGGTTGGGAAATACAAACAGTCTAACTTCAGTTAGTCAGCCTGAGTGACTCCCTGCTCTCTTGATTAACAAATGTTGGTCCGTATTCAAACCCAATCACACTACCTCAACACCTTTCCAAGGTGAGTAACTGAGCTGAACTATTCAACTTTTTTACTTAGGTATACACTGCTCCTAGCTTATTTCTAGCTTCTGGCTACTTTTTTTTTTTTTTTGTGGGTTTTTTTTTTCCCAATACAAGCACTCAGTATTAAATACAAACACTCAGTTCTTTAAAAGTCTGGAGAACACTCAGTTCTGCAGACTTTTAAAAATAAACACACTACCTACTGCTACCTTATTGACTGACTAAAAATACAAACAGTCTAACTTGTTTATTCACTGCCTACCTACTGCTACCTTATTGACTGCCTACTGCCTACCTACTGCTACCTTTTTGACTATTTAAAAATACAAAGTCTAACTTGTTTATTCACTGCCTTTCTGACTATTAAAGGCACAAACACACTAAATAATATTCCCAAATAGTTAACTTTGCCCCAATACTTTTAAAAAAGACAATGTCCCAAGCAAAACCTTACTGATTCCTTTCAGCCACCAGCAAGGTGATCCTCTCCTCTCAGTGTTCCCACTCAGTTGTGGTAGAATCAGCTCAAAAGAAAGCAAAAAGGACGAAGCCTCACTCCTCTACCCCTCCTGTTAAAGAACACAAGTTCCTAGACAATGTTGGTCGACGAGTGTTCCAAGGGGCCATGCTCATCTCCAGAATTGCTTCTTACCAGCTGTACATGACCCAATACAACAGGGTCATTTTCAAGCAGATACAGGACTTCTCTGAAACCCTGCCTGACCAATTCCAGGAACAGCTTCAAATCCTTGTCAGCAAGGGGTTTGAGGCAGGAAAGCATGAGATAAGAACAGCTTACAATATCTTTGACACCTCTACTAGAGTGTCTGCAGCTGCCATTTCGGCAAGATGCTGGGCCTGGCTCAAATCTTCTGACCTTCGCCCAGAAGTACAAGACAGGCTATCTGACCTGCCCTGTGTTGGAGACCATCTGTTCAGTGAACAGATCCAGCAAATAGTGGCTGAATTAGAGGACCATCATGAGACCCTTAAACAGCTCTCATCGATACCTTCTTACTTCCCCTCTAGACAGCCCTTCAGGAAGGACTCTTAAGAAGTCATTCTTCCGTCGAAGGAAGTACTATACTCCACCAACAAGGTCCCGAACTACGAGGCCTTATCAAAAACCTCAGCCTCGCCAGGCCCGAAAGCAAAAGCCACAAGCAGCTCTCTAGCTGGGGCCTGCTTCAGGTTTTTGACTCTCACTTGGAGAGCAGCAGCCTGATTCCTCTGCCAAGCATACCAGTGGGAGGTCGATTGTGCCACTTCCACGGCATGTGGCAGTCAATCACAACCGACCAATGGGTGCTAGCAATCATTGCTCATGGTTACCACCTAAACTTTCTTGCTCTTCCACCGGACTCACCACCTCTGCAAGCGTGGAGAGTATCAGACTACTCTCTCCTTCTGGAGCAGGAGGTTCTCCTTCTTCTCCAGTTAAGAGCAATAGAACCCGTCCCACTTTCGCAGCAAGGCCTAGGGTTCTATTCCTGGTACTTTTTGATCCCCAAAAAATCCGGGGGAGTTCGTCCAATTCTCGACCTGCGTGCCCTCAACAAATACCTCCAGTGGGAAAAGTTCAAGATGGTAATCTTGGGCTCGCTTCTAACTCTTTTGCAAAGAGGAGACTGGCTCTGCTCTCTGGACCTTCAAGACACATAAACCCACATTGCGATATCTCCAGCTCATCGCAAGTATCTCAGGTTTTTAGTAGGCCCAAAGCACTATCAATACCGAGTGCTTCCATTCGGCCTCGCATCGGCACCACGAGTCTTTACCAAATGTCTCGTAGTTGTCGCAGCTTTCATCAGGAAATAAGGTGTTCACATCTACCCCTATCTGGACGACTGGTTAATCAGGGCCCAACCCAGCAAGCCGCTCGGTCGTCTCTCGATTTGACCCTACACATTCTAATTTCTCTAGGATTTCTCGTCAATTATGAAAAATCCTATTTAGTCCCATCTCAAACCTTGTCGTTCATTGGGGCAGACTTGGACACCTTGCAGGCAAAAGCCTTTCTACCTCAACAACGAGCGCTAATCCTCGTGTCTCTCGCTCACCAGTTGCAGTCTCAGTATACAGCAACAGCTCGCCAATTCCTCGTCCTTCTAGGACACATGGCGTCCTCAGTCCATGTTACACCAATGGCCCGTCTGGCCATGAGGCTCCTGCATTGGACTCTGAGGTCACAATGGATTCAAGCTGTTCAGCCTCTGTCGACCATTGTCCACATCACCGACTCACTCTGTCTGTCTCTTGCATGGTGGAAAGATCAGAACAATCTCCTCCAGGGACTGCCCTTTCAAGTACCAGATCCTCAACTCATTCTCACCACCGATGCTTCCAACCTCGGGTGGGGAGCCCATGTGAACGATCTGCAGATACAAGGATCTTGGTCTCCAGAGGAAGCCAAACACCAGATAAATTTCCTGGAGCTTCGAGCAATGTGATATGCTCTCAGATGGGCTTTTCAGGATTGCCTATCAAATCATGTCATCCTAATTCAGACGGACAACCAGGTGGCCATGTGCTACATCAACAAGCAGGAAGGCACAGGCTCCTTCCTTCTGTGTCAGGAAGCTGTGCAGATTTAGGTGGAAGCGCTTTCCTACTTGATGTACCTCAGGGCCACCTACTTGCCGGGAGTGGACAATGTCTTGGCAGACAAACTGAGTCATGTCTTCCAACCGCACGAGTGGTCTCTCAACCCCTCGGTAGCGACCTAACCAAAAATGGGGTTATCCCCAGACAGACCTCTTTGCATCCCCTCAGAACCACAAAGTGGACAATTACTGCTCCCTCATTCGCAACAAACATTCTCAGCCCAGAGATGCATTCTCCCTCTCATGGGCAACCGGTCTGTTTTATGCATTCCCTCCACTTCCTCTTCTTGCGAAGACTCTCGTGAAGCTCCGTCAGGACAAGGGAACCATAATCCTGATAGCACCTCACTGGCCACGCCAAGTGTGGTTTCCCATACTTCAGGATCTATCCATCCGCAGGCACATTCCCTTGGGAACGGACTCGCATCTGATCACTCAGAACGACGGATGACTACGCCATCCCAATCTACAGGCCTTGTCTCTGACGACATGGATGTTGAAAGGTTAATCCTTCAACTACTTAACCTTTCAGATTCGGTTTCTCGTGTCCTGATTCACGGAAGCCTTCCACAAGAAAATCTTATTCCTATAAATGGAAAAGGTACACATCATGGTGCACCTCGCAGTCCCTTGATCCCTTTTCCTGTCCAATCCCAAGGATTTTGGACTATCTCTGGCATTTGTCAGAATCAGGTCTAAAGACCTCTTCCATCAGAATGCATGTCAGTGCGGTAGCCGCCTTCCATAAAGGTGTCGGGGATGTTCCTATATCGGTACAACCCCTCGTCACATGCTTTTTAAAGGGCTTGCTCCATATCAAGCCACCTTTGTGTCCTTCGGCCCCTTCTTGGGACCTTGATCTGGTTCTCGGTCGGCTCATGAAACCACCATTCGAGCCTCTTCATTCCTGTGACCTAAAATATCTCACATGGAAAGTGATTTTCCTTTTGGCTATCACTTCAGCTCGCAGGGTTAGTGAGTTACAGGCCCTAGTTACCTATCCGCCTTACACTAAACTCCTGCAGGTCCGGGCGGTACTCCGCACTCACACTAAGTTCTTACTCAATCCATCATACTACCTACCTTCTTTCCTAGGCCCCATTCAAATCCAGGGGAACAGGCTCTGCATACCCTTGACTGTAAATGGGCTCTAGCTTTTTATCTAGACCGTACAGTTGCCCACAGGAAGAGCACTCAGTTATTCGTCTCTTTCCATCCCAACAAATTAGGGCAACCTGTGGGTAAGCAGACTCTCTCTTCCTGGTTGGCGGACTGCATATCTTTTTGCTATCAGCAAGCAGGCATTCCGTTTCAAGACCGTGTTAAAGCACACTCTTGTGAGGGCCATGGCGACTTCAGTAGCACACCTACGATCGGTGCCGCTTCCTGACATTTGCAGGGCTGCCACCTGGAGTTCCCTCCACACTTTCGCAGCCCACTATTGCTTGGACAAAGCCGGAAGACAAGATTCCATCTTCGGCCAGTCTGTCCTGCTTAACCTGTTTCCGTGACGTACCAACACCCTTCCACCTGCCCGGTGGGGTTCAGGATGCCCTCTACCAAATTCCACCCCAGTTGTTGTGCCTGTTGCACGCCATTGGGTACATTTGGTGCTGTTCGGACATCCTCAGCTCGGTACTCACCCATATGTGAGGACTACCATCCTGCTTGTCCTGTGAGAAAGAAAATGTTGCTTACCTGTAACAGGTGTTCTCACAGAACCCCGCGGTGTTGGGTTCGTAACGTTTTGTTGTTTTATTTTTTGGCACTACCTGTAGCTTTCAAATAAGACTGAAGGGGGACCCCTGCTGGCTGCAGGGTTTGTGCCATGCTGGGTATGCCCAGTAGGGGCCAGTCAAAGTTCTGGAAACTTTGACAGAAGTTTTCCGAGATTGGGCTCCATCCTGATGATGTCACCCATATGTGAGGACTAACATCCTGCTGTCCTGTGAGAACACCTGTTACAGGTAAGCAACATTTGCTTTCTGTTGGTAAAGGACCCTGGCTGCAATCACATAGCGACCTTCCTTGTCATGACAAGTTCTAGTGATTTGGAATGGCGATTATTTATGAAAGAGTAAAGCCTCACCCCATTTGCGAGCTGTGTAGGAAGAGTAGACATTGGCCCACTCACTCTTTTTTAAGTTTCTGATGTTCGGTATCACACAAGTGGTTTCTTGGTGAAAAACCACCTGGGAATGCATACTGTTAAATTGAGCTAATAATTTTTTCCTCTTAATAGGGGAGTGGATTCCATCTACATTCAGCGTAGTCACCCTAACCTTTGCCATTCCATCTATCACCACACAGTATTATTGGCCCGGCCCATGAATAGGGCAGGGAACTCGCACAGTGTTTAGCCTTGCAGCTTCCCAGCCTAAGCCGCAAGCACCTGGTTTCATATTCAAGGTACCTCATATGCCCTGGTCTCAGTAACTGCTTTTCCAACCTGTCCCCTCCCCTTATGTTCCAGAACCCCTGAATGCAGGAACCTTCATTCATACCTCCCAGCCATACCCATACCCATACACACACACACACACACACAACCCATACCCTTCTCACATGACCCAAGAGGCTCAGAGCCACTCTCTCCCCCACCATGCAGCATGCTGGGTGGAGAGAAGCTCCCCTACGCCCCCCCCCCCCCCAGGCCCCCTAGCCTCCCTCAACTGGCAGCAGCACAGTATAGTGCAACCTTTCAAAAATGTCGTAAACACATGAAACCTTCTATATCCTAGAGCTTGAGAGTCTCAAAATCTATAGGCCTCAGTGTCAATACCCAGAACAAGGGTCGCAAGCCCGGACATAGCAACCGACAAATGCGCAAGTAGATATCAAAATCCACAGCCCATCGAACAAGGAAAGTCAACAAAACTGTAGCAATTTAAGCTGACATCCGAGAACGTCCCAGCAGCTATAGCAAAGCAGCTGAAGCCAGCATGTAGGTTCCCTTCACTCGCCGTCAGCACGTGGCAGTGTGACTATGAAGCCCTCTGAGGGTTCATTAGAGGTGAAGAAGAGAACTTTATTATCATGGAAAACATGTAACTTAGCCGGGTAAAGCAGTCCAAATTTAATGCCTCACTTGCGTAATTCAGTACACGCCGGCACCATGGTTTTCCGCTGTGCTGTCGTGTTAGCCGAGAAATCGTTGAATAAAAGAATCTTGTGACCTTGGTATTCCACTGCGGCCTGTTGTTTAAAGGCCCTCAATATTTTGGTTTTGTGAGCCCAGTTCAAAATTCTTTCCAAGTCCGGCCGGGGCCTCGCGGCCCCCTCTTGCAGCACCCCGACGCAGTGGACCCGTTCACAAATCAGAGGGGCCGTGGTGAAGTCCAGACCCAGCTACACTGGTAACCAGGTCTCCACCAAAGCAGGCAGCTCACCCTCCTTAACTGACTCGGGCAGGCCAATGATCCAGATGTTATTCCGACGGCTCCTGTCCTCCAGGTCCTCAATCTTGGCCAGTAGTTCTCGCTGAGTGATCTGTAGCGCTGCCACATGGTGCTCTGACTCCTCGAACCGGTCGCCAAGGTCAGACAGGACATGTTCCGCCTCGTCCAGCCTTTTAGTTTGCCCCTCCAGGGCCGATTTGATGTCATCCATAGAGGCCTGTATTTTGGTGAGGCGAAGATCCAACACCGCCGTGACACTCTGAGAGATCTGAAGCAGAGCGTCTGCTGAGAAAGAGTCCAGTACCTTCGCACTGGCGGGAATCTCCGCCATCTTGGAGGTGGTGGAACGGGGACGGTAAGCAACACTTTTACGCGCGCTTCTCTGTCGCGTCATCCGCTCGTCGATAGGATGACTGGAGCCCTCGGGACAAGGGTGAACTGGATCGGGAGACGCCAGGCCCATCCGACAGGCGTTTACCAGAATGGAGTCTCTAGTTGGGCAAGCAGAGGCACAGGGCTCAGGTCCTAAACGTCTCGGCCACTTCATTCTCTACAAACCCGGTGTCCTGGGCTCTAATCCTGGCCTCCCGGGGAACAGCTCTGAGGCACAAGCAAGGGCCCGGACCTTCACCCTCCTGTGTGGGTGGGAAGTAAAAGAGAGTGTGGTAACCAGTGCCTCCAAAGTTCAAAACGTCCAGGCTCCCGCAAAGGTCCCACAAGTGCCGGCCCTCACAGCAGCCTAAGAGCAGAAACTTACAGAGGTGGCCGCCTTCTTGGCCATGGGGATCCCACTCCGGGCAGCTCCGCTCACACCCCGTGCCTCCCGCCACACATCGGGTGGATCCCGGCGCCGGCCTTGATCTGATGGAGGACCTCTGAGGATGGAACGCCGCAGAGGCACCCGCCTAGGTTCGTGGTAAGGGGGGTAGTTCAGTGGTCCGGCCGCCATCTTGTATCCACTGCACCGCATTCTCTGCCTCGCCGCAGTCGCCACCATCTGCCTCCCTCGGGAGCCAAAGCCGCTGCACTGGGGGCCTGGAGGTATCAAAAGCCCTCCCAAGCCAAGAGAGGGCAAAATTGCCGCTGCTGCGTGGGGCTATCAGGGAAAGTCGGGAGGGGGACCACGGAGCTCAATTCCCGGCCGTCTTTGCCGGTGACGTCATCGCCGGAAGTCGTGCACTTGCATTTTATCTGGAGCGCACTGCAGTCCATAGGAAGTCCATCTAACTCTTCGTTTCTTTTGACAAAAACAAACCAGGAATTGCAGTGGGCAAACAAACTCTCTCTAACTGGCTGGCAGACTGAATTGAATTCTGCTATGAGAAAGCAGGCCTTCCTCTCCAGGGGCGAGTAAAATGCACTCAGTAAGGGCTATGTCAACATCTACAGCGCACTATTGTTCAGTACCTATTGCTGACATCTGCAAAGCTGCAACTTGGAGTTCTTTGTATACATTTGCAGCTCATTACTGTTTGGATAAGGAAGAAAGAAAAGACTCTGCTTTTGGACAATCTGTCTTGAAGAACCTGTTTCCAGTATGATACCCAACTCCTTCCACAACCGTCTGCTGTGATTCAGGCTGTCTCATCTTAGTCAATGGCACCTCAGTTATTGTGCTTGTTGCACGAGTTATATGCCATTGACCTGTTAAGGGATGAGTCAGCCTGTAGCTTGCTAATCACCCATATGTGAGGACTGCCATCCTGCTTGTCCTGGGATAAAGCAGAGTTGCTTACCTGTAACAAGTGTTATCCCAGGACAGCAGTATGTAGTACGCACGAAACCCACCCGCCATCCCGTGGAGTTGGGACCGAAACGTTTTATTATTATTATAGTTTTCGCTCACACTCATTGCTACAAACAAGACTGAAGGGAGACCCCTGTGGCTGCAGGGATCATGGCATGCTCAATGGGCTCAGTGTGCCAGTCAAACGTTTCTAGAAACTTTGACAGACGTTTTCCGTGATAGGGCTCCATCGATGATGTCACTCATATGTGAGGACTACATCCTGTTGTCCTGGGATAACACTTGCTACAGGTAAGCAACTCTGCTTTGTATATTGATGGAGAGAGAGAGAGAGGCTTTTTAGAAGAACTTTATAATGGTCAACTATTTATATCACTATAGGAGGGCCAGCTAGTAACTGGAAATTAGATTTTGGTGCTGGTGTAGGGTTTTGGGGTCAGTTTTACATGCAGAGTGAGATTACGAACAGCACAATACACCTCAGTGAAGATTTGACATCATTTGGAGTGAGGAAAGTCAGACTAAGATGAGATTACATCAGTGTTCTCTTACCCTAGCTTGATAGTACCCTGGTAGAGAGTCCACCATGCTAGGGCTAGAGAACATTGTAGAAATCTCATCTTTGTGTGACTTTCCTCACCCCTTCACTGAGGTGTACTTTGCTGTTTGTACATCTCACTCTGCATGTAAAACTGGCCCACAAAACCCTACACCACCACCAAAACCTCACTTCGAATTACTAGCTGGCCCTCCTATAGCAGTATAAATAGTTGACTACTATGTGTGCCACTGCAGAGTTTCTCTCTCTCTCTCTCTAAAAATGCCTGAAACAGAATTTTCATCTTGGCCCTTCATTTTAATTAGTCCCCCCCAAAACCCTCCCCTTTGAATAAATTTGCCAAATTTACATTCATGCTGTGCACTGCGATAACTATCACGGGCATTAATGCCAAGATGCACTTTGATGAATGACCCTGTTATTTCTTTCTCAGTCTTGTACTAACTTTTTAGTATGCCTACATTTTTAAAAAAATCTGGCTTGCTCTTCCGCCTCTCTGTCATCTTTCTCCCCTTTTTGCCTTCCACATTTCCCACTATTGTTTCTGGTCTTGATTTCCCTCTCTCTGCTCTCTCGCCTCCCTCTGTATTTCATCACTTTACTTGTCAAGTGCCGTGATCTTTATACAATGATATGGTTGGGTCAGTTAAATAATTTAGACAGGATACCCTTCGCTATGTTCTCTTGTCTCCCATGCCTTCTAGTGTGAACAAGCTTAAAACATTCACAAAAATTATATTTAGGGATAGATTTCAAAGATAAGCAGTTATGCACTTAAAGGTGAATTTTAAAAGAGATGTGCATGCACAAAGTAATAGATGCATGTGCAAGTAGGACTTATTTGCACTAGTGCCGTTTTATAAACCTCGCACATATGCACAAAATACCGGTGTGTGAATAACTTTGCTCATGTAAAAAATGGACAGATTAGGAGCCAGGCAGGGCGTTACGGATTAGAGTCAACATTTAGATGCACAAATTGTGATTTTATAACCTGAGAATACAGCACAAGTACAGCTGCTGCCTGCAAATATTTACTTCTGCTATTTATCAGATGTAAGTCAGAGTAAAACTCTTTGGGGCCGATGCTACAATATTCACACGTGGAGAAATTGCGTTCATTAGGAACGCATGTGGTGTAAACGTGTGTGCAGTTTTTCTCTGGCACTGCAGATGCAATATTTAAATTTATCTGAAATAAAAAGTGCATAAAAAAGGTGCGCATAGTTTGAAATGGCACGTCCGTAGTGCCATTGTTCTTATTGCATCATACGTTCAATATTGCATCTCGCGTGTGATCAGTCTGCGTCTGTCTGTCAAAAAAAAGTTTGACAACTGTAATACAATTGTTGAAGTACAAAAAAAAATGATATTTTGATGACGTCATCATTTGGGGACAGAAATGCCGATAAAACCGAGGCTAGTGCGGTGCACAACTTGGAGGACTTGGTAGAGAAACCTCTCTTTCAGAGAGGCAAGGTGAGAGGGAGCGTTTTTGAGGCTCCAATCTACACCTGGGAGCCTATTTCCACCCGATAACGGCCCGGACCATGCCCCCCTTTGTGACGTCATCATTTGGGGCCAGAAACGCCGATAAAATCGAGGCTAGTGCGGCGCACAGTCGCGCAGCCAAAGCCGCGTGCCAAAGGAGCGCGCCCCTTATTGAGATTTTCCCCTTATAATTCATATGGGGAGGAAAAGAAAAACAAAGGTCTGGACATCTTCACCAGCTGTTACTACAGCTACAGGACCTATAGACTCCCATGTGCTTTCTCCAAATTATATCGCAATGACAGAACACTGAGAGGAGAGGATCACCTTGCTGGTGGCTGAAAGGAATCAGTAAGTTTTTACTTGGGACATTGTCTTTTTTAAAAGTATTGGGGCAAAGTTAACTATTTGGGAATATTATTTAGTGTGTTTGTGCCTTTAATAGTCAAGCTGTGAATAAACAAGTTAGACTTTAATAGTCAGAAAGGCTGTGAATAAGCAAGTTAGACTGTTTGTATTTTTAAATAAACGATTAACCCCTAATGTCGTCCTCTAAATTGTAAATTGGGCAGGGAACCAATATGACTTATGTGAAATAACTCTAAATCCCCACACCTCTTAATGTAAGCGATTATCTGCGCATTCCTAATTGACCATCATAATAGGCGTCATTGTGTGGCAATCCATGCCTGTTCAATCACTCTGCCTTATGCATAATCATTGGTCAGTCCATAGTACATTTTTTTAAGAATTTTTTAGTGCTTAAGTGCTCCATGTGTTTAAAACACTTAAAATGTTCACTGTGCTGTTAGCAACTTTAACCAAACTTTTAATTCTTCTTAGTACTTAGCTTTTAGTTGAAATTATTACAACTCTTGCCCGAGTTCCTCCAATCAGATAGTCCAGCAATGTGACCGATACCACATTGCTATGTCTGTGCCCAACGCTGTACAGGTTTCGGACGATGTCGTCCTTCCTCAAGGGCAAAATTCATTACTGCATCATGATGGCTCTCAGCGTTTTTCCATACGGAGAAGTACGGAAAAACGTTACCTCTCTCACCAAGTCCTGTGCTCCACTGAGAATTAGATCTAAAATTGCTCCCTCTCTCGTCGGTTCCTGAACCAATTGCTCCATAAAGCTATCATTTATTCCATCCAGGAACGTTATCTCTCTAGTGTGACTCGATGATACATTTACCCAGTCTATATTGGGGTAATTGAAGTCTCCCATTATTACTGCACTACCAATTTGGTTAGCTTCCCTAATTTCTCTTAGCATTTCACTGTCCATCTCACCATCTTGACCAGGTGGACAGTAGTATACCCCTATCACTGTAGCCTTCCCTGACACACAAGGGATTTCTACCCATAAAGATTCAATTTTGTATTTAGTCTCATGCAGGATGTTTATCCTGTTGGACTCTATGCCATCCCGGAGATAAAGCGCCACACCTCCTCCCGAGTGCTCCTCTCTGTCATTGCGATATAATTTGTACCCCGGTATAGCACTGTCCCATTGGTTATCCTCTTTCCACCATGTCTCTGTGATGCCAATTAAGTCTATGTCATCATTTACTGCTATACATTCTAATTCTCCCATCTTACTTCTTAGATTTCTGGCATTAGCATACAAACATTTCAAAGTTTGTTTTTTGTTTGTATTTTCATACTAATAGAGACCTTTTGTTTCTCCCAAAAACACATTCATAAGACTCCACAGTAAATTGTATACTACCCTTTTCCACACACAGTAAAACAATTTCAGAACTCATACGTAAACACTGGAAGTCGTTGGCCTTAGATAAATTTTTTAACTCTGATTTAAGGTTCACGTACCGAAGAGGCAGGAATTTGAGGGATATATTAGTTCATTCAGTAGGTCACCCCAATAACATTATATATGAGGGTATGCATAAACCCTGTGAGCACTGCTCAGTTTGCAGTCACACTACTACAATCACACAATTCAAACATCCCAATACAGGTCGTATATATAAGTTAGGTGGCTATTCGGACTGTGACACTAAGGGAGTAGTGTACGTCATCACTTGTCCTTGTCAACTTTTATATGTGGGTAAGACACAACGTAGTATCAAAACTCGCATAATAGAACATAGATCTAGTATACACATCAATAAAGAGAACGCCCCCCTAGTTTCTCATTGGACTAGCAAATCCCATACCACGGCAGATTTACAATTTTTTGTACTTGAGGTAGTTTCACCCCCAGTGAGAGGAGGGGATTTCCCCCTGATCTTACTGCGACAAGAGCAGAGATGGATCTTCCGTTTAAACACAATAACTCCTCATGGTCTTAACAATGAGCTGGAGTGGCATCATTTTCTTTGATGTTCTAAGGGTTACCGCGTAGCGGGTCTGGTGTGCAGGAGCGTATTCAATATAACATTAGTACGTCACCACGTCCATGGGTATACCCAGCTGCTGACTCCATATAAGGTAAATGACGTCGGCATCACAGGCCGACATTGATTGGACAATAGAGCTGCAAACAATTGTGAGTGATTTTCGCGCCCATTGGTAGCGTTTTTAAACCTAGTGATAAGCCACAGTAGGTGCACTCCGATTAAAATCCATGTCAGACTGATACAGGTACGTTTAAAAACATTGTAAACATATGTATTTATATTTGTGCGCCTTCTTGTTATAGTCTGCTCGGTACTAATTCTATTCCTGGTATTTTTGAATGTTTGCGCTTTTCAGATATATGTTAAAATTATTCCCCCCCGAGGCAGCCGGGTGGCGAAACACGGGACCGTGTTGGGGGACCTACATTTAAAGCTTGTATTACAAATAAGGAGTTGCCGAAATAAAAGAGAAAATTAATTCTAAAAAGTGAACCAGGAATCTATATTTTCTTGCACTTGTATGGATGCTCATTATTGAGAGTGCAAGCAATACTTCGGTGTGTTGTTAGTCTCATTTGCTTGACATTACAGTGCTGGTCACCGTGGATAGTGGGTTTGGATAGTAATGATGGCAGAGAGGGACAGAATGTTCCATTCAGCTTGCCAATAAGGTTCTTATGCTCCTCCATGCAGGTTACCCCCATGCATCTGTTGGGGTGGTGGCTATCACTCCAGCAGGTTACCCTCCAAGCCTATGTTAAGGGTAATAATATTCACTAAATAAGCACAAAACGAGAGGGAAATAGGATATACTCCAAATATCCACAAATAGTTAAAAGAAACAATTTATATATTTAAACAAATGACAATATCATAAGTTAGAGCTCTACAAATCTTTAATCTGCAGCCTCTCGCCACGCAATGGGCCGCAGGCCGTATTCAGCCTTTAGAGCATTTTTCATTTAATCATTTATTGTCACTTGTTTTTATTTACTCAACAAAATATGCTTTATTCGATCCACAATTCTAACCTATATTTGTAAATGCACTTCACTCAAAATATCCCACCAAATATCACCAAATAAAATAGGAATACTTAGCCCAAGGAAATAGATCTCTTATGCCATCAAGCTAGATTATTGAAAACTGTATAATAATTATTATAATATTACTGCAAGGTTCCAGACAACCAATTTGGCAGATCTATTCGTGGGCCTCACTTTATCTAGGCATATCACATTGCCTTACCAAATAGGTTTTTGCTCCCAATGTGGGTGACACAGGCCAGCAGAAGGAATTACTAATAGGGTTCTACTGATATTGGGGGTCTTCTTTTCAGCTGCTCACCATCAAGAGGGCAGCAGAATTGCTATTTTGGTGGCTCCTAAAACCTTGAGCAATGTTTGTACTATCTGCCCTGCTCCGTATGGTTCATGCGTGCTGTGTCCAGGTATCCTGGGATGCCAGCTCAGATATGACTCTCTCCCATATTCAGTCTGAGGGGCGATTCCATATGGTACCTGGAGTATGAAGGGCAAGCCTTGGAAAATCCCAGAGAAGAAATGCAGAAACATGGCAGTCACATGAACCTACCTCTAGCTAGTCACCAGGCATTACAGACCCTTAACTGAGGATGGTAAAGTGATGGTAAAAGCTTGTCTCGTGATTTTTGCAACCCCGCACTCATGGAATTGGTTGTGCTACCACATAGCATATTAATCCACTGCTTTCTCAAAGTGAGTTCTGTTTTTGCATATATCTCATTAGCTATGTATCCTTATCCCTTAACGTTTGCTGTTGATGTGGACTGCAAACAGTCCAGTACAAGTTTGCTTTCCCCTTATAGGTTCCGTTCACTTATGTTTGGGAAATGTGATGGGTGGGACCCATATTCCCTTTTATTATTATGACATATAGCACACTCAGCATAAATACCCATGCAGGTTATTTTTTTTTTTGAATGGAGTTATTTGACAGGCACTTGGCTATATATGGTATGTATTATGATTTCCTGTATTGCATAGGTTGATACCAACCTACTATATCCTCCTTTGGCTCTGGAGGGGCTGAACTATCTTGGCATCTTTTGAGTATGTTTACACCATTATGGTGGTTTACCCAGATGAACATATGCAATATTCATCGGTGGATGCCAAACCGCAGAATCCCCTTGGATCGCAGTGGAGCCATGCTATCGGCAGTAAAAAGCAGTATCTGGGGCATGATCACGGCATGCTAAGTAATGAATAAGTGTCATTGGGTTTACGCACATAACTTTTTCAAAATCTGGCCCTAAGTGGCATACAAGTCACAGGGATTTAAGACATGCATATGATATAGTGATAAGTTGTGAATGATGTATAGATTATAGTAACATAATAGTAGGAGCTGTATGTGTACTGTGGTCTCACAAAGATGTGTTAAATAAGCCAGTGTTATTAGTGCCCTATTATTGGTGCACATTTGTTTTTAATGTGTGGATGAGTATGAGTGAATGAGGAAAAGGTTTTGTGATACATGACACATTTTATTTTATTGTGATACAGATTTGATAATAAAGTTTGTTACCTCTCTTATGTGCATGTGAACATAGAACATAAGGCTTGCCATACTGGGTCAGACCAAGGGTCCATCAAGCCCAGTATCCTGTTTCCAAGTGGCCAATCCAAGTCACAAGTACCTGGCAAGTACCCAAACATTAGATAGAATACAGGGTACTATTGCTTATTAACTACTGTCATAGCAGTTTATGGATTTATCCTCTAGGAATTTATCCAAACCTTTTTTTAAATCCAGTTACACTAATTGCTGTAACCATATCCTCTGGCAATGAATTCCAGAGCTTAACTATGCGCTGTGTGAAAAATAATTTTCTTCAATTTGTTTTAAATGAGCTACTTGCTAACTTCATGGAGTGCCCCCTGGTCCTTCTTATCTGAGAGAGTAAATAACCAATTAACATTAACTTGTTCAAGTCCTTTCATAATTTTGTAGACTTCTATCATAGCCCCCCTCAGTCGTCTCTTCTGTAAACTGAACAGCCCTAACTGCTTTAGCTTTTCCTCATAGGGGAGCCGTACCATGCCCCTTATTAATTTGGTCGCCCTTCTCTGCACTTTCTCCAGTGCAGTCATATCCTTTTTGAGATGCAGTGACCAGAACTGCACACAATCCTTGGAGTTAGTGTAAGTTTGCTGCACATGAGCTGAGGTTATTTTTTCAGGTTTTGTATTATTTTACAGAGTGCCTGGTAGTCTGAGCCAGTGCAGGGGGACTAGGTGCCCTAGGCACCTTCTGCCTTGCGCCCGCCCTCCCTCCATCTCGTCACCCCCACCCGGTCGTGCCACCCCCTGGTCGCACCACCACCCCCATTAGGGGGCACAAGCTATGTAGGGGCCTTGAGTGGCGGCACCGCAGTGGCAAAGAGGAATGCCACCCCCCGATCACGCTGCCATTGGGGAGCATGAGCCATGTGATCGAGGTGAGGTATTTTACTAGCATGTAGAGATTTTTATCAGTCTTACTTCTTGTGTTATCTCTTTATGATTGCTGTTTAGAACATAAGATATGCCATATTGGGTCAGACCAAGGGTCCATCAAGGAGCACAAGCTATGTGGGGGCCATGAACGGCGGTACCGCAGCAGCAAAGAGGAGTGCCACCCCCAATTGCGCTGCCATTACCTCGATCATACATATTGAAACATGGCTTGGGTCCCCTAATGATTGGCGCCTCAAATAGTGCTGCCATCCCTTGTTCAATAGTGTTGGATGACCTCAAATGTCCGATACTTTCACACACTAAGAGCCTTGGGGTATGGCTAGACAATAAATTTTCTTTTAACCATTATATAAAAACAGTTTTAAAAAGTGGTTTCTTCAAACTCCAGGTGCTTTGTGGTCCAAAGAACCTATTGGAACCTGAAGATTTCAGACTAGTGTGTTGCGCCCGTTGGTTGCAGACGGCTGCGATCTCTCATGCTCACCTCTTTTTTCCCTGCACCTTCAATCATTGGGAGAATGACAGCCTCCACCAACCAACGCCGACTTCCCTGGCATCCCCAGGACGGCGTGGGCGATGCCGACCGCCATCTTACTTCTGGAATCACCTAGGCGCACGTGCGCGCGGGGCCTCCTTTTGTGTACGTCATGGTGGGAACCTCGGGGGCGTCCCCTCCCGATGACGTCAGCCTGCTGATATACTTAAGCCGACCGGCCCACTGCTAAGACGAGTTAGCAAGGAGTTCTCTCGTTGTGTAATTCCGCTCCACATTGGGATCTTCTGTTCCAGCAGTTTCTCGTGGCATTTTAGACGCTCTGGGTACCCGCTCCACGTGGGCCTTTCTGCGTCTAGGCTATCCGCTCCTCGGAGGGCCTTTCTGCCTTGGACTTCCTTGCCCATTCCTTGGGTACCTGCTCTGGAACTGCCTTGTGTGACTACCTTCTTCTACTTCTACATTATCTATGCTACTGAAGCCTCCACGTGTTACCCCGAGCCTCGGGTCACTACTGTTCTTCAGTGCTCTACTTCTACCTATCCTAAGCTACAGAGTATTGCTGCACCTACATATGATCCTCTGCTTGGTTCCTGTATCTCCATTCTCTGCTACCATACCATCTACAGCACAGTACAGCTATCCTCGGTATACCCCACACTGCGGGCCACTATCGGATCTGCACTCAGAGGTATCTTCATCTGCCTACAGGAACCTGCGGCATACCCCGCGCTGCAGGCCACTACCGGACCCACACTCAGAGGTATCTTCATCTGCCTACAGGAGTCTCTTGGTGTACCCCGCACTGCGGGCCACTCCCGGATCTTCTCATCTGCAGTATCAATCTACTATTGCTCAAGAACTGTGTTATGCATATCCCACCCCTTGGGTCTTGCACTATCTCTTTTT
Source organism: Rhinatrema bivittatum (assembly GCF_901001135.1). NCBI lineage: Eukaryota > Metazoa > Chordata > Amphibia > Gymnophiona > Rhinatrematidae > Rhinatrema > Rhinatrema bivittatum. The sequence continues at coordinate 270,829,764 of NC_042619.1, forward strand.
CCCTTAATGAAGTCTCTCTCACAGCTGTGTTATCCATCGCTGAGACCATGCCCACCGACGGTGAGGCTCACAGGGCTCCACCCTGTGGGTGGACACATCTCTCATCTAGGTCCAGGGTTCACAAATTCCTACAAACCACAACATAGTGGTGCAGGCTTCTGTATTGCCCACTTTGGACTATTGTAATGCTATCTACTTAGGACTTTCAGCCTCTTCATTGAAGCCCTTACAGCTACTCTTAAATTCAACAACTCATTTGATCAGTGGCAAGAAACGCACAAATCAATGGCTACCTATTCGTTTTCAAGTTCAGTTCAAGCTTCTATTTGTAACTCATAAACTTCTCAGCACTGCTTCTTTAGAGAAATTTTTTGCTACATATATATCAACCGACAAAAAATCTTAGATCCCAAGACAGAGGAATTCTTGAGGTACCGTCACTGAAAATAGCACAATTATCCGTGTCAAGAGACTGAATCTTTTCTGTGGCTACACCTGTCAATTTGGACATACTACCTGAAGCACTGAGACTGTTGGAATGTACTAAAACGTTTAAGGCACCCCTGAAGTCCTTTCTGATGGGACTAGCTTTTGGCTAATATGATGTGCATGGAACTCTATTAAGATTGCAGCATTTTGATGATGTTTCTGGAAATGATGGATTTTTTTTTATATTATGTTTTAGTTTTGGACATTGTAACTATTATGTATATTTTATTTGTAAATCACTTAGGGCTTAGGCATAAGCGATCAAGACATTTTAATAAATACAAATACAAATCGCTTTGATGTAGCAAGTCAAGAGTGAACACTGCTAAGTAGATTTAGAACAGGCCCAGGACCATGTGCTGCCAGACTTCACTGCTGGTGTTTTCATGTCAATCCTTTATGTCTGTAGCTATGGTGTAACTCAATGTCACATATTTCCTAAAATAGGCCCCTTACTAAATGTAGAGATGGTAAAGCAAAACTTAACTCAGCATATCATGTGGCTTGTGTTGTTTCATTTGCTAAATAAGCTATCTGCTACTTGGGTCATGCACTGCCACTTGGATAAACCAAACCAAACCTTCCTTCATGTTTACATTCAGTTAATCTTGGTGACACTTTTTTAAAGTAAATATTCTAGATTGTTTTTGTTATATTAGATTGGGACAAGACTGAATGAAAATACAGATGCTCACTTTCTTCCTTGCAACTAATTAGGTCCAATGCATTTTTATATTTTAGGTTTGTTCAAAACAAAAGTGTGTAGCTACTTCTAAACTGTTTACAGTAAGCTGTGACCACCAGACTAATTGCAATTCACGTGGTGTGAGTAATCTTTTATATTCTTCTTCATATTTCCTTGGAAATAGAACCTATTTGGAAAGCCATATTGTAAAAATTATTTTATTTCCAAGAGACTTCAATCAGATTTTCTGTCTTGAAGAAACAGCAGTTATGAAAGATAGTACAAATTAATCAACCTGACATTTCTTTTGATATTATCATTATATATTGAGATAAGAACTGCCAATCTGGCTCAGACCATAAGGTTATCCCAGGACAAGCAGGATGCTAGTCCTCACATATGGGTGACGTCACTGACGGAGCCCTATTGCGGGAAAAACTTCTGTCAAAGTTTCTAGAAACTTTTGACTGGCTGCCTGAGGCTACTGAGCTTGCCCGGCATGCCATGATATTCCCTGCCACAGGGGTCTCACTTCAGTCTTCTTTTTTCCGCGCTGCACTCAGCATCGCAGAGACAGGAGCCCTGTGAGAATCTCTCACTATTTCTGACTGGAAAAGTCATATTTTTTCTCAAAATTCCCCATTGGGGTCTCACTAATTCTCATTCTTCAACGGACGGTGACAGAAAATAATAATTTGGAAAATTTCTTTTCTCAGGATTTCTCTTTCTCTCATCTTATTGACGGCTGTCGATCATAGACATGGCTTCAGGTTTTAAAAAGTGTCCAACTTGCAACCGGACCTTCCCTGTACGTACCAGGATCAGTCCAGACGGTGGGTTATGTTCCCCGTCCAGCAGATGGAGTCAGAATAAAAACTCGAGAGGGGGCACTATATAAGCCTCTCCCCTTTCCTCAATCTCCAGTATTCTTCTGACTCCAGCAGATGTGAGCAGGGGACTCTGCGGTCCCCAGTGCAGGAGATTAGGTTTTCTAGTTTTCTGTTTTCTTTTGCTTTTTTCTCATAAAGGGATCAAGTAAATAAGTAAAAGGTATAATTTTGAAACAATTTAGTTTTCTGAGGAGACTCAGCAGGTTTCTGCCTTTTGAGTCGTGAGGTGCTTGCTGCCAGGTCTGTACCTCGTTTCTTTTATTCCCCCCCCCCCCCCTCCGTTTTTTCAGGGCACCCTTCTTTGGGTATTGGGGGAGTGTTGGGGAATTTTCCTTTCAAAAAAAAAAAAAAAAGCCGAACAGACCATGCCACGCTCCTCTGAGTGTTCTGCCTGTGGCAGGCAGGCTGGTCAGCTCTCACGGGAGGGCCTCTGTGACTCCTGCATTTTTGAGGGTGAAGTCACCAAAGGACAGGAGGACGAGTCCGCGGGTCCTCGCTGTGAGGACCGCGCGTCTCGAAAGCGGTAGGCCCCGTTCCCTCTGAGCGAGGGAACGGCGGCCATTTTGTTTTCGGAAGGGGAGGAAGATACTGAAGGCCCGACTCCGGTGTTGCCCTCTGGCTCTGCGCCACTCCCTGGCCCGGAACCTGGCGGTCGTGGAGGGGAGCACCAGGATAGTTTTCCTCAGGGACCTCTGGAGTTTTCGCCCGAGTTCGTGCTTCTTATGCACCGGGCTTTCTTACAGTGCAAGTCTCAGCCCTTGGAGACTCCTGGGGGACTCCCTCCTCCCAAATGGGCACGTCTGGGATCGTCCCTGGAGGGGTCTTCTTCCCAGGATAGGGCATTACCTCACGCAGGATACCCAGGACCCTCCCGGGTCCCGCAGGCCCCAGTGGGTGGCCCCAGCAACCCCCCGACAGGGGACCCGCTCCCGGATGCAGAGGATGACCCCACGTTCGCTTCTCAGGTGGAAGGGGATGACCCAAGGGTCCTACGAATTTTTCAGTATGATGAGCTGGATGATCTAATTCCTCTTATTCTCCAGGAAATGGATATTGATGCTCCCCCAGAATCGGTAGCAGCCTCTTGTCAGGGCAGAAAGGGGGACCCTTTGCTGGCAGGCCTTCGTCCTCTGTCGAAGGCGTTTCCAACTCATCCCACCTTTTTGCAACTGATCTCTAGAGAATGGGATTCACCGGAGGCCTCTCTCAAGGTCAGTAGAGCAATGAACAAACTTTATCCTCTGCCAGAAGATTTTTTGGAGCTCCTCAAATTTTCTGCTGTGGATTCCGCAGTTTCGGCCGTAACTAAGAGCACTACCATCCTGGTCACGGGCGGTACAGCGCTCAAGGATCTCCAGGACAGGAAGTTGGAGGTTTATCTCAAAAGAATCTTTGAAGTTTCAGCATTGGGCCTCCGAGCGACCATCTGCAGTTCTCGTGCACAAAGAGCGGGACTCCGATGAGTTAACAATTGCTCACCTCCCAGGTTCTTCCGGATGCTGAAGCTCAGCAGGCGGATCGTTTAGAATCCGTGCTCGCCTATGAAGCAGATGCCTTCTATGACCTCCTTCGGGTCCAGGCCCGATCGATGGTCGCTGTGGTCTCGGCCCGTCGGCTTCTGTGGTTGCGAAACTGGTCAGCGGATGCCGCTTCCAAAACACGCTTAGGCTCGCTTCCTTTTAAAGGTAAGTTTCTCTTTGGAGAGGACTTGGACCAGATCATCAAGTCCCTCAACGAGAATGTGATTTACAAGCTTCCGGAGGACAGGCCGCGGACATCTAGGTCCTTCAGCTCCACCATGTATCGCTCCCGTACTCAACGACGATACCGTCCTCCCAGACAGCAGCAATAGCAGCATAAACAGTTTTGGACTTCTCCTTTTCGTTCGCAGACCAGGAACCGGTCCTTTCGGGGCCGCAGGCCTGGCAAGGGAGGACAGCCCCAGAGTTCTTCCTCTAAACCCCAATAATGCCAGTCTGACCTGCGATCCGATTCCCAGACTGGGGGGTCGCATTGCCCGCTTCTACGGGGAATGGGCCCGAATCACGTTGGATCAGTGGGTCCTGGATATCTTAAGACACAGCTACGCCTTGGATTTTGTCCGCCCGCCCAGATGCAGGTTTCTTTTCTCCCCCTGCGGCTCTTTTCTCAAGAGACAAGCAGTCCGGCAAACTCTCGACCGTCTTCTCTCTTTGGGGGCAATTACCCCAGTATCTGCTGCTGAACTGGGTCGGGGTCATTATTCCATTTATTTTGTGGTGCCCAAGAAAGAGGGCAATTTTCGGCCCATCCTGGACCTCAAGACTGTCAACCAGTACCTCCGGGTCCCACGTTTCCGCATGGAAACTCTACACTCAGTGCTGGCGGCGGTCCACCCAGGGGAATTCCTCGCATCCTTGGATATAACGGAAGCTTACCTGCATATCCCGATTCACAGGGCGCACCACCGCTATCTTCGTTTCAAAATTCTAGGACAGCATTTTCAGTTTCAAGCACTCCCGTTCGGTTTGGCGACAGCTCCACGGGTTTTTACAAAGATTATGGTGGTTGTGGCCGCAGCCCTGCGCCGAGATGGGGTTCTGGTGCACCCTTACCTGGACGACTGGTTTATCCAGGCAAAATCTCGCACCGAGGGGGTCCAAGCGGTCAGCAAGGTGGTGCGATTACTTCGGTCCCTAGGGTGGATCATCAACTTTCCCAAGAGCAGTCTCTCTCCATCCCAGTCGTTGAATTTTCTGGGTGCGCGCTTCGATACCAATCTGGGACAGGTGTTTCTAAGCGAGGATCGGCACATGCCTTGCACGAACAGATCCTCCAGTTCCAATCTCTCCAGGCACCCACAGCATGGAACTACCTACAGGTACTGGGGTCCATGGCCTGCACCATAGACCTAGTCCCGTGGGCGTTTGCGCATCTGCGTCCTCTTCAGTGGGCCTTGTTATCCCGTTGGAAGCCAGTGTCGCGGGAATTTCAGGAGGTTCTCCCAATACCGACTGTTGCAAGGCTCAGTCTCCGCTGGTGGCTGGTTCCTCGCCACCTAGCATGAGGGGTCTCCCTGGAGGTCCCAGACTGGGTGGTCGTCACCACGGACGCAAGTCTGACCGGCTGGGGAGCGGTCTGCGGGGCGGATTCCATTCAGGGCACTTGGACAGCGGAACAGTCCCGGTGGCCCATCAACCATCTGGAAACGAGAGCGGTGCGCCTGGCGTTGCAGGAGTTTCTTCCCTTGGTCCGCCATCGGGCGGTCAGGGTCCTATCAGACAACGCGACCACGGTATCGTACATCAACCGTCAGGGGGTCACAAGGAGCCGTCACGTCTCACTGGAAGTGGACAGACTGATGCACTGGGCGGAGGTCAACTTGAGTCGTCTGGCAGCCTCTCACATTGTGGGCGTGGACAATATACAGGCGGACTTCTTAAGCCAACAGCGCTTAGATCCCAGAGAATGGGAGCTTTCCGAGGAAGCGATGAGTCTAATAACCTCCCGCTGGGGGACTCCTCACATGGACCTCATGGCCACGGCCGCAAATGCAAAGGCCCCTCGATTCTTCAGCCAACGAAGAGAATACGGGGCGGAAGGAGTCGATGCCCTGGTTCTACCGTGGTCTCGGAAGATCTTACTGTATGTCTTCCCTCCGTGGCCCCTGGTGGAGAAGGTTCTCCGTCGCATAGAGAGCCATCCGGGTCCAGTCATTCTAGTGGCACCGGAATGGCCCTGACGACCCTGGTTTGAGGACCTTCTTCATCTAGCGGCGGAGGGACCCCTGTGGCTCAATCATTTCTTCCACCTACTGCGACAGGGTCCTATATTTTTCAAGCAGGCAGATCGCTTCTGTCTTGTGGCTTGGCTTTTGGGAGGCGCAAGTTGAGATGCCGTGGATACTCCGAGGGAGTGATTTCCACTCTCCTAAGGGCACGCAAGATGTCTACCTCTGTCACTTACGTGCGCATCTGGAAAGATTTTGAGGTATGGTGCCAGGAGCGTTCTATTCGTCCAGTCTCTGCTTCGGTGACGCAAGTCCTTTCCTTCTTGCAGGCCGGTCTGGATTTGGGGTTAGCCTATAATTCACTTAGGGGTAGATTTTCAGACGAGCGCGAACAGCCTACTTTTGTTTGCGCTCCAGGCGCAAACAAAAGTACGCTGGATTTTAGTAGATACGCGCATAGTCGCGCGTATCCACTAAAATCCTGGATCGGCGCGCGCAAGGCTATCGATTTTGTATAGCCTGCGCGCACCGAGCCGCGCTGCCTCCCCCCGTTCCCTCCAAGGCCGCTCCGAAATCGGAGCGGCCTTGGAGGGAACTTTCCTTTGCCCTCCCCTCACCTTCCCCTCCCTTCCCCTACCTAACCCACCCGCCCGGCCCTGTCTACACCCCCCCCTTACCTTTGTCGGGGGATTTACGCCTCCCGGAGGGAGACGTAAATCCCCGCGCGCCAGCGGCCTGCTGCGCGCCGGGCCGCGACCTGGGGGCGGGTACGGAGGGCGCGGCCACGCCCCCGGGCCGTAGCCACGCCCCGTACCCGCCCCCAAAACGCTGCCGACACGCCCCCGGAACGCCGCGACGACCGGGCCCGCCCCCCCGACACGCCCCCGACACGCCCCCCTCCGAGAACCCCGGGACTTACGCGAGTCCCGGGGCTCTGCGCGCGCCGGGAGGCCTATGTAAAATAGGCTTCCCGGCGCGCAGGGCCCTGCTCGCCTAAATCCGCCCGGTTTTGGGCGGATTTAGGCGAGCAGGGCTCTGAAAATCCGCCCCTTAGGGTACAAGTTGCGGCTTTAGGGGCTTTCCTGCACAATGGGCAGGACTCAAGGCTGTCGGCTCACCCAGATATTGTACGTTTTCTGCAAGATGCTAGACAACTGAAGCCACCCTTGAGGCCACCTTGTCCGTCTTGGAATCTTAACTTAGTACTTCGTATACTGAGCGGGCCGCCTTTCGAGCCTCTTAGGTCGGCTTCTATCAAGGATCTCACCCTCAAGACAATATTTCTGGTGGCTATCTGTTCGGCCCGTTGTATTTCGGAGCTTCAGGCGTTGTCTTGTCGTGAGCCATATCTTCGCTTTACTGACGAAGGAGTCTCTTTACGCACGGTCCCGTCGTTCTTACCAAAGGTAGTCTCAGCTTTCCATTTTAACCAATCTGTCGATTTGCCTTCCTTCGCTTCGACGAAACCCAGGGAACTCCGCAAGCTTGATGTCAGAAGGTGTCTCCTTCAATATCTATCGGTCACTAATGAGTTTCGTCTCTTGGACCACTTATTCGTACTCTGGTTGGGTCCTTGGAAGGGTCATCTGGCCTCCAAAGCAACTGTTGCCCGTTGGCTCAAAGGGGCGATCTCAGCCGCATATATTGGGGCCGGGAAAATCCCTCCAATTTCTGTTTGGGCACATTCACTTCGGTCCCAGGCGACTTCCTGGGCGGAAAGTTCTTCGGTATCTCCCCAGGAGATCTGCAGGACGGCTACGTGGACGTCTCTCCACACCTTCGCGCGCCACTATCGTTTAGATGTCCGGGCGCCAGGTTTGGATTCTTTTGGGGATAGAGTCCTTCGAGCGGGGCTGTCTTATGGGAAGCTTTGGTACATCCCACTGTCTGGACTGATCCTGGTACGTACAGGGAAAAGAAAATTATTCCTCACCTGCTAATTTTCGTTCCTGTAGTACCATGGATCAGTCCAGACGCCCTCCCTGTATTTTATGGGGTTTTTCTCTTCTCAGTTGGGATTATTGACTCCGCTCGAAGGTCAGTCTTTCTGTTATTTCTCTGTTTCCTGGGATTTTTTCCAGTGTTAGTTATGGTTCACGTTCTGTTGGCAAGTTCCCTCTGGGGTAATGTTTAATCAAATTTCACTTTTTTGGCCTTGTTTTCAGGCTTCTCTTTACTTGATCCCTCTATCTCCTCTCTTGTTGGCTTTGCTAGTCTAGTTTACTGAAGATTGAGGAAAGGGGAGGGGCTTATATAGTGCCCCCTCTCGAGTTTTTATTCTGACTCCATCTGCTGGACAGGGAACATAACCCACCGTCTGGACTGATCCATGGTACTACAGGAACGAAAATTAGCAGGTGAGGAATAATTTTCTTATGTCTATAACAGATCCTCACTTAGAATGTGTGATCTGTTTGGGAGAAAAACATGAAATTACTTCATGTGAAAAGTGTCAGGAAATGACCCCGAAGGGCAGAAAGCTGAGACAGGAGAAAATGTTTCAGCTTTTTCATCTAAAATCACTGCCTTCACCGTCTACCTCCACAAAGTCATCACCAACGAGGGTCGCAAAGAAAATCCTCTTTAAAAAAACGGAGAATAGAAGAATCGGGTGATGCTCCGTCACTGGTACCATTGACCAGGTCAGTGGAATCGAAGCCTAAACACAAGCACCGACGGCATCGATCCCCGGTGTCGTCGTCGCTCCCTCCCTCAGAGGAACCGACGACGAAGCGGCACAAATTATCTGATCCCTCGCTGACTTCCGCATCTTCGATTCCGGAGCCTCTTCCTTCGGTACCACCAACGTTATCGAGTGCCCAAGTTTTACCATCGGCGCCAGACTTACTAAGTCTAATTAAGCGGATGGTCACTGAGGCTTTTCAGACACAGTTACCGGCGTCATCGCCGATGCCGACTCTTCAGTCGATGCTGGTGGAAACACCGATGCCGGCCACGGTGACGATCCGATGCCGGCCACGGTGACGATGCCGGCCACGGTGCCGATGCCCGCTGTTCTAACGATGACAACAGATACGTCGATGCCAGAAACTCCACCAGCACCGTCGACAAATATATCGATTCCATCGATGGAATCTTCGATACCAAAGCCACCAATATCTACGGAGATGATACCCCTGATTCATTCATCACATCTCCAAGTTCCATCGACTAAAGTGGCTGCAATTTCATCGATGCCCTCGGTTCTAGACCAATTGTCGACGTTTTCTTTTCTTCAAACATCGACGTTGGCTACTTCATCTCCCCTGCAACCAAAATTGGTTTACACGACGGCACCTACTTCACACCCTTATCAGAGGCCATCGACAAAAACACTCAAGGCATCCAAAAAAGGAAACATACGAGAAGGAGAGAGTTTGCCTACCTGCTATCGTGAACACCCCGAGGTGGTCTTTATTTCTTTGGATTTATTACCGCAGGACTGAGTTTTGGACTTCCGGGGGTAGCTTGACGGCCCCGACGGTAACAGCAGCCAATCAGCCACTGCCATGCTGAAAGGAGGAGCCGGAAGAGGTGGATATAGAGGCTCTCCGGCGCGCAGCTGCCGATGGTGCGCCGCCGAAGCCGCGCGCCAAAGGGGCGCGCGGCTTTGACTGGCTTTGACCGGATTCGCCGGGTTTGCCGGTAGACTCTAATGGATATCTCGGAAAGTGGAGAACCAGGTAGGCTCTAATCTCTCTCTAATCCTCCTAGGAGATAGTATTGAATTAGTAGGATAACCGTTCGACTACTCTGAAACCAGATTTATTTCCTTTTTGGATACTTTTTCTTTTTAATATGCCACACACTAAGAGAAAGGCCAAGATCAGGCCTGCTCTTAGTGTTTCATCTGAATCGGTTCAGAGGACAGTGTCAGAATGGTTAAACCCCCCCCAAGATAACTCCGTGGAGGGAGCCGCAATAGTTGAAGTTGTGGAGCAAAAACTTCAACTTTTGGCTGAAGACATCTCGCTTAGTCCGGGGGCGCCTGAGATACCATATCCACCTGGTGATAGAGGTGACATCCTCCAAGTATCACCATGTATACCCCAACAGAGGCAAAATCAAGACTCTCAGGAAAGTACTCACATATCAGAAATAGAAGTAAATGGTATTCAACCATTTACACCTAACCAAGAGAGTACCCCAAAGTCCATTAAGGGATCAGAACAAGGCATTAAACAGAATGGGAATAAATTGGATAAAAGAACTCAGAATGTCATCATAAAACCCGGAAACATCACAATGGAAACACAGTGGACATATATTGCTAAATTGGATGGGTCTATAATGAAACTTGCTGATGTAATACAGGAAACTAATGTAGTGGTTAAGAGAAATTCGGAAGTGTTAGAAACTCAAAAGAAACAAATTATTAATATAGAAAAGCGTGTAACACAAATTGAGAGGGTTCAAAACATACAAATTAAGCAGAAGGAGAAATTAATAGAAAGATTGAATTTCTAGAAAATCATATTCGTGCTTGTAATTTGAGGGTTTTGAATTTTCCCAAAATGGAAAAAATAAGTCCAACAGAACTATTTAGATCTTATGTGGTACAAATATTAGGGATACCAGAAAAATGTATACCAACCATAACGAAAGCTTTCTATTTGAATACAATGGTTATAGGTAGGGAACCTGAGGGTCCAAGGGATGGAGTTATAGATACATCTATGAATCTAACAGACTTTTTGATGAAGTCGCAAGAAGAAATAAATATTGATAAACGGGCTACATTATTGATTTCCTTTGCATATATATCAGATAAGGAAAATGTGTTAAGAAATTTCTTTAGAAATAGAGAGAAAAATTTTTATGGGCAAAAAATCTGGATTTATCCAGATTTTGTTAAATCTACACAATTAAGGAGAAAAAAATTCTAAGCTTACAGGAAAAAGGTAATTGAGGGTGGAGGACAATTTCTGTTAAAATATCCGTGTAAATGCTTTGTTAAATTTAAAGGTCATAATTACGTGTTTACAGTTCCTGAACATCTTGGTTTACTGTTGGGGGATGAAAGTCAGGCAGAAGAAAGTAAATGAGGAGGGATACCTACTTTTTTCTTTTTCAGTTTAATCTTATAAATATGCTCCTTATACAAGTACTACTCCTATGTTTCCTATTTGTTTGAATACAGAATAATGAAATAATATTAGAAGCTTAGAGGTTTGCTAATTTGGAAAATTTCGTTTTTCTGTTCTGTATTATTTCTTGTTACAAAATATGTTTTATGTAACTATTAGTGGATAATTGATAAATAAAGAATTAAAAAAAAAAAAAGGAAACATACGATGCCAAAGCATCCATCTGCCTCTTCTGACAATTTGGGTGCACAGTCGCATTTACACGACTTACTAACCAAAAGGTATGAAGACTTGTTAGCTTCCTTGCCTTCTAATCCAGTACAAGAGGAGCAAGATGATATATTCTCTGATCATACTCGGCCCGGGCCCTCAGGTGTATCTATGCTTCCTAAGCCTACACCTATTGAACAACCTTCTGCGTATGATACCTGGTCAGATACTTCTTCAGAATTCTCATCGAAGGAATTAATGTCTGATCCCTCGCCGCCTCAAGCTAAAAAACAATCCCCACCAGAGGATTTGTCATTTTCTGCCTTCATCCAAGAAATGGCAGATTCTATACCATTCAAACTGCAGAAGGATACCGATGACAGACAACAAACTCTAGAAATACTCCAGTTTGTTGATCCTCCCAAACACACTCTCGCCATCCCAATTCATGAAGTTCTGCTGCAGTTACAGCAACGCATCTGGGAACATCCATGCACTGTGCCTGCAGTAAACAAAAGAATAGATTCTACATATCTCGTGCAGTCTGCACCAGGCTACCAAAAGCCTCAGCTGCCCCACCATTCGGTGGTCATAGAATCAGCACAGAAGCGCTCCAGGCGATCTTGGACCCATTCTTCGATTCCTCCTGGGAAGGATAATCGCTTCCTCGATCAAATGGGCCGAAAAGTTTATCAAGGAGCCATACTCTCTTCGAGGATTTCAGCATACCATCTCTATATGACACAACATCAGAGAAACCTCTGGAAGCAAATAGAAGAGTTCATACCCATCCCTACCTGCGCAGTACCAAGAAGCAGCTCAGAATATCATTACCAAAGGTTTAGATACCGGCAAGCACGAGGTGAGAGCCGCTTATGACGCCTACGAAACGGCCTTAAGAATTGCTGCTTCAGGACTTACTGCTCGCAGGTGGGCTTGGCTCAAAGCATCTGACTTACGTCCAGAGGTGCAAGACAAACTTGTAGACCTCCCTTGCCTGGGTGATAATCTCTTTGGCACTAAAGTGCAGGACGCAGTATCCCAGCTACGCGAGCATACGGAAACTCTGAGACAATTATCCTCTCTTCCGCATGATACACATACTACTCGCAGACCTCCTAGATGGGAAACCAGGAGGCCATTTTATCGGCAACGGAGATACTATCCTCCATCATCCAGGCCACGGCCTCCGAGGTCTCAACAGTGACCACAACAGAGGCACCAAAGAACAACCAGACCTCAACCTCCTCCCCAAACGGGACCAGCAACCGGATTTTGAGGTCAAGTCCAGAGAGCAAAGCCTCTATTCCAATCCCTATACCACTCTACCCATCGGAGGAAGACTGTCCAAATTTTACAACACTTGGACATCCATAATATCAGACCAATGGGTCCTCTCGATTATACACAGAGGTTATCAACTCAATTTCATAACCATTCCTCCAGATTGTCCACCTCGTCATTCCCATCTCAGCAAAGCTCATTTGCTTCACTTACAAACGGAATTATCCACCCTTCTGAAAGCAAGGGCTATAGAACCGGTGCCCCGGTCTCAGCAAGGCGGAGGATTCTACTCCCATTACTTCCTCATTCCAAAGAAAACCGGAGGCCTGCGTCCCATCCTAGATCTCAGGAATCTCAACAAATTTCTAAAAAAAGAACAGTTCAGGATGGTTTCTCTAGGCACCATGCTTCCACTTCTACAAAAAGGGGATTGGCTTTGCTCTCTGGATCTTCCTGACGCTTACGCTCACATTCCAATATCTCCTCCTCATCGCAAATACCTACGCTTCATGGTAGGCCATCATCATCTACAGTACAAAATCCTCCCATTCAGACTTGCATCGGCTATCAGAGTATTCACAAAGTGTCTTGCAGTGCTTGCAGGTCACTTGCACAAAGACAGTGTCCATGCATTTCCATATCTAGACGACTGGCTCATCAGAAATCAATCACAACAAGGAGCTCTAACTTCTCTCAGTCGAACGATCGCTCTCCTTCACTCCAAGGGATTTCTCATAAACTATCAGAAATCCCACTTAACACTGTCGCACCGCCTTCAATTCATAGGTGCAGACTTGGACACTATCCTCTCAAGAGCCTTTCTGCCCAAAGATCGAGCAGAGAGATTATTCCTGTTGGCAACCTCCCTTCGCTCACAGAAACAGGCAACAGCTCATCAGTTTCTGACCTTACTAGGCCACATGGCCTCCACAGTTCATGTCACTCCTATGGCAATACTCGCCATGAGAGTAACCCAATGAACTTTACGATCTCAATGGATTCAAGCTACTCAACCGCTGCATTCTCCAATTCAAGTAACCCACCAACTGCATTCCTCCCTTCTTTGGTGGGCGAACAGGGACAATTTGTGCAAGGGCCTACCCTTCCAACATCCAGTCCCACAGATGCATTCACCTTGGGTTGGGGAGCACACATAGACAATCTCCAAACTCAAGGGACTTGGACAAAACTCGAAGCAACATTCCAAATCAATTTTCTGGAACTTCGAGCTATACGTTATGCGCCACATGCGTTCAAAGACTGCCTTTCACACAAAACTGTTCTTATCCAAATGGACAACACAGTAGCCATGTGGTACATCAACAAACAGTGAGGTTCGGGCTCGTATCTCCTTTGTCAAGAAGCTGCACAGATTAGGGCCTGGGCGCTGAATCACTCAATATTCCTCCGGGCCTCTCATCTGGCAGGTATTCACAACGTAGTAGCAGATCGACTCAGTCGTCAGTTCCAGACACACGAATGGTCCCTGGATCCTTCAGTAACGACCAGGATATTTCAACAGTGGGGACAACCGACAATAGACCTTTTTGCTTCACATCTGAATCACAAAGTAGACAACTTCTGTTCTCAACACAGACAACAGAACCAACCAGCCAAGGACGCCTTTGCTCGCCCTTGGAACTCAGGCCTACTATACGCGTATCCTCCGATACCGCTAATAACCAAAACTCTAGTGAAGCTACAACAAGACAAGGGGTCCATGATGCTCATAGCCCCATACTGGCCTCGACAAGTCTGGTTTCCCATGCTTCTAGACCTCTCAGTCAGGGATCCCATTCGCCTGGGAGTAACTCCCACTCTCATAACTCAGAATCAGGGTCAGTTGCGCCATCCCAACCTTCAATCCCTCTCCCTGACAGCATGGATGTTGAAATCTTGATTTTACAACCACTCAATCTTTCAAACAATGTATCTCAAATGCTTCTAGCTGCACGTAAACCTTCCACACGAAAGAACTATTCTTCCAAATGGAAAAGATTTACTATGTGGTGCAGACAAAAGAAGATAAACCCTTTTACCTGCCCCACAGCCTCTCTCTTTGACTACTTATACCTACTTTCAGACTCTGGTCTCCAGACGTCCTCTGTAAGAGTACATTTAAGTGCAATCTCAGCTTACCATAACAAGGTTGGAGATGCACCCATATCCAGACAACCTCTCGTCACCAGATTTATGAGAGGTTTAACTCATCTTAAACCACCAATTCGACCACCAGTCACAGAATGGGATCTAAATTTGGTACTAACAAGACTCATGCGTTCTCCTTTCGAACCCATAGATTCTTGTGATTTAAAAATCCTCACATGGAAGACTATCTTCCTCATAGCTATTACTTCAGCTAGAAGGGTTAGTGAGTTACAAGCACTTGTCACGTATGAACCCTACACAAAATTCCTACATGATAGAGTGGTACTCCATACACATCCAAAATTCCTTCCTAAGGTAGTTACGGAATTCCACTTGAACCAATCCATAGTTTTACCCACATTTTTTCCAAGGCCTCATTCTCACCAAGGAGAAACAGCCTTACATACCTTGGCCTGTAAACGTGCTCTATCCTTTTATTTGAACCGCACTGCAGTCCACAGGAAATCCAATCAACTCTTTGTTTCTTTTGATCCAAACAAACCTGGTAAAGCAGTGGGTAAACATACTCTATCCAATTGGCTAGCAGATTGCATGCAGTTTTGCTATGAAAAGGCGGGCCTTCCTCTCCAAGGGCGAGTAAAGGCACACTCAGTAAGAGCAATGTCAACTTCAGTAGCACACTATCGTTCAGTGCCAATCCTTGACATATGCAAAGCAGCAACATGGAGTTCTCTTCACACCTTTGCAGCTCATTACTGTTTGGACAAACAAGGACGACAAGATTCAGCCTATGGACAATCTGTCTTAAAGAACTTGTTTCCAGTTTAATCCCAACTCCTTTTACAACCAACCTGCTGTGATCTTCGGCTGACTCATTTCAACAGCCATACTCCACTGTTGTCTCAATACAAAATGACTCAGCCTCTAGCTTGCTAATCACCCATATGTGAGGACTAGCATCCTGCTTGTCCTAGGATAAAGCAAAATTGCTTACCTTGTAATAGGTGTTATCCCAGGACAGCAGGATGTAGTCCTCACGAAACCCACCCGCCACCCCGCGGAGTTGGGACACAGTTTTTCTTATTTTATTTTTGCTAAAGCTTATTGCTATACAAGAGACTGAAGTGAGACCCCTGTGGCAGGGGGCAATAGGGCTCCGTCAGTGACGTCACCCATATGTGAGGACTACATCCTGCTGTCCTGGGATAACACCTATTACAAGGTAAGCAATTTTGCTTTCACCTCGCCCAATGTCCTACCTGATAGTGATAAGCAATGAATACTTAGAAGAAGTATATAAGAAAGCAAACATGTAGAGTTCCTCTTCAGCCAGCCAGACCAATCCAGATGCATGGGTTATGCTACCCAACCTGCAGCTGGAGACAGAGAATAACAGATTTACTGACATCACTCCTTTTAGGCTCCCGTGCTGACCTCAGCCTATCAGTATTCTGTCTCCAGCAGATGGTAGGTGAGCATCTCATGCTATTAACATAGAACTTTGAATGAGCAGCTCCTGAGGTGAAAGTCTTTTACACTCTTCCTTGATTGAACATAGCCAATGGACAGGGGGCTTCCAGTTGTTGGAACCACAATTTTCCTTGCTACACTCACTAGAATTACCGATCTTCCCATGCTTTTTTTTTTTCGCCTCCTTCATAGTATCTCCTCTCTATTCCCCCACCCTTCTCTTGAGCCCTTTGTCTGTGCCTGGTTCCTGCTTGTTAAAGCTGAAAACAAAGAGGAAAGCAGAAGAATAGTTTGCTGTCTGAAGGACTGTGGGCTGAAGTAGGAGAGTTAAGGGAGGAAGTGATGGCGTATCTTTAAAGAGTACAGGAAGTGCTCAGCAGTTTGCAACACATGTGGATCAAGCTATCAGGCACTGGGAAGAGGGAGCCTCGGTAAATCTTGTGAGGGAGAGAGGGCAGCACCTGAAGTTGTCTGCCCAAGGAGGACCACATCGATGGGGGTCATCTGCAGGCCATTCCTGCCAGCATACTTGCTGCCGCAGTGGGAACAGTGGCCATATTGGAACGTCAAGTAGGGAGCAGCTCAGAGTAGAGGGCCTTCACTGGTTCCAGGAGTCTCGGATGTTGCAGCAGTCTGGTCTATGGCTCCTCTGGGTGGAGTTCTAAGAATAACAGCTCCCATTTCATCAGGTAAAGATGTGATTCCTTTCTCTTCCTGGGCCTCTATTCCTGTGAAGTGTATGAACTGTTTATATCAGGCCCTTTTCTATAGGGCAGAGTACAGCTCTTGTGTTCTGTCCTACAGGACACCCTCCCCTGAACTCCTTCTGGGAATCCAGAGCAAAAGCCTGAGAAAAGAAACAGAGGAGGACTGGGAGAGGAGCAAGACCTGCAGTTTTAGGTCTATTATTTGTGGACCTTAAGGTTTTAAGAGAATGTGACAGTGAGGAGAGTCAGAACAGGAGGAATGTTCCCCTACAAAAGAGGAAAATTCAGCTATGGTTCAGTTGTTCCAGAAAGAGGAACTTTCTCCCATATTTTCACAGTCCATAAGAACTCTGGACATAATAGGAATAAAAACATTAAAAAAAAGAAGATAGGAATTTATTTACTCAGAAGACCCTATAATGTTGAGTTTAAGGAAACCATTCAAAGAGTTTCTGTGGCATAGATAAGAATTTGATATCTGTGTAATGGGATACCCCAAAGTTAAATTTTAAAGGGAGTAAAACTAGCGAGGCTATCTCTCCTTCTGGCTCAAGAAAAGGCAAAGCTGGAATGTCCTCAAGTGGCCGCACTCATTTGTGCAGTGACTAAGAAGACCACTATTCCTGAGAAAGGAGTTCTACCCTCAAGGATGTTCAGGATAGGAAGATGGAGGCAATGCTTAAGTGAGTTTTTGAAGCTGCTGGTTTTGTGTTGTAGATTGTTGTGTGCAGTGATATTGTTGCTAGGGCAGGATTGCATTTGTCTCAATGTACACAGGAAAGTTCCTTAGAATGTGGGGGGACAATCCTGGACGATGCAGCTCAAATGGCACCAGGAGCAACCTTTTTGGTGGATGCTTTAAATTAATTGGTCTGAGCTTCAGCTAGATATATGGCTTCCATTGTAGCCACACATTGTTTACTGTGGCTACATAATTGGTCAGCAGTTTCTTCTAGGGGCATCTTCTTTTTAGAGATTTTGAAAAGCCAGTGAAAGCATGGGGGAAATCAAAAGTCCTCAGATTGCCCAAAGACATGCCTAAATGGATGTAGCAACCAGCTCCTGCTCGGAACGTCTTTAGGGATTTCAAACATGTGAAGCTGGGGATGGCCAGTGGTTTAGACTCTTTACTACATTCCAGACTTTTGTAACTCCAAGAAGGGAGGTAAGGATGGAGTTTCAGGGCAGTACAGAAGTTCTCAGATCTTCCAATGAAGGTGTGGGAAGCCAATCTCTGGTACAAAGGCTAAGAAAGCATTGTCAGCCTTTTACCAGTAGTGAATCCACATTACTTGGATCAAAGGGACTTAGGAGTCATCAGAGACAGCTGCGTTCTGGAGCTTTCCCATCTTTTCTTCAAAAGCGTTATTGTTTCCCCTTCTCGATCCATTCGTAAAGGGAAGCTGAACGGATGATGTTTTTGTGACTGCTGCATATAGGGGCAATGGTTTCAGTCCCTTACTGTCAAAGGGGTCAGGTCAGTATCCAGTTTACTTTGTGGTGCCAAAGAAGAGGGGTACCTTTTGCTCTATTCTGAACAATTCTGTTCTGCTTCAGGATGGAGATTCTGAAGTTAGTTATAGTAGCAGCAGAACAAGAGGAATTCTTAATGTCATTAGATCTGACAGAAGCGTATCTGTATATCCCGATAAAAGAAGGGCATCAGAAATATCTTCACCTTCCAGTGATGGAGCAGGGGGAACCTTTAGTGTCAGGCTTTCCTTTTTGGGTTGGCCACTGCTTCAAGATCTTTTTCTAAGGTAATCATTGTGGTTGCGGCACAGCGCACAGAAAATATTGTGGTGACATCCATATTTGGACGATTGGTGGATATGATGGAAATTGGTCAAGGAAAGAAAATCAGTCATGGCTAGAATGATGCAGTTATTGTATGATCTGGGCTGGGTTTCCAATTTTGACAAGAGTATCTTGTTTCCCTCTTTATCCCTGGAGTACCTGGGGTTCGGTTTTACACTGGGGAAGACCAGGACCAGTTGACAGACATAAAGATGCAGAGTAGCATAACTAAATTCGTGTTTTATTGAGGATTCAGAACTCCACAGTGTGGATTTACCTTCAGGTATTGGATTCCATGGCAGCTGCCATAGATTTAGTGCCTTGGGCAAAGGTGTACATGAAACCTTGGTAGAGGGATTTGCTCTTGAAGTGGTCTACTCAGTCCTAAATGTATTTCATGAGACTGCCTCTGATGACATAAGCCAGAAATAGTTTTGCTTTGATAACTTAGTATGTAAGAACCTGACAGTAGGAGTGGATCTTGAATCTTGAATCCCATTTGATCTCAGATGCCAGTTTCTGGGGCTGGGAGACTCTCTATATAGTTGCTTAAGGCACTTGGAATCCGGAAGAAGCCAAGTGGGCCATCAATCAGTTGGAAATCAGAATGATAGCGAAAGCACTCCCTTTAGTTTGCTTCCATTCAGGAGGTCAGGATCTTATCAGTTAATGCTACAGCAATGACATTTGTGATTCCCCAAGGTGGGATCAAGTGTTTGCATGTGGTGGAAGAGGCAGATCTGCAGTTAGTCTGGGCAGAGAAGCATGTAGAAGTGCTCTTCTGCTCTTATAGTGGGATTAGAGAATGTACAAGCAGATTTCCTCAGTCGTAACTGGCTAGACCTCAGAGGATAGTTTGTCCCAGGAGGCATTATCCCAGATTGTTTCCAAATGGGGAGAACTAATCATGGACTTGTTAGCAGTCAGCAGAAACACATAGATGTGAAGATTTTTCAGTCATAAAGGGGAAAGATGGGTGAACAAAATTCTATGGTAAGTAAAATATTAAATACTTATATAGAAATGGTAAATAAGGGCAATATCTGGAAAACTATGCACACCTATGCTCATTAGAGATGTGAATCGGAACCGGAATCAGTTCTGATTCCGGTTCCGATTCACATCGTGATTTTTTTTTCGTCCGGCCCGATTGTTTTTTTTTTATCGGCTGCACCCGAGCCGATAAACAAAAAACCCACCCCGACCTTTTAAAACTAATCCCTTAGCTTCCCCCATCCCCCAAAAACCTTTTACAGGTCCAGTGGGGGTCCCGGGAGTGATCTCCCACTCTCGGGCCGTCGACTGCCACTAATAAAAATGGCGTCAATGGCCCTTTGTCCTTACCATGTGACAGAGTATCCGTGCCATTGGCCGGCCCCTGAAACATGGTAGGAGCACTGGATGGCCCGCGCCATTTTTAAAGATGGCGCCGGCCATCCAGTGCTCCCTCCATGTGACAGGGGCCGGCCAATGGCACGGATACCCTGTCACATGGTAAGGGCAAAGGACCATCGGAGCCATTTTGATTAGTGGCAGCTGATGGCCCGAGAGCGGGAGATCGCTCCCAGGACCCCCACTGGACCACCAGGTACCTGTGAAAAAATTTTGGGGGGGTCGGGAGAGTGGGGGAAGCTAAAGGATTAGTTTCAAAGGGTCGGGGTGGGTTTAGGGATTATTTTTATGTGCCGTTTTTCCCACCCTCACCCAAAACGATAAGAGAACCCCACGAACAATATCATGGGGTTTTCCTATCGGTTTCGGGGAGCCCCCGATTTCTGACGATTTTGAAAATATCGTACGATATTTTCAATCGTCTGAAATACGATTCACATCCCTAATGCTCATAGTATAGGAAAAAAAATCCCGGATCTAGAGGCACACATCGAAAAACGGATTTAGATGTACTGGTTGTCGCGGAGACTTGGTACACAGAAAACCATTGTTATGATCCTGCCCGCGGACCCCATCCTGTGGACAGGCTCTCACCTCCTCTCCTCCTCCACGGCCTGGACCACCGCTGAGCCGCGCCACCCATCTTCGTGGTCTTGCTGCTGCTGCTCTCCTCCTCGTGGCTGGAGCCACGCCGCTGACTCCGCCCTTGGCTGCAGGGAAGTCCCCGCTGGGATTCCCTCTTGCGGCGCAAGCCACTGCCGTCAGCCCTTCACTTTTGCGGCGGATGTCGCATGCTGCCTGGCTCTCCTACAGCATGGAGCCGCCTCCGGCCTGCTCTCTCTGTAGTAGGATGCTGCCGCAGGCCTTAGCTCCGCCTACCATCCTTCGGGGTTCCTTCTAGGCATGGGCGCTCGCCTCTCTTCCTCATTTAAAGGGCCAGAAGCAGGAGGCACTCTTCGGTCCGGATGACATCTTCTGGGCACTTCCTGGACCTGCCCTATATAAAGGCCCTACTTCAGTTCCTCAGGGCCTTCGAATCGAGTTCCATCAGAGTTTCATCAGCTCCAGGGAGTTCTCCAGCTTCCAAGGAGTTCCATCTGTCTGCTCCTGTCCAGATGACTTCATGTTCTTTGTTCTTCGTGTTCCGATGTCTCCGTCCGATGCTCCGGGTCTTGTCACTTGTCGGATCTTCTTCATGGTTTTTTCCAGCCCTTGGCTTCCATTCCTGAAGCCCTGGAGTTCCTTGTCTTGTCTAGATGTCCAGATGTCTCCTCATCCAGATGTCCAGATGTCCTCTTGTCCAGATGTCCACTTATCCGCCTATTCAGATGTTCAGATGCCCACTCATCCTGATGTCTTCTCGACCTCTCGTCCAGGCATCCAGATGTCCAGATGCGTTCGGAGGTACCATTCTCTTGTGTATCATCTTCCTTCATTCCTTACCTCGATCCTGAAGAATCCACAAGCAGCCTTGCCGTCCACCGGACTTCATCTCCATCCGTTCTTTAACAGAGTAAATCAGTCTCATTTGGTGTCTGTCTTCAGGTGACTGGAGTCTCCTTCCAGCTGGACTTCTCTCAAGCGCTGTCCGGATCCTCTTCTCTGTCCCGTGCTCGTTCCGCTCCCTGCGTGGTCCACGACCATCCTCCCAGGTTGTGTAGGGTGCGCAGCGGGACAGGGTGGTCTATGATCAGGCAACGTCAGGCTGTGTAGGGCACCCTGAGGGATAGTGCCTTCCAAGTTCCAAGAGTCTCGTCTCTTCCAAGTTCCAAGAGTCTCATCTCTTCCATGTTCCCAGATTCTTGTCTCATCCAATTCTCCAGAGACTCATCTCTTCCAAGTTCCATGTTCCAAGAGTTTTGTCTCTTCTATGTTCCCAGAGTCTCGTCTCGTCCTAGTCTCCAGAGTCTCATCTCGTCCAAGTCTCCAGAGTCTTTTCTCATCCAAGAACCAGGAGTCCTTGTCTTCTCTATGTACTCTGCCTCTTATCTTGTTCTAGGATCTGGAGTCTCTTGTTCCAGTTCCTTGTCTCTTCATTCCCAACCCTCTACCTCCGTCTGTATTCACTGGTGTATGTAGCTCAGTGGGGGGCTGACCCTGCTTCATCCTAGCGCCTGTGTACTTGCTCTGCCCGTGCCTGCACTCACTCACCTTCCTTGGGGCATGTCTTGGGGCTCATCCCTGAGTTGCCCCATGGGCCAAGGGCTCACTCTCTTCCAGGAGCAGACGAGCACATCCCTGCGTCCCTCCTCAGGGCCCACCAGGCGTGTTCGTAACAACCATGACTGAGATATAGTTATACTGGGCTATAATCTATTCAGAAATGACCGGGTAGGAAGGAAGGAGGTATGGCATTATACTGTATGTAAAAATTAATATTAAAGCAACAGAATTGCAGGGCTTATCAAGTAAGGAGGAGGCTCTGTGGGTTAATTTGGAAATAGAGAATGGAACATCTATTTATATTGGTGTAATGTATATAGCTCCATCACAGACAGAGGAGATGGATAGAGATTGTATGGAAGATATTCACAAAATTGCTATGAAAGGGGAGGTGCTATTTTTAAGGGATTTCAATGTGCCAGATGTTGAATGGGACATCCCAGCTGCAGTATCTTCTAGAAGCAAGGAGAGCCTGGATTCTTTGCAAGGAAAATTGTTCTGTCAACTAGTAATGGATCCCACATGGGAGGGGGCAATACTGGACCTGGTACTTACCAATAGAGACAGTGTCTCTGATGATGATCATCTGGGATCTAGTGATCACTGGATGGTGTGATTCAAGAGATGATGGCTCATTCAAAGGCAAGAGTCCTAGACTTCAGGAAAACCAGTCATTAGCTGGTTGGGAAAATGTAGGGGAAGAGCAGTGGGCAAAACTAAAAGGAGATATTATAAGGGCAACTAACCTTTTTGTTAGGAAAGCAAATAAAGAGAAGGAAAAAGAGACCACTATGGTTTTCTAAAGAAGTAGCTGAAAAGGTAAGGGAGAATAGGTTAGCATTCATAAACTACAAGAGCTCACAGAAAGTGGAAGACGGGATAATATATCTGGAAAAGCTAAGAGAAGTAGGGAAGGTAGTCACGAATGCAAATAGTATAAATAGTATAAAAATAGCAAATACGATAAAATAGTAAAAAAAAATAGCAAATACCATAAACGGGGAGACAAGATTTTTAAATATGTTAGTGATAGAAGGACATGCAAACATGGCATTGGGAGATTCAGAAGTGAAGGAGAGGATTATGTAGAGACTAATAAGGAAAAAGCAAAATTGCTTAACAAATATTTTTGTTTGGAAGGGCCTGGAACGGAACCACATAAAAAGAACATAAATAAGATTAGAAGTGAGATAAAACTCAATTAATTTTCAGAACAGTGTGTATGTGAGAAGCTAACTAAAAGTAAATAAGGCAATGACTTTTTCTAGGGATGTGCAGAAGGAAAACATTTGTTGGTATTTGTTTCACCAGGACCCAAATCCGTTGCATTCATTTCATGGGGGGAAAACCAATTCGTTGATTAGTTTTATTCATTTTCCGATTTCCCATTAAAGTCAATGGAGGAAGTTTTTGCAGCCTATTTTTGGCTGCAGAATTGGAGTTTGCTTATCAATTCTGATGAAACTTCTGGGGAGCAATCATCAGAATGAGAAAAGAGCTCCAAGGTACTTAGACTGTGGCAAAGTAGCACCAAAGTGGCACGAATAGCCTAAGGCACTTTAAAGGGGCAAAGGGGTACCAAGAGTGCTTTAACAGAGGTGCAAAGCAGCAGCAAGAGTGTCAAAAACACACTTCAGCTTCAAAAGAGAGCACCAATAACAGATGCTTGAATCCTCGAAGGCAGCACAACAGGCAAAGTGGCAAGACAAGTGGCATCAACATCCTACAGCACAATGAAGGGGGAGCATAGCAAGCAGAAAGACTAGCACCAACACACTGAGGAACCATGATAGTGGCAAGAACACCACAAGGAGCTGAGTGAGTCATCTGGTATATGGCAGCTAGGCAGAGTGGCAGAAAGCTGATAGGGGCAAGACAGGCTGGCAGAGCTGAGGTAGTCAGGACCCCGTGGTTTTGATAGGGGCAAGACAGGCTGGCCCGGGGGAGAGTTCTCTTTCCTATGCGCAGGAAAGGGCTCCCTAGAATGGGTTCGCCCCTAGAGTGGGGTGTTTCCATTGGCATCTAGTGAGCTCTCGCTGGTCTTTTAAAATCTGGTAGAGTTGGCAGATATACAAACGAGAATTGTCAAGGCCGAGGCGGAGGAGGGTGACATGTGAACAGTGGTTCAACATGGGCCAACAGGCACTAATAAATAGGCTGGCCAGCTGCCCTGGGGAGAGTTCCCTTTCCTTTGAGCAGGAAAGGGCTCCCTGGAATGAGTTGTCCCCTAGAGTGGAGCACGAGCCTTCAAAGCGTGGCGATGTGGAGCAGGGTGCCATGTGAACAGTGGTTCAACATGTGTCAACAGGTACTAAGAGATAGGCTGGCCGGCTACCCCAGGGAGCATTCCCTTTCCTTTGAGCAGGAAAGGGCTCCCCAGAATGGGTTGGCCCCTAGAGTGGAGCACGAGCCTTCAAGGTGTGGCGATGTGGAGCAGGGTGCCATGTGAACAGCGGTTCAACATGGGTCAACAGGTACTAAGAGATAGGCTGGCTGGCTACCCCAGGGAGAGTTCCCTTTCCTTTGAGCAGGAAAGGGCTCCCCGGAATGGGTTGGCTCCTAGAGTGGAGCAAGAGCCTTCAAAGCATGGCGATGTGGCGCAGGGTGACATGTGAACAGCGGTTTAACATGGGTCAACAGGTACTAAGAGATAGGTCGGCTAACCAGCCCGGGGAGAGTTCCCTTTCCTTTGAGCAGGAAAGGGCTCCCTGGAATGGGTTGGCCCCTAGAGTGGAGCACGAGTCTTCAAAGCATGTTTGTTTTAATTAAGGATCCATGCTGTGAAGGATTAGTATTTTGAATTGCCAGAGACTGAGGGTTCCCTTTGTAACGAGGGTTAAGCCGTTAGGACTAAAAGAAACGCTGACATAATCTCCCGCCCAAATCTACAATATCAACCTATGTTGACTTTGTAGTTTACACAGTGCCTCTGTAAACTATGGAAAGACACAGGATGAACTAGAGTGCAAATACCACCAGTTTTCTATAGTACTAGCAACATTACTGTTGGCACCTAAGAAAGATTTCGGGAACATGGCCCATATTATGAAGGTCAGGAAAACTATTGAGCATATGAAGTATGCAAGCTCCAAACATCTTAAGTCAGCTTTTATGTTCTTACATTCCAAATGTGGATAGACAGGCACAGCGTTAGAGGTCAAGCCGTTGTAGGGACGTAACCCTGGACGGGCAGGCAGGCACAGCATTCGAGGATAGAGGTCAAGTCCTTGTAGGGACATAAGGCCTGGAAGGGCGGCACAGCATTCGAGGATAGAAGTCAAGCTCTCGTAGGAACATAAAGCCTGGACAGACAGGCAGGCACAGCATTCGAGGATAGAGGTCAAGTCATCGTAGGGACGTAAGGCCTGGACGGAGAGGCACAGCATTCGAGGTCAAGCCCTTTTAGGGACATAAGGCCTGGAAGGGCGGCACAGCATTCGAGGATAGAAGTCAAGCTCTCGTAGGAACATAAAGCCTGGACAGACAGGCAGGCACAGCATTCGAGGATAGAGGTCAAGTCATCGTAGGGACGTAAGGCCTGGACGGACAGGCACAGCATTCGAGGTCAAGCCCTTTTAGGGACATAAGGCCTGGAAGGGCGGCACAGCATTCGAGGATAGAAGTCAAGCTCTCGTAGGAACATAAAGCCTAGACAGACAGGCAGGCACAGCATTCGAGGATAGAAGTCAAGACCTCGTAGGGACGTAAAGCCTGGACGGACAGGCAGGCACAGCATTCGAGGATAGAGGTCAAGCCCTCATAGGGACTTAAGGCCTGGACGGACAGGCATAGCATTCAAGGTCAAGCCCTTGTAGGGACGTAAGGCCTGGATGGACAGGCCCAGCATTCGAGGTCAAGCCTTTTAGGGAAATAAGGCCTAGACGGACAGGCATAGCATTCGGGGATAGAGGTCAAGCCCTTGCAGGGAAGTAAGGCCTGGATGGACAGGCACACATTCAAGGTCAAGCACTTTTAGGGACATAAGGCCTGGATGGGCAGGCACAGCATTCGAGGTCAAGCCCTTTTAGGGACATAAGGCCAGGACGGGCAGGCACAGCATTCGAGGTCAAGCCCTTGTAGGGACATAAGGCCTGGATGGATAGGCACAGCATTCAAGGTATAGCCCTTTTAGGGACATAAGGCCTGGATGGACAGGCACAGCATTTGAGGATAGAGGTCAAGCCCTCGTAGAGGGGTAAAGCCTGGATGGACAACAGGCACAGCATTCTAGGATAGAAGTCAAGTCCTCGTAGGGGCGTAAATCCTGGACGGACAGGCAGGCACAGCATTCGAGGTCAAGCCCTTTTTGGGATGTAAGGCCTGGACGAACAGGCACAACATTCGAGGATTTCCTTTGTGCAGGTATGTTGTGGTTTGATCTGTCACTTTTTCTTCGGACAATAGAAAGACTAGGGGGCACTCTATGAAGTTAGCATGTGGCACATTTAAAACTAATCGAAGAAAGTTCTTTTTCACTCAACGCACAATTAAACTCTGGAATTTGTTGCCAGAGGATATGGTTAGTGCAGTTAGTATAGCTGTGTTTAAAAAAGGATTGGATAAGTTCTTGGAGGAGAAGTCCATTACCTGCTATTAATTAAGATGACTTAGAAAATAGCCACTGCTATTACTAGCAACAGTAACAAGGAATAGACTTAGTTTTTGGGTACTTGCCAGGTTCTTATGGCTTGGATTGGCCACTGTTGAAAACAGGATGCTGGCTTGATGGACCCTTGGTCTGACCCAGTATGGCATGTTCTTATGTTCTTATGGTTTACTGCTAGAAGAAAATGGCATCTTTTTCATTTCTGAAAGATAATTCAACAGAGGATGCTTTTAGAGCAATAAAGACTGCCATTTGTGAAGCAAGAACTGAGCTGGAGATTATTTGTGAATACCCAGAAACTATTAACTGTACTTATGCACTTCAGCTAATGACAAAGGAACATTATTCCCTTGTACAGGTCCTTGGTGAGGCCTCACCTGGAGTACTGTGTTCAGTTCTGGAGACCGTATCTACAAAAAGACAAAGACAAGATGGAAGCGGTACAGAGAAGGGCGACCAGGAAGGTGGAGGATCTTCATCGGATGACGTACGAGGAGAGATTGAAGAATCTAAATATGTACACCCTGGAGGAAAGGAGGAGCAGAGGTGATATGATACAGACTTTCAGATTCTTGAAAGGTTTTAATGATCCAAAGGCAACGACAAACCTTTACCATAAGAAAAAAATCAGCAGAACCAGGGGTCACGATTTGAAGCTCCAGGGAGGAAGATTCAGAACCAATGTCAGGAAGTATTTCTTCACGGAGAGGGTGGTGGATGCCTGGAATGCCCTTCCGGAGGAAGTGGTGAAGACCAGAACTGTGAAGCACTTCAAAGGGGCGTGGGATAAACACTGTGGATCCATAAAGTCAAGAGGCCGCCAATGAAGAGTAGGTGACTCGCCAGAATGAGGGCTACTACCTGGAGACAATACCCTTATTCAATAAACATACACATGGTTACTGTGACTCCAACATCACTCTAAGCTTCAACAGCAAGAGGAAATGTGGAAAAAAGGATTTGCACTCACAAAGACGGGAGTAGCTGGCTTGTTACGGCGGTTACTACCCCAAACCAAATAACCAAATTACTACCTCCACCTTCCTCTATTCCTGATGCATTTCAACTAGCTTGATCACTCCATTCTTATACTTCACTTTCAATGCATATCCAGCATAGTTCTCTGCTTCAACGGCAGGGGAGAAGAAAAAAGGGTTCGCACTCACAAAGCGGGGAGTAGCTGGCTTGTTACGGCGGTTACTACCCCAAACCAAATGTACCTGATACTTCACTCTCGATGCATATCCAGCATGGCTCTCTGCTTCAACGGCATGGGAGAAAAACTGATACATCACGAATTTCCAGCATAGCTCTCTGCTTCAACGGCAGGGGAAAAGAAAAACAACCAATAAGGGCTGTATAACATAATCTGGGTAAAAACAAATGGGCATGGGTGTAGCTTGCTTATTGCGGCGGTTACTGCCCCTACTGCCTCTAACTAATCAAGCTAGATATTTCACTTGGATGCAGCTCCATCACCGCTCTCTGCATTAATGGTGGGGGTGCAAGGGAAATAGAACCAAGAGCTAAGAGAAACAGATAAGTATGAGAGAAAAAAAAATGTGTGAAGCTTGCTGGGCAGACTGGATGGGCCATTTGGTCTTCTTCTGCCGTCATTTCTATGTTTCTATGTTGAGCTCTCAGAAAAAAGAAAACCGCTACTCAAATCCAAACCTACATTATCAACCTATGTTGACTTTGTAGTTTACACAGTGCCTCTGTAAACTATGGGAAGACAGAGGATGAACTAGAGTGCAACTACCACCAGTTTTCTGTAGTACTAGAAACATTACTGTTGGCACCTAAGAAAGATTTCGGGAACATGGCCCATATTATGAAGGTTAGGAAAACTACTGAGCATATGAATTATGCAAGCTCCAAACATCTTAAGTCAGCTTTTTATGTTCTTACATTCCAAATGTGGATGGGAAGGCACAGCATTCGAGGTCAAACCCTTGTAGAGACGTAAATCCTGGACGGACAGGCACAGCATTAGAGGTCAAGCCCTTTTAGGGACATAAGGCCTGGACAGGCAGGCACAGCATTCGAGGTCAAACCCTTGTAGAGACATAAAACCTGGATGGACAGGCACAGCATTAGAGGTCAAGCCCTTTTAGGGACATAAGGCCTGGATGGGCAGGCACAGCATTCAAGGTCAAACCCTTGTAGAGACGTAAATCCTGGACGGACAGGCACAGCATTCAAGGTAAAACCCTTTTAGAGACGTAAAGCCTGTACGGGCTGGTACAGCATTTGAGGTCAAACCCTTGTAGAGACATAAAGCCTGGTTGGACAGGCACAGCATTAGAGGTCAAGCCCTTTTAGGGAATTAAGGCCTGGACAGGCAGGCACAGCATTCAAGGTCAAACCCTTGTAGAGACATAAAGCCTGGATGGACAGGCACATTATTAGAGGTCAAACCCTTTTAGGGACATAAGGCCTGGATGGGCAGGCACAGCATTCAAGGTCAAACCCTTGTAGAGATGTAAAGCCTGGACGGACAGGCACAGCATTCGAAGTCAAGCCCTTTTAAGGACGTAAGGCCTGTACGGTCAGGCAAAGCATTTGAGGATAGAGGTCAAGCCCTCGTAGGGGCACCAGTTTTCTATAGTAATAGAAACATTACTGTTGGCACCTAAGAAAGATTTCAGGAACATTTCAGGAACATGAAGGTCATGACTATTGAGCATATGAAATATGCAAGCACCAAACATCTGAAGTCAGCTTCTTATATTCTTACATTCCAAATGTTGCAAAACAGGAAAAGAATATTCTGGAAAGAAGTGATGCACAAATACATGAAAATGAAATTAGAAGTACTAGAACTAAACTCAGACAGGCATAGTGTTTGAGGTCAGGTCCTTGTAGGGATGTACGGCCTGGACAGTGGACGGACAGGCACATCGTTTTAGGTCAGGTACGTGTGCTGATATTATCTGGAGCATAGGAGGCAGTTGGAGTTGCTGCACGGCTTTCAATTGCTTTTATTCATCTTGCCATTCACAGGGAAAATTTGGAAACCCAAGCAAAGGCAGGTTTATTTTCAAAAACACTAGCATTTCCATCAACTCTGTTGCCAGCCTTGAGCGGTGAGGGCTCATTTACTGGGCACACTGGTTGGTGGACATGACAGATATCGCTGAGCCGCTTTGACTAGGTATGGCCAGACAGTAGACTTGTGTGCCCAATATGCCAGTGGATCTGTCTGCATGTCCTCTGTGGGCTCTGAGAGATACTGTGTCACTGACAGTTGTGCTGGTGTCTCCTTTGCTTGGGTGGGCTGAGAGCCACTCATGCCAGCTGCTTTCTCTCTAGCCCGTAGCAGAACAGATGATTCTCTATGGGCAACATGCCTTTGGTGTACTGAAGTGGAGGAGGAGGAGGAGGTACTAGCTGTTGCTGACAGAGTGCTGCTCATGTTTGGGCTAGCACAACTCTCTGAAGTGCCCACCACTGTTTCCTCCTCTGCTTCATGCTTAATCTGTCTCTGCCTATGGTGCTCCTGATCATGGACTTTTGCTAATAGCAGGTCCTTCACAAATGAGAGACAATTGGACTGTAGGGCGAGTTTCCCTTTCACACGGGGATCACAGACTTTGGTGAGCATGTATGTGTGGTCGTCTGTTAAAGGCCTTAATCTCTCTTGCACCTGCTCCTGCAAAAAGTCCAGATAATGCAGCACCTCAGCTGTCATTCCCTCTTCCTGTTTAAAGCCCTCCAAATTTTCCTCCAGAAAATTAACTATAAGGATGATGTCAGTCAAGGTGGTACTTCTGGAACTCAGCTCCTCCATGACATCCTTGAAGGTCTGCAGGATTTTTACCAGCTGATTCATGACTAACCAATCATGATGCCCTAGGGGATTCTGCACACCTATGTTCATTGAACCAGAAAGTTCATGAAGGGGTGTCTGCAGCTACACTAACCTCTGCAGCATCATAAAGGTGGAATTCCACCGGGTGGCAATGTCTTCAATGATATGCTTGTGAGGCATCTCCCAATCAGTCTGCTTTTGTCGGAGAACCTGCCCCACCTTCACACTTCTGTAGAAGTGTGCTGCTATATTCCTGCACTTGTGTATTAACGTATGCAGGTATTCATTCTCTTGGTGACTGGACTCCAACCCCAGAGCTGTCTTCACTACCAGGTGCAGAGTGTGTGCAAAACATCGGATGTTCTGAAAGCGCCCATCGGATATTGCCTTTACCATGTTTGTACCATTGTCTGTAACAAAGAACCCTGCCGGAGGATTCCTGTCTCCCTGCCTGAGGATTCCGGTCTCCTTCCAGCCTGCCAGCATCTGTCTGATGCATGCTAGAATACTGGCTGAGGTGTGGGCCTCGTCCATCAGGTGGGTGTGCAGTAAAGCCCACCTCCACCCTGATACTTGTTCACTAATAGAGCTGCTGCCTGCCCCTGCCTCAGCCAGGTCCCACCAGTGTGCTGTCAGGGAGAGGTAAAAGCATGCAGCATTGATGGCAGTCAAGATATTGCAGGTGGAATGCACACTCCCCTGTGCCTTAGCTAGCAGCACTTGGATGCGACTGTGACATTGCTTGTACAGGCTGTGGATGACCTTTCTGCTAAATGTGTTTCTGGAAGGGACTTTGTAATTTGGAACTAATCCCTTCAGCAAATGCTTGAAACCCACATTCTCCACTATCTGCAAGGGCTGGTCATCAAGGGCAATCATTTCCCCAATGCTCCTGGTTACAACTTTTGAGGCTGCCTGCCTCCTACCCCGGGATAGCGTTACCGCACTCCACCCCATTTCCTCCATGGTGGGTTGTCGCTTCTGCCACCACATGGCAGGGGGCTGCTGGCCTGCCACCTGACTGCTAGAAGGGGCTGAGGGCGTGGGGTGACTCTGCTCCTTTTCAACCACTTTATGCTGCCTTGGAAAAAAGGGTCCCCTGACTGGTACTGCCACCATCCACAGATAGCAGTACTGTTGTTGGGTGTTGCCTCTTCATATGATGCGTCATGCCAAAATTAGATAGATGTCCCATTTGCTTACCTCTGCTAATAGCCCTGGCACAGTAATCACACTGAGCAAAACGCGGGTCCTCCGTCACTTGAAAGTGGCTCCAGATCGCAGATTTCTTTCATGATCCCTTCTCTATGGCCTTCAGGGTGGATGCTGGCACTGGAGGTGAAGTAGTGGGTGCACCCTGAGAAGCAATGCCAGGGGCATCAGTCACACTCTGTGCCTGCGCTGACTGCTCTTCCTACTCATCATCATCAGTTTCATCTCTGCCCTGCAGCACTGAAGTGGAGGCTAAGACAGGACTAACTAATCCTACTAAACCTTCTTCAGCTATTACTTCTTCCATTTCTGATGATGAGAATCCCACACAAGATTATTCTTCATCAGAATCAGAAGCAAACATTGCCTGCGCTACATTGTCAATGCTAAGTCAAGTCTGCTGTCGCACTGCTGCTTTTGGGTGTCGCCATTTTGTCTGGCATGACTCAGCCTCCCCTTCCCTCACCTCCAAAACTAAAGGGTCAGAAACAGATGGTGGCAACGCATCATCTTTAAATTTCATTTTTTTCCGGATGGAACTGCCAGTTCCTCCAGAGTTTTTAGATTGGAACAGGTACCTTTTTAAATTTAATGGGGGACTGGCACTGCCTTTTGAAGTGCCTCCTCTGACAGTCCCAATCACTCGACCACGTCTAGCTTTCCCTGACATTATGCAGTTAATGTCACTGCCTACTAGGGATTTCAATTAAAATAATTATTTTCAAAAGAGGCCCACTGGGGATTTGGCTTCAGAGAGCACCACTGTCCCAATAAACGTGAGTCTGCAAAAATGCCCCCAGGCCCACGAGGCTGTGCCTGAATGTACACTAAAACTGGAACCGCAGTGTATTGTGCACACACCAAGCTTGGAACTACAAAAGATGCCCACTGGGGATTTGGCTTCAGAGAGCACTCCTTTCCCAATATACGTGAGTCTGCAAAAGTGCCCACTGGCCCACAAGGCTGAGCCTGGATGTACACTAAAACTAGGACCACTTTATGGATACACCAAGCTTGTAACTACAAAAGAGACCCACTGGGGATTTGGCTTCAGAGAGCACTGCTGTCCCAATAATATATATGTGAGTCTGCAAAACTGATGAGTAAAGGTGGCCGGCGCCATCTTTAAAGATGGCGCCGGCCATCCAGTGCTCCTACCATGTGACAGGGGCCGGTCAATGGCACGGATACCCTTTCACATGGTAAGGGCAAAGGGGCATCGGCGCCATTTTTTTTTTTAGAACAGCTGATGCCTGGAACGGGAAATCTCTCCCCGAGGCCCCCCTGGATCTCTCCTCTCCCCGAGGCCCCCCTGGATCTCTCTCCGAGGCCCCCCGAGGCCCCCCTGGACCACCAGGTAATTTTAAAAGGTTTTGGGGGGGTCGGGAGGGGGGGGGTCCATTTAAAGGGTCGGGTGGGTTGTTTTTTTTAGCGGCGCGGGCCTCCCTAAAAAAAAAGGGTCGGGAGGGTGGTTGATTTAAAGGGTCGGGTGGGTTTTTTTTTTTAATCGGGCCATCGGCGCCATTTTAATTAGTGGCAGCCAAAATGGCGCCGATGGCCCGAGAGCAGGAGATCGCGCCGGGCCCCCCCCCCCACTGGACCACCAGGTAACTTAACATTTTGGGGGGTTCGGGAGGGTGGGGGAGGGTAAGGAATTGGTTTTAAAGGGTCGGGGTGGGTTTAGGGGTTGTTTTGGTGTGCCGGTTTTCCCGCCCTCCCCCAAATAATTCCCGTGCCCTGTTTAACGATACAATACAAATGCCCCTGACGATAAATCGGGGGCATTTGTATTGTATCATGCACTCTAACGATTTAGAACGATTTTAAAATTATCTGACGATAATTTTAATCGTTCAAAAATGATTCACATCCCTAATGGTTTTACTGCAACAAGGGAGGGTACTAGAAAGGCAAGATAGGGGAGATGTGATTGAGACATTTTAATATCTCAAACGTTTCCATACACAGGAGGCTGTAGAACAAGAGGGTCATGGGATGAGCATGAAACGGGGTAAACTCAGGAGTAATCTTAGGAAATATTTCTTCACAGAGAGGGTAGTGGATGTATGGAACGGCTTCCCAGTGGAGGTGGTAGAGATAAAAATGGTTACTGAATGAAAGAAAGCATGAAATAAATGCAGGGGATCTCTGAGGAAGTAAAGTGAATTGTAAAGGTGAGATAAATTAGATGGATGAGCAGACTAGATGGGCCATATGGTGTTTTTCTGCCATCATGTTTCTATGTTTCATCCTGTTTAGATGCTCTGATTCAAGACTGGCTGGTTAAGGGCTCTCTCTGGTGGTGGGAAGAGTCTTGCAGAAGATTTCTGGGTGTCAGGGGCAAGTGATATTGATAGCTCTCATTTGGCCAAGGTGTTCTTAGTATGCAGAGCTTGTGAGGATGCTGGGCAGGATCCACTATTGTTACCTCAGAACAGGGGCCTACTGTTACAGGTCTAGTGGTTCATGAGGATCCATCTCGGTTTTATCTTTCAACTTGGAAGTTGAAAGGGCTTATATGTTAGAGAAGGGATATTCTCTTGTGGTCCAATAAAGTTTTCACATCCTTGGCAAATGTGAGAGTCTGGAAGTTATTTGAGGATTTTAGTTCTATTAGGAAGATATCAGCTAGAGGAGCTTTGGTGCTGGTTATCTTAGAATTCATGCAGGAGGGATTGAATAAGAGTTGGCCCTTAATTCCCTAAGGTGCAGGTAGTGGCTACTGCCTGTTACAGAGACCAGTTAATGGACACTTTATTATCTCATCTGAAAGTGTCTTGTTTCTTTCAGGAAGTAAAGCATATTTGGCCTTCAGTAAGAGAATCAGAATCTCCCTGGAATCGGAATTTGTATTGTCATATCTGATTGGTCTTGCATTTGAACTCAAAGAGAAGTGTCTCTTAAGATGCTTACTGTTAAGCCAGATTTTTCCAATAGTAGTCTGTTCCACAAGAGCTGCAGGCTCTGTTGTATAGAGATCCCTTTTTGGGGTTTTTTGGATGAGGGGATATAAATTCTCATTGTTCCTTTGTTCCTTCCTAACATGATTTCACAATTTTTCATCTTAACCAAATGGTATGTCTCCCTTCTTTTCAAAGGCATTCAGGTGGCAAAAATTATGCTTAATTTCATCATTTATATGGAGAGTTCTTCTGCTGTAGTTAAAGGTAACTAATAGTTTCATAAATTCAGAGTATCATTTGTTCAGTTTAGTGGTTCTAGAAGGATCAGAAAAGCTTTGAAGGTGTCAGTAGCTCATTGGTGTAAGGAAGTGATGGGGAGGCTTGCATATCTAAAGGATTGCCTCTTTCCATGAAATTGAGGGTGTAATCTACTAGGGCTCAAGCAGCTTCATGGGCAGAACTTCACTTGGTATCTCCAATGAAGATTTGTAAAGTGGCGACCTGGTCTTCTTTGCATACTTATTCAAAGCACTATCATTTCAATATTTGAGTCAGGGAAGAAGTTTCCTTTGGTTTAGAAGTCTTGAGAGCGGGTTTGACAGTGTCCCACCTAATAGAGAGATAACTTGTGTGTATCCTATGCATCTGGACTAGAAGGCCATGTTCAGGGATGGATAAGGAGAAATTAGTTCTTACCTGATAATTTCCTTTCTTTGAGTCCAGCCAGAACAATCTAGGACCCTCCCTTTTCTGCCAAGTGTATTATTCTCCTGATTCATTTTCAGAATTATTGCTTGTATGCTCTAGTCAGCATGCTGGATGTTAAGGTGATAAACTTTGTCAATAAATGTAGGTTATGTCTGTTCCATTTTCTATCTCTGTTTGTTTCTCCCTTGGGTTGTGCTTGGGGGGTGAGGGAAAGTTGATTGAAAATGTTCATCTTAACTTGTTACATAGAATATTTTCAGGCTGAGGTCATCCGTGCTGAACATAATGAATTCACAGAATATAAAATGTATAAATAAATACATTTTAAAAGGGTTATGTCATCAAATGTGTGTTATTCTCTGTCTCCATCTGCTAGTTGGGAGGTAAAATTCATGTGTCTGGACTGGTCTAGCTGGACTCAAGGAAAGGAAATTATCAGGTAAGAACTAAGTTCTCCTTATCCATCCCTGAACATGTCCTTCCAGTTTCCAGCAATTATGGCTTAGGGCAGAATTTACCAAACCTGTCCCTAGGCCCCCATAGTCAATTGAATTTTCAGGAAATACACAATAAATATGCATGAGATAATTTGCATATCATGGAGACTCAGTATATGCAAATTTATCTTCATGCATGTTCATTGTGGATATCCTCGAAACATGTCTGGCTACAGAGTCTCCAGGACAGGTTTGGCATACCCTGTTTTAGGGATACATTGAACTCAAAGTATCATTATTTCCCAATAACCTATGACTGAATGATGAACAATGCAAAAATTTAATAAACCATAGGCATATCATCAATGAATGGAGGAATTATAAATAAACCCTCATCTAGTAGAGTCGTATCTGTTGCGCTCGCCGGCCTCAGGAGGCTGCGACTGGCAGCTCTACCTCCACCTCCAGCCCCGGGAAAGCTGCCCCGGCGTTTCTCCAGGCCGTGCGGTCTCCCAGGCCCCATTGGGTCGCATCAGTGCCGACGCCGGCTTTACTCCGGCCCCGCCAGGCGGGCGCGATCCCTCATGGCTCTTAAAGGGCCAGCGGCAGGAAAACCGATGACGTCAGGCCAAGGGACTATTTAACCCTTGTCTGACCAGTAGGACCTCGCCTCGGCAATGGTCCCTACTCTTCAGAGTGTGTTGTCTGCCCCTGATTCCTGTTCCTGGTTCCTGCATTCCTGATTCCTGCTCCCGGTCCCTGTCCTCGCTCCTCATCCCCCACCCCCACGGACTGCTCTCCTGGCTCTGACCCTGCTCCGCCTTTGGATTCTGCTTGTCTGCCACCTGCCCCGACTATCTCCCTGTTTTCCGAATCTCCTTGTTTGCTACCTGCCTCGACTCTTGGACTGTGCCTCTTCCTCTTGTCTGATGCCTGCTCTGACATCTGGTATATCTGACTTCACTCCGACCTCCTTCCTTCTGGGATTGGTTTCTCCGAGAGACCCACGCCTAAGTCCTGCCGGCCCCAGTCCCCAAGGGCTCAACCTGTGGGGAATGAGGGCTGGTGTAGGTGAAGGTCCTAGTGAGGCAAAGGTAGCGCCGGCACCATTTTGAATACTGGCAATACGGCCCGAGTGCAGGAGGTCGCTCCCGGACCCCCGCTGGACTTTTGGCAAGTCTTGTGGGGGTCAGGAGGCCCCCCCAAGCTGGCCAAAAGTCCCTGGGGGTCCAGCGGGGATCCGGGAGCAATCTCCTGCACTCGTGCCGTCGGGTGCCAGGAACCAAAATGGCGCCGATAGCCTTGCCCTTACTATGTCACAGGGGCTACCGGTGCCATTGGTCAGCCCCTGTCACATGGTAGGAGCACAAGATGGCGCCAGCCATCCAGTGCTCCTACCATGTGACAGGATCCGGCCAATGGCACGGATAGCCTGTCACAAGGCAAGGGCAAAGGACGGCCTGGTAGCCGGAGGATGGCCCGGAGCGGGAAATCGCTCCCGGGACCCACATTGGACCACCAGGTGCCTGTAAAAAGGTTTTGGGTGGGTCGGGAGGGTGGGGGAAGCTAAGGGGTTACTTTTAAAGGGTCGGTGTGGGTTTAGGGGTTGTTTTTGTGTGCCGTTTTTCCCGCCCTCCCCCAAAACGATAAGGGAAGCCCCATGATCAATATCGTGGGGTTTTCCTATTGTTTTGGGAGAGCCCCCGATTTCTGACGATTTTGAAAATATCGATATTTTCAATCGTCCGAAGCCCGATTCACATCCCTACTAGATAACAATACAGTTCATGCTTACAAACCAGATTAGCATGCAGCATCCCAGCAATGTACAGTATCTCCTATCTTGAATTAAAGAACATCCAGTATGG
This sequence comes from Rhinatrema bivittatum, assembly GCF_901001135.1. Classification (NCBI taxonomy): domain Eukaryota; kingdom Metazoa; phylum Chordata; class Amphibia; order Gymnophiona; family Rhinatrematidae; genus Rhinatrema; species Rhinatrema bivittatum. The sequence goes on from NC_042619.1 coordinate 270,867,304, forward strand.
TTCCCATATCTTATCGTATAACACTACATTTGTTACGATGGGGACCCTTGGGCCAGCTAGAAGATGGTGATGCAGCGCTGGAGGAAAACCCACAGCGGAGTCGTAGCCGGGAGGTGGACTTGAAGCAGAGATCCGAGAGGGTCTTTACCACTGGAGACTCGAGATCTCCCCGGGAGGAGCCCTTGGGGACCCGAGCCTCTTGGACTTAGGAGCAAGGAAGAGTCGGAGTCAGGAGACCAACAGGAACTTCACCATTGGAAGCCCGTGAGGACCCAAGCTGCTTGGACTTAGGAGCAGTCTCTGGAGGACGAAGGTCGAGAAGAACTCCAAATCAAGGCGAGCTGCAGAGATGCAAGAAGTAGAATCAGGCCAAGGGTCAGAGCAGGTGGCAGACAGCAGAGGCCAAAGACAAGCTGAAGTCAGGAGCCAGGAAGATGATCCGAAGTCAGAGCCAGGAAGACAATCCGAAGTCAAAGCCAGGAGATGAGCTGAGGTCAGGAGCCAGGAAGACAATCCGAAGTCAAAGCCAGGAGCAGGAGCAAGTAAGGAAAGGCAGGAGCAGGAATCAGGAACAAGGACAAAGACAGCAACTAGCCAGCCTCAAAGAAGGAACCTCGTTGCAAAGCAAAGATGGAACAGTGAGCACAGCTTAAATACTTGCCAGCGTCTGACGTCAAGAGAAGGGCGGCTGGAGTTTTCCCGCGCTAGACCCTTTAAATGGGCTGGCTCTGCGCGCATTTGCGTCTAGGGGGGCGGAGCCCCGTCGGGGCAGGAAGTTAAGGAGCTCGGCAGTGTCATCCTCATGGAGACGCCGCCACGGAAAGGCCAGGCTGTGGCCCGGAGGGAGCTACGGACCGCCGGGTGCTGCTTTGGGGCTGGCTGGAGGAGAGGTAGGGGCCTGGTTGCGGCGTCCTGCGACCGGGGATCATAACAGTACCCCCCCTCTTACGCCCCCTCCTCGGGGGCCCCGGTGCATTCGGATGTTCCTGGTGGAAGCGATGGAGAAGAGATTTATCCAATATATTGGAGGCAGGCTCCCAAGTATTATCTTCAGGACCGCAGCCCTCCCAGGATAACAGATACTCCCTCCGGCGGTGCTGGAAGCAAACATCAGCACATCACAAACCTGATAAATGGAGTCATCCTCAGCAGGAATGTTAGAAGGATCAGGGGTCTGCGGTGGAATCTGGACAGTACCAAGGGTTTAAGTAAAGATACGTGGAAAACATTGTAGATTTTCATCAAACTGGGAAGACAAAGGCGGTAGGAGACGGTGCCAACTCTCTCTGATACCCGTAATGGACCAATAAACTGGGGTGCCATGGAAGGGAGGCGGAGGCGAACATGCTTCTTGCTTAACCATACCTTATTGCCAGGATGGAACACCGGAGCGGGACGGTGATGTTTGCCCGCATTAAAACACATAATTCTTGTAAGGTACCCCGGTCAATGTAACTCAGTTATATACTATGTTAAAGTTCCTTTAAAGTTCCTTTCATTATTCCTCTTGCTCCCAGTTGCACTTATCTCTGTTTTATTGTAACTGTAACTATTTTATGTTTAACACCTATTATTTATTTCGTTCATTGTTCCTTTTATCACTCCACTGTTCATTGTAAACCGGCATGATGTGAAATCCTCACGAATGCCGGTATAGAAAAAACTAAAATAAAAATAAAATAAATAAATTCCTCTTGGCAATGGCCGCAGTATGGTGCAGCTTGGTCTAAATAGATTACCAAAGAGACTGGAGCTGCTGTGCAGATAACTGGGCTGCGGGGGACGGTACGGACAAGGGTAGAAATAATGGCAACCTGGGTTGACGACCATAGACTAGTTGAAAGAGGGACTCTCCCGTGGCTGAATGAACATGATTGTTGTAAGAGAATTCAGCCCATGGAAGAAGAGAAACCCAGTTATTTTGTTGGTCTCCTACGAATGTTCAAAGGAAGGTCTTCAATGAGTGATTGGTATGTTCTTTTGCTCTGGGGATGAAAAGCAGAAGTGAAGTCGAGGCACACTCCAAACTTTTTACAAAGAGCCTTCCAGTATCTAGCCGTGAATTGTGGACCTCTGTCAGAGGTGATGTGAAGAGGAAGTCCATGGGTACGAAAGATGTGCTGAATGAAGAGTTGTGCTAAGTCTGGTGCAGATGACAGTTTGGGCAGAGGCACAAAATGGGCCATTTTGGAAAAGCGATCCACGGTAACCCAAATAACGGTCTTCCCCTCCGATGATGGTAAATCCACTACAAAATCTGTGGACAGATGCGTCCATGGCTCTGCAGGGATTGGCAACGGTTGTAGAAGCCCCAGGGGCGACCAGACAACGGCCTTTGTCTGGCACAGATTGGACAGGAATCAACATAGAGGTGAACATCGTGTCTCATGTGAGGCCACCAGTAGTATCAAGCAAGGAGTTCTAAGGTCCTCGCTCTACCAGAATGTCCAGCGGTGAGTGAGTCATGGGCCCAGGAGAGAGCCTTTTCTCTTAGATGAACAGGGACTACTGTCTTCCCGGGAGGAGGTAGATAAGTAGTAGCCACGAGCACACTTTCAAGGTCTAAAATGTACTGGGGAGGGTCTGGTGAGTCTTCAGATTCCATATTCCGTGATAACGCATCAGCTCGTATATTCTTTGCTGCAGGCCTATAATGCAAGGAAAAGTGGAATCGACTAAAAATAGAGAACAGCAAGCCTGTTTCGGATTCAGCCACTGAGCATGACATAAGAACTCCAAATTCTTGTGATCCATATATAACACAATGGGATGCTGCGCCCACTCCAGTCACTGTCTCCATTCCTTAAAGGCAAGCTTAATAGCAAGAAGCTCCTTATCACCAATACCGTAATTGTTTTCCACAGGGGAAAACTTCCTGGAAAAGTAGGAGCAAGGTAGTAGTCTCCCACGCTCAGATACTTGGCTGAGAACTGCACCGACCACAGTGTTCGAGGCGTCCACTTCCACTATAAAGGGTCATAGAGGATCCAGATGGTGAAGGCAAACATCCTGCAAAAAGGCCTCCTTTAATTCTTCAAAGGCTATACAAGCTGATGGTGGCCATTCCTTAGAGTTGGCACCCTTCTTGATGAGGGCTGTGAGTGGGGCCACCTTTTGGGAATAATGAGGGATAAACTGTCGGTAGAAGTTCGCGAATCCAAGAAACCGTTGTAGGGCCTTGATCCCTACAGGCTGCGGCCAATCCTTAATAGCTGAAACGTCTGGGTCCATTTGGAACCCCATAGATGAGACAGTGTAACCCAGGAAGGGTAGTGACTCCTGTTCAAACATATACTTTTCAAGTTTAGCAAATAGATGATTATCTCTAAGGCGTAATACTTGTCTCACATGGTGACGATGAGACGACAGATCTTTGGAATAAATTAAGACATTGTCTAGATAGACTATCACGGATGAGTGAAGCATGTCTCTGAGTACTTCATTCATTAGGTTTTGGAAGACCGCTGGAGCATTACAAAGCCCAAAGGGCATAACAAGGTACTCGTAATGTCCATCGCGTGTGTTGAAGGCGGTCTTCCATTCATCTCTGGGGCAAATTCGCACCAAATTGTAAGCACCACGGAGGTCGAGTTTAGTGAAGATCTTAGCTCCCTGTAGCCGATCTAGGAGTTCTGGGATGAGCAGAAGAGGATACCTGTCTCGATGAGTAATAGCATTGAGACCTCTATAATCTATGCAGGGTCGAAGCGACCCATCCTTTTTAGCAACAAAGAAAAAACCAGCCCCGCTGGCGAAGTGGACGGGCGAATGAACCCACGCTCTAGGTTTTCTTTGATGTACTTTGACATGGCTTGCATCTCTGGAAGGGACAGTGGGTAGACCCGTCCTCTAGGAGGTGTTGTGCCAGGCAATAGCTCTATAGCGCAATCACAGAGCCAGTGCTGTGGTAAGAGCTCCACCTTCTCCTTGGAGAAGACATCCTGGAAAGCGGCGTAGTGAGGTGGTAAAGAAAGTGACGTCGCTATCAACGCCAGTTCAGGCCGGGATATCATCGGGAAGCAGGATGAGAAGCAGTGTGGACTCCAGGCTGCAATCTGTAGGGTGTCCCAGCGAATGGTAGGCGAGTGTTCTTGGAGCCAGGGTAGTCCCAGAACAATAGGATGAATGGACTTCTCAAGAATTAGAAAGGAAATCTCTTCCATATGTAGCACTCCGGTGCGGAGAGTCAGAGATGCCGTCATCATAGAGATACTCCCAGAAAGCGGTGTGCCATGAATAGAGGAAATCCGAAGCGGAGGGTTACGAGGAACTACTTGAAGTTGTAATTGCTGTACCAAATCCAAGAGAATAAAGTTTCCTCCTGCTCCTGAATCAAGAAATGCAAGAGTGGAGAATGTTCTCCCAGGGAACTCAAGGGTCACTGGTACGGTACATTGAGGAGCAGGATTAATGCAGCCTAGGGATAGCTCCTAGATTGGACCTAGGTGCTGATGTTTTCCGGCCATTCAGGGCATTGGGCTGAGAAGTGCCCTTTATTCCCGCAATATAGGCAAATGCCTAACGACTTAGGAGCGGTCTCCAGAGGACGAAGGTCGAGAAGAACTCCAAATCAAGGTGAGCTGCAGAGATGCAAGAAGTAGAATCAGGCCAAGGGTCAGGGCAGGCGGCAGACAGCAGAGACCAAAGACAAGCCGAAGTCAGGAGCCAGGAAGAAGATCCGAAGTCAAAGCCAGGAGACAAGCCGAGGTCAGGAGCCAAGAAGACAATCCGAAGTCAAAGCAGGAGACGTGCCAAGGTCATGAGCCAGGAAGACAATTCAAAGTCAAAGCCAGGAGACGAGCCAAGGTCAGGAGCCAGGAAGACAATCCGAAGTCAAAACCAGGAGCAGGAGCAAGTAAGGAAAGGCAGGAGCAGGAATCGGGAACAAGGACAAAGACAAAAACTAGCCAACCTCAAAGAGGGAACCTCGTTGCAAGGCAAAGAAGGAACAGTGAGCACAGTTTAACTACTTGCCAGCATCTGACATCAAGAGAAGGGCGGCTGGAGTTTTCCCGCGCTGGACCCTTTAAACGGGCTGGCTCTGCATGCATGTGCATCTAGGGGGGCAGAGCCCCGTCGGGGCAGGACGTTCAGGAGCTCGGCGGCGTCTCCCTCATGGAGACACTGCCCCGGAAAGGCCAGGCTGTGGCCCGGAGGGAGCGATGGACTGCCGGGTCCTGCTTCGGGGCTGGCTGGAGGAGAGGTAGGGGCCCGATCGCAGCGTCCCGCAACCGGGGATCATAACAACATTATCTTGTAATATAAAGGTTAATTTCTCAATTAATGCCACAGTATGGATCTGAGTTCTCTAGAGTTGGTACCGATTTCCACTTCAGGCTATAACAAAATGAACACCATGCAGCATCTGCTGTATCAGCAATTTTTGATATTTACCAAACCTCTAATCCCCCCCATAAGCCATCCAGAAGGCAGATATGAGAGGACATTCCCACCATACATGTAAGTAGGATCCTGGCTTGCCACAGTCACACTAACATAATAGAGAGGCAGAAGGAGAAAACTTAGAAAAAGACAACAGAGATCTGTAAGTACGCATGATCAATTGAACCAATAATTCTGACCTTTTAGCACAAAGAGAAGACTTATGTACTCTACACCAAATTTCTCTCCACTCTTTTGGCCCTTTTTGTATCCTCAGCTGCTCACTGCCTCTTCATTTTCAAGATGGGTTCCTTGCCCAGACGGGTCTGATTAATTGCTTGATTCAGGATCGAGCTTGTTTTCCTCTGAGCAAAACCCTTTGTAAAGGCAAGTTCCAATGATGTGGGAGGGGATCAACACCATCCCTCATTCTCCCTCCTAGCTATTTCCTGCTTTAGAGACTCATTGTAGCACTGGGTAAGATCAGTGATTTCAAATTCATCCTTAGCTCAGAAAAGGATAGCAACCTGTCTTCTTTGTAAAGATGACCCAAGCAACATAAGTCAGCCTCCCACCACTTTTTATCAGCCAGGCTAAATGAGTGGATTGTTAAAGCAGGATTTTTCCAGATAGAAGAGAATGCAAAAGGCCCCTTGCCCATAATACTCAACCCATTGCACATTGCTTGTCATGTCTTAAGAGTACAGGCTATGAGGGGACAATTATGACATGCCCTCCTACTGCTCGGTGTCATAGGAGTCAAAGAGAGCAATGACACGAGGTCTACCCCCTCTGCCAATTTCTCTCAATAGTGAGCCATGGCGAATTACAATCCCTGTACAGCCACGTTTGGATCCCAGAGAGACATGCTGCCCAAAAATATGCCTGAAGGTTATGAAGAGTCATTCCCCCCGCCCCGCCCCCCCCCCCCCCATTCCTTGGGTCTGAACAGTGTGCGAAGACTGACCCTCACAGCCCTCCCTTCCCACAGGAAATCCAAACGTGCACTATGTATAGAGGAGAAGAAACCACATGGAAGAAAACACGGAACATGTTGAAATAGATAAGATAAACGGGGCAAAATATTCATTTTTATTGCATTAATCCTCCCTCCCCAGGAAAGATAACATCTCTGCCAGTCTTTTAAATCTTGCTTGATTTTGTTAACCCCTGGGGCATAATTCAGCCGATATAAATCACCCAAATTACTGGGTACATAAATACTCAAGCATTTGATAAAAGTCTTCACCCGTTTGTGAGGAGCAAAACAACCCGGAATATTCTCTTGCTTACAGTTACCAATAGGAAAAATCACTGATTTATGATAATTGACTTTATAGCTCACCACAGCTCCAAAAGCTGCCAGTTCCACCAGCAATACTGGTCCTTCTCTTCCTGGGTTAACTAAGAATAAAAAAACATTGTTGACATAGAGCGATGTCAAATGCTGACAGTCACCTATCCGGAAATCTTTCAGATCAAAGTGCTCTCTCAATTTCACAGCAAGTGGTTCTATGGCTAGACTGAAAAGCAATCGTGACAATGGACACCTCTGCCGGGTGCCTTCTCGAAGGAGAAAAATCCAGACAGATATCCATTAGTAAGAATTCTAGCCTTTGGACATCTATATAAGGCTCGTATCCATCCACAAATCATCTCAGGAAGCCCCATTTTCTCTAGAACAGCAAATAAAAAAGGCCAACAGAGTCGATCGAAGGCCTTCTCTGCATCCAAACTGATGACCAGTCCGGGAATTTTATCTCTTTTAGTCAGGGCCATAACATCAAACAAGCGTCTGGTATTGTTCACAGAGGAATGATCACTGATAAAGCCAGACTGGTCTGGACCGATCAAGCCGAAGTCAGTAAAAGATAGGCCTATAGGCTTCCAGCTCATACTTGTCCCACCCCGGTTTATGCAACAGCACAATAATAGCATCAAAAAGACTGCCTGTTTGGTCCAGGTGTGTCTGCAAGTGATCAAAAACATACTTTAATGGCCCGACCAGCTCGGTCAGAAAACTCTTGTAAAACTCATCTGGACCTGGACTTTTCCTTCCTTGGAGATGAGAAATTGCGTCCAGATTAGAGATGGGGGTCGTCAGTCTCTCTCTCTCTGAGGATCAGTCAGGTCGGGCATCTGTAATCCATCTAAGTATCCTGCATTCGCCTCATCCATGGTAGGCCTGTCCACAGAGTATAACTGTATAAAGAATTCTTTGAACTGGTCATTGATACCATCACTAGAATATACTAAAGCACATTCTGTCCGCCATATACCAGAAATTAATGTCCTTTGCAACCTACACCGTAGCAAGCGGGCAAGCTTGGCCCCCACTTTGTTCTTGAACTCATAAGTACTAGAGGACCCTTTCCACATCCTCCAGCTGCAACTTTAGGAGAGCTGCCCTACACTTTTCTAATGCCCTATAAGTGCGATAAGAGCCAGTACGCTTATGTTCCCTACCTAACTGCCCAATCTGAGTTTCCAGTGAATGTTCATGTTGAGCCCTATCCTTCTTTCGATGGGAAGCAATACTAATAATCTACCCTTGCAATACAGTTTTTAGTGTCTCCCATAATAAGACAGGGGAATAATCGCTAGAATTATGTATCTCAAAAAATTCCTTCACTGCATCCCGGATCATAACACAGAAAGGCTTTAGACGCAACAAGGAAGCAGTCAATCACCATGCCTTCCCTGCCGCTGGGCCACCAATTAAGTGTACCAGTTACAAAATGGGGGTTTATGTTTAAAGATGTCCGCAGGCCAGATATCTGCCAATCTCACTTGGGCCATAAACGAATGAGTACATAAAAAAAAATCAATCTGACTATAGGATTGAAAATGAGGTGAAAGACAAGTGTAATCTCTACACCCCTACTTTTGGAATTATAGGAAGCATACTCCGCCCAACCCACCCAATCCCTGACCAGCTTAGCATGCTCCGTATCAATCATATGTGTTTCATAAAGGGAAAACCACCTGTGCCTCTTTCTTCTTGAGATAATCCAAAATACATTGACATTTGATTGGGGACCCTATACCATGGACATTTAGGGATAGAATATTGAAAGAAAGATTAGCCATTATTTATAAATGCATGCTGAAGCCAACTCTGAGTAGATGGATAAGAGTGGCCTTTGTGTATTCCTGACCATTTAAGAGCATTCCCAACAAACACAACATACCCCACAATCCCCCCTCCCCATCCCCCTTCCTCATACCTCCCTCCACACCCACATACAAAACCGTCACAGTGGCCATACAAGGCTGCCCATAGGATGACCCATTTAAGACCCTGATCCCCCCAACCCTCCCAGAAAAAAACAGGACAAGTGGGGAAACACCCGACCCTCCCTCTTTTCCAAACAGCAATCCAGCACAGAACCCGCCCCACCCCTTCACCCGCACCAAGGTTTCACAGCTCCCATAACCTCCATAACAAAGAAAGTCAATGATAGACTGCCTCAGTCTGCACCATGGCATCTGACACCAAAAACCCACCATCAATGTGCCTTGATAGGCACCCCATAAATTGCCAAGGTAGGCCGTTGACACTTGTCTGTAGGAAAAGGATGTGCTTCCAGTGTAGGATAGTCCATGGAATGTGAACGATGCCCTGCTATCATGACTTCTGAGTGGCAAACATATCTGAGAGGAAATGGACAAGGAAAAAAAACAACAAAACCACTCATACCTCCATCTCTCTAAACAACTCCCATCCAAAGCCACCCAGATAAACACACCACCTCTCCTCCCAGTCCTGCGATTAATAAAACAAGCAATGAACAACAAAATTGAGCAAGACAGCTCAACTCCCTCCAGGAGTTCTTCCTGGTAAGAACATAAGAACATGCCATACTGGGTCAGACCAAGGGTCCATCAAGCCCAGCATCCTGTTTACAGTGGCCAATCCAGGCCATAAAAACCTGGCAAGTACCCAAAAACTAAGTCTATTAAATGCTACTGTTGCTAGTAATAGCAGTGGCTATTTTCTAAGTCAACTTAATAGGTAATGGACTTCTCCTCCAAGAACTTATCCAATCCTTTTTTAAACACAGCTACACTAACTGCACTAACCGCATCCTCTGGCAACAAATTCCAGAGTTTAATTGTGCGTTGAGTGAAAAAGAACTTTCTCCAATTAGTTTTAAATGTGCCACATGCTAACTTCATGGAGTGCCCCCTAGTCTTTCTATTATCCCAGGACAAGCAGGATGCTAGTCCTCACATATGGGTGTCATCATTGATGGAGCCCTATTGCGGAAAACATTCTGTCAAAGTTTCTAGAAACTTTTGACAGGCCCTGTGAGGCCACTGAGCATGCCCAGCATGCCATGATATTCTCTGCCACAGGGGTCTCTCTTCAGTTTTCGTTTTTCCGCGCTGCTGTAGGCATCACGGAGCAGGAGCCTTGTGAGATTTTCTCATAGTGTTTTGCTGACTAAAAGTCACTTTTTCTCAAATATATTCTCCCACACGGGATCTCTCAGGTTTCCACCGGCTGGTGAGTAATCTTTGTCTCATTTTACTCTCCGAGTAAAAAATATTTTTCTCTCACTTTCTTCTCATCGACAGCTGTCGACATTAAAATGGCTATGGGATTTAAAAAATGTCCCATCTGTAATCGGACAATGTCCATTACAGACCCACACCTTGAGTGTGTTCTTTGGCGGAAAAACATAATGTCACAACCTGCACTAAATCTGCAGAAATGACTCCGAAGGGACGAAAAGCCCGCCAAGAGAAGATGGAGCATCTATTCCATCTACAACTTTTGCCATCTCCCTCTACCTCGACTAAATCCTCTCCAGCCGGAGTCTCAAAAAGAATAATTTTGAAAAAACGTCGTCAGGAAGGGTCGGGGCACCATCCATCGCCGACGTCATCGATAGCATCGACAAGTCAGTGATGGAACACCGCTCGAAGCACCATCTGTTGCAGTCGGACACTGCTGGCGAGGTAGTGGACTCTTGGGCCGGCCTACCTAGGGTGACAGGGTAAGCCGGGAGGCGGAGCCACAGGCAGGAGGTGTTCACCTGGGAACCAGGAACCACCTGGGAGGAGCCCGTAGGGCACTGGGACCTCAGGACTTGGAGTAGAGGCAGAGAGTCCAGGGGCTGAGATAGGCTTAGGCCGGGACCAGAGCAAACAGGAAGGATAGGAAGTCGAAGGTACCCGGGAAGCAGGGGACCGGCTGTACAGGGCCGAGGGCCGGCTGAAGACAAACCGGAGGCTGAAGCAGGCTGTAGGCTGAAGCGGAGTCTGTAGCAAACCGGAGGCTGAAGCAGGCTGTAGGCTGAAGCGGAGTCGGTAGCAAACCGGAGGCGGAAGCAGGCTGTAGGCTGAAGCAGAAGCAGGCCGGGGTCAGAGGCTGGCTGCAGGCTGAAGCGGAGTCAGAGGCAAACCGGAGTCAGAGGCAGGCAGCAGGCTGAAGCGGAGTCAGAGGCAAACCGGGGTCAGAGGCAGGCAGCAGGCTGCGGAGTCAGAAGCAAACCGGGGTCAGAGGCGGGCAGCAGGCTGAAGCGGAGTCGGAAGCAAACCGGAGTCAGAGGCAGGCAGCTGGCTGAAGCGGAGTCGGAAGCAAACCGGAGTCAGAAGCAGGAAACGTGGAGATCACCGGGAACGCAACTAAGAACAACTATGGAGTTGTGAACCTCGTTGCAAGGCAATGAGAGAGAGTTTGAGCGCCGGTTATATCGGGGCTTGGGCGTGACGTCAGCAGCACGGGCGGGGCCAGGCTTCCGGGAGTTGAGTGCTCAAGACGGGCGTCCTCGCGCGCGCGAGACTGACGAGAAGCAGGCTCGTAATGGTGGCCGCCACGTGGAGTGAGAGAAGCCCCCGGGGTCCAGAGCGGGCGGAATGCGGCGATTCCTGAAGCGGAGGTAGGCAGGGTTGAGCCCTAAGCGGAGGGAAGCGGTTGAGACTGCAACACCGTCATCGACATCGACGCCTTCGGTGCTTCTTTCCCCGGAGGAACCGACCGCGAAACGGCCAAGAGTTCAGGAAACGCCGGTACCTTCGATGCTGGGGCCTTCACCCCATGAAGACGCACCAATAGTCGAACCTCCACAGGGCTCTGTGGAGGTTCCTTCGACACCTACACCACCACCGCGTTCAGCTGCTCTGCCTGCACCAGCTGTTCTGCAGGAATTGTCGGATTTCATCCGTCAAGCGGTGCTCCAGGCCTTAAAAGAACAGATGTCGATTCCGGCACCTTCACCGATGCCGGTGCCGACATCGATGCCGGTTCCCGAATCGATGCCGGTACCTGTACCGATGCCGGTGGTGACACCGAAGCCGGCGCCCGCACCGATGCCAACAACCCCGTCGATGCCGGTGCCTGCACCATTGCCGACAACTCCGTCGATGCTGGTGCCTACACCAATGCTGGCACCACAACCCAAGTCGATGCTGAGATGATCATAGATGCCAATGCCGATTCCATCGTCGATACCAGACCTGATGCCTTCGATGCTGATGTTACCTGGGGCTCCAGGACATCCTGAGCTGGCGCTCTTACCAACTCTTCATGAAAAGATTCAATGAAGTAGTCGGTGCTCTTCCATCCATACCACAAGAAGAGGTTCCTGGACGGATTCCCTTCAATGACCCGCAACCAGGTCCCTCAGGAGTTCCTCGTCCACCAAGATCCTCTCCCATATCTCCCCATCAAGAAGATCCGTAAGATACTTGGGATGATGGACATGCAGACACTTCCTCTGAAGACTTTATGTTGGATCCTTCACCTCCAGACCAAAGGAAAAAATCTCCACCAGAGGATTTATCTTTTACTAATTTTGTCCAGGATATGGCGGACACCATGCCCTTCACCTTGGTGATGGAGGAGGATTCTAGGCAACAAATATTGAAGGTTCTCCAATTTGTGGATCCTCCAAAACAAGTAGTAGCCATACCTATTCATCAAGTCCTCCTGGACTTACAGCATCAACTTTGGGAGTACCCATGCTCAGTACCTGCTGTCAATAAAAGAATGGGCACTACTTATTTGGTACAGTTTGTTCCTGTCTACCAAAAGGCACAGCTTCCACACCAATCAGTGGTTGTGGAATCCACACAAAAGAAATCAAAAAGGATAAGGCCGCATTCCTCCACTTCCCCAGGAAAGGATCATAGATTCTTAGATTCTCTGGGAAGAAAGATTTACCAAGGAGCCATGTTAAATACCAGAATTTCATCTTATCAATTAAACATGACTCAATATCAAAGAAATCTGTGGAAACAGATGCAAGACTTTACAACATCATTACCACAGCAATATCAACAAGCAGCCCAAGCAATTATTCACAAAGGACTTGAAGCTGGCAAGCATGAAGTCCGAGCTGCTTAAGATGGATTTGAAACAGCCTCCAGAGTAGCGGCCTCTGGGATAAGTGCAAGACGTGCATGGCTAAAAGCCTCGGAGCTCCGGCCTGAAGTCCAGGAAAAATTGGTTGACTTACCTTGTCTAGGTGACAACCTCTTTAGTTCCAAGGTGCAAGATGCAGTTGCACAATTAAAAGAACACACAGAAACCCTGCACCAACTTTCATCAATTCCGCAGGATTCTGCTGCCCAGTCATCTCGTCGGCCTCCCAGAAAAGAATCTAGACGACCCTTCTATCGACAGAGGCATTATTACCCTCCAACATCAAGAGGCAGATCTACTAGGCCTCAGCAAAGAGCTCAGTCCAGACAACCTAGGGCTGCTAGGCCTCAACCTCCGCTGCAGACGGGTCCGGCTGCAGGCTTTTGAGGTTTTTCCCAGAGATCAAGGCCATCTCTTCAATCCTCAACCACATCTTCTGGTAGGAGGCCGAGTGTCCTCCTTCTACAACCATTGGTTACAAATAACAACAGTGTTATTTGTACCCATTGGTCTCCAAACAGACCAATGGGTACTTGCAATAATATCTCAAGGTTACCAACTCAATTTCCTCTCAGTTCCAAGAGACTCTCCTCCTAGACCTCTTCCTCTAACCGAAAATCACATAATCCAATTGCAAGTAGAATTATCCACTCTTCTGAGAGCCAGGGCTGTAGAGCTGGTGCCCTGGGCTCAGCAGAGCAGAGGATTCTACTCCCATTATTTCCTCATTCCAAAGAAAACCGGAGGCCTATGTCCCATCCTAGACCTCAGAAATCTCAACAAATTTCTGAAGAAAGAAAGGTTCAGGATGGTTTCTCTAGGCACCATGCTTCCACTTCTTCAAACAGGAGATTGGCTTTGTTCTCTGGATCTTCAAGATGCTTACGCTCATATTCCAATCTTCCCTCCTCATCACAAGTATCTGCACTTCATGGTGAGTCATCAACATTTCCAGTACAGAGTACTACCATTCGGACTTGCCTCTGCTCCCAGAGTATTCACCAAATGTCTGGCAGTAATAGCAGCACACTTGCACAAGGAAAGTGTCCATGTCTTTCCCTTTTTAGATGACTGGTTCATCAGAAGTCAATCTCAACAAGGAGCTCTGTCTTCTCTCAGTTGAACAATTACTCTACTTCACTCCATGGGCTTTCTCATCAACTTTCAAAAGTCCCATCTCATTCCTTCTCACCTGCTTCAATTCATAGGAGCAGAATTGAACACCATCCTCTCAAAAGCTTTTCTACCCGAGGATCGGGCAGAAACACTTTCCCTACTGGCAAACTCGATTCACTCAAAGAAACAAGCAACAGCTCATCAGTTTCTAACTTTGGGTTGGAGAGCTCACATAAACAATCTCCAAACCCAAGGTACTTGGACAAAACTCGAAGCAACATTTCAAATTAATTTCCTGGAGCTTCGAGCTATACATTATGCGCTACATGCGTTCAAAGACTGCCTTTCACACAAGACTGTTCTGATCCAAACGAACAACAAAGTAGCCATGTGGTACATCAACAAACAGGGAGGTATGGGTTCGTATCTCCTTTGTCAAGAAGCTGCACAGATTTGGGACTGTGCCCTGACACACTCAATGTTTCTCCGAGCCACTTATCTGGCAGGCATTCACATTGTAGTGGCGGATCGACTCAGTCGTAAGTTCCAACCACACGAATGGTCCCTGGATCCCTTAGTAGCGACCAGGATATTTCAACGTTGGGGACAACCAACAATAGACCTCTTTGCATCATGCCTGAATCACAAAGTGGACACATTCTGCACTCTATACAGACAGAATCACCAACTAGCCAAGGATGCCTTTGCTCACCCTTGGAACTCAGGCCTTCTGTACGCGTATCCTCCGATACCACTAATAACTAGGGATGTGAATCGTTTTAGGACGATTAAAATTATCGTCCGATAATTTTAATATCGTCTTAAACCGTTATGGAACACAATACAATAGAGATTCTAACGATTTATCGTTATAAATCGTTAGAATCGTGAGCCGGCACACTAAAACCCCCTAAAACCCACCCCCGACCCTTTAAATTAAATCCCCCACCCTCCCGAACCCCCCCCAAATAACTTAAATAACCTGCGGGTCCAGCGGCGGTCCGGAACGGCAGCGGTCCGGAACTGGCTCCTGCTCCTGAATCTTGTTGTCTTCAGCCGGCGCCATTTTCCAAAATGGCGCCGAAAAATGGCGGCGGCCATAGACGAACACGATTGGACGGCAGGAGGTCCTTCCGGACCCCCGCTGGACTTTTGGCAAGTCTCGTGGGGGTCAGGAGGCCCCCCACAAGCTGGCCAAAAGTTCCTGGAGGTCCAGCGGGGGTCAGGGAGCGATTTCCCGCCGCGAATCGTTTTCGTACGGAAAATGGCGCCGGCCATACGCGTATGGCCAGCGCCATTTTCCGTATGGAAAATGGCGCCGGCAGGAGATCGACTGCAGGAGGTTGTTCAGCGAGGGTTCCGGCGCCTCGCTGAACAACCTCCTGCAGTCGATCTCCTGCCGGCGCCATTTTCCGTACGAAAACGATTCGCGGCGGGAAATCGCTCCCTGACCCCCGCTGGACCTCCAGGAACTTTTGGCCAGCTTGTGGGGGGCCTCCTGACCCCCACGAGACTTGCCAAAAGTCCAGCGGGGGTCCGGAAGGACCTCCTGCCGTCCAATCGTGTTCGTCTATGGCTGCCACCATTTTTCGGCGCCATTTTGGAAAATGGCGCCGGCTGAAGACAACAAGATTCAGGAGCAGGAGCCCGTTCCGGACCGCTGCCGTTCCGGACCGCCGCTGGACCCGCAGGTTATTTAAGTCATTTGGGGGGGTTCGGGAGGGTGGGGGATTTAATTTAAGGGTCGGGGGGTGGGTTTTAGGGGGTTTTAATGTGCCGGTTTTGCGATTTTTAGATTTTTCACGATTTTTCACGATATTTTACCCCCCCAAACAGCAACAATACGATTCCCTCCCCCTCCCAGCCGAAATCGATCGTTAAGACGATCGAGGACACGATTCACATCCCTACTAATAACCAAAACTCTAGTGAAGCTACAACAGGACAAGGGGTCTATAATACTCATAGCACCGTATTGGCCTCGACAAGTATGGTTTCCCACACTTCTAGACCTCTCGATCAGGGATCCAATTCGCCTGGGTGTAGCTCCCAATCTCATAATTCAGGATCAGGGTCGGTTGCACCATCCCAACCTTCAATCCCTGTCCCTGACAGCATGGATGTTGAAAGCTTGATTTTACAACCACTCAATCTTTCAACCAATGTGTCTCAAGAGCTTATAGCTTTACATAAACCTTCAACACGGAAGAATTATTCTTTGAAATGGAAAAGGTTTGCCTTGTGGTGCATGCAAAAGAGTATTGATCCTTTCTCCTGCCCCACAACTTCTCTGCTGGACTACTTATGCCATCTTTCAGATTCAGGTCTCCAGACTTCATCTGTAAGAGTACTTTTAAGTGCAATCTCAGCTTACCCATAACAAGATGGGAGATGCACCAATATCCATACAACCTCTTGTCAGCAGGTTTATGAGAGGTTTAACTCAACTAAAGCCACCAATTTGGCCACCAGTCACAGAATGGGACCTGAATCTGGTCTTAACAAGACTCATGCGTTCTCCTTTCGAACCCATGAATTTCTGTGATGTTAAATTTCTCACATGGAAGACTATCTTCCTCATAGCCATTACATCAGCTAGAAGGGTTAGTGAGTTACAAGCACTTGTCACATACTCACCCTATACAAAATTCCTACATGACAGAGTGGTTCTCCATACACATCCAAAATTTCTTCCCAAAGTAGTTACAGAATTCCACTTGAACCAATCCATAGTTTTACCCACATTCTTTCCAAGGCCTCATTCTCACCAAGGAGAACGAGCCTTACATACCTTGGACTATAAATGTGCGCTAGCATTCTACTTAGACCGCACTGCAATCCACAGGAAATCCACTCAACTCTTTGTATCTTATGATCCAAACAAACTGGGTAAAGCAGTGGGTAAACATACTTTATCCAACTGGTTAGCAGATTGCATACAATTTTGCTATGAAAAAGCAGGCCTTCCTCTCCAAGGGCGAGTAAAGGCGCATTCAGTAAGAGCAATGCCAACCTCAGTAGCACACTATCATTCAGTGCAAATTCTTGACATATGTAAAGCAGCAACATGGAGTTCTCTTCACACCTTTGCAGCTCAAGATTCAGCATATGGACAGCTCAAGATTCAGCATATGGACAATCTGTCTTAAAGAACTTGTTTCCAGTTTAATCCCAACTCCTTCTACATCCAACCTGCTGTAATCTTCGGCTGTCTCATTTTCACCAACAATACTTTAGTGTTGCTTCACTACAAAATGACTCAGCCTTTAGCTTGCTAATCACCCATATGTGAGGACTAGCATCCTGCTTGTCCTGGGATAAAGCAAAATTGCTTACCTTGTAATAGGTGTTATCCCAGGACAGCAGGATGTAGTCCTCACGAAACCCACCCACCACCCCGCGGAGTTGGGTCTGATACGTTTTATTATTTTATTTTTTCCTAAAGCTTATTGCTACATACGAGACTGAAGAGAGACCCCTGAGGCAGAGAATATCATGGCATGCTGAGCATGCTCAGTGGCCTCACAGGGCCAGTCAAATGTTTCTAGAAACTTTGACAGAAAGTTTTCCGCAATAGGGCTCCATCAATGATGTCACCCATATGTGAGGACTACATCCTGCTGTCCTGGGATAACACCTATTACAAGGTAAGCAATTTTGCTTTATCCAAAAGAGTAAATAACTGATTCACATTAACCCGTTCTAGACCTCTCATGATTTTAAACACCTCTATCATATCCCCCCTCAGCCATCTCTTCTCCAAGCTGAAAAGTCCTAACCTCTTTAGTCTTTCCTCATAGGGGAGCTGTTCCATTCCTTTTATTATTTTGATCACCCTTCTCTGTACCTTCTCCATCGCAACTATATCTTTTTTGAGATGCAGTGACCAGAATTGTACACAAGGTGCGGTCTCACCATGGAGCGAATCAGAGGCATTATGACATTTTCCGTTTTATTCACCATTCCCTTTCTAATAATTCCCAACATTCTGTTTGCTTTATTGATTGCCGCAGCACATTTAACTGATGATTTCAATGTGTTATCCACTATGACGCCTAGATCTCTTTCTTGGGTTGTAGCTCTTAATATGGAACCTAACATTGTGTAACTAGCATGGGTTATTTTTCCCTATATGCATCACCTTGCACTTATCCACATTAAATTTCATCTGCCATTTGGATGCCCAATTTTCCAGTCTCAGAAGTTCTTCCTGCAATTTATCACAATCTGCTTGTGATTTAACTACTCTGAACAATTTTGTATCATCTGAAAATTTGATTACCTTACTTGTTATATTTCTTTCCAGATCATTTATAAATATATTGAAAAGTACAGGTCCCAGTACAGATCCCTAAGGCACTCCACTGCCCACTCCCTTCCAATGAGAAAATTGTCCACTTAATCCTACTCTCTGTTTCCTGTCTTTTAGCCAGTTTGTAATCCACGAAAGGACATCGCCACCTATCCCATGACTTTTTACTTTTCCTAACAGCCTCTCATGAGGAACTTTGTCAAACGCTTTCTGAAAATCCAAATATACTACATCTACCGGTTCACCTTTATCCACATGTTTATTAACTCCTTCAAAAAAGTGAAGCAGATTTGTGAGGCAAGACTTGTCTTGGGTAAAGCCATGCTGACTTTGTTCCATTAAGCCATGTCTTTCTATATGTTCTGTGATTTTGATATTTAGAACACGTTCCACAAACAGGAATATGAAAATAGAACTGCAATGGTACCCTTATACAGTGTAAGAAAAAGGATATAAGGCTACGCAGAACTTCAAGGAGCCCCATCTGGTGCAGCAACCACAGCCTGTTGTGTCCTCTGAATCAGTGCACGTGCAGCTTGAACCAAGTCACATATCTCTGACTTGCTGCTATGAAGCACCCGCAGACATGCTGGGTATAACATAGTATAGCTGAGGCCCAGATTACGCAGCCCTCGTTTGACTTCCACAAACATGACTGTGCTGCTGCACATCTGCCAAATAGTCTTGGAAAATGAATACGCATTGACATTTGAACTTGATCTCTTTCAATTTTCTATTGGCATCGAAAAATTGGCACTTATCCTGGTAATTGTGCACCCTCACAGTCACTGCATGTGGCTGTTCATTCACCTTGGGGGCAGGCGCCAAAGCCCTGTGGGCTCGATCCAGCTATATTCTTCCTCTCTTAAACGTGGTATTTAGGAGTGATGGCAGCCACGTGGAAACCCCCCCCTCTCCGAATCTGAACCATCAGCCTGCTCCAGCACACCAATAATTTGTAAATTATTGCAATGGCCCCGGTTCTGTAGGTCATCCTGCTTTTCGACCGCCAACTTGTGCCCCCTTTCCAGTACCTTCAGCCATTGCCACATCATGGTGAATGACATTTCTAGCTCCTCCACCTGCTCTGTGAGATTATTGAGCCGTATTGTAGTCTCGCCCATTGTTGATACCACTTTGAACACTTTGTCCACTATTGACTCTAACTTCACATCTAGACTCGAATGTATTTTATCACCAACTTGGCTAATGGCAACTTTTACAGCCTCCACTATTTCCATGAGAAATGATCCATCTGCCATATTGTCATTATCGGACGCCATCTCCTCGCTACAAGCCACCTGATCATTCGCCGTTTTTCTGCCGGTCCACTTTGCTTTGATGGTCTGGTCTCCCCAGAGCATCTGTAGGGATTTCTTAGCCACCTTCTCTGCCATTTCTGTTTGCATATGGCCTGAATAACTAAGGGATCGAGCTGTAGAAAAGTCACGGGGCTGGGAGCAGAGGAAAGTTGCGACTGACTAGCACTACTGCATCATATGACCCCCAGATGTACTATCTTTATACACTAATGTTTCTCATAACTTTGTTATGTGGGTAATTGAACATGCTTTATCTAGACTAGGTGGTCAACACCATGTGCCCAGTTATTTCTTATTAAAATTGGCTGAATTGGTGCCTCATAATAACTATTTTGTTTTTGATGGCACGTTCTTTCTCCAGACACATAGGATTTCCATAGGCTTGTCAGTAGCCCCATCAGTAGTAAAACTAGTGATGGAGGAATATGAAGAAGCATATATGTACACTTCATCAGATTTCTCTAAAATTCTCATGTGGGTAAGATATATCGATGATCTTTTTTTCTTTGTAATTCTATTGAAGAAGGATTACATCAGTTTTATAGATGGATAAACTCAATTGATCAATTTTTGCAATTTACCATTTCATACAATATTCAGCAAATAGGATTTTTGGACATTTTAATCATTAAACATCAGGATGTGATACGTAAATTCATGGATGATAATAATCTTTTGAAATTTCAAACATTTCATCCACTGGTTTTCAAAAAAGGTCTTCCGATAAGCCAGTTTTGTATTAGACAGATTTGCTCCAACATAGGTGAATTTAAATACCAGTCTTTTTGGATGGCTTTCCATTTTTTTTAACATGGTTACATTTTATCTGCAGTTAGGATAGCATATCATAGAACTCTGTATTCAGAGCAGGACTCACTGTTGCAATATCGAGCTAAAACAGCTGCTTCTCAATTGGTATGTGTTCTCCCTCATTCAGATAAGTCAGTGTTAATAGCTCAAAGTATTTGATGATGCTGGTACATTTTTTCACTACATTCAATTTTTTCTAAACCACCACTTATTTCATATAAGAAGAGGCAGAATATTAGAGATCAAATAATTAGATCAACATTAGCAATTGAATCATTAGTGTCATTTAGTTCTTCAATGATTGATCATTACCCATGTATGGAATTATGATCTCAGGAACCATGTGGGAACATCCCAATTCTCATGTTCAATACAAAAGAAATTATTTTACAAATTGTAATTCAGCTGTCATTCATTTTATTCAGTATGATCTCCCACACTTATATGTGGATAGAATATCTTGATTGATTAAAGTTCACATGCAGGGACACTGTTGCCAGTTAAATACTTGAAAAATAGATGCACCCATAGTGAAGCACTGTCTAATGTACCAGCATAAATTTGAAGATTTATGATGGTCTGTCATCAAATCGATTTAAATCTCACAACAGAGGTGATATAATCTCAATATTAAATTTTAAGGAACACCATTGGATTTTCGACTAAACATCGTCTCATCACATGGGTTAAATGAAAACATTAATTTGTTTTCACAAATTTAGTTATTGTTCTCATTCAGTTGATAGATATCTTCCTGCTGTCTGATCTGATTGATCCATTTATATTTAAAACTTGTAAATTTGGTAATGGAGGTGTACGCCATTTTTGTTGAAGATGAGTATGGACTGGACAGCATTTTCAAGAATGATTTCCGTGGACTAAATGCAAGTATTATATATGAAAATAGCTCACAAGTTATAGGTGATCCAGTTATGATCCATGATGTTTTTATGTTTTCTTGAATATGGAGAACTGTTCAACCATATTATCACACTGCCGCCCCTGAGGAAGAAGCAAAACACACTGTGTCGGGCACTCGAATTCAGCGTGTTGAAATTAGAGAAACAATTTATGGACAATTTTCATTAAGATAAGTACTGCAAGCTCTCCGTATTTGGAATATTTTAATTGCATTGATAGAAAAAAAAACAGTTTAAAACAATTGATTCTATTATGGCATTCGAGGTTTGATGAGAACAGTGATTAAAACCTGTAAGCAAGGTACAACTTGGTGTTCCAGTTTAAAATAACTTTGAAACAATATTAAACAAATGATACCATTCTACTAGATGAGGATCTCTTTATAATTCCTCCATTCATTGATGATATTCTGTGGTTCATTATATTTTTGCATTGTGTATCTACCATCAGGTTTTTTTTATGGTTAAGAATGTTGAACAAGCCAGGACAAGGAGCAGCGGGCAAAAAAATAGAGCAATATGTGTTAGAAAAATAATATATCAATATGAAATCATTAAAAAATTATATGAAAACATATTTGTAAACATATTTGTAGCTGTAACACATCACAGAGTTGCAATTGTAAAAAAATTAATAAATAAATAAACCAAATAAAGCATAATAGATAAAACCAACAGCAAACAAAAACTAGAAATTAGAATTAGAAAGATTCCCACATGGTTAGTTCTGGCAAGCTCCCAAAAATCCTTTTTTTGAATAATTAACAACAACATAAACATAATGTAGATGCATGCAGACACACACACACACACACACATATGCAGTCCAAAGCAGCTGACTGTCCAGAAGAATTCCTACCAGCCAAGGAAGTGAGTGATGTATTTCACCAAAGGAAACTTCTACTGGTGATATCTTTCAAAGAATGGAGAGGAATTCTAAAATTAAAGTCTTGAAAGTCCTTCAGTCACAGCAAAACTAGACTGTACACTGCCTGGAGTTCCAATGGTAGCAGGCAACATATAAATTCAAATAAATAAATAAGAATAATATGCAATAAAGAACCTGAGGATTCCTTACATTTCCTTAAATTGTTTCACTAATAGAAGTTCCCTTGGATATCCCAGTCAAGTCACTCGAGTGGGAACTCTCATAGAAAATTAGTTGCTTTGGATTGTGTGTGTCTACCATAGTTGTTGCATAGGAGGTGGATCCTTGGGCTGAGGTGGGGTTGCCACAACCCATAGGTGAGGGCCTACAGGTCCCCACCATCAGCAGGCAGAGTGGGCTGAAGCTGGAGGCCACTGGAGCTTCACCTGTACCAGCCCACGTTCCCCCTCGGGTTGAACCTTTGGGTGCCGGGGCCGGCAGGAGTTAGGTGGGCCTCAAGGTTAAGTGTAGGTAGTAGATGGTTCAGCCCAGAGACAGCAGATGGCATTGTCCTATTTGGACGGGATATGGAACAGAAACTCAAGTACCAAGGAATGAGAAGGAACTGAAGGTGCCTGAGCAGAGGAAGGCTGAATCCTTACTAGTCCGTGTCCAGAGGATAGGGTCAGAGGCGTCACTGTCAAGCTTGAATGGAGGCTAGCAGTACTTGGAAGGTGTAGCAAGCAATGTGGAACTCTGGACTAAAGAAAGTCTGATGTGAAGTCATTCGTAGCAATGGTCAAGGCACGGAGAAGGCAGGCGTGGTCAGACGTAGCAATGGTCAAGACATAGAGAAGGCAGGCATGGTCAGACATAGCAATGGTCAAGGCACAGAGAAGGCAGGTATGGTCAGACGTAGCAATGGTCAAGCATGGAGAAGGCAGGCATGGTCAGATGTAGCAATGGTCAAGGCACGGAGAAGGCAGGTGTGGTCAGACATAGCAATGGTCGAGGCTCAGAGAAGGCAGGCGTGGTCAGATGTAGCAGTAGTCAGGTTTGGAGAAGGCAGGCAAGGTCAGGCGTAGCAGTGGTTGGAACCAGGAAGTCAATCAGCACACAGACGAGACGAACACAAAACAGGAACCAGGAACTTGGAGAAACAGGAGCATGAAGCAAGGCTCACAGAGAAGCAATGAGTACGAGGAAACCTGGAACAGGAGACCAAGGAGACCTGTTGCATAGGCAACGCTGAGGAGCACGGCCTGAGCATTTATGCGCTGAAGGATCTGACATCAGTATCCGGGTCCACGGCCAGGTTTCCGCCGTGGGCCCTTTAAAGTTTTCACCGGTGTGCGCATGCGCACCTAGGGAGGGGGCGAGGCACTGCCGGTCGCGTCTCCGTGAACCCCGTGGAAAGGCCCGACGGATGGAGGCATCCTGGCTGGAGGTCCCGGGAAGCGGAGCAGGGTGGAAGCGCTGGCGGCCCACCGCCGCCAGCAACGAGGAGTTGGAGCCCGAAGCTTGTGTAGAGAGGTGAGAAGGCCACACTGCGGAGCTACCGCAGGCGGCGAGCGTAACAATAGTAAGAGTGCAATTTTCAAAATGCCTGTGTTTCTGAAAAGTGCATTTACCTGTGAAGTTTGCATCAATTTTCAAAGGAAAAATATGCAGGGACGTTTACTTAGAAAATTGCCCCAGGGAAAAAGTACCCTGACCTAATACTGCTCTGAGAACATCTCCACTATAATGCAAGTAAAATTAAGTGCCTAATGGAACTATGTGCAATTTTACCAACCTATAGGTGCAAGTTGGGCAATTTCCAATCAGTTGATTTATGAGCTTAAAATGCTTTTTACCTGTGCACTGCAGATCCCTTTGAAAATGGCCCTCCCTATGCCAATAGATAAACACTAACTAGTCCACCCAATCTGCCCAGATTGAGACTCTTTCTGTCTGGTTTTCTACCACTTGGGTAGATGGGAATTCCCATTGCCTAAACCAATACCAGCTCCCCCACCCCTTATCCTATGTCCCTGATTTGATCTCTCAACCTTGTTCCCACCTCCAGCTGTACTAGGTATCTCTTTATCTCATATTGACTACCCAGTACCCGCTTCCTCTCCACTCAGCATTTTACCATGGTGCTCTGTATCTTGTATCTGGGTGTACATATGTGTCTAGATTATGTTTTTATGCAGTTAATATTTTAAAAGATAGTTTTAGGGAGCTTTTGCTTGATGCAGGCAGCGTGCTGAAACATAGCTGTGGTAGGATCTTTTTAATTCTGATTTCTATTTAGCGTTTGCTGTCAGTTTTATGTGTTATATTATGTTTTGTTTAATTTGTTATATTACAGTATTTACAATTACAACTCTGATGTGAGTATTCATTATTTTTTTAATATTTCATATGATTTATTTATTATTTCATATTGATATATGATTATTTTTCCAGAGCCCATGATTGCAGGGTTCTGGAAGAGCCCTGGTTCATGGCACCAGGCCAAGTATACTTGCAGCAATGACTGGACTAGAGGAAGTTGGGAGGAGATATAAAATAAGGGAACAAATGAAGGTTTCTGGCACTAGATCCCAGCTCTAGTTCTGACTGAGCTGAAAGTCCAAAAGAGCAAGAGAAAACTGCCAGGTCAAAATAAAAATTCTCCCATTAAAGTCTGCAGCAAAACCATGACAAATTTCTCTTAAAGTCTTAGATCCCATGACACCATTAATCAAACCTGACCTCCAATGACAGAAACATACTTGGTAAGTTCAAATTTTCATTATTTTCTCCTTCTCTTCAGGTTTGCAATAACCTGGGGAGCTGCCACTGTCTGAAAGGTTGGACACCTCCAGACTGTAAAGAGAGAGGGGCAGGAGGCAGTATTGACAGCGGGCGGATGGCTGAGTACCACGGTGAGTAATAGTCAGACTTTGATGCCGAACACTTTGTACGTTCTTTTCTGTTGAGAAAAGATAGTGGTTCCACAGCTATCTTAAAAACAAATTACAGAAGCCAGAAGGCTGTTTCACTGTTGGTCACCAGCAATGAAAAATTAAGACTTAGGGGGTCATTTTCCAAAGGTATCGTACGCGAAAAGGGACTTTTCGCGTGCGATACCTAGATCGGGGCAGGTTCTGGGCATCGTCCACACCGGATGGGGAGGAGTCAGGGCGGCACCAGGACAGATGCCATGAAGACATCGCTGACGGCGAAAAGGTAAGAAGCCTTATCGCCATCAGTAATGCGGCCTTTCACGGTGGCGCTATTGGTTTGCGAAAGTCAGCAGTTATCACACCGTGTTGGTGAGATCGCTGCCGGCAGGCCCGCCCCCTGTTACTGCTGGATTTTCTAAGTTCTGCAAATTTAGAAAATCCAGGCCTTAAGTTGTGGAAAGCATGGCAAATCCTAAAATACTGGAGAAAAGTTTAATCCTAAACAGGAAATAAAACAATAAGTACATTGGTGAAAGGAGTGTGGTATATAGAAGTAGGGTGAAACCAGAGAGATATACTTCCACATACGATAAGAGTTGTATCAAGAGAGATGGTTCTTAAAGTTACAGAACATAAAATCCAGAGGCAGCAATCAGTAGACTTGACATTTACATGTGGTACCAGCCTACCATGGTCCGGACTATGAATTACCCCTATGCCTGGGGTGGGGAGCACCACATGAGATTATACTAACATGATTCATCATTGGGTTTGTAGCCTGAGTTGGGGATGAGACAGAGTCTGGTCACCCCAATACCACAATTCTGTGACCTTCCCAAACAATCTTTCACGTGTGGCACCACAGACTAGATAAAATCATCACACCAGAATAAAACAGTAATTAACCTTTTTACTAGTATTATGTAAAGAGTCAGAAATCTAACCAAAACATTAAATGGGAAAAGTACAGTAGTGAAGTATAATATATACTTGCAGTTTTCTTATTTTAAATTAAGCAATGCAGAAATAACACTGGGTATGGCCTGTTAGCCAGGGCAATCAACATACTTATATAGATAGTAAAAGAAAAAAATAAGGAGCATTAATAGAGAGAGGTTGGGGGAAAAGCTTTCAAAAATTGTCTTTACCCCTGAGTACTCAAAAAAGAGAGGGGGGAACAGATCCACTCCCATGTCATCAGTTTGTAAAAGGTGCACCCTGTCCCAAACTCAAAATTGTGTGGGGAAAAAAACAATCAAGTAAATGAAGAAGTCCATCTTGATAGTGGAGCTGGCTAGATGACAAACCAAATAGATAAGCACTGCAGTGTGTGAAAGGTCTCGCCAACCTGGAGAGCTTCCCCAAATGGTTTACTTGGTACTAAACAGAAAGCAGGTCTTGTTTCAGTCTCTTACAGAAAGACCAAGATCCATCAGCTTCTCATTCCCTGCCCTATCAAAAGTGGCTGTGGCAAGGGTTTATGCTTGACTTTGGCTGAAAGGCTGAAGCAGTTAAGATGAGATACTGAATTTGTAACAAAAGGCAATGAAATAAACCTTTTCTCTCCTCTGCTAAGATACTGTCTGTGCAAAGTTTAGATTATTTAACTCAGTCTCTGAGGAGGGTGATCCAGCCATGTGCTCCTGGGCCTGGATATCTCTGGAAATGAAGTCTCTCTGTCCCTTGTTGGGATTTTACATGTAGCTCGGCTATGAAGCAAGAACAACTGTCTGTCACTGTAGTTCCTCAGAGTGCAAACGTCTCTCTCTCCCTCTTGATAATTAGCTCTTCAGAAGAAGAAATGATTGCAGAGCTGCCAGATACACTCCTCTCTTCCTGGGTCATGGCTCCAACTCCTGACTGTCCCCACGCCCCTCACACATAGACAGAGCCAGACAAATTATACTTTTTCTTCCTTAAATTATCTCCCAGCATTCCTTTGGCTTCCTCCTCTGTTGGCTATGTAGTACTGTTCTCTGGGCAGGCTAGACAGTGCGTCCCTTTTCGCAACTTGTTAACACTGTGAGTGCTGGATGCTGGTTCTTGCAGAACATTTGTCATTCATAGGAGAGCACACAGGGGTTTTGCTGTATTTTTATATTCCTGTGGTGGCTTGCAGTCTCTGTAGGGCTGAAAAATACTTTTTGGCAAGTCCAAAATTCATCACTCATATCCAGACACAGCTCAGTCCACATTGTAAGGCTCCAACACATGATAAGCTCATGGGGGCAGGAAACTGGTTTAGGGTAGCTTACTATCTGTCTATCTATCTATTTATATCAAAACTGGACCTGCTTTAAAAAGAAACAAGAACCTTTTTAACAGTACTAAAGGGGTACTTTCCATGGAAAACATTTCTGGTTTAAACTGCTTGGACAATTTGTCAACAAAACATAGCATATTTAAACACTGAAGTAGAAATTTGATTGTTGGCGTGCAATATTAATATTATATGAATGTTACTTAATTTAATAATTTAATTTAAATATGTAAGAAGGCATTTTGTATTTTTTTAGATTGGTTTTATACTTATTAGATGTTTTCAATACATGAATGTTTTTTTATTTTGGTTAAAATAGTGTATTAATCTTTGATATTATGCATGAGTGTTCTTTTTTGATTTGAGATATTGACACATGAACACTTGGATAGTGCTGCTTCTGTCTATATCTAGCTTTTTTTTACTATCTGTCTAGCTATATGTGTGTGTGTGTGTGTGTGTGTGTGTGTGTGTGTGTGTGTGTGTGTGTGTGTGTGTATCTAATTTTTTTTTTTTTACCAGAAGACTTTAGAGAAGTCATTCATTGGTAATCACACACAAGATCTCAGTTTCACAAAATGTGAATTACCTAAACACATACTTGAAATTCTCCTGAATGCATTTTCAGGAATATATATCAAGGGTCCCCATAATTTTTCAAGGGAAGGGCCACATAGGGAATTTCAAAACAAGAGGGCTGGGAGTAGGGTCCCCCTTGGAATTTTTTGAGTGGGTGGGGGGGGGGGGGGAGCCTTTGATAATTTGAAAAACTGAGAAAGGAAGGGACTAGGTCTCCAGAGATGTGGCAGATAACACACCAATAATATGTCTAGATTTCCTGGAAAATGACAACCCTGCTCCCTGACTTCTCCTTCCCCTGCATCTACCTCACTGGAGATGGAGGTGCACCTACTCCCCCTTCCACTCACTCCCTTGCCTTCCTTCCCTTTCTCACTCAACCCCCCTTCCCTCACTCACCCTACTCCCATCCCCTCCTTTCCCTTTATCACCTTCCCTCATTCCCTTTCTTTGCTTCCCTTCCCTTCGCCTCCTTTCTATTTCTTACTTCCTCTCACCTACTCCTTTCCTTTCCCTCCCTCCCAGTATCCTCTCCTCTCCCTCTCATTCCCTCCCCTCCTTTCCCTTTCTCACCCTTCCTTTCCCTCCCTTCCCACACCTCATGCCATCCCCTCCCTCTTGTTCTTTCCCTTCCTTTCCCTCTACCCCTACTCCCCTCTCCTGTCCCCTACCTCCTCTCTTTCCATTTCCTTCTTCACCTCCACCCTCACACTTTACCCTTCCTTTCTCACATCCCCTCCTTTCCTTTGACTCTCATTCCCTCCCCTCCTTTCCCTTCCTTTTTCAAACCCCTGCTTCACTTCCTCCCTCCCTTTCCTTTCTTTACTCACCCACTGCCCGTTCAGTGCTGCGGGTCCCGGTGCTCTTCTCATGCTGACAGGGTCTGGCCTCCCCACCAGTGGCCTCTTTATCTCAGCACAGGTCTGGAGCTGTTCTCCCATTGGAGGTACCTGGACTCCCTTCCAGTTACTTCTTCATCCTGGCACTCTTCTCCCACTGGTGGCCTCCTCACCATGGCATCTTTTTTTCATTGGTGTGAGTCCAGGGCTCTTCTCCCTCTGGTGAGGCCTGGCTTTCCTGCCGACAGTGTCTATCATCAGCCTAGGTTCCAGGGTATCTTCTCCCTGCCAGCAGTAAGTTTAAAAAAATCTTCCAATTTCCCATGGGCTGAATCAGGCCACATGAAAAAAAACTATTGACAAAACACCCCTATCGCCCCTGCTGTCCTGTTTATGAAAAACCAAGCCACAAATACAGAACAGTCAAATATAGATCCCTAATGTCTCAATTCTTTGATAGGAAATTTTCAAATACCAAGGATAAATTCCACTTATAAATTGCATTTATTCTATTAATGGAAATATTATACAGAACCAAAAAAAAGTTATTATTACCACAAATAAATTTCACTTATAATTACAGATGTAAAGTGTAGCGCCCACACACATCCACATTCGCCCAATCATTCACTCTCACACCACAACCACCATGACCATTCGCTCATCACAAGGGACTCACACACAAATACAAAAATGCAAAAAGCCTCACATTAAAAACTGCTTGAAAAAATATAACCATATTCCAAAGTTCACTCCTAGGAGAGGAGAACTTCAAACAAAGCATTTAACTTATATTGATGTCCCCGGGAATACCGATGTTACTAGATGTCTGATGTATGATCTTCAATGTTCACATTTCAGTATGCAATAAGTAATGTTCTACTGGAAAATAGACTCTAATAGTAGATCCCAGATAAGTTTACCCTGTTATGCATAAAGGGATAGATTTTAAAAGATGCACGTGCACATGGATGCACGAGTTTTATAACATGTGCGCACCGTGCATGCATATTATAAAATCCATGGGCCATGCACATGCGTGCCGGATTTTTAATCCGCATGCCCATGTTCAGGCATCACGCTCAAGGGGGCCGAATTTTGTAAGGGTACGCACGGTGATGCAATTGGGCCTCCCCCAGTTCCCTCCCAGTCTGCTCCAATTAAGGAGCGGACTGGGAGAGAATTTCCCTAACCCTACCCTTCCTTCCTTTTCCCCTCTCCACCCCGACCCCTAATGCCTATCTAGCTACCCCTATTATTTTATTTTTTTACTTACTGCTCCTCGAGAGCAGAAGCAACTTATGCGCACCGGCCGGCTGCTGGCGTGCACTTTCCCAGGACAGCATAAAATGGTGCTGTGCTGGCCCGCCCTCCGCCTCTCCTTGCCCAGACCATGCCCCCGGTCTGCCTCTTTGAAGAGGCCCAGCACTTGTGCGTGTACCAGGTTTTATGTGCACAGGCCTTTGAAAATTTGGCCAAAAGGTTTTTATCTCTGCAGCAGCAACTAATTATGTAAACGGCTGAGGCTTTATTAGTATTTATTTATTTATTTATTTATTTATTTTATTTGAAGCTTTTATATACCGACATTCGTTTAGTAGCATCACATCGGTTTACAATTAACATAACATCTAGCAACGATGCATTACAAAAGAACAATTGAACTAATTAGAAAAATAACAAAACTAGTTACATCTAAAGAAAAGTTGCAAAGGTTAGAAAAGAACAAACTAGTTAAGTCAATGCTTAATTAAAATGTCAATGATTAATTAAAAGATTAAAACACATTTTACATAAAGTAAGTTAAAATACAAGTTGTAAACAATTTGCAAGGATATGCAAAATGATTAAATCTCATACTACATATTGTGAGATGAAAAACAAATTGAAAATATGAGCAGAAATTTGGTATATATAAGACAGGAGGGATTATCAAGATGAAGGGGTATAAGCTTGTTAAATCTAAGGAACAGGTGGGATATTTATATAGTTAAAGCATATAATAATTATTTCAGGATCAAAAATACAAGTTGAGCATTTGAGCAAAAAAATTGCAGTTATGTGAATTAGTAGGTAGAATGTTAAGGCATTGTCAATAAGTGGTAAGTTGCAGGTGGTAATTAGGGATATGCCTACTGCTATAATGAGGGTGAAGGATTGTTAGGTAAATACTTGTAGGAAAAGCCATGTTTTAAGTTTTTCTTTAAACTTTTTTGGTCATGATTCCTGACAGAGGTTAGGGGGCATATTGTTCCAGCATGTCAGCCCGGCTATAGACATGGCGCGTTCTCTAGTCGTGTTGAGTAGGGTATTTTTGTGAGAAGGTGTGTGTAATGTAAGCGTGTTGCGTTCTGGGTGGTCTGGCATGTTTGCAGAAGTGTAGAGCATTATTGAGCCAGTGCATGTTTTCAGTATGTAGAGTTTTGTGTATTAAAAACAATGTTTTGTATTTTATCCGTTGTGCAATGGGGAGCCAATGTAAATCTTTGAGGATGGGTGTGATGTGTTCAGATCTGCGGGTGTTGATAAGTATGGTTGGTAAGTATGGTGTAGATTTTAAAACATGCTCGCATGCAGGAATAAACGTGCGCAGGGCTGGACGCGTCGTGGGTGGCATGTATTTTGCAATGTTTGCGCATATATGCGTGAACTATGCAAAATACACGTATGTTTCACCCGTGACTTGTGCGCATCCGTTGTACATAGTAACTGTATTTGTGTGTGCCCCTGCGTGCGCTGCTATGCACGCATAAATTTGTGCTTGTGCCTGTGTGTGCCATACATTCGAGCACTTATGGTCGCTGGTTGCACACCAACGCGAGGGTGGGACTTCCTACTATTTTTTATTTTTTTTTTAATTTTTTATTTATGCTGATTTTAACAATCTTACATAGAAGAAAATAAACAATTGGTTACAGATTTTCCATACTGTTATCAATAATAACTGAGGTATACATCTCTAATCTGCAACAAGAAATGTAAGAGGTAATGCTCCAGGATTGAGAAAGAAATTTGAGCGGTTTAAGGAAAACAGGAATACCTTTTACAATTGAAAAAGGAAAAGACAAACCTAGATATATATATATATTTTTTTTCCTGCTTCGTTCCTGTTGCTAATTTTCACGGAGGGGAAGATTCAAGAAACTTTTTTAACTGTGTTATCTCAAAATAAACATATTTTTGACCATTTCTCCAAACTTCACACCTACATGGATATTTTACAATCATTTTCCCACCTTTACTTTCCACGTCTGTTCTTAATTCTAGGAATTTTTTTCTCCTTAATTGAGTTGTTCTGGAAAGATCTGGGTAAACCCAGATCTTTCCGCCATTTTGAATATTGGCAATACGGCCCGCATGCAGGAGGTCGCTCCCGGACCCCCCGCTGGACTTTTGGCAAGTCTTGTGGGGGTCAGGAGGCCCCCCCAAGCTGGCCAAAAGTCCCTGGGGGTCCAGCGGGGGTCTGGGAGCAATCTCCTGCACTCGTGACGTCGGGTGACAGGAACCAAAATGGCACCGGTGCTACCTTTGCCCTGTCATATGGTAAGGGTAAAGGGCCACCGGTGCCATTTCTTTTAACGCAGCCGTGGCTCGAGAGCGGGAGATCGCGCCAGGACCCCCCCCATTGGACCCTAGATAATTTAAAACATTTGGGGGGGCTTCGGGGGGTGGGGGATTTATTTTAAAGGGTCGGGGTGGGTTTTAGGGTGCCGGTTTTCCCGCCCTCCCCCGATTTACGATTTTTTACGATTTAAAAAAAACAAAAACAAGACGATCAGATTTCCCTCCCCCCCAGCCAAAATCGATCGTTAAGACGATCGATCACCCGATTCACATCCCTATTGTGTACAAAATAGCCATTTGGAACACTGCAGGATCTGGATTGCAAGGTCAGAGAGACGATCAACCCACTCCCCCACAAAGTAAGGCAGTCACATCCTCCACAATGTTAAAGAGTGGATGCAGAATACATATTCCTAAACCTAATTGTAATTAACTTGTGTAGGTAATTAATTTTCTGTACACATGCCGAAATGAAACAGCACGCACATGTGCACCAGCAATCTCAATTGCAATGCGCACAAATCAACCAGCATGCACATGTCAGCTATCAATTCTAATTGCAATATGCACAAATTGACCTGCATGCATATTTTGCCCATCAATGTTAATTGGCAGTGTGCACAAATCAGCCAGCGCGTACATGTTTCACATCAATTTTAATGGTCCGTGCGCAGATCGGACCCACCTGTGTGTATAATTTATGCAGGGAGGGGTGAAAATTACTCTGCCTACAAAAGTATATATTGCCCCACCCCCTGTCCAACTTGCATCATGCCTCAGGTATGTGGAGCTCTGATTTGCAAGCCCAACTTCTTGTTAGCTGAGGTGGACATGCTTGTTGAGCATGTCATGTGGTACCAGAAACTGCTGTATGCTCCCCAATCTAAGAGAGTGGGTGCCTACAGGAAGGAGCAGATCTGGAAGCGGATCAGGCATGCTATCAACTCAGTGATCCACCACAACTGTAGCATTGGGGAGCTGATGCACAAGTGGAGGGACCTGAGCAGATGTGTGAAGCAGAAGCAGGCCAGGAGGATTGCAGAGGGAGAAGGTAGCCACATCAGTTTCACTTTCTCTGAGCAGCTGGTACCCAGCACCTTATCTGAGGCAGTTGTGGGTCGAGTTGGCCAGCTAGACACCATGCAATATCTACGGCAGGAAGGTGAGCATTGTATTTTGCTTTTTAAAAGTAAGCTGTGCAGATATCCATCAAGCACTTTTTATAAGACAGTACAGCCTTCTTAAACCTACTGCCATAGTAAATGTGTTCATGTACAGTATGCAAAGCATTATTGGTAACATCTCTACCTGTCTGTATGTACACAGTATAGAGTACAGCAGTTTCTGTTAAGCTCTTTAATAAGAACATAAGAAAATGTCATACTGGGTCAGACCAAGGGTCCATCAAGCCCAGCATCCTGTTTCCAACAGTAGCCAATCCAGGTCATAAGAACCTGGCAAGTACCCAAAAACTAAGTCTATTCCATGTAACCATTGCTGATGGCAGTGGCTATTCTCTAAGTGAACTTAATAGCAGGTAATGGACTTCTCCTCCAAGAACTTATCCAATCCTTTTTTAAACACAGCTATACTAACTGCACTGACCACATCCCCTGGTAACAAATTCCAGAGTTTAATTGTGCGTTGAGTAAAAAAGAACTTTCTCCGATTAGTTTTAAATGTGCCCCATGCTAACTTCATGGAGTGCCCCCTAGTCTTTCTACTATCGGAAAGAGTAAATAACCGATTCACATCTACCCGTTCTAGACCTCTCATGATTTTAAACACCTCTATCATATCCCCCCTCAGTCGTCTCTTCTCCATGCTGAAAAGTCCTAACCTCTTTAGTCTTTCCTCGTAGGGAAGCTGTTCCATTCCCCTTATCATTTTGGTAGCCCTTCTCTGTACCTTCTCCATCGCAATTATATCTTTTATGAGATGCGGCGACCAGAACTGTACACAGTATTCAAGGTGCGGTCTCACCATGGAGAGCGATACAGAGGCATTATGACATTTTCCGTTTTATTCACCATTCCCTTTCTAATAATTCCCAACATTCTGTTTGCTTTTTTGACTGCCACAGCACACTGAACCGACGATTTCAATGTGTTATCCACTATGACACCTAGATCTCTTTCTTGGGTTGTAGCACCTAATATGGAACCCAACATTGTGTAATTATAGCATGGGTTATTTTTCCCTATATGCATTACCGTGCATTTATCCACATTAAATTTCATCTGCCATTTGGATGCCCAATTTTCCAGTCTCACAAGGTCTTCCTGCAATTTATCACAATCTGCTTGTGATTTAACTACTCTGAACAATTTTGTGTCATCTGCAAATTTGATTATCTCACTTGTCGTATTTCTTTCCAGATCATTTATAAATATATTGAAAAGTAAGGGTCCCAATACAGATCCCTGAGGCACTCCACTGTCCACTCCCTTCCACTGAGAAAATTGTCCATTTAATCCTACTCTCTGTTTCCTGTCTTTTAGCCAGTTTGCAATCCACGAAAGGACATCGCCACCTATCCCATGACTTTTTACTTTTCCTAGAAGCCTCTCATGAGGAACTTTGTCAAACGCTTTCTGAAAATCCAAGTATACTACATCTACCGGTTCACCTTTATCCACATGTTTATTAACTCCTTCAAAAAAGTGAAGCAGATTTGTGAGGCAAGACTTGCCTTGGGTAAAGCCATGCTGACTTTGTTCCATTAAACCATGTCTTTCTATATGTTCTATGATTTTGATGTTTAGAACACTTTCCACTATTTTTCCTGGCACTGAAGTGAGGCTAACCGGTCTGTAGTTTCCCGGATCACCCCTGGAGCCCTTTTTAAATATTGGGGTTACATAGCCTGTATATTGGGGTTGCATAGCCTGTATATGAACAGAAGGGACAGGTTTTTTTCAAACTACCGTATTTTTCGCTCCATGAGACGCACCTGACCATAAGACGCACCTAGGATTCAGAGGGGGAAAATTTAAAAAAAAAAAATTGTGCTAAACCGGCTCTGTCCTCGCGAGTCTGTGCATCTTATGGAGCAAATTAGGGGAGTGCATAACATTTTTTTTCTCCCCATTTTCTTTTCTGGTCTGGGGAGGGCCATTTCGGTCCATTACCCAGATCAGAAAACTTTTGTCTTTCTAATTCTGTGGGAATCCCCCCCCCCAAAAAAAACCATCCCAACCCTTTAAATTAATTAACAACCCCCCACCCTCCTGAACCCCCAAGATCTGCCAAATTAATTAAATACAACCCCCACCCTCCTGACCCCTCCCCAAGATCTTCCAAATTAATTACAACCCCCCCACCCTCTGACCCCCCCAAGACCTGCCAGATTAATTAAATACAACCCCCCACCCTCCTGACCCCCCCAAGACCTGCCAAATTAATTAAATACAACCCCCACCCTCCTGACCCCTCCCCAAGATTTTCCAAATTAATTTATTACAACCCCCCACCCTCCTGACTCCCCCAAGACCTGCCAAAAGTCCCTGGTGGTCCAGCGGGGGTCCAGGAGCGGTCCGGGAGTGATCTCCTGGGTTTGGGCCGTAGGCTGCCAGCAATCAAAATGGCGCCGACAGCCCTTTGCCCTTACTATGTCACTGGGGTCGACCAATGGCAGTGGTAGCCCCTGTGACATAGTAAGGGAAAGGGCCGTCGGCTGCCAGTAATCAAAATGGCGCCGACGGCCCTTTGCCTTACTATGTCACTGGGGTCGACACTGCCACAGTGTCCAAGGGTCCACCCAAAACCTTACAAACAATAACACACATGTGTATGAAGAAATGTTGTTAGCTATAGTACACTTTTGTTTTTATGGCCAAATAAAGTAGAATATTTAAAGTGTAGTTGCATAGCCTGTATATTAAAAAGCATAAGGGATGTTCTTTGTTGGGGCCTATTTCCTCTGCCAGTTTCCACCTCACAAATTCCCCAACGGATAGGAAATGTATGTGGCCACAATAAGAAACTTCCATGCCAATGGCAGATATAATATCTATTGTGTGTTTTTCTCTGTGCTTTCCTACAGCTAAAGTGAAAAGGCAGCCTTATAAAGGAGCCTGCAAAAACAGGATGGTTGAAAGCATGTGTGTAAAATGTGTATGGAGGTACAAGCAGGGCCCCAAGGTTTCAAAAAGTGAGGATGTAATATCCAGGGGTGGATTGTGGGAAAATAGTGGCCCGGGGGATTTTTCTCCATACTGGCCCATGGGTACCCAATTACACATACAATTTGGCGAGTCACCAAATACAGAATAAAGGGACCATAAAATATACACAGAAATGCACAGACAAACTAAACTGGAAATCACAAGAAGTTTGACTATTTGTAATGCAGCAATGGAAAAACAGAAAATACCATCATTCCTCATAAAACATCAAACAATAAAATCAAGAAGTATAAAACATCAAATAGGAAAATCATACTAAAATATATATTTCAAAACTGCTGATGAATAGAACCTCCAGTAATTTAACTCATATACAAATTTTAGAAAATTTCCGTACCACCAATAAAATATTTCAAAACAGCACATATATCAAATAACATTCAATAATTAAAACTAATAAGGATTTTAAAAAGCCCCTGCTGTCCCCTTCTGTGGGAGCTCTTGATTTCCAGTCACCCTGATATTGTCGAGGATTAGTAGGTTATCCTCTCTCTCTCACACATACACTGTCACATACATACACATTCATGCTCTTATATCCACCATAACCTCTCACTCTCACTGACACTGACAGGCTCTAAGACACTCTCTCCCCCTCGACACCCCCCCCCCCCCCAAATACATAAACTCTTACTCCTTTGGATTTTCTCATACACACTCATGCTCTCACACTCCCTCACACTGGCTCCCTCACGAACACACACACACACCTAGGCAAGCTTCCAGTCATTCTCACACACACTGACCCCCAGGCAGGCACCCATGCATTCACACACATACACCCCCAGGCAGAGTCCCATTCATTAATACATGCACACACAGTAAAGGCAGACCCCCCTCTCTTTCTTTTGCCAGCAACCTTGGAACCTCTCTCATTCCTCTGCTGCCCCTGTCACTGCTGCCACATGGCTATTGGGGAGGCGCCGATTGCTGCTACTGACACTGAAGCTCATTCTGCTGCCTCCTCTGTGCAGGCCATGTGGGCTTCCACTTTCTCCATGCTGATCTCGTACATTGTGAGATCCGCATAGAGAAAGTGCTACTCTTGTATATTCCCAAAGATTACATGTGCCAATCACTAAAAAGTAATTTTTTTTTTTTACCTTTGCTGTCTGATCTTAGTTTTCTAATTGGTTGGTCACAGGCTTTTTTTTTCCCACCTTCCCTGTCTTATTTTTTCCACCTTCCCTTCTTATTTTTTTGCCAATTCCTTTTATATTGTCTTTTTTTCTATTTCTTTTCTCTCCATCTTCTTCCCTCAGACACACAGTCAAGTTCTCATTCTCACATGCATTTCTCTCTCACACACACTCACAGGGTCTCACTCTCATATGCTCTCTCTCTCATACAATCATTCATAGACACAGTCTCTCACTGGCACATGCTGTCTCACTCTCACACACCCAGGCTCTCTCTCACTCCCACATGCTGTCTTGCTCAAGCACAGGCTCTCACTGTCACATGCTCTCTCTCATACAATTATTCATACACACAGGCTCTCACTGTCACCTGCTGTCTGACTCTCACACACTCAGGCTCTCTCTCACTCCCACATGCTGTCTTGCTCAAGCACAGGCTCTCACTGTCACATGCTCTCTCTCAATCATTCATACTCACAGGCTCTCACTGTCACATGCTGTCTGATTCTCACTCACCCAGGCTCTCTCTCACTCCCACATGCTGTCTTGCTCAAGCACAGGCTCACTGTCACATGCTCTCTCTCATACAATCATTCATACACACAGAGGCTCTCACATGCTGTCTCTTGCAAACATTCAGGTCCTCACTACCACACACAGTCTCTCAACTCATCTCATACACACCCTCTACAGACCCTCAGCCTCTCTCTCACCTCTGGGCCTCCTCTTCACGGGTCACTGCAGGATGGGCTCTGCAGTGGCCCTGATCTTCTCGGGCTGCAGCAGCCCTGCTACCGGGCCTCTTCCTCTTCTCGGGCCGCTGCGACTTGGGATTCGCAGCGGCTGCTCCTCTTCTGCACGCACTGATGCTCCTCCTCCTTCCTGCCCAAGCGGCTCCGGCAACTTTTACTTCCGGGGTCGCGCAGGCAGAAACGAGGAGGAGCATTAGCGCGTTTAAACAAGATCTTTTTCTTCGGGCCGTGGTGACATGAGCTCCACCACGGCCCTGGCGATCTGCCTGCTATACGCGTGTCGCTGCTCAGCCGCCAGTGGGATGAGGTCCACTTGCGGCCGCATGAGCTGCCCTGCGCCTGGGGGCATTGGCTCCCCTCGGGACACCACTGCTCGCGGCGCCCTAGGCCCAGGCCTAGTGCTTCCACCGGCCCTGGCATCCGCTCTCAGAGAAATGTCACGTGATTGGGGTGACCGGCCCACCAGGGCATGCCCGAAGCCCCAATAGGCCAATCTGCCCCTGGTAATATCTCCTACCCATGTGTTCTTCAAGGCAGGGGTTGTGCAAATGTTGTTGTGGTGCCCGGCAGCGGTTGGCACCGGCCAGTCTCCTACCTGCTCCTCTCACCCAGCATGGTCTGCTCTGCTCCACTCCGCGGCAGGCCAATTGCGGCCTGCCGCATGGCTGCGACAGCGTCCTCCTTCCAGGCAGCAGGGGGGGCTCTCCCTAGGCGTGCGCATGGGAGGCTCCGCCCTTTAAAGGGGCTGCGGCGGGAAAACTAAGCTCAGCCCCAGAAGATGACATCACCTAGGAGGGATATTTAAACCCCACAGCTACACACTGAAGTTGCTTTTGCAACAGGTCTTCTCTGCGGAGTGTTAACTGCTGTTCCTGTGATCCTGTGTTCCAGTTCCTGCCTGTTGTGTCCGTCGGTGCTAGACGGCTTCGCCCCGTTTGCCTCACCTTATTCTCGGCTCCTCCCGCTTACCTAGGAAAGATGGCTACTGCCGCGTCTACAAGCCGACCTCTCCGGCGTCCCTGGAACGGCTATGGTGCAGCCTCCCGCCATGCTCCTCCCAGGTACCTACTAGGGTGTGCGCGCGCCACCCACGTCTTTATTACAACCTTGGCGCGAACCTCGGGGGCATTCCCCCATGCTGACGTCACGCCATCCGGGTATATAACCTATTCTAATTTGCTAGCTCATTGAGTTATCAAGGACTCGAATCCGTTCCTGTCTATGCTACTCTGCTGCTTCTGTGCTACCGCTGGAAGCTCTCTCTCTGCCCTTCGGGGTAACTACTAACTGGGTACCCGCTCCTCGGGGGCCCTCTGCTTTATTTCAGGTGCCTTACAGGGAACAGGTACTCGCTCCTTGAGGGCCTGATCTCTCTGCCTCGGTGCCTGTACTTCTTCAACCTGGTGGAATCATATCTACAGCAAATACCTAGTGAGTCTATCTCATCCACAGTACTTCCTTGCTGGAAAACCTGCTTTGGAACCTTCCAATACCAACGGGGTGAGAAGGGCTCCCTCTGCTGAGGTCCCTGAGACTGCTACTACCAGACTGCCTCACTACTGCCATCTCTGGTGGTACTCTTCCAAGCTGTATAATAAAGAACTAACTGTGTTTGTGTGTTCTGAGTCTAGCCTAGTACTGTGGCTCCTCACGGGGCTCCTCCGCATGGGCGTGGTCATCTCCCACAGTACCCAAGGATCCACCCAAACACCACTTAACCATAACACTGCCCTGTTCCAGTTCCTGCCTTCCTATCCGTGCCTTGTTCCTGCTTCCAAGCCTCATCCCTGCTCCAGTATCCAGTCCTCGGCTTGATCTCCAGGTTTGACCTCGGCTTGTCTTCTCGTCTCTGCTTGTCTGCTGCCTGTCTTGACCCCTGGCTTGTTTCTCCATTCCGGTTGTCTGATGCCTGCCCCGGATCTTCTGCCTGTACTCCGTTTCCGTTTCTTTGATGACAGAGACAGGGTCAGCAGACCCGGACTGCTGACCCTGTCTCTGTCATCCATTTCACCTGCTACACTGAGGCACCCGCACCTAACTCCTGCCGGCCCCGGCACCCAATGGCTCAACCTGCGGGGAACAAGGGATGGTATAGGTGAAGGTCCTGCTGGGTTGTCCTCACCAGCACCACCTCCCAGAGACGAGTTCCATTGGAGGCAATAGAAACATAGAAACATAGAAACATAGAAATGACGGCAGAAGAAGACCGAATGGCCCATCCAGTCTGCCCAGCAAGCCTCACACATTTTTTCTCTCATTCTTATCTGTTACTCTTAGCTCCTTGTTCTATTCCCCTTCCACCCCCACCATTAATGTAGAGAGCAGTGATGGAGCTGCATGCAAGTGAAATATCTAGCTTGATTAGTTAGGGGTAGTAGGGGCAGTAACCGCTGCGATAAGCAAGCTACACCCATGCTTATTTGTTTTACCTAGACTATGTTGTACAGCTCTTGTTGGTTTTTTTTTTCTTCTCAATCCCTCAGTGGTGACCACCACTTGCTCCGGCTCAAGGGTCCACAACCGCAACAGTTTGCAAAGGCCATGGACCTGGTGGACTTGTCTGACCTCCAGGCTATTCTGGGCCTGGCCCAACAACTGCAGCAGCAGCAGTGTCTGGAAGTCTTGTCCGCCTCAGTGGAGAGCCTGGCTAGTCGCCTAGAGTCTGCTTCTGGGTCCGGGGCTGCTGCTCCTCCCCCTGTGGTTCCTGTTGCACCATTTTCTTTGCCACATATGCCTGCTCCACCTCATTTTGCTGGGGAGCCAAAGCAGTGCCGAAGGTTTTTGAATCACTGCTTTATAAGGTTCTCTCTCCAGGCTTTGCAGTTCCCCGCCTGACCAAGTTAAAACATCGTTCATCCTGTCCTTACTGGATGGCAAGGCTTTGGCCTGGGTGTCCCCACTGTGGGAGCGTGGAGATTCCATTCTCAGAGACCTGTCCCGGTTCGTTCAGACCTTCCACCAAGTGTTTGATGAGCCAGGCTGCCAGTGCACTGCCTCTGAATTGCTTCACCTCCACCAAGGTTTGCATACGCTGGCCGAGTTTACAGTAGAGT
Organism: Rhinatrema bivittatum; assembly: GCF_901001135.1. Classification (NCBI taxonomy): domain Eukaryota; kingdom Metazoa; phylum Chordata; class Amphibia; order Gymnophiona; family Rhinatrematidae; genus Rhinatrema; species Rhinatrema bivittatum. The sequence goes on from NC_042619.1 coordinate 270,908,715, forward strand.
TCTGCACCTTGGCGCCCGAACTGGGATGGCGTGAGGAAGGTTTACACAGTATCTTCCTCGAGGTTCTGTCCTCACATATTAAGGATGAGCTGGCCTCTCGGGAACTCCCGGACAAACTCGAGCCTCTCATTGAACTGGCAGGTCGGATTGATCGGCGATTGCAGCAGCGGGCAAAGGAATTAAAGCCAGTCTGTCACACAGTTCCTCTGGCTCCGTCTTTCTCTCGCCCGTTGGTCTCTCCAGCAGCTCCTATGGCTTTGCCGGAATGCGGGGAGGAGCCTATGCAGCTAGGCCATAGTCGTCTGACTGCAGAGGAGAAACAGCGCCACAGAACTCTTGGACTGTGTCTCTACTGCGTGGGTAAGGGTCATCTATTGGTCCAATGCTCCGAGCATCTGGGAAACTCTTGGGCCTAGGTGTCACTGGGGAGCTGACCCTAGGCTGCATCAACCCCGCTCCTCAATGTACAGTTCCTGTTACGCTTCAATTCTCCGGAGGATCTTTCACAACACTGGCTTTCAACAACTCTGGTTCTGGTGGGAACTTCATTTTAGCCAAATTGGTTCACCAATTGCCGGTGATATCTCGTACCCCACCGTTGCTGGTCTCATCCATCCAGGGTGACCCAATTCCTGGATGATTTACTCTCTGCACTGCTCCAGTAACCCTCCATTCCGGGGTTCTCCACAAAGACGAGGTGTCCTTTTTTATCCTGGAGAAATCCATTCACCCGGTGGTCCTAGGTCTTCCTTGGCTACAGAAAAGCTCGACTGGAGGACTCTACAGATCACGGCCTGGACAGAGGCTTCATTCACCCATCTTCTTCTCCAGCTCATTAAGCTCCTACATTGATTACAGGGGACTCAATGCTATTGTTATATTCTGTGTGTCTTGAACTGTAGTGGGCCCCTGGGTTGAGGCAGTGTAGACTCCACCCACAGGGAAGAGCCCTGTGGGCACTTGCCTCAACTTGCAGAGTCTCAGCAGTAACGAGAACAGAGGTGAGCAAACTTTATTATACTGCAATAGATGATCCGAGGAGCGGATCATAGAGTAGTCCTGAGTAGGAGATCTGTACGCTGGTCAGTCGTAGAGAATTCCGCAGTGTAGAGATGATCGGTGTCTACCTTATCTAGGCGTAGCTTGTGCTGGCAACTCCGGTAGTGGTCTGCAGCGCGGGGTAAGCCGGAAGTGATGGTACTATAGCACAAGACAGGATGGTCCTGGTAGTGGCCCGCAAGCGGGGTACGCTGAGGATCTATGCTACAAAGGTAGAGGCGTGGACTGTACTCACACCGAGAGTAGATATATAGGTGATGATCAGGCACTGAAGAAATCCTGGAACTGGCACACCAAGGAGATCTGAGGATGCAAACAGGAACTACTCTGGAACAAGAGTAAATAGAGAGAATGGCTCTCTGAGGAGCGGATAGCCTTGAATGCGGAAGGCCCCCAAGGAGCGCGTACTCAGGTCACTCAGCAGGACAGCGGAACAAAGACCCAGGAGGTCAGAAAAGCAGGAATCCTTGCTAACTTGTATTGCAAGAAGTCAGCGGTTTAAGTATGATAAGCGTGTGATGTCATGCAGTGGGATGCCCCCGAGGTTCTCGCCATGACGCGTTCAAGAAGGGGGCAGGTGTGTGCCTAGGTAACCCCAGATGAAAGATGGCTGCTGGGAGTACCCACGCCATCCTGGACACGCCATGAGGAAGCGGAGGCCGCATCCTCCCGAGACTTGGAGCTGAGCAGAGAGAGAACGTGAGCAACAAAGGTCACAGCTGCCTGCGACCAACGGGCGCAACAGCTATCACCTGCAGGGATCGCTATCCACTACCTCTGAATCCCAAGCTTTTGGGCCGCCTCCACGGAGCCAGAGTATTTACTAAACTGGACCTGTGTGGGGCCTACAATTTGGTCCAGATAAAACCTGGAGACGAATGGAAGACCGCATTTAACACGTGTGACGGTCATTACGAGTATCTTGTAATGCCATTCGGACTGTGCAACGCGCCCGCAGTCTTCAAAATTTAATGAATGAAGGATTTTGGGGACATGCTACATAAGGGAGTAATTGTTTTACCTTGATGACGTCCTAATCTACTCCAAGGATCTAACTACACATCATTCTGACGTCTGTCGGGTTCTCCAGTGCCTAAGGGAGAACCGCTTATTTGCAAAACTTGAAAAGTGCCTTTTTGAGCAACAGTCACTACCTGTTTTGGGCCTTATTGTCTCCACCACCAGCTTCCGAATGGACCCAGATAAGCTAGTCAGCATCCGGGAGTGGCCACAACCGGTGGGATTTCACTCACTCCAACGATTTCTTGGCTTTGCCAACTTCTACAGAAATTTCATCCCTCGTTACTCCCACATCGTGGCACCGTTAACAGCTTTGACTAAGAAGGGTTCTGACCCTAGGCATTGGCCCATTGAAGCTGTTCAAGCTTTCGAGGAACTCAAAAAATCTTTCCTACAAGAGCCATGTCTCCACCATCCAGATCCGACTTGGCCATTCATTGAGGAGGTAGATGCCTCCGACATCGCCATAGGGGCGGGTTCTTAGTCAGCATTCCAGCCAAGGGACACTACTCCCTTGCTCCTATTTCTCTCGCAAGTATTCCTCCGGCAGAAAAGAACTATGGGATTGGAGACAAGGAGCTGCTGGCCACAAAAATGGCTTTTGAAGAGTGGAGACAATAGCTGGAGGGGGGCGTAACATCCTATCACAGTCTACACGGACCACAAAAATTTTAGGGTATCTCAGCAAGGCACAGCGTCTGAACCCACACCAGGCCCACTGGTCCTTGTTTTTCAGCTGCTTTAACTTTATTCTACGCTACCGCCCTGCAACAAAACATGCCCGAGCAGATGCCCTCTGTAGACTTCATGAAGCTGAGGACACTCAAGATTCACCCTGCTACAGGTTCTACTAGCCATTACGGATACCGTGCCACCAGGGAAGACTGTGGTTCCACTTCACCTTTGACCCAAGACAGCGGTAGCCCCTGTGACATAGTAAGGGTAAAGGGCCGTCGGTGCCATTTTGATTACTGGCAGCCGACGGCCCTTTGCCCTTACTATGTCACAGGTGCTACCGCTGCCATTGGTCGACCCCAGTGACATAGTAAGGGCAAAGGGCCGTCGGCGCAAGTCCAGGAAATCGTTCCCGGACTGCTCCTGGACCCCCGCTGGACCACCAGGGACTTTTGGCAGGTCTTGGAGGGGTCAGGAGGGTGGGGGTTGTATTTAATTAATTTGGCAGGTCTTGGAGGGGTCAGGAGGGTGGGGGGTTGTATTTTAATTAATTTGGCAGGTCTTGGAGGGGTCAGGAGGGTGGGGGTTGTATTTAATTAATTTGGCAGGTCTTGGGGGGGGGGGGGGGGTCAGGAGGGTGGGGGAAGCTGAGGAATTAGTTTTAAAGGGTCGGGTGGGTTTTTTGTTTATCGGGCTCGGGCGCAGCCGATAAACAAAAAAACCTGATTGGGGCCGGACGAAAAAAAAAAACACGATGTGAATCGGAACCGGAATTTGAACCAATTCCGGTTCCGATTCACATCTCTATTACCGGTACCTCCTTCTCTGCCTCTCAGATCTCGCACATGCACATCTGCGCCACTTCACTGCAGTCCTCAGGAGCGAGATCTGAGAGGCAGAGAAGGAGGTACCGGTAATAGGATACAAGGGTGGGCCAGAGGGATGCGTTACCACTCTGATAGTCTTGGAGACAGGGAGGGCTGGGCAAGCAGGGAGAGCTGACCAATCCAAGCAGGAACCAGCCAATCCAAGCAGGATTGGTCAGCTGACCAATCCAAGCAGGAACCAGCCAATCGCCGGTAAGGTACATCGCTTGCCGTGATTGGCTGGTTGTTGTATACTGGGTACCACATACAGTATGGTTATGTAGTGACACAGAAGGGTAGTCTTATACAGCAAGTATGTCCCAAACTTTATATTTTAACTGGAAAAGTTGGGGGTCGTCTTATACGCCCAGTCGTCTTATACGCCGGAAAATACGGTATTTGTATACATTGTATCTAAGGAGCGACTGGCAAACACCTCTGCAGTTTTTCTCCATTGAAATACCCAAATGGAACTTTACAACATGGTCATCTATTAATAAAGCCTCGGGCGTTTACATAAAATGTTGCTGTTGCAGAGATAAAAGCCTTTCAGTTTATACAACGACATTCCTGCCAGTATAGTGATAAATCCTTGGGTATTGATATCAAAATTTGTTGCCAGTGCAAAGACTTCTACAAGATGGTTGTCATTTCCTGCTCTTGAGTTATATGCATAACATGGTAAAATTATCTGGGATCTACTATTGGAGATTATTTTCCATTGGAGTGGAGCACAGGAGGAGACAGAGGCTAGCTGGAGCTTCACCACTGGAAGCCCGCGGTCCCCCCGGGTGGAGCCTTGGGGACCCGGGCCACTTGTACTTAGGTGGACCTCGCAGGGTCTCCCAGAAAGGAAGTTCAAAGGTGTGCCCACCAGGATCAAGAGTGCGCAGTCAACTTCAAGGAGGACCATAGAAGGCCAGAACAGTGTCTGAGATGACAAGGCTAGGAGCAGGGCCAGAATCAAGGAGGCAGGGTCAGTAATAGCAGAGGTCAAGTTCAAAGGTCAGTCCGAGAGTAGTCAGCCAAAGCAGAGGTCAGGTTCCAGAGGTCAGATGTGATCAAGTAGACAGGCAGAGGTCAGTATCCAGGCAGCGATCAGCGTAGTCAAGAACAGGCAGAGGTCAGTACCAGCGAGTCAGTCCAAGAGGACTGAGGGGACATAGGACCAGATGGATGCTGGAACAGAAGGACGCTGGAAGAGACGGACACTGGAACATGACTGGAATGAGACTGGAACAAGACTGGAACAGGCAATGAGACACAAAGCTAAACTAGTACACACACGGTGTCGACCCGATTACCAAGGCAAGGAAGTGCAGGCAGGCAGGCAGGCACTTCCTTTAATATTGCATTCAATCAGGGTGCGCTGCGGAGAGTTAATGGTTGATTGTTTTCTGGAATTATTATAACATGTTTTTTTTTTAATTTACTCTTTATTAATTTTTTTAATTCAACAAAGCATTGTTACACGCCTTAAATTTAGGCAGGACTTACTTAATATTTCCAAAACATAATAAATCAAATTTTTTACATACACACTTTCCATAATTCTGCAAATTGTTCATAGTTCATTTAAAGCAACATCTATTTTCACTTTTCCTTGCCTATTTTACTATGCAATTGGAGGAGAACAAAACTAAAAATAGGAGCAATTCTCTATACACTTAAATTTCCACAAGGGAAAAAAAAAGAGAGTAGCAGAATATTTAGACTACGCCATTATTATTAAACGGAGCACTTTCGTCTTGATTTTGAGTTCTTGCGTTCAGGAAAGATAACAATTGATCAGGTTCAGTAAATACAAACCTATCATTACCCATATTTAGTACACATCTACATGGATACTTTATCACAACTTTCGCTCCTAACTGGCGAGCTCTAGTATATAAAGAGAGAAACGTTTTTCTGCGCAATTGAGTTGTTCTAATAATGTCCGGGTAAATCCAAATTTTTTCCCCCATATATGGCTTAATCCTATTACAAAAAAATCTCCTTAACACCATATCTCTTTCAGCGGATATCAAAAATTTAATCAGCAGGACACCTCTCTTTTCAACTTGCTCCTCTTGAGTAGTCTCTAGAAATCCAGTCAAGTTTTCAAGTGGGGATAATGATTCTGGATTCTCCCTCTGATTTTCAGTACCCTCCATCTCTCCTCCACTTCTCCTTTCTGGACTAAATAGGAAATAAGCTTGCTGAATTGTAGGCTGTTCACCACTGGAAAAGTTCAATATCTCTTGGAAATATTTTTTAAGCTGCTCCTTGGGGGATATCAATTTGCACTTAGGGAAATTAATTATTCTCAGATTGTTATATCTGAGATTATTTTCCAGATTTTCCACTCTCTTTTCCAGTCTGGAATCCCCTTGAATCAAACTCGTTTGTATTTCTTTAATTTGATGAATTTGAGTATCCATTTCCTGAATTTTAACAGTATTTGCAAGGACTACTGGATTAACCGAATTAAATTGTTCTTGAGAATCCTTAATAGCAGTTGTTAAGGTAATAATTGCATTTTCTAAAGTTGATAATCCATTCCATAAAATTTCTAAAGTTACCTTTTCAGGCGTTTTTAGAAGTTTTGAATCAGGTAGTTTTACCGGTGTACTCTTCACTGTAATATTCAAGACTCTCTGCTCCGTTTGGCTCCTTTCACGAGCGGTTACCACCGGCAGCAAGCTGCCCTCACCGCTCATTCTCCCGATGTTCAATTCCCTCAAGGTGGCTAAGGACCCCTCGCCTTGGGTTTGCCCTGTCGCGCCTGCACCGAGATCCACCTCGACAGTTTCCTCCTCACAGTGCAACTTCGGCTCTGGGGGTTCCACCGGCTCGTGCATTCTGACAAGGGCAGGAGGAGAAGGAGTCTCCGGCGCCCCAGGACTCAGGGATGTTTCGTCGAAGAACACAGAGGTTTGCTCCCCCTCTTGTGCTACAGCCGACCCTCCTGGGGATTCATCTGCTGCGGAAAAGAATTCCCGAATCTTCGTTTGTACTGGGGTAGGTTTGAGTGGGGTCGGGGTACCCTCCTTCAGCCTCCCCTTTCTTTTAGTATGGGGCATTTAGGCAGTTTTGCAATAAAAACGAAGATTAGTCAGGAGCTCAGTTAACCGCGTCCTCTCTCATCGCCGCCATTTTGTTCTCTATTATAACATGTTTGACTGGACTCTAGCATAGTTACCATACAACAACTAAATGTATAGTGTTAAGTTAAAATACTAATTTGATTGTTGGAAAAAGCACTTAATACTGTTAAAGTTTAGAACTTGAAAGGACACTGGCAATTAAGGATTAACAGCAGAGATGATTACCAGTGAGAGAAAAAAGGTCGAGCCAGTGTGGGTAAATGCTGAGAAGTGCTTTCTCCAGTGAAGACGAGCAGAAAGAGAAAGTTTCATTTGTTTAAACAGAGCATTATTATTGGAAGTTATTTGAAGGTGTACGTATGTGAATAGGATGGAGTTGTGTCATGGTAATATTAAAAAGGAAGATAATTGAAATTATTTTGAAAGTACAGAGAGACATTGAAAAAGTTACGATTTCTTGGAACAAAGCATTCAAAGGTTTAGTACTCACACCAGCACATTTAAAGCACGCCTGAGGTTTTTTTTCTTGCAAATCCAAATTGATTTTGTTCAGTTGTGTAGTAGGATTTATTCTCCAAGGTTAAAAACTAAAATTGGTATTATTCCACAGAGCAACTTGTGGTAGCGCCTCCTAGAGGCATAACAATAGAAATAAAGTAGTTAAAAATTTCACTTTGATCATTCTTATAATAATCTTACTTTATGCCAGATTTTATTTTCCAGGTCAACGGCCTTCCTGCCATGAAAGAAGTGAGGCTGATATTTTTATTTTTCCAAATTTTTCTAGTTTATTTTCTTTTTAATTTTAAACAGAATTCTGATTTTTGTTTTACCCTGGCCAATCCAAACATTTTCCAAATATTTTTCAAACACCTTTTTTGGTCTAATTTTACTTTTTGATTTAATTTTTGAGCTCAAAATTTGTGTTAACTGTTGTTTGACTTGATGTTAAGAAGGCAGTGAATGAATATTTGTGCAATGAATGGATGTTGACAGTTCATTGAAAAATATGTTTCTATGTAATGTCTGAGTACCTGAGTTGTTTGTGGTCCTGATTATTGCAAACAAAGTCTTCTAATTGATTAATTTGAATTTGTGTTGCTCTATTACATTAGGTATTTGAATCCATTAAAACAGTGGTCCCCAACCTTTTTTGCACCAGGGACCGGCTTCAAGCAAGACCATTTTTCCATGGCCCGGCAGGGCGGGGCTTTGGTCATATGAGGGCGGGGTTATGGAGGGGGTTGGATTTTAGTGCACACTTATCATTTAATTATGACATAATGTGAATGTGACTCAACTCACCATAGGTTCTCACATTCATGGCACACTGACACATGATCGTCATGGGGCTAGATGTAAAAGTACAGTTTGTATCCACGGGAACCCCCCTGACCCACAATAATGGATGTAAAGCAGAATTATAACATTCCCCATACAACTCACCCTACAAAAAAGATATTCTGGTTCTGGTGACATCTCAGTAACAGTAACTCAAACTCCTTCTACTTCCAGGCTCAATAGCCCTACTTATGAAAAGACAGCAGTTTACCACCAATGCATGTCCTCTTGAGGAAAACACAACAAATAAGACAGATACAACGCTTACATGCTAGCAAAATATTTCATCTCGGTAACAGACACAGAACCGACCTAACATACTCCCAGGATCTGTAGTAATGCACATAAACTAATCTGCACTCAGTTACACCTGTATTATGGAATACACTCAAACAGGAGCAACCCTATCTATGAAAAGGCAACACTACAAATATTAAATCAGGTCCTAAAAACAAATACACCTCTTATTAGGAAAACAGAACTAGCAAGCAGCTATAGATCCCCCACAGAAATAATTGTAAAACTATACTAAAAAGCAGAATAAATGTTTCAAAACAGCTATGAACAGAATAACATCCAACAATTAAAACTCATAAAAACTATTAAACATTCTCCAAACAGCAATAAAATATTTCAAAAAGCAGACATCACACAATTAAAATGGCAGTCAAGAAAAATAAACTTAAAAAGCCACTTTTACTTACCCCCTCCAGCAGCTGTCCTACTCCCCTTCCCTGCAGGCCGTGGCACACACCAGAAGCAGCAGTAGAAGCTAAGCTCTATACTCATGGTCCTCTTCCTTAGTGCCCATGACTCACACACACACCATTACCAGTCATGCCCCCATGACCAGTTTCTGTCTCTCACACACCAATCATCTCCCAAACAGTCTTTGACAAACACACCAGACACCTTCCTGAACAGTTTCTCTCATGCCATACACACACACACACACACACAGGCTTCCCACTCCTGTGTTCTACTTACATATATGGGCTTCTCACTCTCATAATCACTTTCTCTGTCTCTCTCTCACACACACACACTCACCAGTCTCTCACTCCCATGTTCTCTTTCAGATATACAGGCTTCTCCCTCCCATGATGTGTCTCACACACACCCAGGTTTCTCACTCCCATGCTCACTCTTCACGTGCACAGGCTTCTCATTCCCATAATCACTTTCTCTCTGTTACACACACACCAGTCTCTCTCATTTCCATGCTCACTCTCCACGTGCACAGGCTTCTCATTCCCTGAATCACATTCTCTCACATTCACACACACCAGTCTTTTTCTCTCACACACACCGTCACCTTACCAAGCAGTCTCTCTCTCTCATGCATGCACACTCACCCAGGTTTCTCACTCCCATGCTTTCTTTCACCCCCACAACACCAGGCTTCTTACGCCAATGCTTTCTCACATACCCAGACTTCTCACTTCCATGCTTTTTCTCTCTCACACACACACACATCAGTCACCTCCCTGACTAATGTCTCACACTCTCACATACACATCAGTCATCTCCCTGAGCAATCACTTTCATTGTCTCTCACATACACACACATCAGCTCTCTGACCAGTCAATCACACACATGCTGGCTGCCTGCTTCTCTCTCTTTCTCTCACTCACTTCCTCCCTCCCCCCCCCCCCCCGAGCACAAACGGTAGCTGCACCACCTCCTCCTCCAGCCCCCGCAGGCCAAGAAAGAAGAATCCCATCGGCCGCGGGAGGCTCACGATGCTGTCTCCTTTACCTATTATCAGCTGCTTCGATTGCTCGGGAGCCGATGCTGCTGCTGCCGCCGCTGCTATTTTGTCATGCAGCACGGCTCTTTCTCCTTCCCACGCACCGCGATTCACTTCCTGTTCCGGGTCAGAGGAACGGGGGGGGGGGGGGGGCGGGAAGAAGAAAAGGCCAGCTGCGGATGCCACAGCTTTTTTTTTTTTTTTTTGCACCGCTGCCGTTCCCGCTGGGCTTGAACGTGCTGATAGCCCAGCGGGAACAGCAGCAGGGAAAGAAGAGCAGCGGGAGAGACCGGGAGCGGCGCCGCAGACCGGCAGAAAACTCCCACGGCCCGGTCCCGGTCCGCGGACCGGTGGTTGGGGACCCCTGCATTAAAACACACATCTCACTTATGCCTCGATGACATAGAAACATAGAAACATAGAAATGACGGCAGAAGAAGACCGAATGGCCCATCCAGTCTGCCCAGCAAGCCTCACACATTTTTTCTCTCATTCTTATCTGTTACTCTTAGCTCCTTGTTCTATTCCCCTTCCACCCCCACCATTAATGTAGAGAGCAGTGATGGAGCTGCATGCAAGTGAAATATCTAGCTTGATTAGTTAGGGGTAGTAGGGGCAGTAACCGCCGCGATAAGCAAGCTACACCCATGCTTATTTGTTTTACCTAGACTATGTTGTACAGCTCTGGTGGTTTTTTTTTTCTTCTCCCCTGCTGTAGAAGCAGAGAGCCATGCTGGATATGCATTGAAAGTGAAGTATCAGGCACATTTGGTTGGGGTAGTAACCGCCGTAACAAGCCAGCTACTCCTCGCTTTGTGATTGCGAATCCTTTTTTTTCTTCACCCCTGTCGTTGAAGCTTTGCAGGATATGCGTGAAGCATCAGTTTTTTGTTTTTGTTTTTGTTTTTTTTTTTTCCCCCTGCCGTTGAAGCAGAGAGCTATGCTGGAAATGCGTGATGTATCAGTCTTTCTCCCATGCCGATGCAGCAGAGAACCATGCTGGATATGCATGGAAAGTGAAGTATCAGGCACATTTGGTTTGGGGTAGTAACTGCCGTAACAAGCCAGCTACTCCCCGCGTTTTGAGTGCGAACCCTTTTTCTTCTCCTTTGCCGTTGTAGCAGAGAGCTCTGCTGGATGTGTGAAGTATCAGTTATTCTTCTCCCTGTCATTGAAGCAGAGAGCTATGCGTATATGCATTGAAGTGAAGTATCAGGCATATTTGGTTTGGGTAGTAACCGCCGTAACAAGCCAGCTACTCCCCTCTTTATGAGTGCAAATCCTTTTTTCCATTACCTCTGCTGTTGAAGCTTAGAGCGATGTAGGAGTCACAGTAAGCATGTGTATGTTTATTTAATAAGGGTATTGTGTCAATAGCCATCATTCTGGCGAGTCACCCACTCTTCATTGGCGGCCTCTTGACTTTATGGATCCGCAGTGTTTATCCCACGCCCCTTTGAAGTCTTTCACAGTTCTGGTCTTCACCACTTCCTCCGGAAGGGCATTCCAGGCATCCACCACCCTCTCCGTGAAGAAATACTTCCTGACATTGGTTCTGAATCTTCCTCCCTGGAGCCTCAAATCGTGACCCCTGGTTCTGCTGATTATTTTCCTACGGAAGAGGTTTGTCGTTGTTTTTGGATCATTAAAACCTTTCAAGTATCTGAAAGTCTGTATCATATCACCTCTGCTCCTCCTCTCCTCCAGGGTGTACATATTTAGATTCTTCAATCTCTCCTCGTACGTCATCCTATGAAGATCCTCCACCTTCCTGGTCGCCCTTCTCTGTACTGCTTCCATCTTGTCTTTGTCTTTTTGTAGATACGGTCTCCAGAACTGAACACAGTACTCCAGGTGAGGCCTCACCAAGGACCTGTACAAGGGAATAATCACTTCCCTTTTCTTACTTGATATTCCTCTCTCTATGCAAGCCCAGCATTCTTCTGGCTTTTGCTATCGCCTTGTCGCATTGTTTCGCTGTCTTCACATCATTAGACACTATCACCCCAAGGTCCCTCTCCTGCTCCGTGCACATCAGCCTTTCCCCCCCCATCGAGTACAGTTCATTCGGATTTCCACTCCCCATATGCATGACTTTGCACTTCTTGGCATTGAATCTCAGCTGCCATATCTTCGACCACTCTTCCAGTTTCCTTAGATCCCGTCTCATTCTCTCCACTCCTTCCGGCGTGTCCACTCTGTTGCAGATCTTAGTGTCATCCGCAAAAAGACAAACCTTACCTTCTATCCCGTCTGCAATGTCGCTCACAAAGATATTGAACAGGACCGGTCCCAACACCGATCCTTGCGGCACACCACTTAAAACCGCTCTCTCTTCAGAGAAGGCTCCATTTACCATCACACATTGTTTTCTGTCCGTCAACCAATTTGCAATCCAGGTCACCACATCGGCACTCACTCCCAAGCTTCTCGTTTTATTCACCAGTCTCCTGTGCGGGAACCGTATCAAAGCTTTGCTGAAATCCAAGTAGATGACATCTAGTGCTCTTCCTTGATCCAATTCCTTGGTTACCCAGTCAAAAAAGTCAATCAAATTTGTCTGACAGGATCTTCCCCTGGTGAATCCATGCTGCCTCTGGTCCATCAATTCTCCAGACTGTAGATAGTTGACTATTCTCTCTTTCAGCAGTGACTCCATACTTTTCCCACCACTGAAGTGAGGCTAACCGGTCTGTAGTTGCCTGCCTCTTCCCTGTTCCCACTCTTGTGAAGCGGGACCACCACCGCTCTTCTCCAATCACTCGGCACCACTCCCGTTTCTAGGGATCTATTGAACAGGTCACACAGCGGACCCGCCAGAACATCTCTGAGCTCCCTCAATATCCTTGGATGAATCCCATCAGGCCCCATGGCTTTGTCCACTTTCAGGTTCTTTAGTTCTTCCCACACATTTCTACTGTAAAAAGATTTTCATCTATTCCCCTTCCCTCCAGTTTCTTGTTGTTTAGAGATGGTCCTTCTCCAGGGTCTTCTTTAGTGAACACAGAGCTGAAGTATTCGTTTAATATTTCTGCCATTTCTTCGTCTCTCTCTACACATTGATCATTACCACCTTTCAATTTCACTATACCACTTTGGACCTTTCTCTTTTCGCTGATGTATCTGAAAAATGTTTTGTCACCATTTTTTATCTCCTTGGCAATGACAAAAAGAAATACACCATACTGAAAGAACAGTATACACCATACGTTATTGATTCCAGAAATCATCCCATCACACCTTTTCCGTGCCTTTGCTGTCGTTACAAAAGTCGTTACAAAAGTCAACTTGACCCCTCATTATATGAACTGACTTCATTTGCCTGATTTTCACTTTGTATTTGTTTTGATATGCCTTGCCCAGATGCAGTTTTTCTTGATTGTATGAATCAATGTACATGTGATTATTGATTGTCATATATATCTAGTCAATATGCCTTTTTGAAGATGTCATTGTTTGGATTTTAAGTTGATGATACAATTTGAGTTATTAGTCCCTATATTCCAAGAGTTAAGGTTCCAGAGGGGAATATCATTCTTTTTCCTTATTTTTTGTTTTTATTTTCTTGAATTTCTTCACTTTCTTGTGCAGAGATTCACACAGATGGTTTAGAACATTAATTTGCATTTGAACACATAGCATGCTGAACACTTTTCCTCTGAATGAGCTGTCACTTGTTTCAATGAAAATGTTTTACCTTACACACACATTATCTGAATTTGTCTGTAGTTCCAAATGTTTATTTACTTACTCCCGGTTACAGGTTAAAGAGAGAATTGCAACAGTCATTGCAACAGTCATTAGTTTTCCTAAATCTTAACAAAACCTTCCTATTAGCCATTACAGGTATCATTCCATTAGTTACAGGGATTTTCTTTTCCAATTTATGGTACACAAATACAGAGCTTCCAGGCCATTTTTAAAAATTGTTTCTTGTGAATTTGAATATGTTTTAACACAACTATTAATGAATTGTCACAGCCATATGTGCAAATGATTGTTATCATCCCTATGTGACGTATGTGCTATTTTAAAAGGACAAGGTTATATTTCCATAGAATTTGGTCTAATTGGCAGGAAAAACTGTTAAATTGGCTCACATTTCTAGAGGTAATTGGCAGTGATTACTTGTTGTTTGCTCTGATCCTTTACTTGTGAGTTTGAAAGCAGTGTGAATGTGTTTGCCTACCTGTTTATTGTTTAGATGGGCCTGAAACAACATCTTCTATCACCATGAATACAGTCAATGTTAGAGGTCAAGTATGACACAGAACCTCTATGCTTACTTTAATACAGCAACTTCCCTGGAAAAGAGACCTCCTCAGGATGAGTCATGTTTAACGAGGACGGGTAAGCTCAGAGTATACCCTCTGACAACCTAAGACAGTTGCATAGCCCTGTATGTGATGATTGTCCCCAATCATTAAGAGGAAAATAATGAAAATGTAGGTTATTTGTTAATTGCTGCTTTAAAACACTTTCTTAGTGTTTGGGTAATTGCCAGGTTCTTGTGGCCTGGTTTGGCCTCTGTTGGAAACAGGATGCTGGGCTTGATGGACCCTTGGCCTGACCCAGCATGGCAATTTCTTATGTTCTTAAAAGATAAAACTACCTCATGTGTTAACAAATACCTGGAACAAGAAGGCCTGACCAGCATTGGAATGCAGAGTAAATGTGAAGATGAGACTGAGTAAGCAAAGAATGTGTGATGTTTGTGAGACACGTGAGAGAAATGTACCAGCAATATAAAAGACCTTGAGAGCCATGTTTAATAGTCTAAAAGAGGGTAATGCAAATTTGACACAATGCTATGTTTATTCCCATAACGAAATACAATCTCATTCTTTCAGTTTCCACTATTTTGATTTAGTTAGCCCACCATTAGGACAGGTAATGCCAGGTACAGGCCATTTGGTATGAAGAATTAGAAGTGTTAATTCTTCAAGAGGGGAATGATGATAATCTGGATTTAAATAGTTAAATAAGGATTAAAATAATTAAATGATGAAATTAATGAAACAGTTTTGCCCAAGAGAATGGAATGTATTTGTCTTTATTAGCAAGCAAAACAATTATGAGTAAGAGAAACAGAAGCAGTTTTACCAGACAACTGTCTGCAACTCAAGGCCTAGTTCTGAGATAAGGACACCTGGTATTTTCTAGTATTAGCAAGTTTCAGCAATTCTCCACTCCAAGAAAGGGGGCCTATTCCAGAGAACACTGTCAGCGAAATTCTTTATATAAGACTGTAATGTGTAACTAAGAAACTGAGAAGACTTTGATGCGTCATCATTAGATGCTATAAATCATTCCTAGGAAAACCTGTATCTTTTCCTGTATATTTCCTATTCTGACTTTGCTTTCTATAATAAATAGTATTAATTGAGAAATACTTAGATTGTGAGTATTTTCTATAATAAGGTAATAAATTAAGGTTTAAAGTGTTAATTATATATGAAGTGCCGGCCTTCTCTTTGAACTCTCTGGGTACGCAGCCCCAGATAAATGAACAGTATACGACCACAAAGGAATATAGGAGATCTTGGAGAATTTCGTTCATAAGACGTTGAAAGATGGCTGGGGTGTTATAGATGCTGAAAGGCATCACGATGTACTCATAGTGACCATCCCTAGTGTTGAATGCGGTCTTCCAAATATCTTTCGGTTGGATGCACATGAGATTGTAGGCGCCCCTAAGATCCAGTTTTGTGAAGATGCGAGCCCTTTGGAGGCGGTCAAACAGCTCACTCATGAGGGGCAAAGGGTACTGGTCCTTTCGGGTTATGGCATTAAGCAAGGGCACAGGCCACTGTCTTCTTCTTAACAAAGAAAAAACCCGCTCCTGTGGGAGAGTCAGAGGGTCTAATGAACCCTTTTTCTAGGTTTTCTTTAATATACTCAGACATGGCTAGGGTATCTGGATGAGACAGTGGATAGGTTCTGCCCTTGGGAGGCGTCATGCCAGGCAGGAGTTCTATAGGGCAATTCAGTTTGCGAAGAGGAGGTAGCGTGTCTGCCTTTTGCTTCGAGAAGACGTCCTTGAATTCGGCATACTGGGTAGGCAACTCAGTGAGGGTGGTGAACTTTAGGACGGTTACCACTGGAGACACTTGCCTTAAACAAGTCTTCTGGCACTTGGGACCCCATTACACTGCAGGGACTGCCATCGAATTGAGGTTCGTGTGCCTGGAGCCAGGGCAGCCCCAGGATGACTGGATGTGTTGAACGTTTCAGAACATAGAAGGACATCTCCTCCTCGTGGAGAGTTCCCACTGTGAGGTGGATGGCCACCGTTCGGTGGGTAATGAGTCTTGGGAGATGTTCCCCTTGGATGGATGCAATGCAGAGAGACACCTCTAGGGACTGCAGAGGGATGTTCAGGAATTTGACGATGTCATCCATGATGAAGCTTCCACTTGCCCCAGTGTCAACTAGGGCAGTGATGGCGAAGAAGCGAGACTCGATGCCAAGGGAGACTGGAAGTAGAACTTGGGGGCCAGTGACAGTAGCGCCCAAGCTCGAGACCCCCACCGGGGTCAGGCGTTGCAGTTTCCCTGTCAAACCGGGCAGGACTGCTGAAGATGTCCGGAGGCACCACAGTAAAGGCAGAGACCTTCCTTTCTCCGCCGAAGGTGTTCAGTCTGAGGTAGTCACCCACGGTTGATATGCATTGGTTCTTCAGCAGGAGGCGGTGGTGGCGATAAAGCCTTAGATGGTGGACTTTTGGCATGCATTGGCTGTGGAGTAGGAGATCAAGAGGCCTTTACTTCTAGGCGCCGTTGCCGGAGTCGGTGGTCGATCTTCCCGGTTAGGGAGATCAGGTCCTCTAGAGATGTGGGAGTCTCACGGACGGCGAGTTCATCTTTGAGAGCACTGGAGAGACCATCTAGGAAGATGGCTTGCAGGCAATCTTCTTGCCACCTGAGCTCAGTAGCCAGGGTCCTGAATTCCACCGTGTACTCGGAGAGGATTTTTGACCCTTGACGGAGGTGGAGAAGGTTATGGCTGGTTACTGCTTGACCGCCCGGGTCTCCAAAGGTTTGTTTGAATACCGTGACAAACTCAGACAACTGGGAGAGCATGGGATCGGAGCATTCCCACAATGGAGAAGCCCATACTAAAGCCTTTCTCTCTAAGCGAGAAAGGATGAAAGTCACTTCCGTGGTCTCCTTTAAGAACAAGGAGGATTGCAGTGCAAATTGCATGAAGCACTGGTTGAGGAAGCCTTGACAGAGTCGTGGATCCCTGTTGAATTGAAGAGGTGCTGGAAGAGCCAGTGACGCTCTGGGTAGCAGAGAAGCCGATAGGCCCACGGGATTGGCCAGAGCTGTATCTCGCAACTGGGAAGGAAGCTCTTCAACCGAAGAAGCCAGTGATTCCAAGGCTCGTTGATGCTCTTGGACAGTTGCGGCCAGACTCGGTAGGGCCCAGGAGGCAGGAGACTCTGCCAAGTCCATGGCCTTAACAACCTGTTGCACCTGGAGGTGGACCCTTGTTCTGGAGCAGTGCTGATAGGCTCCCTGGTCGGACTCAGGGAGCACCTGCTACCAGGAGGCGGAGCACAGGAAGAGACAGAGGCTAGCTGAAGCTTTCACCACTGAAGCGCGTGGTCCCCCCGGGTGGAGCCCTTGGGGACCCAGGCCGCTTGGACTTAGGTGGGCCTCGCAGGGTCTCCCAGAAAGGAAGTTCAAAGGTGTGCCCACCAGGATCAAGGGTGCGCGGTCAACTTCAAGGCAGGAGGTGTGGAGGACCAGAGAAGGCCAGAACAGTGTCTGAGATGACAAGGCTAGGAGCAGGGCCAGAATCAAGGAGCAGGGTCAGTAATAGCAGAGGTCAAGTTCCAAAGGTCAGTCCAAGAGTAGTCAGCCAAAGCAGAGGTCAAGTTCCAAAGGTCAGTCCGAGAGTAGTCAGCCAAAGCAGAGGTCAGGTTCCAGAGGTTAGATGTGGTCAAGTAGACAGGCAGAGGTCAGTATCCGGGCAGCAATCAGCGTAGTCATGAACAGGCAGAGGTCAGTACCAGTCAGTCCAAGAGGTACTACCTGAGTGGACGTAGGAACAGACGGGCGCTGGAACAAGACTGGAACAGGCGATGAGACACGGAGGCAAACTAGTGCACACATAGTGTCGACCCAATTGCCAAGGCAAGGAATAGCAGGCAGGCACTTCCTTTAATACTGCATTCAATCAGGGCGCACTGCGGTGCTAGGACCCATGCAGGACGCTGAGCCCCGCCGTGAGGCCTGGTGTGCTGAGGGAGGCCCAGCGAGCACCACTGCGGGACGCCGAGACCTGAAGGAGCTTGCGGCTGCTGCTGGAGAGGCCAACCCGGGACCTGCAGAGGAGTTCGAGAGGTGAGCAGGTCCGTGCGCGGGCTGAGCGCGGACAGGGTGCGCAACACATTGAACATCATACATCTAGTAACATTGGTATTGCCAGGGACATTAGGGGTGTGCATTCTTTTTCGACGTATTGTGAATCCGCAACGTATATGCCATATTCGTTGTATTAGTGGGGGTTCCAAAACATATGGCAAACCCCCATGAATACAACGGATCACCAACGAATAGACCCCCCGTCCTGACCCCCCCCCCCCCAAGACTTGCCAAAAGTACCTGGTAGTCCAGTGGAGTTCCTGGAGCGATCTCCTGCACGCGGGTCGCCGGCTGCTGGTATTCAAAATGGCGCCGAAAGCCTTTGCCCTTACTTTGTCACAGGTGCTATCGGCGCCATTTTGAATACCGGCAGCCGACAGCCCGAGTGCAGGAGATCGCTCCAGGAACCCCGCTGGACCACCAGGTACGTTTGGCAAGTCTTGGGGGGGGGGGGGGGTGTCAGGAGGGTGGGGGGTTGGTAGATAAATAACTTTAAAGGGTTGGGATGGGGTTTTTTTGGGGGGAACTAATGTATTTTTGACATATGAATGGATCAAGGGCCCCCGAGAACGGATGCAACAGATTTGGGCCCCTATGAATCCAAATCCCAAATGGGATGAATCCGTCCCTACTGCACATCCCTAAGGGACATCAATATAAGTTAAATGCTCTGTTTGAAGTTCTCATCCCTAAGTGTGAACTTTGGAATATAGTTATATTTTTTCAAGCAGTTTTTAATGTGAGGCTTTTTGCATTTTTGTATTTGTGTGTGAGCCTCTTGTGATGAGCGAATGGTCATGGTGGTTGTGGTGTGAGAGTGAGAGTGAAAGATTGGGCGAGTGTGGATGTGTGTGGGCGCTACACTTTACATGTGTAATTATAAGTGAAATTTATTTTTGGTAATGATAAAAAAATTTTTGGTACTGTATAATATTTTCATTAATAGAATAAATGCAATTTATAAGTGGAATTTATCCTTAGTATTTGAAAATTTCTTATCAAAGAATTGAGACCTTAGGGATGTATATTTGACTGTTCTGTACTTGTTCTTTGGTTTTCACATGAAAGAAAAGCCTGGTGGGCCAGCCAAAGGAGCTCTGTGGGCTGAATCCAGCCTGTGGACCATAGTTTGGGGAACCCTGTTATAGATGAATGATAGGAGGTGTTCCAAGGTCCAGGGAGAGAGGAAGATATAGAAAAGTTAGACTCAAATGATGAGGAAAAGCTTTCAATTCTATTATAGGGATCACTACAAATATATTCTAGAGATTTCAGAATGTTTTTCTTTCACTTAAAAATATGCGTCATCAGTACCACTAGTTGAAATCAAGAAAACCCTATTGTTAAAATAAAATTGCCCCTAGTTATACAGTATTTGAAGGGCATGTGTAGTGAATATTAATTCTTATTGTCTGTCAGTCACAGATAACACTGTTAATTCATCAATTTTGAAACTCTTTTTAAACTGCAACTCTGAATCTTCTGAGAAGCATTGGGAGCAAGCCATCTTACCAGGAGGGTCTCAGTTTCCTCACACTGGCTGGATCCTTTCTTATTAACCCAGCACCATTTCCTTTTATGGAAGAAATTGAAATGGTGCCATTCTCTGTCTGTAGGCACCATGTACAATTGTATCACAGGTAGGGCAAAGAAAGAAGACTTGGGGTAAACAGATCCAGAGAGGCTGTGGGAGGGCTTGGTAGGAGTTTGAAGGGTTTTTTTCTTTTTTTTTTTTGTAACAGGATAGACCTTTTTTTCTTTTAGTTTTGTTTTTTTTTTCTTTTCATTTCAAATAAATGAAATGAAACAAAAAATGAAATGGAAAAATAACCCCAAACAAAATGAAAAATGTGCATGTACAGACTGAACATTTACCAAAAGGTAACTGGCTGAAAATAGCCACCTGTCTGAGCTGCTCAACAACTCTTTGAAAATTGGCGCCTTTGCCATAAATATGTCGCCCACTGTAAGGCAAGAATGTGCCACCACTTGTTGTCTGATCTTTTGAAATATGACACAGATACAGAAATGGTACAACTTTCTATTATCAGCTATTTGACAATATCACAGATTTCATGAGTTTATAAGCATATGAAGATTAAAGGACAGTAAAATGAGGATAAAGGTCATTTGATAAACATTGTATGGAATGGCAAGTTCTAAAAAAACAAAAATGTTATCTTTCAGATGAGGATCTCCTAGTAAGCAATGAGGATGAAGATTCATGGAAGATGTGGATTCTTATTGCCTTCTCCATATTTACCCCTCTTCTGTCCCTAGTTGCCATTTTTGTTATGAGCTGGAAGAAAAGCAACACAACAGAAGAAATACAATATTCTGAAAGGTGAATTTTAAAAGGGATGCACATGCCAAAATTGAGAGATGTGCATACAAGTAGTATATGTGCATGTCCACCTGAATTAAAAAAGGCACCTACATGCACGCGCATCTCCTGAGGCATGAATATCTCACTTGAATTCAAAAAGGGGCATGGTGTGGGCGTGATTTGGGTGGGGCATGGGCATTCCAAGGTGGGACCACGAGATGTGCGCACAGGTACCTACATGTCTGGGTATGTACCCAGGTCCAGGGCCGGGTAACTTTATGTCTGCTATGGAGGAGGTGTAAGTGTTAAAAACAAAAAAAGCATACCTGGGGAGGTTTAAGGGGTCTGGGTTAACTAGGGGGAGAGCAGGCTAAAGATTTGGAGTACCTAGCTCTTCAATGGTTAAACTGGTGAAACTGATCATTGCGTGAACAGAGCCTGGCACATACCTGGATATGCGTGGCTGTGTTCTCTCACTGGCAAAATTGGGTGCATGCATACATGCCCCAGAGTAATTTTATAAAATATGCACATATGTTATAAAGTAGCTGTGTGTCCCTGGGTGTGGGCTGCCACACATGCATCAATGTGCGCCCGCAAACCCTTTGAGAGTTACTGTCTCTGTAAGCATTTCATGGCTGTAAACATTTCTGGTTAACAGCTGGGAACTGGAATCAGGTTCAGATGGGGTTTATGTTTCATTGTGTGCCATTTCAGTTCCTGTTGGAAAATACCTGATTTACTAGTGGACATATTTCCTTTAGAATAAAAGTGAAAAATATCAAGCTGCTTCCAGTTTCAAGCTTGCACTAAGGAATGGAACAAAAGTTAAAGGGACAGAGCCACACTGAAAGTGGTTCTTTTAAATTTAGTATCTAACCTCCTTCCCTTGCCCCACCACAGCAGGTCCCTTTCTCACAGATCATTTAATTTTAAATTTCCAAAAGAAATAACCCAGGATCTCTATCTATGTCTGTCACTGCTCTCCAGCACATTTGTCTGGACAGCTCCTTTGATGGATGGCCAGGCTCAAATTAACAGCATGCTTTTCAGCTTTTTGAAATTGTGAGGTTTACAGCAATGCCTTAATATATGCAAGAGATACATTCCAGTATTTTTTTCTGAGAGCTTAAGTGTCATTTTCACTTTTTTGCATGCATTTCTAAGACATTTAAAACAAAAACAATAGTTGCAGTTGAGCTCATTACCATGCACATCACCTTGCCTACAAAACATCAGAAGTGTGAATCAACCATTATTTAATTCTTTAATAAGTTTTGTTTTTCTTTTTTCATTACTAGGAGGGTTGGTTGTTGAATATTGATATTTTCCCTACCTTTGGACTTCATTTTCTGAGCATATATTTTCTTTTTAACCACTGATATTTTTATATGACTAGATCAAAGAGTAGCAGCCAGTTAGAAGCTGTATCAGCATCTTCACATGTGCAATATCCAGATGATCCCGTCTGTGAGTAATAGATCATTTCCATTGTAAAATTCTCTGTATACAAAGTGATATAGTGTGATTGGAAGAAGATGATGATCCAACAAGATCAAATAATCATTTATTTATTTAAAATATTTTATATACCGTTTTTTATACTATATGTAATCAAAACGGTTTACAGTATAACATACATAAAATCACAAACTTAAATTTAATACAAGGTAAAAGACTTTGAGAAACTTAAAAAATACAGTATATTCTTAAATAATATGAGCAACAAATTAAAAGCTCTAGAAAGAGGGAAGGAATGAGGACAGTGGAGCTTGACACAATTCAAAAAGCAATATAGGAGAGGCAAGATTAATTGGCCTCATGGATGTTAAAAGCACACTTAAAGAGAGAGGTTTTTAAGCACTTTTTAAATTCGGTCCTTCTATTCCTGGGATGGAATTCCAAAGTTGCGGGCCAACTACTGAAAACACACGGTGTCTCATTATATCTAGTTGGGCAATTTTGATAGTAGGAACTTATAGAAAGTTATTTTGGGATAAGCGTATGTTTCTGGAAGATCTATAGATGTGTAATCGGGAGCTGAGCCACGTTGAGGTGTTGTCATTTAATAATGGAAAACATTTTGAATTTGATCCTGAATTTGATGGGTAACCAGTGTAGAGAATAAAGTACAGGAGAAATATGGTTTCTACATGACTTGCTGGTAAGGATGCGTGCTGCTGAGTTTTGAATTAGTTGTAGTGGTTGGATAGCATTTTGGTGGAGCCCAAAGAACAGGGCATTACAGTAGTCTAAATTGCTAAAGATTAAAGATTGAAGGATTGTTCTGAAGTCTTGATGAAAGAGTAGGGGTTTCAGATGTTTCAGCATGTGTAGCTCAAAGAAAGAGTTTTTTTTACTGTTTGGGATATGTGGTGTGACATGGAAAGACTGGAGTCGATAGTGACTCCAAGGTTGCGGGCTTTAGATGTGATTGGTAGAAAAGTACCATTAAGATCAAGATGAGCAGGAGGTCTGCAGTCAGACAATGAGATGGAAGATAAATGTACAATTTCTGTTTTTGAGGTGTTAAGTTTCAGATGATTGTGAGAAGGCCAGGATTTTATGGTTTTGATGTATAAGGAAACCAAAGATAGAGTGTTGGACCATGATTTTGAGTATGGAACAAAAAACTGGATATCATCTGCATATATTTTGAATTGGATATTGAGACTTTCTAAAATATAGCACAATGGTAAAAGACAGATGTTAAACAGAATGTGTATGCTAATAGTGCCAAGAGAATGCCACGAATGGAATTTCTGAATCATGAGACCTAGTTGGAATTGGGGGTTTCCAATCAAAGGCAAACAATATTTTTCCCATGGAAAACTTAAATAAGATCTAATAAATTTCCAACCCTTTCATATCATGTTTATCAATAAAGATTTGGAGATGTATATAGGAAGATTATTCTGACAAGCATGCAGCAGATAAAACAAACTGAGGTATTGTAAACTTCCTATTTCAACCACACTATTTGGTGTTAGCTTTGAAAGCCATTCTGCTAGTATTTTAAAATTACAGCCATATTATAAAAAAAAAAATACACCTGAAAATCCCATACCTCCTTCTTTTGGCATTGTGTATTAAGATTATTTTAGGAAGTTAATTAGTTTCCTGGAAGATTATTGTATGGAAAGGTGGGATTGATAGTGGATCAAAATAATCACCAGTAATTGATAAATGTGGATCACTATGTATATTACACATAGCTTAAGCATAAGGATGGTTGAGGCCTGAAACTGTAGTATGCTGTCTTTTGTTTTTCTTTCTGACTGCATGGTACTAATGAACTGAACATAAAGCAGGAGAGACTGTTCTTTCTAACAACTGTTTTTCTAAGAGATAAGACCAGTTCTTAGGCAGAACCAGGATCTTTCATTAGCCATAGTTTAACGAGCTACAGCTTGACATGGTCAGTTACGAGTGCAAGTCAGAACACCTAACACTTGTAGACCCTGATTAAAACCAGAGAAAGTGAGAAGAGGCGGCTGAGGGGGGATATGATAGAGGTCTTTAAGATCATGAGAGGTCTTGAACGAGTAGATGTGAATCAGTTATTTGCACTTTCGGATAATAGAAGGACCAGGAGGCATTCCATGAAGTTAGCAAGTAGCACATTTAAGACTAATCGGAGAAAATTCTTTTTCACTCAACGCACAATTAAGCTCTGAAATTTGTTGCCAGAGGATGTGTTTAGTTCAGTTAGTGTAGCTGGGTTCAAAATAGGTTTGGATAAGTTCTTGTAGGAGAAGTCCATTAACAGCTATTTCCTGGCGTGTAGCCAGATGGACTCAGAACGAATGGGATAGTATCCGCGTGCTAGCAGTTGGAGACGAATCTGACGTCAGCACGGGGTATATATATCCCCACAGGAAGCGTAGCAACTTAGTAATTTCCATCTCCAAAGCAGTTTGGAGAGCCTGCACGCTCGCTGAGCGTGTTTTCCAAATCTACTTTCTATTTTCTACTTTCTTCCACTAAAACTTCTACAGCATCGAGCCCCGCACTCCTTTGGTGATACCCTAAGGTCCCTCCCCCAGTAGAGTTTCCCGGGGTGATTTCCGTGATCCCCCGGAGGTTTAAGTCCTCGGTCCGGTGGGCGAATCGCGGCAGGGACATAGCCCCCGGGCGAGGTTCGGGTGAGGCATACGAGGCGCCTCGGTCCCGGCGTGGACGAGTCAGCGGGTGCATATCCTCAAACGTGGTGGTGAAGGTACTTGCCCTCTCCCCCCGCAGCCGGAGACCGCCCGGGTTCCAGCCGGGAAGCGCCGAGGATCAGGTAAGGCGTACATCTCTTATTTTTGGTCTCCGAGGAACAGAGGATCGGCGGTGTAGCACGCCGTGGAGGGCGCCATTTTGTGGGCCTTGTTCACTTATTGAGCGCCCGTAATAGGCGCGGCTCTATTTCTCCTTGTGCGTATATTGCCTTATTGCTAAGAGCATATTGAATGCCACTGAGAGTGTATTGCTAACCGCATATTGCTGAGAGCCTATTGAATGCCATTGTGCGTATATTGCTAAACGCTTATTGCTGAAAGCCTATTGAATGCCCTTGAGCGTGTATTGCTAACCACATATTGCTGAGAGCCTATTGAATGCCATTGTGCGTATATTGCTAAACGCTTATTGCTGAAAGCCTATTGAATGCCCTTGAGCGTGTATTGTTAACCGCATATTGCTGAGAGCCTATTGAATGCCATTGTGCGTACATTGCTAACCGCATATTGCTAAGAGCATATTGTATGCCACTGAGCGGGTATTGTTAACCGCCTATTGCTGAGAGCCTATTGAATGCCATTGAGTGTATATTGCTAAACGCTTATTGCTGAGAGCCTATTGAATGCCATTGAGCGTGTATTGCTAACCGCATATTGCTGAGCGCTTATTGAAAGCCTAAGCGTGTATTGTTAACTGCATATTGCTGAGAGCATATTGCATACAATTGAGCTGTTTTCATGACCGCCTAGTGCTGAGAACATATTGCATATTATTATTATGGTTAAGCGCTTGTTGTATTAAGCGCATATTGCTGCCGCATATTATTATTCTTGTGCGCCTGTTGTATTAAGCGCATATTGCTGCCGCATATTATTATTATTGCGCGCCTGTTATATTAAGCATATATTATTGCTGCTTCTTTTTCAAATGGAACAGAACGCATCAGCGTCTTCAGCGGCGGCGCCGCCTGCTTCAGGCATTAAAGCCCTTGGCCTCTGCTCTGCATGCCAGCTTAGAGCCACACACAGTGAAGAGCCAGACTCCCTAGGTGCCCAATGTGAGGAGGCCGTGGGACCATCGGGCCAGGACCCGTCTCAGCCACGATTTGCTGACAGTTCCCCAGGGGTTACCCCGGATTTAGCGGGCAGTCTCAACCACTCGGGAATCCCGGGGGATCTTGTACCCCGGCGATTAGAGGCTGCTTCCATTTCCTGGGTGGATCTCTTTAAGGGGATTCATGCCTTTGTACAGATGCAAACGGCTTCTCATCCAGGCCCGGCGGTTCCTGCTGTTCCTGTTGTTCCTGTGGTTGCTGTGGTTCCGGCGGTGGCTGCGACTGGGGCGGCTGCTGCGGCGGCCGCTGCGGTGGCGGCTCCTGCGGATCCTGTTCCTGGACCCTCACGCCCTTATCGTGAGCGGGTCCTCCCGCCGCTGGACAGTCCAGATCAGTCAAACGAGGAGGTTTCACCGGATGAATCCGAACTCCCGGACGAGGGGGAACTTCCCCCAGGGATTGAGCCATATAGGACCATGAGGCGGTTCTTCCCCAAGGAGGATCTCTCCGACTTGGTGTCTCAGTGTCTGGCAGAGTTGGATATTACAGGTCCTAGCGCTACGGTACCCTCTGCGCAGAACCCCCTGCTGGAAGGTCTTCGTCCTACAGCCCGCCATTTTCCATTCTTGCAAGCAGCACAACAACTGATAGATTTAGAATGGGCGGCACCAGCGGCTTCCTTCAAAGGGGGCCGGGCCCTGACGGGCATGTACCCATTGGCACCGGCTATCCAGGACCTGCTGGCGTGCCCTCAGGTGGACGCCTTGATTAGCGCTGTGGTCAAGCGCACTACCATTCCAGTGGAAGGGGGGACGGCCCTCAAGGAGCCTCATGACCGGCGACTGGACGCCATTCTGAAGCAGACCTTTGAGGTGGCAGCTCTATCTTTGCGGATCACAACCTGCTGCACAGTGGTGACGCGTTCCTGTTTGTCACAGGTTAGGAACAAAGCTCCAGCAGCTGACATGGAGTCAGCTCTCTCGTTCCTCACAGATGCTGCATCTGACCTGGTCCGAACAACGGCCAAGGGGATCTCTTCCTCCGTAGCTGCCAGGAGGCAGCTCTGGATCCGGAAATGGTCAGCCGATGCGCCTTCAAAGACACGCCTCACCAGAATGCCCTTTAAGGGCTCCTTCCTATTTGGCAGCGACCTGGATAAACTGGCCAGTACATGGGGTGCCTCTCCAGTGCCTAGGCTGCCGGAAGATCGGTTCAGAAGGGGCCAGCGCGCCTTTCCAAGGCCCTCCAGGGGCAGGAGTTCACAGCGCTTTGTTCCTTACAGGAGTCGCTACCAGGCACCACGTCCTCAGGCCAGGAATCAGTCCTTTCGGATCAAGCAGTGCAAGAGGGGTGCAGGCCCGGGCTCAGGTCCCGGCCGCGCCTCCCAATGAGAATCCGTCGATTCATCTGGGGGACGAAGTCATAGGGGGCAGGTTAACCCTCTTCTACCCCAGATGGGTCGAGATCACGTCGGACCAGTGGGTCCTCGCCATTATCCGGGAGGGATATTATCTGGACTTTCATCATCTCCCTCCGGACAAGTTTGTGGAATCGGCATGTCCCATGCACAAGAAGGCAGCCTTGGAAGCTACCCTGGCGAGGCTCCTGTCCTTGAAAGCCATCATCCCAGTACCTGCCTGGGAAGTGAATTCTGGACACTATTCCATTTATTTCATGGTATCCAAGAAAGGGGGCACCTTTCGGCCTGTACTGGACCTCAAGTCAGTCAACCGATACTTACGGGTCCCGAGGTTTCGCATGGAGACGCTGCGCTCCGTCAAGGCTGCAGTACAGCCTGGAGAATTCCTCACGGCATTAGACCTGTCAGAGGCATACCTGCACATCCCGATCCATCCGGATCATCAGTGCTACCTACGCTTCAAGGTTCTGGGTTGCCACTTCCAATTCCGGGCTCTGCCCTTCGGATTGGCCACGTCACCGCGGACCTTCACCAAGGTGGTTGTCATGGTAGCAGCGGCCCTCAGGCGGGAAGGAATTCTGGTCCATCCCTACTTAGACGATTGGCTGATCAGGGCGAAATCACGAGAGGAGAGTCATCGGACAACCGACAGGGTGATCGCCCTTCTGGAAAGCTTGGGCTGGGTAATCAACCTCAGCAAGAGTTGCCTACAGCCTTCCCAGTCACTGGAATACCTGGGAGTACAGTTCAACATGCAGGCAGACACAGTCAGTCTCACTACCAAGAGAAGGTTGAAACTTCAGACGCGTAGCCAGTACTTGATGGGAGCCAGTCGGCCCATAGCTTGGGACTATCTGCAGGTTCTTGGTCTCATGGCATCCACCCTGGAAGTGGTACCTTGGGCAAGGGCCCATATGAGGCCTCTACAACACTCCCTGCTCTCTCGCTGGAGCCCTCGTCTACGGAACTATTCCACGCACCTACCTCTGCCTGCCAGAGTCCGGACACAGTTACGGTGGTGGCTGCAGTCCGACCACATGAGCAAGGGGTCGAGGATGTCCTCTCCCACGTGGACTCTGCTCACCACAGATGCCAGCCTGAGCGGCTGGGGAGCACACTGCGAAGGACTCACCGCACAAGGGCGGTGGCACGGAGAAGAGTCAGCGTGGAACATCAACCGTCTAGAGGCTCGGGTAGTCCGATTGGCATGCCTTCGATTTGCTCACAAACTGAAGAACAGAGCAGTCAGAGTGATGTCAGACAACGCCACCACGGTGACATACATCAACCGTCAGGGTGGAACCAGAAGCCAACAAGTATCTCTGGAGATCGCCCCACTGATGGTTTGGGCAGAGGCGAATCTTCGGGACATCTCCGCCGTCCACATTGCCGGGAAGGACAACACCACGGCAGACTTCCTCAGCAGAGAACGTCTAAATCCGGGAGAGTGGCAGCTGTCACCCACAGCCTTCCAGATGATTGTGGATCACTGGGGGATCCCGGACATGGATTTACTGGCAGACAAGTCCAATGCTCAAGTACCCAGATATTTCAGCCGCAAGCGCGATCCGTTCTCCCACGGAATCGATGCCCTGGTTCAGCCGTGGCCTCCAGGGACTCTGCTATACGCCTTTCCTCCGTGGCCTCTGCTGGGCGCCATCATCCACAAGATTCAGAAACACCGGGGCCTAGTTCTTCTAGTGGCACCAGACTGGCCAAGAAGACCCTGGTACGCGGACATGAGAAGACTTCTGGCAGGGAAGCCTCTTCCCCTGCCTCCTCTCCGAGACCTTCTACGTCAAGGTCCCATCCTCCACGAGGATCCAGCTCAATTCTCTCTTACGGTCTGGCCATTGAGAGGGCTAGACTGAAGAAAAGAGGTTACTCGGAGCCCGTGATAGATACACTCCTCCGAGCTCGCAAGTTTTCCACATCCCTCACCTACATAAGGATCTGGAGAGTATTTGAAGCATGGTGCGACACTCATGGCACCAATCCACATGCGACCACAATCCCTATTGTGTTGGATTTCCTGCAGGATGGACTTCAGAAGAGTCTCTCCCTCAGCTCCATCAAGGTTCAGGTGGCTGCGCTGTCTTGCTATGGTCCCAGGAGGGATGGCAAGACCATCGCCAAGCACCCAGATGTTTCTCGCTTCCTGCAAGGAGTCAAGCATATTCGTCCGCCACTGAAGTGGCCAGTGCCCTTATGGAACCTCAACCTTGTTTTGGATTTCCTCGCAGGATCCACCTTCAGACCCCTTCGGGGCCTGTCTCTCCTTTCTCTAACCTTGAAGATGGTGTTCTTGCTGGCTATCTGTTCAGCACGCCGCATCTCAGAGCTACAAGCACTGGCCTGCCGGGATCCATTTCTCAGAATCACTCCGGAGGCTATCCATCTTCGCACTGTTCCCTCCTTTCTACCGAAAGTGGTTTCACAGTTTCATCTTAACCAAACCATATCCTTGCCTACCACGGCGGGTTTGAAGAAATCTGAAGAAGGGCGTTTATTACGCCATCTAGACATTGGCAGATTGCTGCCCAGATATCTGGACGTGACACAAGAACTACGAAAGACGGACCATCTGTTCGTCCTGCACAGTGGGAAGAAGCAAGGTGAAGCGGCCTCACAGCCCACCATCGCCCGCTGGATTAAAGAAGTTATCAGAGCAGCTTATGTGGAGGCTGGGAAGTCTCCGCCTCTACAAGTCAAGGCTCACTCTACCAGAGCACAAGCGGCATCCTGGGCGGAATCCAGGATGCTATCGCCTGCAGAAATATGTAAAGCGGCGACATGGTCCTCCCTCCATACCTTCTCCAGGTTCTACCGTCTGGATGTCCAGGCTAGGGAGGACTCGGCATTTGCGAGGGCGGTCCTACATGGTCCTCAGGCAGCCTCCCGCCCAGGCTGAGAGTAAAGCTTTTGTACATCCCATTCGTTCTCAGTCCATCTGGCTACATGCCAGGAAATGTTGAGATTACTTACCTGATAATCTCCTTTTCCTTAGTGTAGACAGATGGACTCAGCATCCCGCCCAGCTGCCTGTGTACATGGGTTTCACCGATTCAGGGTAAGCCATGTCATTTGTTTACATAAAAGCGTACACTCTACCAGGTGTTAACGCCTTCCGGTTGGGAATGCTGGCGGTCTCCAGCTACTATCAATCGGTCAGGGGAATCCTGTTTTCACTTTTCACTGAGCGTCAGTACACACATCCATAACAGCTTTTGCAAGGAAGATTACTAAGTTGCTACGCTTCCTGTGGGGATATATATACCCCGTGTTGACGTCAGATCCGTCTCCAACTGCTAGCACGCGGATACTATCCCATTCGTTCTGAGTCCATCTGTCTACACTAAGGAAAAGGAGATTATCAGGTAAGTAATCTCAACATTAATCAAGTTTACTTAGGGAATAGCCACTGCTATTAATTGCATCAGTAACATGGGATCTTCTTGGTGTTTGGGTAATTGCCAGGTTCTTGTGGCCTGGTTTGACCTCTGTTGGAAACAAGATGCTGGGCTTGATGGACCCTTGGTCTGACCCAGCATGGCAATTTCTTATGTTCTTATGCTCTTATGAAGTGAAGAACCTTGTGGAATCCCTGAGGAAATTGAATAATGTGAGGATGCACATGTCCCTAGATGGATTTGATACTGACGATTGGTGAGGAAGGAGTTAAACCAGCTGTGAACCATGTCTGAGATACCAATTGAATGCAGTCTCGACAGTAAAATAGAATGATCAAGGGTGTCAAATGCTGCCGAGATGTCTAAGAGCACTAGTATGTAATCAATGTTGGAGTCAAATCCTCTTAGTAGCCTATCAAAGGAGGAAATCAGCAGGGTTTCCATATTGTGATTTTTTCGGAAACCATGTTGGTTTGGGTGAAGAAGCTCATTATCGTAGAGGTAGTTGTTTAACTGGTAGAGAACAATAGATTCTGTTACTTTTGTCAGAGTACAGAGTGACACTATTGGGCGAGATTGTTGAGGTTGGAGAAGTCTTCATTTTTCTTTTTTTGGATAGGTAGTACTGTGAGGACAGTTTAAACTGGTCAAGATAAACACCAGTGAGTAGTGATTGATTTATGAGGTTAGCAAGGAAATCGTATATTGGTAAACTAAGTGATTTCAGATAGTGTCCAGGACAGGGATTGAAAGGAGAAAAGGATATTTTTGTTTTATGAAAAATGCATATGATTGTGTCTGAGTTAGTGGGTGAGAATGATGACCAAGAACAGTCATCTTTATGGATGAGGTCTTTGGGATAGGGTAATCCCTAAAGAAAGCAACATAGAAGACAAGTAGAGTGAATCTCTCATTCAACACCTTATACTTTAAATTCTCACTAAGTCCAAATATTTCATGAGTTCTGTTTTGCATAGAAACACAGACTAGGACAGTAAATAGAAGACTTTTCCATGTTTACACCTCCCTCTCTCCTGATGTTACTCTTAAGTCTATCCCCTTGGAGCCTCATCTTATGACATATACATTTTAAAAACTGGTAAATTTGCTTATTTTGGTTATTCTGATTGCCAGGTTTAGTTGAGGGTCTTGATGTTTTGGCAAAATTCTGAGCCATGGCAGTGTACAAAACAGAGGAACTGATGATGTTACGATTCCTCCTGTAGCTGCGCCACAGGAGGCATCTCACCTTTTTCTGGAGGCCGCTCCGAAGCCAGGGCCTCGCCTGAACAAGTGTCCGGATCCTGCTCCACGACCTGAGAGGCCTTTGATATTGTTCGGGGCCTACTCGAGGCTTGCTCCACTGCAGCCTGGATGCTCTGGTGTGGGCCACGCCCTTCTCCTAAGAGGTGGGCCCGTGGCTCCTCCCCACTCTTGTAGAGCCAGCAAGGGATGGCCCATCTGGACTCCTCCCAGGGAGTTGCCTGCTCCTAGGCTATAAAAGCTTTGCTCCAGCACTCATGCTTTGCCTTGCATTGGAGTTACACGTCTCTGGATGTCTCCTCTTCCAGCGCTCCGTCAGGCCTTCGTTATTTGTTTCAGCCTGGTGTCCGGTGTCTTGCACGTTCCTGATGTGTTCCTGTTGTTCCTTGATGTTTGTTCCTGATCCTGATGTTTTAACCCGCTTCAGACTGCCGGTGTGCAGTAATCCGCTTCAGACTGCCGGTGTGCAGTAACCCGCTTCAGACTGCTGGTGTGCAGTAACCTGCTTCAGACTGCCGGTGTGCAGTACCTTACCCTGGACTGCTTGTGCAGCGCTTTTCCTTTCCTGCGCTGGTTCCGCTCCCGCGGATGTGGGACAGGGTAGTCCGTGACCAGACCAGTGGTACTGGCTGTGTAGGGCGCCCTGAGGGACAGTGCCAACGTCTCAACCTTCCAAGTCCCTACTTGTTTCAGAGTCTACGTCTACAGTACCTTGCTTTAGAGTCTACATCTACAGTCTATGGTTCCCAAGTCTTCGTCTATTGCTTTTGAACCGTCGTCTGCCTACGCCCTGAGTCCAGCCTGCTACCTCTTGCCATCTCAGCGGCAGGTCCGAAAGGGCCGGGAACAGTCGGAGGACTGTTCATTACCAACATTCCCTTGGCACGGAATCGTGCCAGGGGCCCAAGGGCACACTCCCTCTAAGGGGGACCGCTCTGCAAGCGCTCCCCATAATAGAATACAAGGCCTTCCAAGGCCGCCCATTACATAACAGAATGCAAGGCCATGTGCCCGGTGTACGTGGTCCGGTTAGGACTTGCTTTGTTTCTGGACCCAGAATTTTTTTTTCTGGTTTTCGTCTCTTCGACCTGCTGGAGGCAACAGCTTTTGTTATTTTTATGACCTGCTGGAGGCACCAGCTTCTGCCATTTTTACGACCTGCTGGAGGTGCCAGCTGTCTGGTTTCCACGACCTGCAAGAAGCGCCTGCATCCAGACCTTTGGCTCTTTGTCTCCAGGATGGAGTTCCACGACCTGCAGGAGGCGCCTGCGTTCTTCCTGATGTTTTTTCTATAGCCTGCTCCCACCCTGGATTCTCTCCCTTGTTTCCTGTTTCTGGTCTTCTGTTCTTTGTTCTGCTTTTCTCGTTTCTGCTGTGGTCCTGTTTTGCTCATCTCTGATGTTCTGTTTTTTGCTTGTCTCTGATGCTCTGTTTTTTGCTCGTCTCTGCTGTTGTCCTCTTGTTGGTCGTTTCTGCTGTTGTCTTCCGCTTGTTGCTCGTCTGTGCTGTCTTCCACTTGTTGCTCGTCTGTGCTGGTTTTGCTTGTCGCTCCCTGTTCACGTGCTCCCTTTTGTTTTTTATGTCTGTCGCGTGTTCACCGGTCTCGTGTTCTCTTGGTCTTATGTTTCTGGTCCTTCTGAAAGGGAGGGGCCCTTTGAGGGGAGGGGTATTGTTACGATTCCTCCTGTAGCTGCGCCACAGGAGGCATCTCTCCTTTTTCTGGAGGCTGCTCCGAAGCCAGGGCCTCGCCTGAGCAAGTGTCCGGATCCTGCTCCACAGCCTGGGAGGCCTTTGATATTGTTCGGGGCCTACTCGAGGCTTGCTCCATTACAGCCTGGATGCTCTGGTGTGGGCCACGCCCTTCTCCTAAGAGGCGGGCCCGCAGCTCCTCCCCACTCTTGTAGAGCCAGCAAGGGATGGCCCATCTGGACTCCTCCCAGGGAGTGGCCTGCTCCTGGGTTATAAAAGCTTTGCTCCAGCACTCATGCTTTGCCTTGCATTGGAGTTACACATCTCTGGATGTCTCCTCTTCCAGTGCTTCGTCAGGCCTTCGTTATTTGTTTCAGCCTGGTGTCCGGTGTCTTGCACGTTCCTGATGTGTTCCTGTTGTTCCTTGATGTTTGTTCCTGATCCTGATGTTTTAACCCGCTTCAGACTGCCGGTGTGCAGTAACCTACTTCAGACTGCCGGTGTGCAGTACCTTACCCTGGACTGCTTGTGCAGCGCTTTTCCTTTCCTGCGCTGGTTCCGCTCCCACGGATGTGGGACAGGGTGGTCGTGACCAGACCAGTGGTACTGGCTGTGTAGGGCGCCCTGAGGTACAGTGCCAATGTCTCAACCTTCCAAGTCCCTACTTATTTCAGAGTCTACATCTACAGTACCTTGCTTTAGAGTCTACATCTACAGTCTATGGTTCCCAAGTCTTCGTCTATTGCTTTTGAACCGTCGTCTGCTCACGCCCTGAGTCCGGCTTGCTGCCTCTTGCCATCCCAGTGGCAGGTCCGAAAGGGCCGGGAATGGTCGGAGGACTGTTCATCACCAACACTCCACAGTTGGTTCCAGAGGCATGCAGGTCCGGCTGGGGGTCGGATTGCCTCTCGCCACCCACGCTACACCTACCCTTGGCGCGGGATCGTGCCAGGGGCCCAAGGGCACACTCCCTCTAAGGGGGACCATTCTGCCAGCACTCCCCGTAACAGATGAAACTGATAAATTTTTAATGTACCGTATTTTCCGGCGTATAAGACGACTTTTTAACCCAAGAAAATCTTCTCAAAAGTCGGGGGTCGTCTTATACGCCGGGTATCGTCTTATAGGGCACACCTGCTCGCTTACCAGTTTCTCTCAAATGCATTCTCTCACACACAGGCCGGCTGCCTCTCTCTCTCTTTCACCCCCCCCCCCGAGCACAAATAGTAGCTGCAGCAGCTTCCTCCTCCAGCCCCCGCAGGCCAAGAAAGAAGAAACCCATTGGCCGCGGGAGGCTCATGCTGCTGTCTCCTTTCCCGATTACCAGCTCCTTCGACTGCTCGGGGCCGTTCCTGCTATCGCCGCTGCAATTTTTTCATTCGGCACGGCTTTCTCCTTCCCGCGCACCGCACTGCCGTTGCCGCTGGGCTATCAGCACGTTCAAGCCCAGCGGGAACGGCAGCGGTGCAAAAAAAAAAAGCTGTGGCATCCGCGGCTGGCCTTTTCTTCTTCCCGCCCCCCCCCCCCCCCTTTGAACCGGAACAGGAAGTGATGCGCGGGAAGAAAGAGCCGTGCCGCGTGAAAACATTGCAGCGGCGACAGCAGCATCGGCCCCCGAGCAGTCGAAGGAGCTGGTAATCGGGAAAGGAGACAGCAGCGTGAGCCTCCCGCGGCCGATGGGTTTCTTCTTTCTTGGCCTGCGGGGGCTGGAGGAGGAAGCTGCTGCAGCTACTATTTGTGCTTGGGGGGGGGGGGGAGTGGAAGTGAGAGAGAGAGAGAGAAGCAGCCAGCCTGTGTGTAAGTGAGAGAATGCATTTGATTGAGAGCATGTGTGTGATTGAGAGAAACTGGTCAGCGAGCTCGTGTGTGAGAGACAATGAAAGTGACTGCTCAGAGAGATGACTGATGTGTGTGTGAGTGTGAGAGAGAGAAAAAGCATGGACGTGAGAAAGCTGGGTATGTGAGAAAGCATGGGAGTAAGAAGCCTGATTATGTGAGAGAGAGCATGGGAGCGGGAGGGCTGGCTGTGTGTGTGTGTGTGCGCGTGCATGAGAGAGAGACTGGTTGATAAGGTGACGGTGTGTGTGAGAGAAAGAGACTGGTGTGTGTGAATGTGAGAGAAAGAATGTGATTCAGGGAATGAGAAGCCTGTGCACGTGGAGAGTGAGCATGGAAATGAGAGAGAGACTGGTGTGTGTGTGTGTGAGACAGAGAAAGTGATTATGAGAGTGAGAAGCCCGTATATGTACGGTAAGCAGAACACGGGAGTGGGAAGCCTGTGTGTGTGTATGGCATCAGAGAAACTGTTCAGGAAGGTGTCTGGTGTGTGTGTGTCAAAGACTGGGAAATGATTGGTGTGTGAGAGACAGAAACTGGTCATGGGGGCATGACTGGTATGGTGTGTGTGTGTGAGAGACATGGGCCCTGAGGAAGAGGAATAGGAGAGCTGCTGGAGGGGGTAAGGAAAGGTGGCTTTTTAAGTTTATTTTTCTTGATTGACTGCCATTTTAATTATTTAATATTATGTGATGTGTCTGCTTTTTTGAAATATTTTATTGGTGTTTGGAGAATGTTTAATAGTTTTTATGAGTTTTTAATTGTTGGATGTTATTCTGTTCATAGCTGTTTTGAAACATTTATTCTGCTTATTAGTATAGTTTTACAATTATTTATGTGTGGGGATCTATAGCTGCTTGCTAGTTCTGTTTTCCTAATAAGAGGTATATTGGTTTTTAGGGCCTGATATACGGTATTTGTAGTGTTGCCTTTTCATAGATAGGGTTGCTCCTGTTTGAGTGTAAAATTATTTTTTTTCTTAAAAATATGTATAAAAAAGGGGGGGTCGTCTTATACGCCCAGTCGTCTTATACGCCGGAAAATACGGTACTTCTCTGTCCAAATTAGCTTATGATAGCAAATTAATATTCTCTGAAGTTATATTCCATAAAATTAATTGTGGCTATATTTATGGGAACAGAGGTTAGCAGAAACAAAAATCAAGATCTCCTAATTAGACAATAATGTATGTTCTTTTCTTATCAGAAACAAAATGTACTGTACTTGAAGATAACTAAAATTAGAATTTAAGGTCATGCTGACATAATCAAGTCCTTTGACATATTAGCTGTGTCATGCTGACTCTTTTGTGTAGATACAGCATATATGTTTTGCTGTATGTAATGGATTTTTGAATGCCCACTGAAAGCTTGTTCAAAATGTGACTTTCTTCTTGTAATACAAGTAAAATAAAATGGCAGCATTGTATTGGAACAGATTCATCCTCATATTTTTGTAGAGTGAATAAGAGGAAACAAACACAATCTCCACACTACCATTGTAAATTCTGAACAATAATTAGTTTGTACTTCTAGAGTCTTTTATTTTCTTTCTCTCATCAGCGGTGTTATGGTTTTATTACCTCCTTATATCAGGAATGAAGACTGAATAAACAAAATAAGGCCAGTCATAATGAGCCACAAGCAAGAAAATGAGAAACCCTGAAGTTAGAGAATGAAGATTATTGTAGCATCATATGCCAAGAGTAACAGCGATTTGATGGTCATGTGATACTTCAGCACCCATGACATAGGACATTAATCCATTTTCTAGTCATCCCTTGGTCATCTTGTCTATGGGACAAATAACCCAGAGTCTTTTAGCCTTTCCCTATAGGTCACAAGATTATTTTTTGTTATGTTGTGGTTCTCCTGTGGACCATCTCCAAGTGCTTCAAATACTTCAAAGTGTGAGGTCCAAAATTGTACACAGTATGGAATGGACAATGACAGAGTTACTTATAAGTGAAGCCCCTGTTAAATTATATAAATGTGATATGAGCTGTCTTATGACATTGTTGCCTTGCTGATTCATAATCCATTTCTGGTTCATTTTCAACCCTGAATCCATTTTGGGGTACCACTGCTTGATGAGTAACTCCCAATTTTTTATGTATGCATGTGACTTTTCCTTTCTGTGTATAATATCTTGTGTCTGTCCTTGCTAGGCAATGTAAATATCAAAATATAAAACTGTTAGATTATTATATAGTATATGTACAAAAAAGATGTATTAACATTACTCTGGAAAAAGATTTAAATGTTTGTATACAAGGGAAATGCTCATGCTTGGAATTTATATAGCATTTTCCTTTCTCAACTTAAACTTTTAGCAGAAAACAAAAAAGAATTGGGCTGGTCTGATGGTTCAGTGGCAAGTACCTCACCCTTCCATATACAATACATGGGTTTGATTCCTGAGCTAGGATTCTTTTCCCAAGGCCAGCTTGGGATGCTGCAGGGACATCTTTCATAACTCCCAAGGGAGTGTTTCCCAGTCATTGCTCAACTGTGGCACCTATTGGCCACAATCAGTCTCTACATCCGATGCTTTAATGCCATGGAATGTCATTACATGGCTGGGCTAAGGGATTTTGGAAGGGATGAGAAGTATGGAAAAAAACCTTGGAGTTGTGAATAAAGGCTGGTTCCAGTTGAGATGGAACCTTAAGAAACAGTCAAAAACTGCCAGGCTAAGGCTAAAAAAGAAAATAATTTATTTTGGGGCAGCCCAAAGACCCAGTGTACCAGTGCTGTATGGGTTGAATACAGATCTGTTTGCTACTCTTGAATCTGCAGGGGCTGGGGATAGTGCAAAGGCAGTGCTCACCACCTCTTGAAAAGGGAGAGTCCCAACTATTACTCACATCTACTGTCTGCTTGAAAGACATATATGTACTGGGATCTGGAAGGAACTGTGGTCCCACCCCCTGCCCTCCACCCTCACCCCCAAGTTGGAGGATTGCTACTGTGATGGCTGGGCTAGAGCAGAGGGCTCAAAAACGGGGGGAACCTCACAAGTAGCTACAAATGAAGGCCCGCTATGCCTCAGCCCCGAGACCCCCTTCCCCTGTCATCAGTGACAATGGTTAGGGCAGATTTCCAATGGGCTGGGATGTCCAAAGAGTAGGAGAAAGCTGTATGGGATATTAGGGAGAGGCAGAATTTTAAAATAAACATTTTAGTAAGAATTTAAAGAAATGTATTGCTACTGTCTCTTTAAATCTTTATGGTGGTTCTCTGTCATGTGACAAGGGAGGTGTGAAGCTTGCCAGGCTGAAATGTCAGTTATTCTCTTAGTTACCTTGTAACTGTCAGAAGACTTTCTCCCTTGTCTCTGCCAGGTATAGGCTTTTGAATTAAACTTTTAATATTCAGTGGGGTTAGAAGCTGGCAAAAGTCATAATTTCCTGAATAGATTTAATATTTGATACTAGCTCCAAGGCATTTCACAGGTTGGGTGTGAGTTTGTGCCTGTAGTCTGAAGGACTAACATGGCTGTCTTTCCCCAGTTAGATTTTCCCATTAGATTCTATGGCGATGAGGTTACAAGTTGGCCTGGTGGTTCAGAGACAGTGCTATGATTCCTGGCTCAAATAGTCCTCCTCCTTGGGTTGGTTGGGATTGAGGATGCTGCAGAGGCAGTGTTTACAGCTCCTGGAGGGGGAGGAGGTTATAATCATCAGGCGAAGGTGACAGCTAATGGTCAGGTTTCAGGCCCATGATTGCAAGGTTCTGGAAGAAGCCCTGGTGTATGGCCCTCAACTGAGAGCTGCTGCCAAAAATTGGGAGAAAATATAGGGGAACTAATCCCGACGTGGGTGTGCATGAAGGTTCATGGCAATAGATCACAGGCCTGGTTCTGACAGCTGAAAGTACAAAGGAGGAAACTGTTGAGTAAAAAAAAAAAAAAGCAGCTCCATGGCAAAAGCAGTTTTAAAGGTAGATAGTTTGGCTTCAGATTTTTCCTCAGAAGCAAAGAACCTAGTCATTGCTATGAATAGTCACATACATTTTCACAGGAAGATATGAAGAAAGCATAATTTTTAAAAATAATTTTGGATGTGTTGCAACAGGATAAAAGAAGTATGTTCTGGGGGTGGTCCCATGGCTTGGTCTGCAGGTCAAGGCACAGGGGGAAAGGAAAGCATCTGGGATGGTATCCCTGTCTAGTGGGAGCCCAGTTGTTCTTGGGGCTGCCACAGAAGTAGTGCAGTCAGACCCTAGAATTAAGGGAAGATAGTTACCACTGCTGTAACTGACCAAAGAACAGTATCGCAGGTGTGTTTCCAGTTATCTGGGGAAGGGGTTGAAGTGGAGCGGCCTAGAAGATGAAAGAGAAAACAAAGTGGATTCTATTGACGTAACCTACACATTTGTCAGTGCAGAAGATTTTTCCTAGACATGTAGTAAAGGGGTAAAAAAAAAAACAGGGCAAGATTTGACAGTGGAAACAATCCAGGGAATACCACTGGGGACAAAGGTCCTGCAGAATTACTCGAAGGTATGAGGCTCACCTTCTTGATCCAGTCCTGGCTTTATTTAAAAAAAAATCATTCTTTTATATTATATTTTATATTATAATGATAAGAGACAGAAATCCCAGAGAAGGGAGACTTAAAAATCAGGAACTGGTGCCATATCTTTCTGATGATATGACAACTTTGCAGCAGGGCATTGGCCAGCTGTATATGGTTAATTCAAAGCCCCCCTCCCCCTTCCCATTATGAATATTGCCTGAAACAACATATAGTTGCAGTGAAGGCACCGGGGACTGAATGCATCCTTTCATTCAGTGTTTGCTTTATCCATTTTGGCCTGTGGTGGTGAGGTACAGGTGAAACAAAGACGACCAATTTCTAATACGTGAATATTTATGAAATGAGGATACATCATCACCTGTTCCTGCTCCTCCACCTGCTTCCTGCCATCTCTATGACAGCTAGCAATGGTGAGTAAAATAAACCAATAATTTTCTGGCTATGGAGTTTTATTATAGTCATAATTGCTGCGTGGTCTTTGGTGTAAGGAAATTTAGTTGGGAAGAAAAGGAAATGAGCAGTTGTGATTAGTGAAAGTTTTTTAAAAAGTTAAAGAGGAGCACATGTA
Source organism: Rhinatrema bivittatum (assembly GCF_901001135.1). NCBI lineage: Eukaryota > Metazoa > Chordata > Amphibia > Gymnophiona > Rhinatrematidae > Rhinatrema > Rhinatrema bivittatum. The sequence goes on from NC_042619.1 coordinate 270,949,215, forward strand.
TAGCACAACACATTATAGACTGGGAGTATCCATTCTTGAGCTACTGAACTAGGCAACAATGCCAGAACTTTCCCCGTGTAATATAATGAGGAACATGCCAGCTCTAGGGATGTGAATCGTTTTCCATATCGTCTTAACGATAGAAATCGTGTGGCAGGAGAAGAAAATCGTGTTTGGCACGATTATTTCATTGAAAAATCGTTAAAAATCGTTTTTTCCGATTAGTGCGCACTAACTCGAGTTAGTGCGCACTAACTCCCCGTTAGTGCGCACTAACTCGAGTTAGTGCGCACTAACTCAAAATGATACAAATAGACACTTTCCAGGTCACTGAAGGTCAGTTAGGAATGAATATGTGTTCCTATTGGCTGGCAGCCCTCTTATCTATTGATGTTACCAAGGTTTCCACTGAGGTGATGGTTGGGGGGATGGGAAATGGAACTGGAAACTCATGAACACCAACAGAAAATGAAACAAAGTGTTCACACTTCCCAGGTCAGTAAAGGTCACTTAGGAATGAATATGTATTCCTATTGGCTGGCTGTGCTCTTATCTATTGATGTTACCAAGGTTACCACTGAGGTAATGGTTGGGGGGATGTGAAATGGAAACAGTTGGAAGCTTGACATGTGATGATCAGCACTCACGTGACTAGAACTTCTTTGTTTATTATTTTTGTTAGCAGGCACCTGAAATGCTAGTGCATGTTGAATTTGCCAATCACTGTGCATTTTAGAAAGGTGGTCCTGGCTGGAACTGTACACAGTTCAAATATATGTAATTGATTGTTGGTAAGTGTATTTTTTAAGTAGCCACACTGGCACAAGTATGTTTACTTTTCCTCCTACTTAACTCACTAGCTCAGCTTTGTAAGAAGGGCTTCTCTGCTTGAGTGAGGGTCAGGCAGCTCCCCCCTGTCTGTGAAGCCAGCCTCTCACTAGTAATGCAGGGAGGGAGCTGTCTCAGACTTCACCATCCTCCTCCCCCCCCCCTCACCCACACACCATTCACTAGCTGGGACATGGGGGAAGTCAGGAGTGAGGGTCAGGCAGCTCCCCCCTGTCTGTGAAGCCAGCCTCTCACTAGTAATGCAGGGAGGGAGCTGTCTCAGACTTCACCATCCTCCCCCCCCCCTCACCCACACACCATTCACTAGCTGGGACATGGGGGAAGTCAGGAGTGAGGGTCAGGCAGCTCCCCCCTGTCTGTGAAGCCAGCCTCTCACTAGTAATGCAGGGAGGGAGCTGTCTCAGACTGGTATCAGGGTTAGGGCACTGTGTGCAGGAAGATCACAACACTCCTGGTATTAATAGGGATAGGGCACTGTAAGACATGACTGTAGTAGATTGAATAAAGATCTGATGTTTCTGCTCTCCTCACACCAAACAAAAACAACACACAAGCAGAGAAGCCCTTCTTACAAAGCTGAGCTAGTGAGTTAAGTAGGAGGAAAAGTAAACATACTTGTGCCAGTGTGGCTACTTAAAAAATACACTTACCAACAATCAATTACATATATTTGAACTGTGTACAGTTCCAGCCAGGACCACCTTTCTAAAATGCACAGTGATTGGCAAATTCAACATGCACTAGCATTTCAGGTGCCTGCTAACTAAAATAATAAACAAACAAGTTCTAGTCACGTGAGTGCTGATCATTACATTACTTTTTTTGTCAAGCTTCCAACTGTTTCCATTTCACATCCCCCCAACCATTACCTCAGTGTTAGCCTTGGTAACATCAATAGATAAGAGCACAGCCAGCCAATAGGAATACATACATACATATTCATTCCTAAGTGACCTTTACTGACCTGGGAAGTGTGAACACTTTGTTTCATTTTCTGTTGGTGTTCGTTAGTTTCCAGTTCCATTTCCCATCCCCCCAACCATCACCTCAGTGGTAACCTTGGTAACATCAATAGATAAGAGGGCAGCCAGCCAATAGGAACACATATTCATTCCTAACTGACCTTCAGTGACCTGGAAAGTGTTTATTTGTATCATTTTCAGTTAGTGCGCACTAAATCGAGTTAGTGCGCACTAACGGGGAGTTAGTGCGCACTAACTCGATTTAGTGCGCACTAACACGATTTAACGATTTTTAACGATAAATCGTTAGAATTTCTATTGTATCGTGTTCTATAACGATTTAAGACGATATAAACATTATCGGACGATAATTTTAATCGTTGAAAAACGATTCACATCCCTAGCCAGCTCTGCTCACCACAGCACAGGATAGAAATGGGAAGTCTTTTCCAAGATAGTTCTTAACCCTTTTGGGAATAAAATGAATTGTGCAGCCATGTTATGCACTTTCATCTGCCTGAAAGTGAAGTTGCTGATCTGTACCATGTATTCTCTGAGGATAACAGGATACTTATTTCTTAAACATGGATGATGTCTGCTGAGGGATACTAGATCAAAGCTTTTCTCGAGCTCAGTAATTTAAAAAAATGCTCTATTGAGCATGTGCGGCATTTTTCATATTTGTGGTATGCGCACAAGGCCCCCCTTTCAATTCGGTATAAAGCTGTAGATATTATAGAAACTAATTCCTGTGGGAGGTGGATTGCAGGAATATTTCAGTCCAGGGCATTTATTTCAAAACCAGCCAATGTGGTACCTGTGACTAATGCATTTTCAGTGCAGCATGTGTTTCATCAGCTCCCAAGAGCACACCAATACTTTGAGAAGTATGTCATGTGACCTGGAATCTAGCAGAACCGAGACAAAAAAATCTCCAACATAAATATCACGTTTTTCCTAAACTAAGTACAGCAAACTGAACTGCAGTCCCCCTTCTATCCATGAAATCAGTAGAGCACCCCTCAAATTTAATTACATGTTTCATATATATCCTGCATTCCTGATCTGGTGATATAGTCTCTTGCCAACCAATCAACTCTTAAACCAGTTGCCAAGTAATGAGACAATCACACTGCCAGCTAGTGGCTCAGGCACACTCTCAGAGGCAAAGACATATACACAAACACACTCACCTGAGGCAGAAGCCTCATTAACACTGCACAGGTAGCTTCTTCTGACTCATCCCCTCCCTTTCTTTGACAGTAACCTGTCTTCACTTCTAAGGAAAGCCCCCCCAATCCAGCAAATTCTCACTGACTGTGTGCTACACACAGACTGCTGTTTCTATGGTTTCCTAGGCTTTGCTCTGCTTATTACTCCAGGGGAGGGGCTAAACATGATCCATACTGCCAACTTTCTCCAGGGTTTAAGAAAAAGAAAATTAAACCCTGGCCAAGAGTATAAGCATCACTGCTGCAGCAAGATTGAGGAGATCCTGACTTAAAGCACAACAGCTCCAGATGGAATTCTGCTTTCCCAAGGGTATTAGGCACTCTACATAAGCACATAAGAATTGCTATATTCAGTCAGATCGAGGATCCATCAAGCCCAGTATCCTGTTTCCAACAGTGGCCAATCCAGGTCACAAGTACCATGGTAGGATCCCAACAGTAGATAGATCCCATGCTGCTAACACCCAGGGGATAAGTAGTGGCTTTTCCCAAGTCTGTCTGGTTAATAACAGTTTATTGACTCCTCCAAGAACTTGTCCAAACCTTTTCTAAACCCAGCTATGCTACCTGCCTTTACCACATCTTTCGGCAATGAATTCCAGAGCTTAATTGTATGTTGAGTAAAAGAGAATTTCTTAGCATCCAGTCAGATGAATCCAGAATAAGTGAGTTATACCAGTGGTCCCCAACCTTTTTTGCACCGGGGACCGGCTTCAAGCAAGACCATTTTTCCATGGCCCGGCAAGGCGGGGTGGGGGCGGGGCAGGGGTGGGGCGAGGGCGGGGCTTTGGTCATATGGGGGCGGGGTTATGGATGGGGTTGGATTTTAGTGCATACTTATCATTTATTATGACATTTATAATGTGAATGTGACTCAACTCACCACATGTGCAGAATGAATGGGAGCACCTGGCTTGTTTCCCTGGATCAGTGGGAGCACTGGGCTTGTTTTCCTGCAACAAGATGTTCCCATCTAGGGGTGATGGGAGACTGTGACACCCGAAGTGTGTTCCTTATGTCCAGTGTACTCCGTAATCTCGTTTTTGCTGTTGTCATTGCAGAAAACCCAGTTTCACAAAGATAGGATGTTGGAAATGGAAGCAGAGTTTTCAGTGCTTTTGTGGTGATCTCAGGATATTCTGCCTTGACTTTAATCCAGAACGTTGGGAGATTTGAAGTCTCAAACATAATTTTAAGGTTACCATCATTTGCAATCTCAAGCAGTTGGTCTTCTTCAAGCATGGACAAGGTCGATTCACCTGGCTTGTTCACAAATGGGTTGCGAATCCATTCCTTCCTAGTTCGTGGGTCTTTTGTGGTTGGAAAGTAATGCTCAAACTCTAATGAAAGCTGAGATAGGTGATCAAGCACCAGCTGGGAGAATGAAGGCGCAGGCTCGGTCTCTTCCAAAATCCCTGCTAATGTTTGAAACATGTCAAATATCCCTGTTCTCACTCGCCGTCCCCACACATCCAATTTGGCTTTGAATGTAGCAACTTTATCTGCCAACTTGAAGGCAGTTGTCATTCTCCCCTGAAGTGACAGATTAAGTTTATTTATTTATTATTTATTTATTTCTTTTGTATACCGACATTCGATCGAGATATCACATCGGTTTCCAGATAACTAAAGGAATAGGGTGGTAACAGCCCTATTTTACATTATAACATGGTATTAAATAGATATAAGAATATTTTACATTATAAGAATATTTTACATTATAACATGGTAATAAATATAACAAGAATATTTTACATTATAACATGGTAATAAATATAACAAGTTGTAACAGAACTAACAGGAGTACATGGAACATTAGACTATAGTATATAACATATGTACATAAATGGCTTGTTGATGAGGATAAATTATGGTAAGGAGAGCAGGGAGTGTAGAGGGGGGAGGGGAGAGGAAGGGTGTAGAGGGGGGAGGGGAGAGGAAGGGGAATCTTAAACTCTTAAACCAGTTGCCAAGTAATGAGACAATCACACTGCCAGCTAGTGGCTCAGGCACTAGCTGGCAGTGTGAATTGTGTGACATATTCAACTCATACAAGTTGAATATGTCACACAAGTAAGCAAGTTTTGTGACCCATTCCTCACTACTGAAATGTGCTGCAAGTGGCGATTCTTTTTCTAAAAGAAATCTATGAAGCGGTTCTCGTAACTCAAAAACTCTGGCCAGTGCTCTACCTTTAGAAAGCTATCTGACTTCTGTGTGTAAGAGAAGACGTTTGTGCTCCGCATCCATCTCCTCACAGAGCTGCTCGAACAGACGTGAGTTAAGGGCGTGTGCTTTGATGTGATTAATAACTTTAATCACGTCTTGCAAAACACTGTTAAGTTCAGGTGACATTTTTCGGCTTGCCAGCATTTCTCTATGGATGACACAGTGCGTAGACTCACATTCAGACGCAACCTCTTTGACCCGAGTAGTTAAACCTGAAAGCCGTCCAGTCATGGCAGCTGCTCCGTCCGTGCATATACCGACACAAAATGACCAGTTTAATTTTCCTGATATGTAATCATCCAAAGACTTGAATAGTTCTGTTCCTGTGGTGTTGGCTGGCAACAATAATGCACATAACATATCCTCATACACATCCTCCTGAAAAATATATCTCACATAAACAAGCATCATTGCCTTGTTGTCAACGTCAGTAGACTCATCAACCTGGATTGCGTACCATGGTGACGCATTAATCCTCTCTAACAATTGTACCTCGATGTCTTCTGCTATTTCATTAATTCGTCTAGTGACGGTGCTTGCTGAAAGAGGAACCTGTGCCACCTTTTTAACTGCAGCCTCTCCTAAAAGTTCATGGCAAATGTCCTTAGCTGCAGGCAGGATCAACTCTTCACCAATAGTGAAGGGCTTCTTAGCCTTGGCAATGCGGTTAGCCACTAAGAATGATGCTCTCAGTGCAGACACATTTGTTGATGCGGTGCCCTTTAATAATTGCTTCTGTCCTTCGTGTTCACGTTTTTTTCTTTCAAAAAACTCCAAAGGCTTGTCTTTTGCTGCAGGGTGCTTGGTCTGTAAGTGGCAAATCAGTTTTGAAGGCTTCATGGCCTCATTGGATAGCCGGTCACCGCATATCAGACAGAGTGGGCTTGGGGCCTGTGAATCGCCTGTTGCGAGGAACCCATACTTTAAGTAGGACTCATTGTATTTTCTTTTAAATGCAGTTTTCTTTTTTTTAGCAGTCATGGAGTCTTCATCTGTCTCATCATTGGGTCTTTCTCCCTTTTCAAAGAAGCTCTCAAGCAATGTTTGTTTTTTACTCATTTTACAAGGATTTGAGGTGGAGGTGTAGTAGGCCCCTAACGCTGAAAGATGGCTACTGCTACTGATGATGGGCACTACTGAAGATGGCTGCTACTGCTGCTACTGGACACAGCCACTGCTGCTATTATTTGCTTTTTTTTTTCACTGTGTACAGCGCTGTAGATCAGGTCCCCGCCAGGACTCAAGCCAGGGCCCGCTAATCTCCTTTCCCCTTCACTCTTCTTCAATAAAAGTGCCTTCTTTCTCCCCTGTCCTTCTCTTCTTTGCTCTTCAGCTGCTGCTGCTCTATTTCTACAATTAAATCACAAAAAACTCCAGTAGCGTGAATCTCATGCAAATGCCAATATGTAAAAATTTTTCCTACAACTAATTCTATATGGCTATGAGAGTGAAGTCTGGAATATATAGGAAAGGACAGAATGTCAATACAAATCCTGCACCTCCAATTCTGTAACTCTGTGCATCCACTGAAATTCCCCCCAAACAATGGAGCTTGGATGTTTCCCTTACAGCTCATCATACTAAAAGATATTTTCAAATTCATCATTGTCACCCACACAGAGCAGAGACAGACCCTCACCAAATACAGAATACAAAATAAAGGAGCACAAATTAGAAAAAACTGAAATGGAAACTCCAAGAAGCCAGAATCTGTGTATTAACAATGGAAAAACAGAACCACCATTCCTCATAAAACAATAAAATTAAGAAACATAAAGCATAAGTTATAATAGTAAAACCATACTAATAAAAGAATATTTTAAAACTATTGATAAATAGAATTTCTATTAATTAAAATCATATACATTTTTTATAATTTCCCAAAACAGCACATATATCAAATAACACACAATAATTAAAACTAATAAGGATTTTAAAAAGCCCCTGCTGTCCATACATGGGAGCTCTTGATTTCCAGTCACCCTGATATTGTCGAGGATTAGGAGGTTATCCTCTCTCTCTCTCACACATACTCACATGTCCATTCTCTCTCACACATACACTGTCACATACATACACATTCATGCTATCATAGCCACCATAACCTCTCACTCTCACAGACACTGATACACTCTCAGGGTGTAAGACACTCTCTCCCCGTCCCCCCCCCCTCCTCCCCCCCACCCACTCACACACACTCTTACTCCCCTGGATTTTCTCATACACACTCATGCTCTCACTCTTACTGGCTCCCTCACAACCTCAGAGTCTCTCAGATAAAACTCTATGCAGCAGAAATAATGCTGAATGTTGAGAATTGTGTTATGCAGACTAATCTGGAAAATGCACTAATTTCTACATGAGTCATAATGAATCAGTCCTCAGCTGCAGGCTTCAATTGATTATCCTGGCTCCCTGTATGTATGTGCCAAATCCAGTTCATGTGTAACAGCAATCCTAATTCTCCACCAGATCAAGCAGATTTCACATCCCACTTCATACTTTGTCACCTCCAGCTGAGTCAAACAATTAATCTAATTACTGCCACTGCTGCCACGTGGCTATTGGGGAGGCGGTGATTGCTGCTATTGGCACTGAAGCCCATTCTGCTGCCTCCTCTGTGCAGGCCCCGTGGGTTTCCACTTCCCCCATGTTGATCTCGTACATTGTGAGATCCGCATAGAGAAAGTGCTACTCTTATCAGTAATTTATTTTTTTTTTACATCTGCTTCCCTTTCTTATTTTTTTGTCATTTTCTTTTATATTGCCTTTTTTTCTATTTCTTTTCTCTCCACCTGTCTTCTTCCCTCAAACACACAGTCAGGTTCTCATTCTCACATGCATTTCTCTCTCACACACACATACACAGTCTCTCACTGGCACATGCTGTCTGAGTCTCACACACAGGCTTTCTCTCACTCCCACATGCTGCCTTGCTCAAGCACAGGCTCTCACTCTTACATGCTGTCTCTTTCACACACACAGAGGCTCTCACATGCTGTTTCTGCAAACACACACAGTCTCTCAACTCACTCTCACACACAATCTCTCAACTCATCTCATACTCACACACACCTCTCTCTCACCTCTGGGCCTCTTCTTTATGGGTTGCCACAGGCAGGGCTCTGCAGCGGCCCTGGGTCCTCGGCCCCGCTGCTCCTCTTCTGCACGGGGCTGAAGCCCTCTCCTGCACGCGGCTGAAAGGCCTCTCCCTCACGCGGCTGAAACGCCTCTCCCTCACGCGGCTGAAACGCCTCTCCTGCAGCCCTCTCCTGCACGCGGTTGAAACGCCTCTCCCTCACGTGGCTGAAACGCCTCTCCCTCACGCGGCTGAAATGCCTCTCCTGCAGCCCTCTCCTGCACGCGGTTGAAACGCCTCTCCCTCACGCGGCTGAAACGCCTCTCCCTCACGTGGCTGAAACGCCTCTCCTGCAGCCCTCTCCTGCACGCTGTTGAAGCACTTCCTCCTTCCTGCCCGTGCGGCTCCGGCAACATTTGTCTTCCGGGCCAGGGCGGGCAGGAAGGAAGTAGGAGGAGCACCTGCGCGGCTCCAGCAACATAGTTCACCGCGACGCGCTAGCTTTTTGTCTCTTGGGGTTGGAGAAGGCGGGTCTCCAGCTTCGCCCCGCCTCCCCGCAGCAGCTGCGGCGCCGCGGACCGGCAACAAACCCCAACGGCCCGGTACTGGTCCGCGGACCGGTGGTTGGGGACCCCTGAGTTATACATCTCTACCAGCAGATGGAGATGGAGCAAACTGGTGTCACAGTATATACACTCCTGCAATGACATCAGCCTGCCAATATTTTTCGCCACCAGCAGATGGTGGATGTGTATCTCCCTACTGGAGATATGCTTCGATTTGAAAAAGGAGAAATAAGGAAAATTAATTTGTCCCACTCTCCTGCGGTGATACCAAATAGTCCCAGTTGAGGATTCCTGAAATGATTTCCATGGTCCCTCAGATGAGTGCCTTGGTCTGGTAGCTGGTTTTTTAGCCAGCGTGGACTTAGCTGTTTAAGCAGCTGAAAAGCAGTGGGTGCAGGAAGCTGAGCATGGCGGTGACGGAATATGCCCTCTCCCCATACCTGGGAACTTTTGACTTCCAGTCACCCTGAGATTACCATAGATTAGCGGGAGGGAGGGGGGGAATGGGGGGAGGGCAACTGCACAGTGGGACCGGATGCTCACAAATTTGCTCTCATAACATGTTCACATTTATTTTATTTATTTATTTAAAAGTTTTAAATACTGCTTTTACAAATATAATTTAATCAGAACGGTTTACAATAATAAATTAATAAAGAATACAAGGAAAATAAAAATTACAAAAAACCATAATAACACCTAGTAAAATACAATAAAAAATAAAAACTTAATACCTTTAAAATATAAACAAATCAAATGCCATAAATACCGTAGAGTATGTAGAGGGTATGGGAAGGCGGGAGGGGGAGGGAGGAATGTATAAAGGGAGGAAAAACTGGAGGGGCTCATTCTCTCACATTCTCAAGTCCATTTACACCTTTACTTCTGCCATTCTCCCACCAATACACACGTCTTTCCCTCTTCCATGCACACATGCCCACTCACTTTCACACCCATGCTCACTTGCACGCAGCTCTCTCCTACTCACCTACATACACTCTCAGATCTCTTCTTTCTACACAAACACTCACTCACTCTCACAGACTTGCTCATTCATTCTCTCTCTCCCCCCCCCCCCCCCCTTTCAAAACACACTAGCAACAGCGACTCTAACTTGGGCTCCTGGAGCAGCAGCAGCCTCTTCTTTCTCCCGTGCTGCAGAAGTGGTCGCTGCCTGTTTCTTACTTCTCGTTTGATGCACGGGTAGGAAATTGCAATGTCGATTGGCCAAGACAAACAGGATGGGGCAGGCAAGTGGCTGGATACAGGAAACAGGCTGTGCAGGAGCAGGTGGTGTCATGAGGAAGCAAAGTTAAGAGTTAAAAAGGTCCGGAGATGGTAGAAATCACTGTTGAACTCCTCCTTTTTCAGCTGCTCAAGACCAGTGATGTTCCTTTCTTCTTTCCGGGTCCAAGCAGATTGGTTTTGCTTCAGCACCCGGAGATTTCCGCTATTGGCCCGGAGACCCGGTAATTCTTTTAGAATTCCAGAGTCTCGAGGCCAAATCCAGAGATTTCCCAGGTATGCTTCTCTCCCCGCAGCCTGAGACCATCTCTGTACTCAGCCTGGTAAGACTGAGCTCAGGTAAGTCTTAAAAAAAAAAAAAGAAATACAGAGATAGAGAAGGAGTGCTTTTTGGTGTAGGGCTTTCTCCTTCTCTCAGTCTCGGTATCCCATTCCAACATTCGTCCTGCTCCGTGAGAGGTCAAGGGGCATGAGCAGCCTGGTGGGTTGAGCAGCCTCTGTAGGCTAGGGCCTGCTCTGAGGCTTTTTTGCTGCACGCCACATGGTAGGCCTAAATGGCGTTTTGCACACTTTCCATATGCTTTAGGCTGCCCTCTACAGGGTTGTTGGTGTGGTATGTGCATCTAGCTCTGCGTCCAGTTCTGTGTCCAGTTACTGGATGCTTAAGACAGGCCTCTGTTTGTGCGTTCAAGTTAAACGGCGCCTTTAGTAGCCAGACGCTTACCTGTGCGCACAAGTTGAGCGTTTACTATGCGCTTAAGTTTTTGCTCGCCTATCCTAGGGACGCCTAAGTTTGGACATCTAGGTATTGGGACACCTAGGTGTGAGACGCCTAAGTGTTGGACACCTAACTTTTTGGATGCCTAGATTTTTTGGATACCAAAAAAACCCCAAAACAGCTGGAAACAGGCCTTCAGTAGCCGCTCAGCGCAGTCGCCCTAACAGCACCTATACCTAAGAAACCTAAGTGCCTTTCTCTTTGCACTACTTGTTATATTCAGGCATCTCAGCCAGGAGTGCCTGCTAACTTGTGCCACTACTGTTTGGAGGCTCAAGGGGAATTATCTTCCTCTGATTTTACTAAGCCTGGTTCTTCCCAGCGGATTTAGCCCTGGGTTAAGACATGTCAATTGGGAAGCCTGATTTTGGAACTGCCCTACTTGGTTCTTCAGCAAGGGAAGGTAACTCAGTAAGTACCCTCAGGTACCTCCTGGTTTTGGTATGGATGCTTCCACATTTTCATGGGTAGAATTTTTCCAGGGATTGCAATCTTTTCTTCAGGCGTAGTCCTCAGCCCCGTCCAATGCTCCCAGAACTGAGACAGGTAGGAACCTCACCTGCGCTTACTGTTAAGCGCCAGAGTACACCTAGTTCGACAGCGGGACTGGCCATCGCTCCCAGGACCTTTTCAAAGGTAAAGTTGCGGCAGAGTTAAGAAAGGATGGGATCCTAGTACACCCGTATTTGGATGACTGGCTGATTCGAGTGAAGTCGCTAGAAGAGAGCAGCCTGGTGACCCTCAAGGTGATTTCCCTGTTGCAGGAGTTCAGCTGAGTGGTGAACCTGGCCAAGAGCAGTCTTCAACCTGCTCGGTCATTGGAATACCTAGGAATTTGGTTTGACATGAACCAGGGCAAAGTTTTCCTGCCGGAAGCATGTATTCAGAAGTTGATGGCACAGCTACATCTGTTGATGAACACCTTGCGCCTGACCATATGGTCCTACCTGCAAGTACTTGGTTTAATGTTGGCAACCCTAGAAGTGGTACTTTGGGCAAGGGCACATATGCGTCTTCTTCAGTGCTCCCTGCTGTCTCAGTGGAACCTGCTGTCTCAGGACTATTCGAGCACCGCCCGATGGAAGTCTCCTCCCAACTGCAGTGGTGGCTACAGGTGGATCATCTAAGGAAGGGAGTTTCCTTTGCACCACTGGACTGGTTAGTGCTGACAACAGATATGAGCCTCCATGGTTGGGGAGCTCACAGTCAGGAGCTGATAGCACAAAGGCACTGGAATGCAGAAGGGTCTCTCTGGAACATTAATTGGCTGGAAGCCAGGGTGGTCAGGTTGGCATATTTGCAGTTCAGCGACAGGCTGCAGAGTCGATTGGTCTGGATAATGTTAAACAATACATATGTCATAAAAGAAAAGTTCAATGTTTATTATCACAACACTTTAAATAATTCAGGAAATGTGTCCTAAAATACACATACACTCATACATCCATACCATAAAAACACAATTCAAAATTCAGAGAAGTAATCAGCCATAAGGCAATAAGACCTACCATAACAGTGATTTTCTATAAGAAACTACAGATTCATATATCAGTGCACCCTGTGGTCTTTATATAGCCACTTACAACTCTATACCTGGCTTTCGCCCGTTTTTAATTGTCAACTTAAAAACTGAGATATAAATTAGATCTCTTGAATGTTTCTTCATATGGCAGTCTTCACTGTATATACCTCCACTTCTGGGCAATGCTTCATGTTATCACTGTAGTTTAACCCCCTCTCTTCCCTTTGGTTAGTGCTTCATATTGTCACTGTGGTTTGACCCCGACAAGAGGCCCTTGTTTCTCTACCATCAGCTTCCTCAGGGGGATAATAACCACAATAGTGTTTACAATCCAATTTGTCCCCAGATCATCCGCAAAAAGCATACCGTATGTTGCCACTTGATTTACTCCAATATCCGGATGTCTTTAAGCTCTCCCAGACCGGCTTATGTTTATACGAAGGAGATTATCAGTTCATACTGTATAACCAGAATCTGGTCAATATATCTGAAACCTCAATTCGCATAGGGGCGGATTTTCAGAGCCCTGCTCGCCTAAATCCGCCCGGATTTAGGCGCGCAGGGCCCTGCGCGCCGGTGCGCCTATGTTCAATAGGCCTACCGGCGCGCGCAGACCCTGGGACTCGCGTAAGTCCCGGGGTTTTCCGAGGGGGGCGTGTCGAGGGGGCGGGCCCGATCCGCGCTGCGTTTTTGGGGCGGGACGTAGCGTTCTGGGGGCGGGCTCGGGGGCGTGGCCATGCCCTCCGGACCCACCCCCAGGTCGCGTCCCGGCGCGCTAGCGGCCCGCTGGCGCGCGGGGATTTACGTCTCCCTCCGGGAGGCGTAAATCCCCCGACAAAGGTAAGGGGGGGGGGGGTTAGACAGGGCCGGGCGGGTGGGTTAGGGAGGGGAAGGTGAGGGGAGGGCAAAAGAAAGTTCCCTCCGAGGCCGCTCCGATTTCGGAGCGGCCTCGGAGGGAATGGAGGTAGGCTGCGCGCACCGGCTATACGGAATCGATAGCCTTGCGCGCGCCGATCCCGGATTTTAGCGGATACGCACGGCTACGCGTGTATCTACTAAAATCCCGCGTACTTTTGTTGGCGCCTGGAGCGCCAACAAAAGTACACGAACGCGCCGTTTTTGTAAATCTACCCCATAGGCTGTAACAGCTTCTTAATGCTTATGATTCAGCCGGCAAATACACACTGCCGGTATGAGAGGCTTCTAAAAAAACTAAAAAGTCATGGGATGGGAGGCGATGTCCTTTCGTGGATTGCAACTGGTTAAAAGACAGGAAACAGAGAGTAGGATTAAATGGTCAATTTTCTCAGTGGAAAAGGGTAAACAGTGGAGTGCCTCAGGGATCCGTACTTGGACCGGTGCTTTTCAATATATATATAAATGATCTGGAAAGGAATACGACGAGTGAGATTATCAACTTTACGGACGATACAAAATTATTCAGAGTAGTTAAAACACAAGCGGATTGTGATACATTACAGGAGGACCTTGCAAGACTGGAAGATTGGGCATCCAAATGGCAGATGAAATCTAATGTGGACAAGTGCAAGGTGTAGCACATAGGGAAAAATAACCCTTGCTGTAGTTACACAATGTTAGTTCCATATTAGGAACTACCACCCAGGAAAAAGATCTAGGCATCATAGTGGATAATTCTTTAAAATCGTCAGCTCAGTGTGATGCAGCAGTTAAAAAAGCAAACAGAATGTTAGGAATTATTAGGAAGGAAATGGTTAATAAAACGGAAAATGTCATAATGCCTCACTATCGCTCCATGGTGAGACCATACCTTGAATACCGTGTACAATTGTGGTCGCTGTATCTCAAAAAAGATATAGTTGCGATGGAGAAGGTACAGAGAAGGGCAACCAAAAAGATAAAGGGGATGGAACAGCTCCCCTATGAGGAAAGGCTGAAGAGCTTAGGGCTGTTCAGCTTGGAGAAGAGACAGCTGGGGGGGGGGGGGGGGGGGGGGGGGGGATATGATAGAGGTCTTTAAGATCATGAGAGGTCTTGAACGAGTAGATGTGAATCTGTCATTTACACTTTTGGATAATAGAAGGACTAGAGGGCATTCCATGAAGTTATCAAGTAGCACATTTAAGACTAATCAGAGAAAATTCTTTTTCACTCAATGCACAATTAAGCTCTGGAATTTGTTGCCAGAGGATGTGGTTAGTACAGTTAGTGTAGCTAGGTTCAAAAAAGGTTTGGATAAGTTCTTGGAGGAGAAGTCCATTAACTGCTTTTAATCAAATTTACTTAGGGAATAGCCACTGCATTAATTGCATCAGTAGCATGGGATCTTCTTGGTGTTTGGGTGATTGCCAGGTTCTTGTGGCCTGGTTTGGCCTCTGTTGGAAACAGGATGCTAGGCTTGATGGACCTTGGTCTGACCCAGCATGGCAATGTCTTATGTTCTTATGATGCAGAGGAGTATATTCTGTTGTGACTTATGGATGTTAAAAGACATATTGTCAGACATCTGGAAGTTACTAAGATTTTACAGAAAACGGATCACCTGTTTGTACATCATGGCGGTACTAGATAGGGAAATTCGGCCTCACGGGCTACAATAGCTCACTGGATCAAGGAGATAGTCACAGCTGCATATATAAATGCTGGCAAGCCGTTACCTAGTCAGGGCAGGGCTCATTCCACTAGGGCTCAGGCAGTGTCATGGGTGGAAGTGAAGTTGTTGTCTCCCGTCGACATTTGCCAAGTGGCAACATAGTCCTCCTTATATACCTTTTTCAGGTATTACCGACTGGATGTTCAAGCCCAGGAGGACGCGACATTCACATGTGCAGTTTTGTCTGGGCCACAGGCAGCCTCACGCCCTATTCGGGAGTAGCTTGGGTACATCACACTTGATCTGGATTCATCTGACTGGATGCTAAGAAATGATAAATTACTACTTACCTGATAATTTCCTTTTCTTTAATATAGTCAGATGAATCCAGCTTTTCCCTGCATGGCTACATGTTACGGGATTACGCTAAGAAATGAGAAATTACTACTTACCTGATACTTTCCTTTTCTTTAGGACAGTCAGTGTTGCGCAGGAGGTGAACCCTTGGCCTGAGGCAGGATAGGTACGGCCCTCTGGTCGGACCCAGAGAGCACCTGCCACCAGGAGGCGGCGCACAGGAGGAGACAGAAGCTAGCTGGAGCTTCGCCAATAACAGTCCGAGGTTTCCGTAGGTTGAGCCCTTGGGTACCCGGACCGCCTGGACTTATGTGGGCCTCGCAGGGTCTCCCAGAGAGGTAATGGAGAGGTGTGCCCACCACTAGCAAGGGTGCGCGGTCAATGTCCAAACAGGATGGTCTGATAGTCACAGAAGGCCAGAAGAGAGTGTCTGAATGGAGCGCAAGGGTCAGTGCCAGGGTATCCATCCAGAAGTGGTCAACCAAAGTGAGGGTCAGTTCCAGGCAGTGGTCAGTGTGGTCAGAACGCAGGCAGAGATCAAGTCCAGGCAGCGGTCAAATGTGGTCAGGAGACTGACAGATGTCAGGTCCATGCAGCAGTCAGTCGTAGTCAGGCAAGCAGAGGTCAGTACCATGAGATCAGTCCGATGGATACTACCAGGGATGAGGAGACGGAACAGAACAGATGCTGGAGACACTGAAGACCATGGAGACAGGAATGCTGGAACAAGGAGACGCTGGAACAAGGAGGTAGTGGAACAAGGAGACATTGGAACAAGTAGCAGGCAAACTAATAACTAGCGGAAAAAGTAAGGAACCTTGGAATAATAATGGACCCTGAAATTAAAATAAAATAACACATATCACTAAAAGTAAAAGAAGGCTATGCTAAACTCATGATCCTCAGAAAACTTAAACCGTTACTAACTCTTGCAGATTTCAGAACAGTGCTTCAGGCACTAGTTTTCGCCAGTACCGATTTACTGTAATGCACTTTTTCTAGGACTCCCAAATACAACAATAAGACCACTTCAAATTCTACAAAACACAGCAGCGAGAATACTAACTGGAAAAAGAAGAAGCGACCATATAACTGAAACTCTGGCCGAACTTCACTGGCTACCCATAGAACAAAGAATAAAATACAAAGTACTATGCACCATACATAAACTAATACATGATGAAAAAGTGGACTGGCTAAACACTGCACTACGGGTACACGTACCACACAGGAACCTTCGTTCATCAAACAAAGCTCTCTTAACCATTCCCTCAGTCAAGACAGCGAGACTAACCCAGGTAAGAGAAAGGGCATTGTCTTTAGCAGGACCCACCCTCTGGAACACAATGCCTTTGGAGATTAGATTACAGAGAGACCCCAAAACATTCAAGAGAAGTCTAAAGACATGGCATTTTAAACAAGCCTTTTATAAAGAGACCAGAGAATAGAAAATACACTGGAATAAACAGAAGAGCACCGGCACACAGCACTAATCTCATAAATGTGCATTACAATATTTTAACAAATTGAGTACACAATGAATGTAATAATATAGCACAGTAAATGTGATTTTTTTTTTTACCTGTAAAAGTACCTTCTAGGTACACCTGGCCAGAACCTACATCACTAAACATTTGTACGTACTTTTATGATTTAATGTAACTGAAACTTAATGGCACCTGTTAGAATGTACTATAGTACGCTTACTCCAAACTTACTTATGTGCTTACATGTAAACCATTGCAATGGTATATAACTTAGCGACGGTATAGAAAAGACTTTAAATAAATAAATAAATAAATTAAATTAAATAATAACAACACGGTGTCAACCCGATTACCAAGACGAGGTCCTGGGGATAGGGCCTCGCTAGTTATAGGGCTATTGAGTGATGTCATTGATCCACGCCCGATCGTGGTTTCCCGCGCTTGTCTCTTTAAAGCTGAGGATTTGGCCACGCGCGTGCACCTGCCTAGGGGCGGGGCCGAGGAGGCCGAAGATGCGGAGCCCTGATGGGAGCTCTGCCATGAGGCCTGCGGCATTGAGGAAACTGGAGAAGGCCGTGGTGAGCGACGGAGACAGTAGGAGCCGGCAGTGGCGGTGAGACCGGAGCTGTTTGAGGGCAGCGCGATGTGAGCAGGCCCGGTTGCAGCACCCATGCAGCTGGGATGCACAACAGTACCCCCCCTTCTAGGCCTCCCCCTTACCGGCTTAGGTTTCTCAGGGTGCTCCTGGTGGAACTCCTGGAGGAGATTTTTATCAAGTATGTGATGTGAGGGTTCCCAGGAATTCTCCTCCAGACTGAATCCCTCCCACGAGAGGAGGTACTCCCAGTGGCCTCTACGGCATCGGACATCAAGGACTTCATGGACTTTGAGTGTATTTTCAGGCTCTGTTGAGAGTTGTGTCGGTGGTGGAGGTCTTCGGGACAGCCATGAAAGTACTAAGGGCTTGAGTAATGACACGTGGAACATGTTATGAATTCCCATGGATGCTGGTAACTTTAGTTGGTAGGTGACTGCACCTATTGTTCGGAGAATGGGAAATGGACCGATAAATTTGGGTGCTAGCCTTTGGGAAGGCAGTCTTAACCGAATGTGCTTGGTACTAAGCCAGACTCTTTGCCCAGGCAAAAATAGAGGTGCGGCTTGATGATGGGTGTCAGTGATACGTTTGGCTTGATCAGCTGCTTGACAGAATCTCTCTTTTACTTGTTGCCAGAGTCGGCGTATGGTCTGTGCTGTAGATTAGGCTGCAGGCAATGGCACACTGAGTGGAACCGGTAGCGGCAGACGGGGCTGACGGCCAAAGACCACTGTGAAGGGAAGACTTCAGAAGCAGAGGCGATATGCGTATTATGGGATAGTTCTGCCCTAGGCAGGAGGTCAGCCCAGTCATCTTGTTGGTCGTTGACATAAGATCGTAGGAAATTCTTCAAAGACTGATTAGTTCTTTCGGCCTCGCCATTTACCTCGGAATGGTAAGCTGAAGTTAAATTTAGCGTGATATTGAACTTCTTGCAAAGAGATTTCCAATATTTGGTGGCAAATTGGGGTCCATGGTCAGAGACTATCTCTTTGTGGCAACCCATGTAACCGAAACACATGGGTTAAGAAAAATCGGGCTAGTTCTGGAGCCGATGGAAGTCCAGGTAAGGGGACAAAGTGAGCCATTTTTGAGAAACGGTCTATTATGACCCAAATTACTGTATTCCCTTTTGAAGGAGGTAACGCCACGATGAAGTTGGTGGAGAGGCTAGATCAAGGCTCGGTGGGCACAGGCAGGGGTTGGAGAAGTCCCCATGGGCGGCCAGTCGGGGGTTTTTGCTGTGCACAAACTGGACAGGAGTCCATGTATTTTCAAGAGTCTTTAGTCATACTAGGCTACCAATAATGCCTTTGGAACATTTCAAGTGTTCCGCCTCAGCCGGGGTGCCCGGCCAGTTTGGAGTCGTGAGCCCAACGAAGTACACGTTCACAAAGACAGCGGGGAACCACCGTCTTCCCTGCTTGAAACGTGGTGGTGGCTGCAATGGATATGCAGACTAGATCAATAATGTTCCTGGGGGTCTCAGGTGTGTCTTCTGGCTCAAGGGAGTGAGAGCGAGCGTCAGCTCGAAGATTTTTCGCTGCTGGGTGATAGCGGAGCTCGAAGTTGAAGCGTGCAAAAAACAGGGCCCATCAAGCTTGCCTTGGATTGAGCAGTTGGGCCTCTTTTAAATGCTCCAGGTTTTTATGGTTGGTGTATATTGTGAATTTGTGTTGTACCCCTTCGAGCCAGGGGTGCCATTCCTGGAGGGCAAGTTTCATTGCTAGGAGTTTGCGGTCCCCTATCATATAATTCTGTTCTGTGGAGGAAAATTTATGTGAATAAAAGGAACATGGAACAAGGGTTCCCTTGGTAGTATATTGACTCAAGACCGCCTCTGCTCCAGTGGCGGATGCATCGACTTCGACTATGAAGGGGCGATTAGGAACCGGGTGACGTAAACATGGGCCCGTACAGAAGGCCTCTTTCAAGGCCTGGAATGCTGATTGGGCCTTTGGGCTCCACACTCAAAGATCGCATCCTTTCTTCGTCATGATGGTGAGTGGAACGGCCAGCGTGGAGTAATTGGCAATGAAATTTCGATAGTAATTTGTAAATCCGAGGAATCTTTGTAGGGCTCGGAGGCCTACTGGTTGAGGCCTATCTCGTATACCTTGGAATTTGTCGGGGTCCATATTGAATCCGTGGCTAGAGATGATGCAGCCCAGAAATGGGAGACTGGATTGCTCAAAAATGCACTTCTCCAATTTAGCATAGAGATGATGGTCTCTGAGCTGTTGGAGGACTGTTCGAATGTGAGAACGATGAAACTTTCAGATCTTTGGAGAAAATTAATATATCATCCAGGTATACCACGACGAATGAATATAATAGGTCCCGGAGAATCTCGTTCATTAACCGCTGGAAAACTGCAAGGGCATTACAAAGCCTGAAGGGCATTACTACGTACTCATAGTGTCCGTCTCTTGTGTTGAAGGCGGTTTTCCATATGTCCTCTGGTTGAATTCGTACGAGGTTATATGCCCCAAGGAGATCTAATTTGGTAAAGATTTGTGCGCCCTGCAGGCAGTCGAACAGTTTGCTGATAAGTGGCAGTGGGTACTGGTCCTTACGGGTTATTGTGTTCAAACTCTGAAATCTATGCATGGTCTTAAACTGCCATCTTTCTTTTTGACGAAAAAGAACCTGGCATCTGCCGGGGAAGTAGAAGGTCTTATGAACCCTTGGGCCAGATTTTCTTTGATATAATTAGACATTGCTTGAGTTTCTGGAAGTGAAAGAGGATAGGTTCTGTCCTTGGGAGGCATGGTTCCAGGTAGGAGCTCTATATGGCAGTTGAACTTCCGAAGTAGAGGCAGGATATCAGCATTTTGTTTGGAGAATACATCATTAAAGTCTGAATGCGGAGCAGGTAGCCTGGGTAGGGTTGTAGAACTTAGGAGTGACATGGTTGGAGACACTTGTAAACACTGGGTTTGATATCAAGAGCTCCATTGGGTGAGTTGCAGGGATTGCCAATCAAAGTGGGGTGCATGTAACTGGAGCAAGGAAGTCCAAGGACAATGGGATGCGTAGATCGTTTCAAGATCAGGAGGGAGATCTCCTCATCATGGAGAGTCCAACAGTGTGGCAAAACGCTGTGGTACGGTGGGTTATGTGATCAGGGAGAGGTCTCCCTTGAATTGAAACAATACGTAGAGGTATTTCCAGTGGTTGAACTGGGATCCGAAGGAACGAGACTATCTCTTCCAAAATGAAATTCCCACTCGCCCCAGTATCCATGAGAGTGGTGGTGGCGAAGGACTGCGATTCCCTAAGGAGGGATACAAGTAGCAGAAGTTGAGGGCCAGAAACTGTAGTGCCCAAGCTCGGGACCCCCGCCGGGCTCAGGCTTTGGAGTTTCCTGGACGCACTGGGAAATTTTGGAGAAGATGGCCAGACCCGCCGCAATGCAGGCAAAGCCCCAATGTTCTTCTTTAGAGACATTCCTCTGGAGTCAGGCAACCGCGATTAATCTGCATTGGCTCCTCGGGTGGTTGAGGAGCCGGCAGTAAAGCCTTCAAGCACGGGCTCATCGAACAGGGTGGCCATAGGGCAGGAGGCCGGAGCACCCTTACTTCCTGGTGTCGTTGTCAAAGACGGTAGTCAATCCTACCAACCAGGGAGATCATGTCTTCCAGAGATATGGGAATCTCGAGGGCGACTAGTTCATCCTTAAGGACAGGAGACAGTTCCTCGAGGTAGAGTGCCTGCAGGCAGTCTTCTTGCCAACCCAACTCAATGGCTAGAGTTCTAAACTCCACTGTAAATTCGGCAAGCAAGTGTGAACTTTGACTAGGTGGAGTAAGTGGTGACCAGTGTCCGCCTGTCGGCCTGGGTCCTCGAAGATGCGTCGGAAGACAGAGATGAACTGAGGGAGCTGTCTAGAATGGCGTTGGAATGCTCCCAGAGCTGGGAAGCCCATGCCAGAGCCTTCCCCTCAAGATGCAAAAGGATGACTGTAATCTTGGTTACTTCATCTGGGAAGAGCAATGGTTGCAGTGAGAACTGCATATAACATTGGTTTATGAAACCTTTACAGAGGCGAGGGTCCCCATTGAAACAGGGTGGAGCTGGTAGAACCAGTGGTGCCAGAGATGGCGTGGTATGGGCAGGAGCCCCTGGATTGGCCATGGCAGACTCTTCTAATTGAGAGTGCATCTTTTCCACAGAAGAGGCCAATGTTTCCAAAATGCGCTGTTGCTCTCAGACATGAGTGACCAGACCAGGGATGGCCTTCAAGGCTTGAGCCTCCGCCGAGTCCATGACCTTGGCAATCTGTTGCGCAGGAGGTGAACCTCCTGCGCAACAGATTGGTACAGCCCTCTGGTCGGACCCAGAGAACGCCTGCCACAAGTAGGTGGAGCACAGGAGGAGACAGAGGCTAGCTGGAGCTTTGACAATAACAGTCCGTGGTTTCTGCAGGTAGAGCCCTTGGGTACCTGGACCGCCTGGACTTAGGTGGGCCTCGCAGGGTCACCCGGAGAGGTAACAGAGAGGTAACTAGCAAGGGTGCGCGGTCAATGTCCAAACAGGATGGTCTGATTGTCACGGAAGGCCAGAAGAGAGTGTCCGAATGGAGCACAAGGGTCAGTGCCAGGGTATCCGTCCAGAAGTGGTCAGCCAAAGCGAGGGTCAGTTCCAGGCAGTGGTCAGTGTAGTCAGAAGGCAGGCGGAGGTCAGGTCCAGGCAGCAGTCAAACGTGGTCAGGAGACTGGCAGAGGTCAGGTCCATGCAGTGGTCAGTCGTAGTTGGGCAAGCAGAGATCAGTACCGTGAGATCAGTCCAATGGGTACTACCAGGAATGAGGAGATGGAACAGGACAGATGCTGGAGACACTGAAGACCACGGAGACAGGAATGCTAGAACAAGGAGATGCTGGAACAAGGAGACAGTGGAACAAGGAGACACTGGAACTAACTAATAACACCACCGTGTCGACCCAATTGCCAAGGCGAGGTCCTGGGGACAGGGCCTTGCTATTTATAGGGCTAGTGAGTGATGTCATCAATCTGTGCCCGATCGTGGTTTCCCACGCTTGTCCCTTTAAAGCTGAGGACATCAGCCGTGCGTGCGCCTGTCTAGGGGAGGGGCTGAGGAGGCCGAAGACGCAGAGCCCCAACGGGAGCTCCGCTGCAAAGCCTGTGGCATTGAGGAAGCCAGAGAAGGCCATGGTGAGCGACGGGGATGGCAGGAGCCAGCAGTGGCAGTGAGACCGGAGCTGGTTGAGGTCAGCATGAGGTCAGCAGGCCCGGTCGCGGCACCCATGCGGCCAGGATGCGCAACACTCAGATGAATCCAGCTTCGCCCTGCAAGACTACATGTTAATGGGATTATTGGTAAGTGTTAATCCAGTCCGTAAACTAGTGTATTTATTTATTTATTTATTTATTTAGATTCTTTTCTATACCGAAGTCTAGCATATTGCCTTCACTCCGGTTTACATTAAACAAACAACTTAGTACATATAACATTTATGTGTGTTAACTTATTAATATGTTTACAAAAACTGGATATATTTCAGTCTCGGATATAGATTATTAACAGGTAGACAAGAAGAATAACGTAAGTTAGTTATCAAGAGAGGCACTTGAAGGTTGTTATGATATGAGATGTAATATAGCGATGTTAATTTACATTGAAAGAGAGTTAAAGTTCCATTTAAAAATTGAAAAGAGTTAAAAAGATATACTATAAAATATGGGGGGGTGGGGAGGAATGGTGGGATAAAAAGTATATATCCGGAGAGAGTAGAAAAGAAAGGAAGTTTGTCTAAATAACCATGTTTTGAGTTCTTTTTTGAAAGATTTGCAGTCATTAATAGAGGATAGATAGTTTGGCAAAGAGTTCCATGCTTTTGGTCCTGCAATTAAGGCTCTATTTCTGGTGTTAGATAGTTTGGCAGAGAGTAAAGAGGGGATGACTAATTTGATATTGTTGGAATTTCTTGTTGAGCAAGGCGTTATGTGAAGTTGGATCAAGTGGTAGAGGGCATTGTTGTCAGCTTTGTGTATTTCATTGTGAAGTAATGTTAAGGTCTTGTATATAATCCTTTAATCGATCGGCAACCAGTGAAGATTCTTTAGAACCGGAGTGATGTGGTCAAATTTCATTTTGCTGGTGAGAACTCTGGCTGCTGCATTCTGCAACAATTGAAGTGGTTTTAATGTTGATTTGGGGAGGCCAATGAAGAGTGAGTTGCAGTAATCAAGACTTGAGAAGATTAGAGATTGTAGGACAGTTCTGAAGTCTTGTGGGAATAAAAGAGGTTTAAGGTGTTTCAGAATATGAAGCTTGTGGAAGCATTCTTTTGTTTTCATTGTTATACACTTTTTGAAGTTCAAATCATTATCCATATTCCAAGGTCTTTTACAAAAGTCTTCAGATGGATTATGGTGTTATCAATTTGAATATACGGCATTGTGGTTATTTGACTGGATTTGTTTCGATTAATGAAGATGCATTCGGTTTTGCTCATATTGAGGCATAATTTTAATTGGTTTAGAAGATTTCTAATTGAGATGAGGTAGTTTGTTGTAAGGTTAATGGCATCTTCGATGGTGGAGGTTATAGGGATGATTAATTGGATGTCATCGGCGTATAAAACGAAAGTAATGCCAAGGCTTGAAATAAATTGACAGAGAGAGGGAGTAAGTATATGTTGAAAAGGGTGGCCGAGAGGGCGGACCCTTGTGGTACTCCAGTTTCTAGTGGACAGGGTTCAGAGGATTTGTTATTCAGGGTTACTTTGAAGAACCTATCAGATAGGAATGAGGAAAACCAGTCTAAGGTTTTGTCAGATAGGCCTATATTTGCAAGACTTGAAATTAATTTTTTGTGATCAACTGTGTCAAAAGCCGCAGAAAGATCAAGAAGGATTAAAAGGTGGTTTAATTTGTTGTCAGATTCTCTTATAATTTTGTTCGATAAATTGAGTAGGAGGGTTTCTGTGCTGCGGTTCTTTCTGAAACCGTGTTGAGAGGGGTGAAGAATGTTGTAATTTTCTAAGTGCTCATTGAGCTGTTTCAGGGCTGCTTTCTCAGTCATCTTGGCAAGTAAAGGAAGGTTTGATATAGGCCGGTAGTTATTGAGATCTTTTGGGTCCAGATTCTTTTTTTTCAGAATTGGAGTGATTGTTGCTGTTTTTAGGATTGTAGGAAGTTTACCCTCTTCAAGAGATTTGTTAATAATGGCAGTTAGAGTTGGGGCTATAATATGAGCCAATTCCTTGAACGAGCGGGTTGGTATAGAATCCAGTTCATGTCATGTTGGGTTAATTTTTTGTAGCATCTTTTCTGTTTCGGTATTTGAAATTGGTTCAAAGTTCATCCAGGGTGTTATTGTTGGTAAGTCGGATGGAATGATATTAGTTGCAGAGTTCTTAAAGGAGTCAGTTTTTTTTTTTATTTTATTCCTAAAGAAGATAGCAAGGTCTTGACTTAGGTTGATTTTATCTGGAGTGGGGGAGTTTTTGCAGTTTTCTTCTATAAGGTTTTTGACTATGTTGAAGAGGGAGTTGGGTTTATTTGTTGAGTTTTTTATCTTTAGGCTATAGTAGTTGCGTTTGGCGTTCAGAATCATTTTCTTATAGTTGGCAAGTTGCGTGCGGTATCGTTGCAGGGTTGCTGGACTTCTGGCTTTGGACCATTCTTTTTCCAATTTCCTGATGCTGGATTTCATAGATCTGAGTTGGGAGTTAAACCAGGGATTGGTTTTCTCCCTGTTTTGTTTTATCGATTTTAATTTTTCGGGGTTTATGTTATTTGCAGTTTGTTTTGTAAGATGAAACCAGGATTGAGTGGCGTTGTGTATATTGGATAGGTCAAGGTTCATTAGTTGCTTCCCCAGTTCCTGTTGTAGAGTGTCAGGATCGAATGGGGGTCGGTATTTGAAGGAGAATTGTGCCTTCGATCTTGTTGGTTTGTTGTTCAGAACTTGTGTATTGCATTGTATTAAGTGGTGATCTGACCATGGAACAGGCATATGGGATATTGTAGAGTCGAAGAAGTATTGATTGATGAAAATTAAGTCCAGCGAGTGGCCTGCTTTATGGGTGGGATTGTTTACTAGTTACATTTTTGCCTGAGCTCAGTGTTGCCTGTTAGTTGAGAATTGAAATGGTTATCTGTTTTTAATCAAGTTTTATGCTAGGCTGTCCACAGTTGCTTTTGAAGAAAATACTGGTAGGATGATATCACTGAAGGGGTATATGTACTTTGACATCAGTTTAGTCCGTCTCCATCTGCTGGTAGAGGTGCATAACCCACTTGTTCTGGATTCATCTGACTGCCCTAAAGAAAAGAATATTATCAGGTAAGTAGTAATTTCTGATTATTTTTCTCCATGTACATCACTTTGCACTTGTCCACATTAAATTTCATTTGCTGTCTGGATGGCTGCTCAATCTCCCAGTCTTGCAAGGTCTTCCTGCAATTTCTCATAATCTGCTCACTACTCAAAATAATTTTGTCATCTGTACATTTGATCACCTCAGTCGTCGTTCCCTTTTCCAGATCATTTATAAATATATTAAAAAGCACTGGACCTAGTACAAAACCCTGAGAGTCTCCACTATTTACCTTTCTCCACTGAGAAAATTAACATTTATTCCCATTCTCTGCAAACTTCAAAGCTGCCACAGCCCGCTAGTAAAAAACCCAAGCAATTTTTTTGAGCCTGAACAGGCTATAGTTACAAAAACCCATAGGCAGATGCCTTCTTAGCTTTTTTCAAGAATGGGATTGGATCACATCAGATCGTTGGGTCCTAAACATCATAAAGAATGGTTACCGCCTAAAATTCTGTACAATTCTCAGGTACCGCACCTGACTTTACTTTCATGAAAGGAAGGAGATATTCCCCTCCTCCTTCAGGAAATCCAATCGCTACTTCATCAACAAGCGATTTGAGTGCTTCCACATCATCAACAGCTCCAGGGATTTTATTCCCAATGCTTCCTCATTCCCAACAAAAGTGGAAGCTTGTGTCCGATTCTGGACCTCTGGGCCCTGAATCAATACCGTCAGTGGGAAAAGTTCAAGATGACTTCTTTGAAAACCATTTTACCTTTTCTGCAACCCAACAATTGGATGTGCTTTTTAGATCTGAAGGATGCATATACTCACATACCAACGGACCCCTCTTGCTGGTGCTATCTTTGTTTTCAAGTCAGCATCCAGCACTACCAGTACAAGATCCTACCATTTAGCCTCTTTTCAGCACTCAGGGTATTCGCAAAATGTCTAGCAGTAGCTGCGGCCCACCTTTGGAAACACCTTTTTCCCTACCTGGACGATTGTAGCACAAACCCCAGAACTGATCAGTGTCCATCAAATTCAGACAATAACTTGCTTGGAATGACTGGGCTTCATCATAAATTATGAAAAGTCACATTTTGACCCTTAAACCCTACAGTAAAAGGTTTGAAGCTTAGACAGGGTTCTCCGTTGACCAGGATGTCCTGAAAGTTTGGAGTCATGGGCCCAAGCCAATTACTTTTTCCTGAGGTTCTTGGGTAGATAGTCTTTCCTGCAGGTACAGAGTGAGTAGCTGCCAATATGGCCTTCTCTGGGTCAATAAAGTGTTGTGGTTCTTCTGGTATGTCCTCAGAGAGGAATGAGCAAGATAGAGAGTCAGCTCTGATATTCTTATCTCCAGTGTGATACTTGAGTACAAAGTTGAATCTGTTGAAAAACAGAGACCATCTTGCTTGTCTATGATTCAGGCGTTGTGGGTGGCAGAGGTACTCCAGATTCTTATGGTCTGTGAAGACCGTTACTTGATGTTGTGCTCCTTCGAGCTAAGGGCGCCATTCTTCGAATGCCATCTTTATAGCCAGGAGCTCCTTATCTCCTATTCCATAATTTTTCTCTGCAGGAGAGAAGCGACGGGAGAAAAATGAGCATGGCTGTGGAACCTTTGAATCACCAGCCTGGCTTAATACTGCCCCTACGCCAACATCAGAGGCATCGACCTCCACGATGAAAAGCTTGGAGGGGTCTGGGTGTCGAAACCTGGCTTGCTTGAAAAGGCATCCTTTAGTTTCTGGAATGCAGTTATAGCCTCTGGAGACCAATTAGCAACATTGGCACCTTTCTTCGTCATAGCGGTGAGCAGCACTGTAAGTGAAGAATAGTTCTTGATGAAGGTCCTGTAATAGTTGGTGAAACCTAAGAAGCGTCTGAGAGATTTTAACCCAGTGGGTTGCGCCCATTTCTTGATACTCTCCAGGTTCTGTGGATCCATTTGAAAGCCTTGATTGGAAATGATGTAGCCTAAGAAAGGCACTGAGTCTTTGTGAAATTCACATTTGGATAGCTTGGCTTAGAGATGGTTCTCACGGAGCCTCTGTAGTACTCTCTTAACATCCACCTGATGAGTGGTCATGTCTTGAGAAAATATCAAGATGTCGTCCAAGTAAATAACAACACACTTACACAGCAGGTCCTGGAAAATTTCGTTCATTAAATTTTGAAAGACAGCCGGCGTGTTGCACAGGCCGAAGGGCTTCACTAGTTATTCAAAGTGGCCGTCCCGAGTGTTGAAGGCTGTCTTCCATTTATTGCCAGTTCGAATGCGAAGTAAATTGTAGGCTCCTTTCAGATCCAGTTTGGAAAAGATTTGAGCTCCTTGTAGTCTGTCAAATAGCTCTGAAATCAGAGGCAGGGGGTAGCGATTCTTTATTGTTATTTCGTTGAGGCCCCTGTAATCTATACATGGATGCAGTGTTCTGTCCTTTTTTCCCCACAAAGAAAAAGCCTGTGCCAGCAGGGGTCTTACATGGTCATATGAAGCCCTTTTGCAGATTTTTTTGAATATATTCGGACATGGCTTTATTTTCTGCCATGGACAGGGGGTACACTCTACCCTTGGGTGGTTCCGTATTAGGCTTCAGATTAATAGCGCAGTCAGAAGGTCTGTGAGGTGGAAGTACATCTGCAGCTTCTTTTGAAAAGACATCTTGGAAAGATGCATATTGAGGCAACAACCCTGGCATTACTGGAGTGGTAGGCATACAGGGTAATGTAGCTACCTCCATCAGGCATTTCTCATGGCAGTCTGGACCCCATCTTGACAGTTTCAGTGTAGCCCAATTGAATTGAGGCATATGCTGCTGCAGCCAAGGTAATCCCAGTACTATGGGGTGCATGGCCTTCTCTAACACATAGAAGGAGATGGTCTCTGAATGGAGAGCACTGGTCCATAGACACACAGGTTCGTTATGTAGTGTTACTTCACCCGATAAGGGCTCACCATGGATGGATGAAAGAAGTAGTGGAGGCTTCATAGTGGAAGTGGGGATCCGTAGGTGCTCCACTAATCGTTGAAGAATGAAATTGCCTCCTGCCCTGGAGTCCACTAGGGCAAGAGTCTGGTACTCTAAGGGTCCGCAGATCAAGGATACAAAAAGAGAAAGCGGAGGAGAAGGAGTGGTGAGACCTAAGAAGAGTCCTCCCGCAGGACTTAGGTCTGCCAGTTTCCCGGACATATTGGGCAAGTTTGGACAGCATGACCAGCTTGTCCACAGTACATACACAGTCCCAATTTCTTCCGCTTTCTTCTCTCTTTCGAAGTCAGGTGGCTGTGATCTAACTGCATAGGTTCCTCTTTGCTGGCTGCTGAGACCAAAGAAACAGGCCTGGGTGTGTACTTGACTCGAACTTCACCCAGAAAGGGTCTCCTGGGAGTCTTGGTCTCTTGAACCTTGTTGCGAAGTCAGCGATCGATCGATCCTAGTTGCCAATTTTACTAGTTCAACCAAGGTCTCAGGCATCTCACGAGCGGTGAGTTCGTCTTTCAGATGGGAATCCAGTCCTTCAAAGAAGAGAATCTTCAGACATCTCGGGTCCCAGGATAATTCAGACGCCAGTGTCTTGAATTTGAGAGTGAAGTCAGCTAGGGGTTTGTTCCCTTGCTTCAGATGAACCAGAGAAGATCTGCAATGGTATACCGGGCAGGATCATCGAAAACTGACTTAAACAGTTCGAGAAATCCTTCAGTGTCATGAAGAATTGGGTCCTCGCGCTCCCACAGCGAAGAGGCCCAAGACAAGGTTCGTCCATCTAGATATGACAGGATATAGGTGGTCTTGGCATAGGCTATGGGAAAGTGACCAGGCTGTAATGCAAAGTGCATGCAGCACTGGTTAATGAAGGAGTGGGTATAAGCATCCTTTAAAACCAGGGAGCATAGCTAGTCTCCTTTTTCTAGGAAAGGGAAGTCATCTTGAACTTTTTCGCTACCAGGAATTTCAACAACCTTGGGTCTAGGATGGGACAGAGTTCTCCTGTTTTCTTTGGAATCAGAAAATACTTGGAATAAAATCCCCACCCTCTCTCCCCTGGTTGAATAGATAATTCTTCCTATGAGGATAGACTTGCCTCCTTAGCACCCCAATCAGATACCTCCTAGATCATGTGGAGGATGGATCAGAAGTGACTGCAGAGAGCATTCAAAGTGCACAACAATGGTCCTGTATTTGATCCACTGCTTCTTAGACCTTATACTCAAAGAAATTCCTCTTTTGCAAATCATGTCAGCAAGTCTTCTACACCTATTGATGGAGATCTGAAGCCCGCTGTTAGGATTTGTAGGTGTGGGCCCTGGGCTGAGATGAGAGATGGTACCGTCCACGGGGAGAAGCCCCGTGAGCCTCACCATCAGGAGGCGAGGTCTCAGCTGACGTCAGACATAGCTCAAGTATTAGAGTCTTTATTAAAGTGAGAGGGTAGCAATTCCCGCAGAGTGGGGATTGCCAGGATAGTCACTCAGACACCTAGGTGCTACAGAGTCAGTGGAATGGGGGATACCCAAGGAGGGTACCTCAATATGAATGGTAATGGTACGCAGAGCGGGGTACACTGATGAGGTCCTCAGTAGAGATGGTAGTGGTCCTCAGAGCAGGTTACACCGAAGAGAGGTCCTTAGTAGAGATGGTAATGGTCCGCAGCACGGGGTACACCAGAGGGGTCCTCGGTAGAGATGGTAATGGTTTCAGAGCGGGGTACACCAGAGAGGTCCTCGGTAGAGATGGTAATAGTCCGCAGAGCGGGGTACACCAGAGAGGTCCTCGGTAGAGATGGTAATGATCCGCAGAGCGGGGTACACCAGAGAGGTCCTCGGTAGAGATGGTAATGGTCCGCAGAGCGGGGTACACCAGAGAGGTACTCGGTAGAGAAGGTAGTGGTCCACAGAGCGGGGTGCTCACAAAGAGAATGGCGATTGTTCCAGGAAAGCCCCGGGGAACGGGGTAGGCAGAAGACCAAAGCGTCAGGCCCTCCGAGGAGCAGATAGCCGGAGATGAGAGAGGACCTCCGAGGAGTGGGTACCCAGAAAGTCTCATGCCAAAGAAGCAGGAACTGGAGCGAAGGTCCTCTGTGAGCGAAGCGGATTCAGCAATGAGGGATCTCGTTGCCAAGTCATCCATAGGCAGGGCCAGCCGGCTTAAGTATTCAGGATGGATGACGTCATCCGAAGGAGACACCCCGGAGGTTCCCGCCATGACTTGCTTAAGACTGGCCTGTGCACGTGTGCCTAAGGAATTCTGAGGGCAAGATGGCAGTCGGCAGCGTCCATGCCATCCAAGGAGGCCAGGGAACGACAGACAGACCGGCGATAGCTGGCAAAGGCCGCCAGTCTTCCCAATGGGGTCAATGCAGCAAAGAAAGAGGTGAGCAACAGCGGTTGCAGCCGTCTGCGACCGGGTGTAACAGTACCTCCCCTTCTTAGGGTCCCTCCTTGAGGTTTTTGGCTTTCTAGGGCGAGAGACATGGAACTGTTCGATCAGATCTCTGTCAAGGATATTGACAGTAGACTCCCAGCTGTTTTCTTCGGGGGCAAATCCTTCCCAGGAGACAAGATACTCCCAACACTTTCTGCGCTTCCTCACGACCAAGATGTCTTCAACCTGATACGTTATATCCTCTTTGGAAGCCAGAGGTTGAGGTTCAGGAGGTTTCCTGGAGAATTCAGACAGGATGAGAGCTTTTAATAGTAAGATGTGGAAGGCATTATGTATCCTGAGTGATGTGGGTAGACGAAGGCTGAAAGTGACCGGGCCCAGCCAGCGAAGTATGGGAAAAGGCCTGATGTATCTGGGAGCGAAGCGGGCTGAAGGCAGCTTCAAACGAATAAATCGTGTGCTGAGTCACACCTTGTCTCCGGGGTTCAATTGAGGAGCTGCTCGATGAGGGGCATCGTAGAACTTCTTTGATTTCATAGCAGCTTGTTGTAGAATTTGTTTGGTGTGTTCCCAAAGCTGATGTAGCTCTTGCACAGAGGCTTGTGCTGCCGGAGAAGGTACAGACAGAGCTATGGGAAGAGGAGGCAGAGGTTGGTGCCCGTACATTATTTGGATGACCAAGTAGACACAGACGGATGGGAGTTCAAAGCGAACTCGGCCCAGGGCAATAAGTCGGACCAGTCATTCTGCCGAGAGTTCACATATGCCCGCAGGAACTGCTTCAGGGTGCGGTTCGACCTCTCTGTCTGACCATTGGCCTGAGGGTGATAGGCCAATGTGAAATCCAAGGTGATGTAGAATTTCTTACAGAGTGACCTCCAAAACCTGACCATAAATTGAACACCCCAATTGAAGAGTATGTGCCTCGGGAGTCTGTGGAGATGGAAGATGTGATGGATAAATAGTATAGTCAACTCAGGGGCTGAAGGAAGACTAGATAACGCCACAAAGTGAACCAGCTTCGAAAATCGGTCCACGGTGACCCAAATAGTGTTATTGACAGAGGAAGGGGGTATGTCCACAATAAAGTCTGTGGCTATGTGGGTCCATGGCTCATTAGGTGCAGGAAGAGATTGTAAGAGACCCCAAGGATGGCCTGCCGGTGGCTTCTGATGAGCGCAAGTGGGGCATGATTCCACTTATGCTTGAGAGTCCTTCTTCATGGTTGGCCACCAATAAAACCTCTGGAGCGTAGAGAGAGTTCTGGCTTGTCCTGAGTGGCCCTCGAGCAAGGAATCATGGGCTCAGGAGAGGATTTTCCTTCGAAGTGGTCTGGGAACAACCATCTTCCCAGATGGCACTGTGAGTGTGGCGGAGAGACGTACTTTAGTCGGATCAGTAATGTACTGTGGAACATCTGGAACATCATCAGTGGTGAACGAACGAGAGAGGGCATCGGCTCAGATGTTCTTATCGGCTGGCCGGTATCATAGTAGGAAATTGAACAAGTAAAAAAAAGAGACCAGTGGGCATGTCTGTGGTTCAGGCGTTGAGCGTGGTGTAGGTACTCGAGGTTCTTGTGGTCAGTATATAACATTATTTGGTGCTGTGCTCCCTTGAGCCAGGGGCGCCACTCTTCAAAGGCCAGTTTAATTGCCAGCAATTCCTTGTCCCCGATTCCGTAATTACGCCTGGCCAGGGAGAAGCGTTGGGAGAAGAATGAGCACGGGTGCAAGGTGTGGTTAGCTAAATGTGGCTGAGGATTGCCCTAACACCAATGTCAGAAGCATCCACTTCGACGATGAAGGGTCATCGGGGGTCAGGATGATGCAGGCATGGTTCTTGCAGGAATGCCTCCTTAAGTTTCCGGAAGGCAGACACGGCCTCGGGTGACCACTAGGAGGAATTGGCTCCTTTTCATGTCATCACTGTGAGTGGGGTGGTTAGTGTTGAATAGTGATTGAAGAACGACCTGTAGTAATTAGTAAATCCCAGAAATCTTCTGAGTGCTTTAAGATCCATTGGTTGGGGCCAATCCCGAATGCTCTTAGTCTTTTGTGGATCCATCTGGAACCCCTGCCTTGAGACCACATAGCCCAGGAAAGGGATGGAGTCCTTGTGGAAAGAACATTTCTCCAGCTTGGCATACAACTGGTTATCCCTTAAGCATTGCAGAACGTTGGTGACATTGTGGTGATGGCTCTGGAGGTCTTGGGAGAAGACCAGGATATCGTCTAAATAGACCACAACACAACTGTAGAGCATGTCTCTGAAGATTTCGTTCATCATATTCTGGAACATCGCTGGAGCGTTGCAGAGGCTAAACAGCATGACCAGATATTCAAAATGGCCATCGGGGCAAATTGTACGCTCCTCTGAGGTTTAATTTGATAAATATCTTGGCCCCCTGGAGTCTGTTGAAAAGTTCAGAGATTAATGGCAGGGGGTAGCGGTCCTTCTGTGTAATTTCATTTAATGCATGGTAATCTATGCACGGCCGGAGGGAGCCATCCTTTTTCCCCACAAAAAAGAACCCTGCTCCAGCAGGAGATTTGGAAGGCCAAATGAAGCCTTTTGCTAAATTTTCTTGTATATACTCTGACATGGCTTTTGTCTCAGTCAGTGAAAGTGGATAGACCCTTCCTCAGGGAGGCTCAGTGTTGGGCAATAAATTAATAGCGCAATAAAATGAGCGGTGAAGAGGTAGAGTGTCTGCGGCTTTCTTTGAAAACACATCCTGGAAGGAGGACTACTGTTACGGAAGTCCTGGAATGGAGGCGGTGGTGGCTAGGCAGGGCATCGGGGACACGACCTCCAAACACTTTTTGTGGCAGGAGTCACCCCATTGGGATAGTTGTAGAGTGCTCCAATCAAATTGTGGAGTGTGAAGTTTTAACCATGGGAGCCCGAGGACCACAGGATGTAAAGCCTTGTCCAGTATTAGGAACGAAATGGTCTCCATTTGCAGAGATCCTGTGCAAAATCAAATCATGGAGAAGGCAACTTCGCCTGGTAACGGTTCACCATGAATAGAGGAAAGCAGTAATGACGTCGGCATATGGACGGTGGGAATCCAAAGGTGTTCCATGAGTTGTCGGAGGATAAAATTTATGCCGGCCCCGGAGTCTACCAATCCAGGGTGTGAAATTCTTGAGTGTCCAAATGGATGGAGACAGGCATAGTTAATGGAGGAGAGGGTGTGGTCAGGCCTAGGAGAAGTCCTCTAGCAGATCCTAGGCCTGGGAGTTTCCCGGACGGAGTGGATCGGAGGGTACCGCGTGACCCGGTTGACTGCAATACATGCAGAGACCAGACTTCTGGCGAAGCTGCTTCTCCTTTGAGGATAGATGACTACGGCCCATTTGCATCAGTTCCTCTTCCTCGGTGCTTTGGGTGGTAGCGGTCTGAGTGGACGATGTTGGACGAATGCATGGAGCACCCAAAGCCATCCTCTTGGCCCCTCTGACCTCTTGTAATCACTCACATAGACAGCGGTCGATGCAATCGGCGAGATCTATAAGGGAGTCCAACGTGCTGCTAATTTGTCCTTGATATGCGGACTCAGACCTTCGAGGAATATGGCAGGCAGGCAGCCCAGGTCCCAGTGCAGTTCGGAGGTAAGGGTTCTAAACTCGATGACATAGTCAGTCAGTGATCTGGAACCTTATTGCAGATGTAGGAGTGTAGACCCGGAGATAGCCTTTCGACCTGGGTCGTCGAAATCAGAGCAAAAGAGGGCGAGGAAGCCCGGCAAGCCATTGAGGATCGGATCCGTTCACTCCCAAAGAGGTGACACCCAGGCCAATGCCTTCCCATCCAGGAGGGATAAAGTGCACGTAGTTTTGGAAACTACATCAGGGAAGTTTGCAGGCTGTAAGGAAAAGTGCATGTTGCACTGGTTCAAGAAGACCCAACATAACAAGGGGTCACTTGTGAAACGAGGAGGTGCTGGCAAGGGCATTGGAGGCTGGAAGGGTGATGCATGTGAAGCTGTATTAGGCTTGGCAGGCGATGGGACAGAGTCCAGCAGATTGCTCAGTTTATTTATGGCACTAGCCAAAGTCTCTAAAATCTTTTGCTGTTCTGTAATTTGCTGGGCCAGGCCAAGGATGGTCTGAATTGCCGAGACCTGTGCCAGGTCCATGGACTTGACAATCTGTTAGGATTTGTAGGTGTGTGGGTCCTGGGCTGAGATGAGAGATGGTACCGCCCATGGGGAGGAGCCCCATGAGCCTCACCATCGGGAGGCGAGGTCTCAGCTGACGTCAGACACAGCTCAAGTATTAGAGTCTTTCTTAAAGAGAGAGGGTAGCAATTCCCACGGAAGTGTACTTTCTTAAGAATATCGTGGACCAACATTTCCAGAAAATCATTAAAGGGATTGAAGAACTAAAGTATTACCACTAGACTCACCCTCTTCCAACTTAAATGAAATGGACATAGACATTTTCTTCACAAACTTTTACAATTGTGGTCCACAGGCTGACCCCATGAACCGCCATCCTCACCTTCTTTTTCAGGCCTGCTGTGCCACATTCCAGCACAGAGAAACCTCTTTGGCACACCACTCCACTGCCTGTAATGCACGTGGCAAGACACCTCTAGCAACACCTTCATGGCAAGACGCTGCCAATGACCCCTGTACAATGTAGCTTTCTTAGGTGCATGCATCTCCAGACTGAATTTAAAGGGACTGCGGTGGGAAACCCCATCCCCATTGCCCCTATTGATGACGTCAGCCTAAGGCCTTTTAAAAAGGCAATGCTACTGTCACAATTGGCCTCGGCAACAGGTCTGTCAGCTTTATTAAGTAGTGTGAATTGCCTACACATCCTGTCTTCGGTTCCTGTATCTTCAGCATCTTGTTTTTCTTTCTTCAGTTTCAGTGTTCCTTGTCTTCATCCTTCAGTTCCTGTGGTCATGTCTTCAGTTCCTCAGTTCTTAAGTTCTTCTACGTCTTTTCGTCTGGCCGCCTGCTCTACTTCTTGCCTTCCTGCCCTGTCTATCTATCCCACCTTTCCCTTTAGATGGATACCTGGTATTAGCCATTGCCTGCCTCCTGGGCATCCCTGAATGCCACCTGCCACTGACTACAACCTGTCACTGGATATGCCTGGCCTCACTCCTCTCTACACCACCTACATCGATTAATCTTTTCACAATCCACAGAGGCTCCTCCTAAGACCTGCCAGTCCTGGTACCCAAAGGCTCAACCCAAGGTGAACAAAGGCTGGTAAAGGCGAAGCTTCAGTTTGGCCTCTGCCTTATCTGGGTCCACATGCCGACGGTAGGGGCCTGCAGAGCTCCTCCCTGTGGGTTGTGTCAACCCTGCCTTAACCCAATGGTCCATGAACACATCACAAACTCAGCAAAACAGAGGTTCTCCAGTGGAGACTTTTACCTTTCCTGTGGAGAAGAGCTATGTGAAGGGAGATCTGTAGACTCTTACTGGTCAGAGTAGTTCTCAGATGTATAACCACAACCCCAAGAATGCTTAGACTCCAAGTAAGAATAAGGGGTCAGAGTTATCCGAGTCTGTACCTGGCTAGCAGATAAGGCCTCTGTGACATTTCCTTTTGACTGCTGGAGTCTAGTCTCCAATAAATCCCTGCACCTTGGTGAGACATCTTGTCCCAGTGTGTTAGAGATTGACAGTGATGTGGTGGGAATTGAAGCACACACATCTCCAGATTGCGGCATTGATTCTATATTTCCAGGGTCAGCAAGAGTTTCCAGAATTGAATGAATCTCACCCTGTATCAACATTGATGATGTTGAAACACTGAAATTAGCCAGACTGCAAGTCACCCTTCCTAGATCTTTCTATTCTCCTCAAATATTTCTATTGTCAAAATGGCATGGGGTGCAAGAAGAGTGGTCACATGTGATGGCTGCACCATGAGCACCTGTAAACAGAAGCAAAACCTCAGTGTGCTGTGGGTAAGTGGCTCTCTTTGCAGGGATGCTTCAGAAGACATACAGCTGCAGTCAGTATTTCCTTGCTCCCAATATCATGCATCAGTGTTGATACTTCTTCACCTTTGCTTGATGAGTTGATGTCGAATCCCCCTGATGCTGTTACCAATGAAGCAGAACCCTTCACTTTCATTGCTGTCAGAGCAGCTAGATGATCTGTCTCCTTCACCTTTACCAATTCTTCACTTCAATGAAGATTGATCTTCTTTTGATGTTGATGCACCAGCCGAGTAGTCCGAGTCTTTTCAATTTCAATGCCTGTGATGCCAATGTCTATAAATCAATTTCTCCATGTGCTCAAAGTGGGTCTGACATCCTCTAGGAGTCTTCTTGAAACAAGAAGCTGCAACCAGAGATATCATGTCCATCCCCTCAGGCAAACCCAGATATTGTGTGGATCTGTAGTGGACATCACTGTCTTTATGTCAAAAACAATATCCAAGCATCCGAGCTGCAAGGATAGTGGGGCAAAGAAGAAGCTTTATGGGCCATCCTAAAAAAGGATGATGGGGCATCCGTTTTTTTATTGGAGTGGTTTACAGACCTCCAAATCAAATGGAAGTACTAGAAAGAGATCTGGTTGAAGACATCCAAAAGATGGGGAAGAAGGGAGAAGTGGTGATTATTGGAGATTTTAATCTGCCGGATGTGGATTGGAGAATCCCTACTGTGGAATCTAACAGTAGTAGAGAGATAGTGGATACCCTGCAAGGGCTCTGTTCAAACAAATGGTAATGGAGTCTACGAGGGAGGGAGCTATACTCGATTTAGTGCTCACTAATGGAGATAATGTCTCTGACGTCCAGGCGGGCACTCACCTCAGCAACAGTGATCATCAAACGGTATGGTTTCATATCACTAATAGAATACGGAGAAGTCGCACAATGACGTTTTGTGTTTCAAAAACATAGACTGTTGAAATGGGAAAGTACCTGGAGAAAGAACTAGAAGGCTGGGAGAAAACAAGAGATGTGAAACAACAGTGGGACAAACTAAAAGGAGCAATTACCGAAGCGACTAATATATATGCTAGAAAAGTAAAGAAATGCAAGAAAAGAATGAAACCTATCTGCTTCACAAAGAAGGTGGCTGATAAGATAAAAGAACAGCATTTAAGAAAGATAAAGGATCCCAAAGTGAGGATCACAAGGAAGACTATCTGGTGGAACTGAGGGAGATGAAGAAAGTAATCAAGAAAGCGAAAATCCAAGCAGAAGAAAGGATTGCCAAAGAGGTAAAGCGCGGTGACAAAACATTTTTCAAATACATCAGTGAAAGGAGAAAAGTCCAAAGTGATACACTGAAATTGAAAGGTGAAAAGGATCAATGGGTGGAGACAGATGAAGAAATGGCAGAAATATTAAACAAATACTTCAGTTCGGTGTTCACTAAAGAAGACCCGGAGAAGGACCATCGTTAGTTAACAAGAAACTGGAGGGGAGTGGAATGGATGAAACTCCGTTTACAGAAGAGAATGTATGGGAAGAGCTAGGTAAACTAAAGGTGGTCAAAGCCATGGGGCCTGAGGAGGTTTATCCTAGGATAAGAACATAAGAACATGCCATACTGGGTCAGACCAAGGGTCCATCAAGCCTAGCATCCTGTTTCCAACAGTGGCCAATCCAGGCCATAAGAACCTGGCAAGTACCCAAAAACTAAGTCTATTCCATGTTACCGTTGCTAGTAGAGATGTGAATCGTGTGATCGATCGTCTTAACGATCGATTTCAGCTGGGAGGGGGAGGGAATCGGATCGTCGCAGTTTGGGTTTTTTAAATATCGTGTAAATCGTGTAAATCGAAAACCGGCACACTAAAACATCCCTAAAACCCACCCCGACCCTTTAAAATAAATCCCCCACCCTCCCGAACCCTCCCAAAATGCCTTAAATTACCTGGGGTCCAGTGGGGGGGGGGAGGGGAAGGGGAGGGCGGGAAAACCGGCACACTAAAACAACCCTAAAACCCACCCCGACCCTTTAAAATAAATCCCCCACCCTCCCGAACCCCCCCAAAATGCCTTAAATTACCTGGGGTCCAGAGGAAGGGTCCCGGTGTGATCTTTTATTCTCGGACCTCCGTGCGTTGTAGAAATAGCGCCGGCGCTACCTTTGCCCTGTCATATGACAGGGCAAAGGTAGCGCCGGCGCCATTTTGTTTTTTTGTCCCCCGACAGCAGGAGCGTAGGAGATCGCTCCCGGACCCCCGCTGGACCCCCAGGGACTTTTGGCCAGCTTGGGGGGGCCTCCTGACCCCCACAAGACTTGCCAAAAGTCCAGCGGGGATCCGGAACGACCTCCTGCAGTCGAATCGTGTTGCCGTACGGCTGGCGCCATTTTGCGGAAAAACGATTCGTGTGCAGGAAGTCGTTCCCGGACCCCCGCTGGACTTTTGGCAAGTCTTGTGGGGGTCAGGAGGCCCCCCCAAGCTGGCCAAAAGTCCCTGGGGGTCCAGCGGGGGTCCGGGAGCGATCTCCTACGCTCCTGACGTCGGGGGACAAAAAAACAAAATGGCGCCGGCGCTACCTTTGACCTGTCATATGACAGGTCAAAGGTAGCGCCGGCGCCATTTCTACAACGAACGGAGGTCCAAGAGTAAAAGATCACACCGGGACCCTTCCTCTGGACCCCAGGTAATTTAAGGCATTTTGGGGGGGTTCGGGAGGGTGGGGGATTTATTTTAAAGGATCGGGGTGGGTTTTAGGGTTGTTTTAGTGTGCCGGTTTTCCCGCCCTCCCCCTTCCCCTTCCCCCGATTTACAATTTTTTGACGATAAATCGGGGGAATTGTTATTGTATCACGGCTCTAATGATTTTTGACGATTTAAAATATATCGGACGATATTTTAAATCGTCAAAAAACGATTCACATCCCTAGTTGCTAGTAATAGCAGTGGCTATTTTCCAAGTCAACTTAATTAATAGCAGGTAATGGACTTCTCCTCCAAGAATGTATCCAATCCTTTTTTAAACCCAGCTATACTAACTGCACTAACCACATCCTCTGGCAACAAATTCCAGAGTTTAATTGTGTGTTGAGTGAAAAAGAACTTTTCTCGATTAGTTTTAAATGTGCCACATGCTAACTTCATGGAGTGCCCCCTAGTCTTTCTATTATCCGAAAGAGTAAATAACTGATTCACATCTACCCATTCTAGACCTCTCATGATTTTAAACATCTCTATCATATCCCCCCTCAGCCATCTCTTCTCCAAGCTAAAAAGTTCTAACCTCTTTAGTCTTTCCTCATAGGGGAGCTGTTCCATTCCCCTTATCATTTTGGTAGCCAACTATCCCATGACGTTTTACTTTTCCTAGAAGCCTCTCATGAGGAACTTTGTCAAACATCTTCTGAAATTCCAAGTATACTACATCTACCGGTTCACCTTTATCCACATGTTTATTAACTCCTTCAAAAAAGTGAAGCAGATTTGTGAGGCAAGACTTGCCTTGGGTAAAGCCATGCTGACTTTGTTCCATTAAACCATGTCTTTCTATATGTTCTGTGATTTTGATGTTTAGAACACTTTCCACTATTTTTCCTGGTACTGAAGTCAGGCTAACTGGTCTATAGTTTCCCGGATCGCCCCTGGAGCCCTTTTTAAATATTGGGGTTACATTTGCTATCCTCCAGTCTTCAGGTACAATGGATGATTTTAATGATAGGTTACAAATTTTTACTAATAGGTCTGAAATTTCATTTTTTAGTTCTTTCAGAACTCTGGGGTGTATACCATCCAGTCCAGGTGATTTACTACTCTTTAGTTTGTCAATCAAGTCTACCACATCTTCTAGGTTCACCGTGATTTGATTCAGTCCCTCTGAATCATTACCCATGAAAACCTTCGCCAGTACGGGTACCTCCCCAACATCCTCTTCAGTAAACATCGAAGCAAAGAAATAATTTAATCTTTCCGCGATGGCCTTATCTTCTCTAAGTGCCCCTTTAACCCCTCGATCATCTAGTGGTCCAACTGACTCCCTCACAGGCTTTCTCCTTCGGATATATTTTAAAAAGTTTTTACTGTGAGTTTTTGCCTCTACAGCCAACTTCTTTTCAAATTCTCTCTTAGCCTGTCCTATCAATGTCTTACATTTAACTTGCCAACGTTTACGCATTATCCTATTTTCTTCTGTTGGATCCTTCTTCCAACTTTTGAATGACGATCTTTTGGCTAAAATAGCTTCTATTACCTCCCCTTTTAACCATGCCGGTAATCGTTTTGCCTTCTTTCCACCTTTCTTAATGTGTGGAATTCATCTGGACTGTGCTTCTAGAATGGTATTTTTTAACAATGACCATGCCTCTTGCACACTTTTTACTTTTGTAGCTGCTCCTTTCAGTTTTTTCTAACAATTTTTCTCATTTTATCAAAATTTCCTTTTTGAAAGTTTAGCACGAGAGCCATGGATTTGCATACTGTTTCTCTTCCAGTCATTAATTCAAATTTGATCACATTATAATCATTATTGCCAAGCGGCACCACCACCGTTACCTCTCTCACCAAATCCTGTGCTCCACTGAGAATTAGATCTAAAATTGCTCCCTCTCTCGTCGATTCCTGAACCAATTGCTCCATAAAGCTATCATTTATTCCATCCAGGAATATTATCTCTCTAGCGTGTCCCGATGATACATTTACCCAGTCAATATTGGGGTAATTGAAGTCTCCCATTATTACCGCACTACCAATTTGGTTAGTTTCTCTAATTTTTCTTAGCATTTCACTGTCCGTCTCACCATCTTGACCAGGTGGATGATAGTATACTCCTATCACTATAGTCTTCCCCGACACATAAGGGATTTCTACCCATAAAGATTCAATTATGCATTTGGTCTCATGCAGGATGTTTAACCTGTTGGACTCTATGCCACCCCAGACATAAAACGCCACACCGCCTCCTGGGTGCTCCTCTCTGTCATTGCGATATAATTTGTACCCCGGTATAGCACTGTCCCATTGGTTGTCCTCCTTCCACTATGTCTCTGAGATGCCAATTAAGTCTATGTCATCATTCACTACTATACATTCTAATTCTCCCATCTTCTTAGACTTGTGGCATTAGCATACAAACATTTCAAAATTTGTTTTTTATTTGTATTTTCATTCTGCTTTTTAATTGATAGGGATAAGTTAGAATTTTTTAGCTCAGGTGAGTTTTTAGTTACAGGCACTTGGACTACTTTTCTTATTATTGGAACTCACTTTCGGGATGCCCTCATTCTAATGCATCATTAGTATCTTTTGAAGATACCTCTCTCTGAACCATGCACTGCTGAGCAACTGTCGGCTTTCCCCTTTGTTCTAGTTTAAAAGCTGCTCTATCTCCTTTTTAAAGGTTAGCGTCAGCAGTCTGGTTCTACCCTGGTTAAGATGGAGCTCATCCCTTCGGAAGAGACTCCCCCTTCCCCAAAAAGTTCCCCAGTTCCTAACAAAACTGAATCCCTCTTCCTTGCACCATCGTCTCATCCACGCATTGAGACTCCGGAGCTCTGCCTGCCTCTGATGACCTGCGCGTGGAACAGGGAGCATTTCAGAGAATGCTACCCTGGAGGTTCTGGATTTAGGCTTTCTACCTAAGAGCCTAAATTTGGCTTCCGGAACCTCCCTCCCACATTTTCCTATGTCATTGGTGCCCACATGTACCACAACAGCCGTCTCCTCCCCAGCACTGTCTGAAATCCTATCTAGGTGACACGTGAGGTCCATCACTTTCGCACCAGGTAGGCATGTTACCAGGCGATCCTCATGCTCACCAGCCACCCAGCTATCTACATTCCTAATAATCGAATCACCAACTATGACGGCCGACCTAACCCTTCCCTCCTGGGCAGTAGGCCTTGGGGAGATATCCTTGGTGCGAAAGGACAATGCATCCCCTATAGAGCAG